>NC_134875.1:103339981-104084981 GCF_049852395.1 Peromyscus maniculatus bairdii
GTCACTGGCCATCAGTGTTCTATTTATATATAGCGCAATATCCACAGCACTTCCCCTTTTCTTCTTTTTTTTAAAAAGGAAGGTTTTAACTTTAAAATGGTAAAATTACATATAACAAAACAATTACCGAGCAAGAATTATAGTTATAATATTAAAGAAGATGTCCTATCTATCTTATATTTGTGAGTTTAAGGTTTTATGTCTAACTTATCTTTTATCATAACTGAGGAAATTACAACTATCTAGTTTTCAACCACATCAAAGACCTGAGAAGGAACATAATGGTACCTGAGAAATGGTAGATGGATGCAAGCAACTTTCGGGAATCTTGCAAAAGTAGACCAAGACAGCTGGCAGCCTGGACAGTCCCTAATGTTTCTCAGCATTGTTGGTGCATTCAAATTGGCTACAGGCCTAGAGTATCTGACAGATCATTTTCAGAAGCAGGATTTCTGAAAGACCATCTTACCCTGTCTTGGCAGAGTACAGTGGTCGCTTTCCTTGTGTCCCGCTTGTCCAGAAAGGACAGCATTATATTTGTACTGTCAGCCATCAAGGCAAGGGTAGTTCTTTGCCCAGTAGGCCATTTTGTGCCAAGAAGACAAACTTCCCAATGGAAATGTCTTAGAAGCCCAACATTCTCTCGGGATCAAATTGGTGCAGCCAGGAGCAATTGTGTCTCATGTCAACAGAATTATAAGTTATTTAAATGCCATATTCTCTAGGTCTATGAAGTGTTTGAAGATTACCTATCTATCTGAAATATATCTATGTATATCTAGAAGACTTAACTAACATGGCTATAAATATGATTATCATAGATGACTAATTATTAATCTATTTTTAATTATCCATTACAATTTTAAATGAGTTACATAAACATAATACCTCAAACAAGAATAGAAATATATATATATATATATATATATATATATATATATATATATATATATATAGTATAACAAAATTAACTTTAAGTTTGTATCAATAAACTAAAATTTATACCAATGTAAAACATTTTAAACATAAACTAAAATCTATACCAATGTAAAACATTTTAAACAAGTTGTTCTTTAAAAGTAGGTTCATTAATCTACCCTTTTATCTTATCATCTCCATATCCTCCTATATATCTAATCATATCCCCTTTTTCTTTTTTAGAAAGAGATCACATTTATAATCAACCTGTTTTAAATAAAAATATTGGTTTTGCTCTGTCCCACACCAGAGGGCTCTTCTGATTTGGGACACAAGAATCTCTTAACCATTTTTTTTTTTAAAGCAATATGTCTGGGTTTAGAGGGGGAGTGAGCCAATTCCACCTCTAAAGCCAGCTTGGTATATTTGGGAATTTGGGCGTAGCATCTCTTACTACTTCCTGCTGGAGGGGGGCGCTGTATCTTATGGGGAAGCAAAGAAAATTTTAAGCCTATGGGGTAGTCCTTCAGGCTGTATTGTGTGAACCAGTTGCCTTGAAACCGCTCTGGATGTTGGATCATTTGGGCCATGGTGTCATCGGAGACCTTTCAGGGGGTCTTGGCTGGTGAAACCTGATGTATCTTAATCTGGAACAAATCCATAGCCTCTGGCTTTCTGTGGAAACAAAAGCAAAACCTCTTTTCCAAAGTAACATATCCTTATATCCAAATTTTGAAGTCAAGGTACCTTTAAAATATACATTTTGGCATAACTCAACAGCTTTTGCAATCAAATGTTTTCCTTTAGTTATGAATATCAAAGACAACATAATCCAGATTCTCTGTGTGGTAGCCATCTGTACGTGGCTTATGTTTTATATTACCTTGAGCCTATTGCTTTAAACTGTACCATTCTAAGACTGAAACAGCACTGTGGCTGCTGGCTCCGCCCACTTCAGCTTCCCAACATGGCAGTGGTACGTTTTCCGCCAGCTCTGGGAGTCATCAAGTCTCAGAAATAGTGGGTCTAAGCTTTTATCAAAGCAGCGTGTAGCCCAGAAACTTTTTTTTAAATACTAGTAAAGACTAAATCTACCACACAGCTTAATGTGCCGCTGGCAGACGCCTCATTCCCGCCATACTGCCGGTCAAACACACACGCCAGGAACCTGCCAGTGTTCAAACCTGCGTTTTGCGGCATCTAGCTGCCCATATGAGACAAGAAGCAGGAACCTGGTTTTGGCTCTGTTTAGAATTGGTTATTAAATATTCTCAGGTTTAAGGTGGAAACTCGAGCTGTTGGGCGACATTTGTTGCTGGAGAGCTTCTCTCCAGGTTCCCTAAGCCCCGCAGTCCCACAATCCACTTATAAAATAATCACTCAGACGCTTATATCACTTATAAACTGTATGGCCATGGCAGGCTTCTTGCTAACTGTTCTTTTGTCTTAAATTAACCCATTTTTATAAATCTATACCTTGCCACGTGGCTGGTGGCTTACCAGCGTCTTCACATGTTGCTTGTCCTGGCGGTGGCTGCAGTGTCTCTCCTCAGCCTTCTGCTTCCCAGAATTCTCCTCTCTCCTTGTCCCACCTACTTCCTGCCTGGCAACCTACTTCCTGCCTGGTCACTGGCCATCAGTGTTTTATTTACATATAGAGCAATATCCACAGCAGCCTCGAACTCACAGAGATCCACCTGGCTCTGCCTCCTGAGTGCTGGGATTAAAGGCATGCGCTGCCTCCACCTGGCCCATTGTTTATAGAAATAGGATTCAGTCTTTTTTAACTTTTATTTATTGTGTGTGTGTGTGTGTGTGTGTGTGTGTGTGTGTGTGTGTGTGTGTTTACCTGTTCTTCTGTATGTATAATATGTGTATACTGATTGGTTTTTTTCTTATCAAAAATATTCTTCTGCTAAGTAGCATGGAAGCACTTCATTATGTATGTTCAATTTTTGATTTCTCTTATTTTATTGGACTGAGTTTTAAACTAAAGTATTGTAATCATTATCCATTGTCATTATCTACATTGCAAACAACATAAATTTTGTAGAGGGTAATGCAACTCTAAACCAGACCATCTCCAGGAATAGCAGATAGTACCATTGTTAATTGTAATGCTCTGTAAGGTACATTTTGGTCAGAGTTTACAAATCCCAAAATTATGTTAAAACCCAGTCAAAATTAAAGCTTCATGTATTAAAATATCTCAAAATTATTACAGAGGTAAACAATCATGCAATGAACTCAAGATCATGGGGTTAAAGTGTAACAGTTTTGTGAGTATAAAGAGTCAAGCAGGAGTCATTTTTATCTTATTTGCTCTTTGATTACTGTATAGAGTCAAAGTCCAATGACCTTATCATATTCTCTGTGTTCTGGTATTATATTTTAATTTCATTCCAGAAGCTGAGATAGTTGAGAAAATGGAAAGAAAGACTGTTTCTAAGTGCATGAAGTAGGAAAAATAATGACTTGTAATATGTAGTAATGACTTACAATAGTATTAATACAGAAATATTTTTTTTTCAGGCACGCTTTCCTTTTACAAGTTAGGAAGACAAATATCAATCATTGTTAAATAGTGAAGGCTTTAGACTACTCTCAAATGATTAGAAGTAAAGAAAATGGAAATAGAAATAAAATCCTTAAAATCTTCATGATCTATATACAAAATGCCAAGATTATTATAAAAGCCATAACAGCAGTCTTTTACTGTACAGTAAAAAACCTGCTTAATCTTCAAAGCCTCAAGGGCAGCTCTGTAAGGTACATTCTGGTCAGAATTACAAAAACTTTTTAAATGATACCTTCATCATTTCATTCAAAGGTTTAAATGAGATTAAGAATGTTTCCCCTGGGTAGATTTTTATGAAGAAAATAATTGTTATAAGTTTATAAAGGAAATTTTTAGTTGATATATATGTTTACTGGAAATGTCTAAACGTTCTGAATGTCCAAGATAACAGATTCCAAGGTGAAATTCATTCCCATGTAAACATGACTGCATTTGGAATCTACAATCTATGAAGATATGGTATTATCAAAATGTGTTTCATTTGCCTAGTAAGTGCTTGAGGAATAGTTCCCCTTAATCTCAGCTTCTCTGGAACAAATGTGAAAAAAAAAAACAAATCCATCATCTTTATGTTCTGTACAACTAAACACAGTATTTCGTGGTACTGGCCACAGTGATTGGTTCAGGAAGAGATTCAAGCCCAACCAAGTAGCTCACACCCTGGGATCGTAACTGAAGTTATCCAGAAATTAGAAGCTGTCTTGCCTAAGGAAATTGTGTGTCTTCAGAACTACACAGATATGGAATTGTTAAAAATATCTTTGCTATGACACTAAAAAAGATATTTTACCACTTATTTGTGCCAGATGACAGCTCTGTACCAGGATCTGTCAATTATATTAACCATGTAACACTACACTTTTGAAAAGTCTAGTTTATTTGTGCTTCT
Organism: Peromyscus maniculatus bairdii; assembly: GCF_049852395.1. Taxonomy (NCBI): domain Eukaryota; kingdom Metazoa; phylum Chordata; class Mammalia; order Rodentia; family Cricetidae; genus Peromyscus; species Peromyscus maniculatus. The sequence goes on from NC_134875.1 coordinate 103,344,367, forward strand.
GTTGTTTACCATGAAAAAAACCCAGACTAATATACATGAATAACAAACTCCTATGTAAATATTTATACAAGGACGATTTACTTACATGAGATCAGAAAAAATAGTATTCTAAAAAAGAACCTAATACTATAATATCAAAATATATGTAATCAAGGAAAATACTCCTAAATGAATTTTAAGTGCATGCAATAAAGAGAAGAAAATCAAGTCAGATTTTTAAAATTTGTAGGACTCAATTCTGAATTTAAAAACCGGGTGTGGAATGTACCAAAAATCTGAACTCTCTGAAAATTTCTATAATCTAAAATGTTTCTAAAACCAAACAATTATTTTAAAGCAAGGTAAGAGAAAGAACAAAGAAGAAAACAAAATAAAATATACGAGGAATAAATAAAAGAAAATAGAACAGAGGAGACCTATCTTGATATGCCATATCAATGTGATTTAATCAGAAGCAAAAGTGTAGTTAATAACCCTAGATTCTGTGGATATTTGGGTAAAGATACATTATGTCACCTTGCAGACCCACCCAAGCTTATATTTGCTAACACCTGGAAGAGATAAATAAGAATCCCAGAATTTCTGTCTCTGGTGACCAATGCCAAGACAGCACACAGGGCAGATAGATAAGGAATACCTTGATCCTCTGTATCCAATGCGTACTTCTAATTCTCTAAGGGACGATTACCCACCAACCTCACAGTTCCCCAGAGTTTTATTGAGTGCGAGCAGCGGCAGAAAATATTAGATAGAAGGATTTAGATTGTGAAGATAAACAGATATAAAATAAAGGATAGCCTCAAGAGGGCCTGTAACCTATCCAAGGAGCCCTGATTGTGTCTGTCCCAGGGTATGTATAGAGATGACCAGGGATGGAGCAAAAGACCTCCCCCCCCCAGCACAGCCAAGTGCAGACCATGTCAGATACCTACATTCAGGCCCATGGTCCCAATCATCCTCTCTATGTGGACCTGCTGGGTAAAGCCATGAGGGATCTGAAAATGGGCTCCTACAATTCTCCCTCTACCACCACCCACCATGGAAAGGTGTAGTCTCTGGATCCTCAGCCTACCTCTGGGAATACTTCTACCCTGTCATCACTCTACTTAGGTAAGGACTCCTCAACCTCACACCTCCAATACACACTTGCTTACCCTAACAGCACCCAGTCCTAAAAGGTAAGAAGTCCTTTAACCTTCTACCCCCATGGATAATTCCACTATCTTCTGAGAACTAGACCCAGACAGGTAGGAAGTCTCTGGCCCTGTGCCTCCAGGGAACTCATTTACTCTTATAATGCTCATCCCAGCCAGTCATTTGCAATGGGAACTTCTGTAGTATTATCCTTCTCTGGGACACCAGAGCATATGGAGCCAGAGTAAAGCAACATCATCCCCAACTTCTGCCACAAGGAACAGAGGAATAAATCCACCTTCATCTGGAATAAATACATAATGTTGTAAAGTTTTAAGTCATGGGATTTCCAGCTTCAACACACATTCCCACAAAATTTTATGGACTTCAGCTCTGAAGATCAAAACATAAAAAAAGAAACCACAGACCCCAGCATGACTGTCTGCCAAAGTCTGACTCTGGTTTCTTACGTCAGAATCTATATCAGATGCCACAGAGCTGAGATCACTTTCAAGTACCCATTCCAAATATCAATACCACTTCTCTCCACAACTAACATTGAACTCAGCCATGGCTCACAACACAGACAGAATAACAAGCATCCAAATGCTCACTTAACCCCACTATGCAAGAATATATTAACAGACTAAATTCAGATGCACAAATAATAGTAGCTATGTGAAAAGACAAAATATCCAAATGTAACAACAATAGCAATGTCAATCAAAGACGGTGACTTAGATGAAATTGTAGACAAAGAAATAAAAAAGATTATAAACAAGTTCAACGATCTCAATGAGAATTCAAAGAGGATATGAATAATCAGAACAAATTTAAAAAATAAAACCATTTGAGTGAAGTAAAAACGTCAAAGTAGGAGATCAATTTAGAATTCAAAAACAGTTAGAAATTTCAAAGAAAAATTAAACTGAAACAATACTAAATACAAAACGGTCAGTAAGCTAAGCAAAACTAAAGTGGAAAACCTCTTAAAAAGTATTAATCTTACAGGGGACAGAATAGCAGCACTTAAAGATAAGTAAGAATACACAAATTATTCAATTAAAATTAAAGACAAATATTTTTAAATGTGTTTGTGGAACATGTAAGATCTTTATAATAATGTGAAAAGACAAAATTTACAAATTTTGGCCATAGAAGTGAAAGACCCTAGCCCTTCTGGTTTACACCCCCAAGCCTCAGGTAAAGAGAAACTTCAAGCACCAGGAAATGAGAAACTAAAAATCTAGTTCCAAGGGCAACCTCACTTAGCCATTGTTCAATCTCCCCTGCAACCATATAACAATGTAAAAAGATTTCTGTTAAAAGATGTGCTCAACTGTGACTGGTATAGTTGCAGGTGTTCCAGGAAGGACCACTATGACCTTTATGAAAACTCCACTCCCACCCTGATATCCCCCTTTGAGGTTTCAGGAAGAATGTACCTGTTGACATAACTGTACCCACTCTGTGATCACTCTGTGATCAGACCATGATCTTGTGAAATGAAATTGTATGGGAATTGTAATCTTGTGCATTTTATGGGTTTTTCTTTATAAGCCCTTATGGGGCTGCAGTAAGATGTGACTCTTGCTCTCAGGACAAGAGTTTGCCCTTCTATATAGAAACTTCAATAAAAACCACTTGCTATTGCATCAACTGGACTGGAGTCTGAGTTCTTGGGGTGGCCACTTGAGACCCTAAACTTTGGGGTCCAACAGAAGAAGGGGAAGAATTCCATGCCAAAGACATAGATAATACTTTCAACAAAATAATAGAAGAAAATTCTTTTTTTTTGGTCCTCTTTGTGCTGTTCCATTTTTCTTTTCTTTTATTTTATTTTACAATACAATTCAGTTCTACATATCAGCCACGGGTTCCCCTATTGCACAGAATCCCTTGTTCTCCCTCCTCCTACTTCTCCCCAGCCTCCCCCCCATTCCCACCTCCTCCAGGGCAAAGACTCCCCTGAGGACTGAGCTCAACCTGGTAGACTCAGTCCAGGCAGGTCCAATCCCCTCCTCCCAGGCCAAGCCAAGTGACCCTGCCATAAATCCACAGACACTGAGACAAACAATCAATCAATGGGACCTCTTGAAACTGAGAAGCTTTTGTAGAGAAAAGGATACAGTCAACAAGGCAAATCAGCAGCCTACAGAATGGGAAAAGGTCTTCACCAACTCCACATCTGACAGAGGACTGATATCCATAATATATAAAAAACTCAAGAAATTAGGCATCAAAATGCCCAACAGTCCAATTGAGAAATTGGCTATAGAACTAAACAGAGAATTCTCAACAGAGGAAACTCAAATGGCTGAAAGACATTTAGAAAAAAAATTACTAAATCTTGAGGAAGGATATTCATGCAGATATGAGATATACTAAACTGTAAATATACAGGATCAAAAAAGATACATACCCTTGTCGTATTATAGTTAAAACATTAAATATAAGGACAGAAGATGACCTTACTTGAACCTTGAATGCTGCAAGTAAGAAGACCCAAGTTATATATAAATATAGACCCATCAAAATAAAATAAGATATCTAAATGGAAAGTTTAAAAGACAGAAGAACCTGGAGTTCTGTACTTTGGATCCCATAAGACCACAGATAACAAACCAGACAATTATACCTAGCAAAACATCCCATCATATTGAAAAAAGAAAGAAAACATTATATGACAAAGCATCCTAAAGCAATTTATGTTCACTGAGTTAACTCTATAAAGAATACTTTGAACATAGGAGAATGATAAATATATCCAAGAAATTAAAGAAAATAAAACATGCTAAGATATTTGGTAAGAAAATGAAGACTTTAAGCCAGAAATGGTGGTAAATGCCTTTAATGCCAGCACTTGGGAAGGAGAAACAGGTAGATCTCTGTGAGTAAGAGGCAGGCTGGTCTACATAGTGAGTACCAGGAGAGCTAGAGCTATACAAATAAATCATATCTCAAAACAAACAAACAAAAAGTAAAGAAAATGAAGACTGAGTCTGGAGAGATGAATTGACAGTTAAGAGTATGTGTTCCTCTTTCTAAGAACCAGATTTCAGTTCTCAACAACATGTCATGAAGCTCACAACTACCTGTAACTCTAGCTCAAAGAGATTCTATATGCCTCTGGCTACCTTGGGCACTAGTACTCAAGTAGTCTCCGAATTAGCTCCAGATGCCAACTTGACACAGCAGAGTCAGCTGATGGAGTCTCAATCAGGAGAATAAATTGATAATATTGTCCTATGGACATATTTTTGTTTAGCCAGAAATTTCTCCAGTCCCATACAGCCCCACAGTCCTGCAGCTGCTTATAAAATAATCACTCAGAGGCTTATATTAATTATAAACTGTACAGTCTATGGCTTCAGCTTCTGGCTAACTAGCTTTTTCATCATAAATTAACCCATTTCTATAAATGTATATGTTGCTACGTGGCTGTGGCATTACCAGTTTGCTGACATCTTGTTGCTCCTTTGGTGGTGAGCTTGCATGTCTCTTGATTCTGCCCTTCTCTCTGTATGTCTGCTTAGATTTCCCACCTGGCTGTAAGCTCTCTTGTCATAGGCCAAAACAGCTTTGTTTATTATCCAATGGGAGCCACACATATTCACAGCATACAGAAAGATATCCCACAGCACCTGCCTTTTCTGTCTAATCAAAAAGGAAGGTTTTAACATTAACATAGTAAAATTATATATAATAAAACAGCAAGCAAGAATTACAGTTACAGTATCTAGTCTATTTGTATTTGGCAAAATTAAAGAAAATATTCTATCATCTGTCCTATTTTGTAAGTGTAATGTTTCAGATCTAATTTATCTTTTGTCAAGGAAAATATAAAAACATAATTATAACTATCTAGTCTTCAACTCCATCAAAGATGCCAGAAGGATATAATATTACCTGAGTAAACAGGAAGTACACTGCAAGCAACTTCCATAGTTCTAGAAATGATAGAGACGTCTGGCTGCCTAGACAGTCATCCAAAATTTCTCTGTAACTTTGGGGCATCTATCTTCAGCCTACAGACCTAGAGTCTCTGGCATAGCTTTAAGTGAAGCAGGAAAATTTAAAGACTGCTCTGCCCATTCTTGCAAAGTTGGTCAGTTGCTTCTCCTTGTGTTCTGTAGAATGTTTGGCAATTTCTTCTGTGAAGCAGGAACCTGAAGGATCATCTCACCTTGCAAATTTCAGTGGTCACCTTCCTATGGGTCCTGCATGTCCAGTTTATACAACATACTGTCAAGCCATCCAGGCAAGAGCAGTTTCTTGCCCAAATGGCTAAATTTTACCATAGGGAAAGCAAGCTTCATATGCAGTTTCTTCAATTCCTGTCCTGTTCTCTGAAATAGATTGGTGCTGCCAGGAGAAGACATGTCTCAATGTCCAGAAAAGTCTAAGTTCTTAAAACATTTTAAATGCCATATTCTATAGGTCTTTGAAGTGTTTGAAGATCACCTACCTACTTGAAATATATCTATGTATACCCAGAAACTTAACTAACATGACTATAAGCTTGATTATCATAGGTGACTATTCAATATGTATTTCTTATGATACATTACAATTTTAAATGAGTTGCAAAAACATAGTACTTTAAACAAGAGTAAAAATATACATAGAGTATAACAAAATTTTCTTTAAATTTGCATCAATAAACTAAAATCTATAGCAATGTAAAATATTTCAAATGAGTTGTTGCTTTTTAAAAGTGGATTCAATATTCTACTCTTTTATCCTATCATATCTATATCCTATTTCTATATCATATCCCCCTTTCTTCTTTTAGAAAGAGATTGACTATCACCAATAACATTTTTTCATTCTTCATAGTTTTTTATTCAGAATTTTTTTTTATTCATTTCACATACCAATCACAGATCTCCCTCTTCCCTCCACCTGCCCCTTGAGCCTTTCCCCTAAATCCACCCTGATTCCCTCCTAAAAGAAGGTAAGGCCTCCCATGGGGAGTCAGAAAAGCTTGGTACATTCTATAGAGGCAAGTCTATAACTGACTCCTTAAACAAAGACAAATATCCAAAATCTATTTTGTGAGAATGTGGGCATAGTCTTCTAGACTGCTTCCTAGTGACTGGGGGCATTGTTAATCTTATAAGAATCCGGAGAAAATTCAAGAAAATGGTCAAGTTCTGGGAAGACTAGCTACAAAATTTTCTGATAAATACCATCTGTCAAGATTCAGGAGGTCTCGCTTGGCTTGATCAAATCTGATCCATCTTAATCTGGAACAAATCCATAGCCTCTTGCTTTCTGTGGAAACAAAAACAGAGCCTCTTTTCCAAAGCAACATATCCTTAGACCTAAATTTTGAAGTCAAGATACTATATATATATATATATATATATATATATATATATATATATATACACAAAATTGGTTTAAAACTGTAGCATTCACAATCAAATGTCTCTCTCCAGTTAAAAATCTCAAAGATAACACAATCCAGACTCTCTTTGTGTAATTTCCATCTGTACATGGCTTATTATATTTTTTAAATATTATTTTTTTAAGATTGTATTTTATTTTTATGACTGTCTATATCTTTTCTCTTCTCTCTCAAGTCTATGTACCTTTTGCACACACTGTAAACCATTTAGTTTTTTTTTCCATTTGAATTTGTATTATTGTGAATCTATAATCCTTTTTTGGCAAGGAGAGATTTTAAACTGCTAAAACAGGCTAGCTGCATGGCTAGGACCAACACAGCAGCCTTGGATGCTGTCTCCAACTCCCTCAGCTTCCCAATGTGGCAGATATACATTTACTCCAGCTCTGGGAGCCATGCTCACCACTGAATCTGGTAAGCAGTGGGTCTATGTCTCCATCAAGCAGAATGTAGCCCAGAAACTTTTTTTTTCATATTAGAAACAGCTAAACCTACCATGCAGTGCATTATGTGGCTTGGAGATGCCTCTGTGTACTGTGGCAGGAATCTGCCATGCTGCTTAGCTCATGGCAGCTGACGGTCAGCTCCAGCTTGCAGGCAGCTGTTAGGAGACAAGTCTCTATGCTGCTGCTGGCATGAGACTGTGAGACTAGGAGGCCTAGTGTAGCTCCATTTCTGTGCATTCAGAATCTTTAAGCTTTCTTGGGTCTATGTGTATCAATGCACAGTGGAGAGCAACAAATATAGCCAGAAATTACTTTGGTCCCAACCAGCTCTATGGTCCTGTAGCCACTTATAAAATAATCACTCAGAGGCTTATATTAATTACAAACTGTACCATCTATGGCTTCAGGTTCTTACTAGCTAGCTCTTTCATCTTAAATTAACCCATTTCTATAAATCTATATGTTGCCATGTGGCTGTGGCATTACCTACCTGCTGACATCTTGGTGCTCCTTCAGTGGCAGACTCATGTCTCTCTCAACTCTACCCACCTTCTCTCTTTATTTCTACTTAGATTTCTCACCTGGCTGTAAACTTTCTTGCCACAGGCCAAAACAGCTTTATTATTATCCAATGGGAGCCACACATATTACAGCATACAGAAAGACATCCCACAGCATCTTTGGTACATTTTTATTACTAATTGATGTGGGATGACATGTGGGTGGTGGGAGTCATGGAATGTATAAGAAAGCTAGCTGAGCAGAGGCTGTAGAGAGCAAATCACTAAGCAGCATTTTTCAATGGTTTCTGAATCAATTCTTGTTTGAGATCCTGCCCTAATTTCCCACAGTGTTGGACCATTACCTGGAAGTGTTATTAAATTCTTTCCTCTCCAAAGTTCTTTTATTCATAGCAACAGAAAAGGAAACTAGAACACAAGCACATACACATGGATATGTGTGTGTGTGTGTGTTCACAAATAAAAATAAATTCTTACCTGCTGTTGTGTCCCTGCCCATATCTCAGGCAAATATCAACTACTCAAGAATAAGCTATACCAGTCAGAAAGACAGGTAATAGATCTACCGCACTTAAAAATGTCCCATTCCCTCTCTACTGGTCCCAAAGTTTCAACACAGGGCTAATGTTTCCTAATCCAACTCTCACCACCACCCCCTATGCTAAAGTAACCCACCCTCACCACAGGCAAATATCTATTACTTAGGTGCAGGCCACACCAGTCAGAAGAACAAGTGAGAGGCCCACTTCCCCTCAGAACTCTACCATGCCCTAGGTTGGGATGCCAAAATCCCAACCTACTGCTACCCTTCTTGCCCCATATCACATACCCACTGCCATGCAACCAATTCCACCTCAGACAGACAGCTGCTGCTTAGGTGCATTCCATACCAACTAGAAAAATAAACTACAACAGCCAGAAGGACATATAAGTGAGCTCAGGCAGAGACTCTCTGCAGGACCAGAGACCACACCAGCTGCAAAATTTCCAGGAAGGCAAACCACCTCATGGACCTCCTCTACTCTTTCCTTACCCTTCCACAATCTCCAATCCACACTCCACTACTCATGTTCTACCCCCTAACTTGGGCAGAGAACACCTGTTGGACCAAAGGCCACTGTAGCTGCCAGAAATCCAGCACCCAACTCAGAAAAAGACTCCATGAAGGACCAGAGCTCACACCTGCTACCAGAAATTTCAGCCAAAAAGACCAGAAGACCATATAGAAAACAAAAACTAAAGAACAAAACACTCATCCAAAAAAGAAATCAGCAACTAGACCTATAATCACACCAAATCCAGATGCCTTGAGGCCAGTATAAAAACACAATCAACAAAATCCAAGGCAATATATCATGACCAGAGCTCAGATATCATTCTACAGGAAACCTTGACTATTTTAACACAGTAAAAGCACACAAAAATTGCCATAAAACCTAATTTTTGAAGGTCATAGATTTCTTTAAAGAGGAAATTAATAAATTCCTTAAAGAAATTAAGGAAAACACAAACAAGTAGAAGAAATGAATAAATCCATCAAATAAATAGAAGGGGAACATATAAAATTTGGGAAGCAATGAATAATTCCCTTTAAAGAAAGTCAGGGTATTTGTGCTAAAATGTTATTTGTATGTTAATAAAGTTGCCTGGGGGTCAGAACTATTAGTAAGCCATAGGAAAGCTGGGCAGTGGTGGTGCATGCCTTTTAATCCCAGCACTTGTTAGGCAGAGCTAGGTAGATCTCTGTGTGTTCAAGGATACAGTCAGCATTGGAGACACATGCCTTTAATCTCAATACCAAGCATAGAAGACCTGAAGGTCTGTATAGACAGGCAGTGACTAGGAGTTCATGTGATTGGGTTTACAACCAATGAGAAGGCAGTACATAAACTCTATAAAAAAAGACAGACACAGGAAGAAGCTCTTTTATGGAGAGGTAGGACCACCTTGAGATGAAGGGTAAGGTTTTTACCTCTTAGCTCTGACCTCTTGGATTTCTTCTTTGCATTGGTTCTGTGTTTCTTATTTAATAAGATTGTTGGTTACATCTACAATTGGCGCCCAACGTGGGGCACAAACCGATGACCCTGAGATTGAGAGTCTCATGCCCGACTGAGCTAGCCAGGCAACTTTATTTATTAACATACAAATAATATTTTAGTACAAATAAAATATCACCATATCAGGGTGGGGGAGCAGATGAAAGGAATGAGTAACAATGTTCAAGACTTTTAAATGGAAATAAAAGCATTAGAGAAAATACAAACTGAGGGAATTCTGGACATGGAAATATAGGTAATCAAAGAGAACTAAAGAAACATGTATTACCAACAGAATACAAAGATGGAAGACAGAATCACAGGCATTGAAGATACAATAAAAGAAATAGATATGTTAGGCAAAGAAAATGTGAAATCTAAAATATTCCTGACATAAAACACCCAGGAATTCTGAAACTCTGTGAAAAGAATAAACCAAGAGCAATAGGCATAAAAAAAGGGGAAGAATCCCAGCTCAAAAGCACAGAAAATATTTTCAGCAAAACCATAAAAGGAAATTTTCCTAACTTAAAGAATGATATGGTTATAAAGGCATAAGAAGCTTGTAGAATACCAAATGGATTGGACCAGAAAAAGAAAGTACCACCAGTCACATAATAATTAAAACACAAAAAAAATACAGAACAAAGAAAATATTAAAAGCTGCAAGGGAAAAGGGACAAGTAACATATAAATTCAGACCTGTTAGAACTGCACTTGACTTCTAAAAGGAGATGCTAAATCCAGAAGGACCTTGACAGATGTTCTCCACACTCCAAGAAATCACAGATCCCAGCCCAGAATACTGTACCCAGCAGAACATTAAATACCTTTCACATACAATTTGCCCTGCTGCAAGATGTATCAGGGTAAAATTGGCCAAGCAATGACTGGTCCACCTTAAGACGTACACCATGAGAGGGAAGCCAGACTTGACCCTGCCTAGAAGACCAGAAACCAGAGACTGAAAAGCTAAATTTCTAAGATAAAACCAAACACAACTAGCTAAAAAAAGGAAAGTACATGATTCTTAATGATATTTTCTGTACTCATAGACAAGATCATAGTGTAATTGTCATCAGAGAGGTTTCATCTATCAACTGATAGGGGCAGGTGCAGAGACCAATAGCCAAACTTTAGGGGGACATCTGGGAACCAAGAAGAAGAGTGGGAGGATGGATTATAGGAGTCAGAGGGGTCAGGGACACCATGAGAACAGAGCCTACAAAATCAACTAACAATTGGGGCTTATAAGGGTTCACAGGGCTTCACAGAGACCAGTGAAAATCAGGGATCTGTATGGCTCTCTTAGGTCCTCTGCATATATTTGTGTAGCTTAGTGTTCTTGAGGGACTCCTAACAGTGGGAGCCAGAGCTGTCTGTGACTCTTTTGTCTACATTTGGGACCCTTTTGCTCCTACCAGGTTACTTCATCCAGCCTTGATAGGAGGTTATGTGCTTAGTACAATTATAACTTGTTATATCATGTTTCATTGATATCCCTGGAAGGCTTTCTCTTTTGTGAAGGGAAATGAAGCTGCCTTCACTATCCTCAGTAATCAGCCTGAAGTATAAGATGAAAAATTGAAAAAAGATAGATAGAGGAAAAACCCATTCCTTCCATAGTTGCTTTTCCATAGTATTCTCACAGCAATAAAAACCCTAAGGAAGATGTTAGCCTTTCCTCGATTTTCCCCCTACTTCTTCTGAGTTTCAACTTCTGAAGAGACCCAATCCTAAATTCTATACTGTTAAGTATTTGAGGAAAAAGTATCTTTTAATGATCTTTTTCTACAGGACTTACAATTAACCATAGGACATGTAAATGATTTTATTGTTTATCAGAGATTCATTCACCTAATGAGTGAATATAGAAATCCTATTTCTAGTTAACTAGGGAATTTCACTTGGGAGGATATATTCTTCTTCTCATTTCTATTTAGTAGCATAGTAAAAGAAAAACATTCTAATTAAGTGATCAATAAGGTTCCTCATCATAGGAGATTGTGTTTCAGATGCTAGCAAGTAAGAATGATAGGCAATCCACAGGACACAGAAGGCAGCATACTAATGGGAGGTTTTGCAATTCACAGTCAACAATATTTACTAGGCATGGCAAAAGAGGGTAAGGAGAAGAAAAGAAACAATAATGATTGTTGTGGATATTGCTCTGTATAAATAAAACACTGATTGGCTAGTAGCCAGGCAGAAAGTATAGGCGGGACAAGGAGAGAAGAGAATTCTGGGAAGCAGAAGGCTGAGAGAGAGAGTCACTGCCAGCCGCCGCCATGACAAGCAGCATGTGAAGATGCCGGTAAGCCATGAGCCACGTGGCAAGGTATAGATTAATAGAAATGGGTTAATTTAAGATATAAGAACAGTTAGCAAGAAGCCTGCCACAGCCATACAGTTTATAAGTAATATAAGTCTCTGTGTTTATTTGGTTGGGTGTGAGCAGCTGTGGGACTGGTGGGTGACAGAGATTTTTCCTGACTGTGGGCCAGGCAGGAAAACTCTAGCTACAAATGATATTAAAGTTCAAGTACCAAACACTACAGATTGCCATTTTAAAAGACATCTTCTTCCCATTAAAGAATGAATTTTCAAGTAAACATGTAAATTGTTTCCCTTTAACACCTCCATTGATTCTTTTTTCACTTGTCTGTGTTGTTAGCTAACAGATTTCCAGTTGTGTAGTGCATGATAGCATCTACTGTGCAGACTGTAATGATTATAGAGAAAATGCAATTGAATTAAGCTAAAATTCTGCCTATCATAGCAGTAGCAAATGGTGAGATGCCTGGTTTGAAATACGGATTTTGATTTTGGCCAAATATTGTAGTCCAAGGAGATTTAAGTAGATAGCAACTATAAAATTTTCTAAGAAACATTTGGAAGTTTCAGATGAATGTAAACCTAAAGTTTTATTGCAGAAATGAAGTAAGATGAGGAGGGAAAAGAGAGAACAAGGTGACATTGTGATCAGTTGTATGCTGGAATTTACAAATGTTGACCTTAATTTATAAAATTTGGGAACAGAGTATAGAACAGAGCCAGAAATGGCTTTCAGTAGTAAGGAACCTGACAATTTTCAGAATGATGCTTACTAGGTATCTGTGCTTTTTCCATTAAACTGGGTCAGTGGGGTATAAACATAACTTTTTTTCTTATAGGTATTAATGCTCCTAAATTATCTTTGATTTAACAATTCATAGCTCAACAAGGCCTAACTAAACACTGGGATATAATTCTGTAGGAAAGTGTGTGCCTATCACATACAAAGCCCCAGGTTGTATCCTTAGCATTACATAAGAGTCCAGATTGTTGTTGAATTTTCTGAAATTGATAAAACCAGTTCAACACAAAATGAACTCAATGGTATATTATCTATATTTTATGTTTCACTTTACATTACTTGGGCATTTTTGTCTTATGTTTTTCTTGTATACTTTGGTTTCTCTTTTTGTGTTTTGATGGTTTTTCATGTTTTGATTAATTTGTTTGTTTGGTGTTTCCTCTTTGTGAGTTTTTTAGGAGAGAAATAATATGAATTTGGGTGGCTAAGGATATGGTGAAGTTCTGGGATAAATTAGGGGAATGGGAAATCATGATCAACGTACATTGTGTAAAAAATTCAATAAAAAAGAAAAAGGCCAATTCAAATGTATTTTAAATTACATCTCTATGAAATTAAAAACACTGATTTTGGGAGTTTTTGTTATGGTTTAGTGGTAGTGGTAGTGACGGTGGCATTATGTGTGTGTGTGTGTGTGTGTGTGTGTGTGTGTGTGTTTAAAGTGTTAAGAATAGGCCTCATTGTCATGCACATGCTAGATAAAACAATGTTATTGACTTTTGTGTTGGTTTACTTAGGTAGTTTGGTTTTGGTTTGTATGAGAATGAAAATGTTAGTGATTGGAAAGTTCCTGTATTTGTCAGGCGTTTCATTTCTCTGAAGAAATAGAATATGAACAAATTAAGTAAATAAGTAAATTAAATAAAAAAAAACTTTGATTATGTTTTCAAAGGGTGTAGTTGGTCACTTGATTTTGATTTGGGGTCCACAATATAGCATAACATCATTTTTCAGGAACACGAGTCAGAGGATACTCACCTTATGGTGGATATGTGACAAGGAAGGTATAGCCTATAAAGACATACCCAAAGTACCCTATTTCCTCTTGCTGGGCCTCAACTGTGAAAGTATCCATAAACTTCCAAAGTAGTACTACTTTCTGGTGGCTATATAGTCAACATATATATAGCCTGTGGAGAATATCTCATATGCCAACTATAAAAGATAAAACATAAATTTTTTACTATATTCTTTACTTCAAATTAATTGTGTAATTTCACTTTTTGTAACATGTCTAGGAAATAAAATTTGTCTTTAAGTCCCACATTATACATGCTAAATTTGAGACTTTTTCATTTGCTCATATGAATCAGCATTTAAATTCTGATTTATCTTACTTAACAAATATGCATATACTGTCATATATAACTGGGGAACTGATTTTATCCTTTGAAAGACAAAATAAATCATTTAAGAACAACACAGGGTAGAAAATATTACATAAAAGTGCAGGTAAAAAAGTTCAGTGTGCATGATCATAGCATTTGCACACTGAACTATACAATGCATTTGTTATTGTATCAAAAACTTTTGAAAATATTTCAGTCTATATTGATGTGGAAAATTATCTGTGTTAATTACAATATGCAAAAAGTGTAAATTAAAATACTATGACAGACTTGATTGGTTACTTCTGAAAATTAAAGAATTGCATGTGCTCTTTTTTAATTTTGTCCTTTAGTAAATAAAAGAAGATATCTCTCAGAGTGTGATCAACAAATATGTAGAAGTTCATTATATGCATTATCTCATTTAATGACACCGAACTATGAGTTAAGTTCTATAAAAAAAAAATAGAGATTTAAAAACCACTTCTAATGTCAAAAATCTGGTAAAAGACAAAAATTGGGATCAAATAAGACTACTATGGTCCCATGTAACTTCATATATCCTTTTTGATAGTACACAAATGAAGTTCAAAAACACAACTTTTATATTAACAGAGTATAATGATGCATAAGAAGGATGAATGAATCATTAGAGCTCTAAGCTATGGCTTTCTGTACTTGTAATACATGGTTTGCTTTGTTGGTTTCATCACAGGGACATAATAAAGCAGCATGTTCATTCAACTTGTATATGTTGCTTGTGATCAAAGCCAAAATCTCACACATGCTAACCAAGGGCTCTATGGCTGACATGTACCTCAGCCCTCATTCAATTTAAAGAGCAGTAAATCACACAATCCAAAAATCTCAAATCCAGTTAGTCAGGAAATGAGTAAAACTTTGATGCTCCTGATATTAGTGAGAACAGGAAAAAAGGAGTGAATATTTAACTATTCTGAATAGATAGTGGATAGCCTAAGAAGATTAATTTCATAACAGCATATGATAATATGGTGCTTTCAATAGCTTATTGCGTTTGTAAATACTATCTGCTGTGAGTCCTATGTAATATTGTTTATAAGAAATACTTTTATATTGATGTCCATTTAATTGACTTATTTGAGTGTTCATATGGGGGAATCAATTTTAGTATTACTATTTGACTATCTATTAATCTAGTTAATTCACTGAGGATCAGTAGAGGCCACTCAAGAGACAGTCGATATCAAATCATTCATGTCATCTTGAGGCACTGTTAACTCTAAATATATTGTAGACATATATGTCAAAAAGAGCCCACATTTTTCTTTACATGTAATGTATTTTTCCATGTGGTTCAAGTACAATTACATATTCAATCAAGAAATAAGAATGAAAAATATCACTCATGTTTAGGAAAATGTGAGATAGAAGACAATTTTTTGCATTTGGCCTTAACTGAAAAATTCTCAAATTATTTTGAGATGCTTTCAGAGAGTACTACTATAGCATTCGGTTATACCTGCTAAATTTTTTTATAGGGGCTACTAATTAAGAAATACAAAGGTACAGGATTATTTTTGGCAACAGCCCAGATTTTTCATCTGTCTGCACACTGAGTAAATTTTATAAAGATAAGGGCCTGGGAAATTAGGTCTCTGGATTGAATGTAAGGTTATGTGTCACTGTATTTCACTCTTTCCACTTTGGGTGCACGCCACCCAGATCCCAAATAAACAAATAGACTTATTCTTCCTTATGAATGCCTGGCCATAGCTTGGCTAATTTATAGCCAGCTTTTCTTAAATTATCTCATGTAAATTTTGCCTCTGGGCATTTATCTTTCTCTATTCTATATACCTTTCTAAACTTCATATTCTGTGGCTTGTTATGTAGCTGAGTGGCTGGTCACTAACGTCTGTAGATGTAATCAACTGTCTTATTAAATAAGAAACACAGAACCAATGCAAAGAAGAAACCCAAGAGATCAGAGTTAAGAGCCTTACCTGTCTGCTGCAGTTAGCCTCTTCAGCTAAGAGACCTACTTCCTGTGTGTTTGTCTTTATATAGACTTTCTGTTCTGCCTTCTCATTGTTGTAAAGCCAACCACATGATTGCCTCATCACTGCCTGTCTGTACAGACCTCCAGGTCTTCTATGATTGGTATTGAGATTAAGGGCATGTGTCTCCAATGCTGGCTGTATTCTTGAACACACAGAGATCTACCTAGCTCTGCCTACCAAGTGCTGGGATTAAAGGCGTGCACCACCACTGCCCAGCTTTTGCTATGGCTCTAGTAGCTCTGACTCTTGGGCAAATTTATTTATTAACATACACTTCACATTTTAGTACAAATAATATAACACTATATTTCCCCTATTATATTTTAATAAAAAGGAAAAAGATTATAACTAACATAAGAAAAACTATATACAAAAGTACAATAACTATATACAATACATACAAGTAATAAATACCTAAACAATGTCTAGTCCATTTGTATTTGACAAATTCAGAGAAAATAATTCCATTATCTATCCTATTTTGGTAAGTCCAAAATATATCTAATTCACTTTCTATCCTAATTAATCTTCAACTATAACTAACTAATCTTCAACTCCCTCAGAGATCCTAGAAGGAAAATAATATTACCTAACAAAAAATAAGAACAGGAAGTGCATGAAAGCAGCTTCCAAAAAAATTATGAGTTGACAGAAACAGCCAGCTGCCTGGAGAGTCACTTAAGATTTCTCCACAGTATTGGGGCATCATCTTCAGCCTATATGCTTAACATATCTGACAGACTCATTTGTGAAGTAGGATCTACACAAGGTCAGTAGTTTGACCTCACATTGGGTGAGAGCAGTCCATGTACCAGAAACACCTGAATTCCACTAGTGTCCTGTCATGATTCAGGATTTTAAATTCTGGAAATTGTTGATGTTTTTTTTTTTTAATTCAGCTGTCCATTCTTCTTGGCTGTGTATATGTGGCATTATCTCAGCATCCAGTTCTTCTTCACATCCCTCTATTAAATGCCAGTCTACTATTGAGAGGTATAAGCTTAGTTACTCTTCAAGAATAACTGTTTCAGCTGTTGTTCCATTGCACATCAGAAGCCATTGGCCCACTGCCTGTTCAGCTGCCTATGAAGAAAAGGGCACTGTACCTTTCCGAATTGCGAAGGGATGGTGCCATATTGTCCTGGCCTCAGAAGATGCCTTTTGATAAAGCCATAACCACACTTGTTTTGGCAAGAATCAGTAGTCCTTTGTTTGATGTCCTGTCTGTCCTGTTTGTCAGAAGTTGATTCAAGGATACTTTGTTGTCCAGTGGCTAACTTTTGCCACAATGAAAGTTAACTCCATATGCAGTTTCTTCAATGCCCATATTTTCTCTGAAGTAGATTGGTACTGCCAGGAGCCGACATGTCTCATAGTCATAACAAAAAAGAAAAATTTTCTAAGTTATTAAAACATTTTAAATGCCATATTCTGTACATCTCTGAAGGGTTGAAAATGACCTGTCTATCTAAAATATATCTGCTCAAATTTTAAAACATACCTAATATGACTACAAGATTTATTATAATGTCTAACTACTAACTTTCATTTCTTTATATCCCAATTGTTGGTAATAATAACATTCAAGGATAAGAAAATTGCATTACATTGTTAAATGTACAGTATAAGAACAATTAGAAATATACGTATAGCATTTTCTAACAATATCAATTTCAATGGATATAATTTGTATATAATATAAAACAATCCAATCCAATGTAAAATATTTAAAACTAGTAATTGTCTTTTTCTTTTCTTTTCTTTTTTAAAGAAGAACCATAAATCTAATCTCCTGTGCTTAGGCTTTTTCCTAACCTTTAACAACAACTTGTAACCAACCCCCCTAAACAATGAAAATTATCCCAGACACAAAACCCATTAAAAAGACCAAAAACCCACCTGCCCCATAACACCTCTTTGGGATTGTGGGCGTTGTATTCTTAAAATTGATTCCTGCTGGGTATGGGCGAAGTTATCTTTATCCTGAAAGAAAAATTTTAGGTTAATTGTCAAATTCTAGGAAAGGTAACTATATCCTTCGTTATCCAGTCTGTGTATAATGCCAAATTTCAGGGTTTATCTCAAGTCCTTATTCAAGTAGCCTTTGAAACTGGATCATCTCAGCTAGCCCTCTCAAAATTTCTCTGAGCACTTTGTAGTTCAAAGCTGATCTGTAGATGATGTTTGTCAGCTTAGTGATATTATTATTGTCCACGTGGAATTGTTGTTGTTGTGGGGCCCCATCTTCTTCCTGGAGAATACAAATGATGTTAGGCCTGGAGGTAATTTCCTGCAGAAAACTGATAAGAGACTAGAACACAAAGACATATATATATATATATATATATATGCAACTAATTGAAGCCTTTTTTCTTTCTAGAATTAGTTAGTACTCTATATGACCATTCATATCTTAACAAAGTTTAAAATGTATATACCTATATATATTAATCTTGTAAATTTTGATATAAAATTTATACGTTAAGAAAAGTTTAAAGAATCAGAATAGAATCAAAGATTGAGATTAGTAATGGAATAGTCCTCCCTTAATTAATTTGGTTCTTCTCCTGTCCCACAGAAGAAGATGGCTCTTTTCTTCTGGCGTCATACAGGAAGTTTGCATTTTCCTTTTAACAACATGCTTGAGTTTAAAGAAGGAAAGAGCCATTCTCCAACTCCAAAGTCAGCTTTAAATTTTAATTGAATTGGGACTATAAGAAGACAAATAGTGTTAAATTTCTTTAGAGAAGAGCAGAAACAAATATTTAGGAAGACATATAAAAAATTTTAGATGATATACCTACACACCATTTTACTGTTTCCTGAGATAGATGATTTGTCCCTTTTCTTCAGTTGTCACATTTCTCCTGTGTTCTTCACATTCCTTAACCTTCATTCTCCTAAAAGACAAAAACAAAAACCTATCCCCAAGACTAATTTTGGGGAGGTTCGTTTTGGCAAGTTATTATCTGATTAAATGAAAAGGCATGTGTTACTGGTACAAGTTAGTTTAAATTGGATGTTCATGCTGGTTGATGAACTATTACCTCCTCCAATTAAGAGGTCTCTCTTGTTCAAATTGAACCTTTATCAATTTTGATGGTACCCACAGCTTATCTTCTCCTGTAGAAACAAAAGCAAAACCTTGTCCCCAAGGTAACACATATCCTGGTCTCCATTCTGAGGTCAGCACATCCTTAAAGTATATAGGCTGATTTAATTCTGTAGTTTTTTCTATTATCCAATGTCTCTCTGCAGCTGTTGTTACTTTCTCATTGGCACTGAGAAAATTCAAAGTTAATAGAGCATTATGCAGTCTATTTCTGGGGAGTTTTGTTACCCCTTTCTGTTTATTTAGCATATCCTTTAGAGTTCTGTTTGCTCTTTCTATAACTGCTTGACCTGTAGGATTATATGGTATGCCTGTAATATTCTTTATATTGTAATAAGCAAAAAAACTGTTTCATTTTAACAGAGACATATGATGAAGCATTGTCAGTTTTGATTTGTGCAGGTATACCCATGATGACCATAACTTCTAGCAAATGAGTGATTACAGAATCAGCCTTTTCAGAACTCACAGCAGTTGCCCATTGAAATCCTGAATAAGTATCAATGGTATGGTGTACATAATTCAATTTTCCAAATTCTGCAAAATGAAACATGTCCATCTGCCAGATTTCATTCCTCTGAGTACCCTTTGGGTTACATCCTGCTAGTAATGGTGTTTGATTGTAGAAGGAACAAGTAGGACATTTCTTTACTATTTCTTTGGCTTGTTACCAGGTTATGGAAAAATCCTTTTTTAATCCTTTACTATTGACATGACATTTTTATGAAATTCTGAAGCCTCCAGCACATTTTCCATGAATAATTTATCAATCTCATCATTGCCTTGTGCTAGAGGGCCTGGCAGATCAGTATGGGGTTGGGTGTGAGTTATACATAAGGATGACTCCTTTTCCAGATTGTATCTTGTAACTGAATAAATAGTGAAGTTAATTCTGAAGCATCAGGGATAAATTCTGAAGTCTCAATATGTAATACCACTCTTTTAGCATGCTGAGAGTCAGTCACTATGTTGAGAGTTTCTGAAAAATCCATTAATACCAACAGAATAGCATACAATTCTGATGTTTGAACTGAATTATAAGGACTTTGAACCACTTTACTTAAATTTTCTGATTTGTAACCTGCCTTTCCTTGTTTGTTGGCATCAGTATAAAATGTATGAACTCCAATTATGAGTTTTTCCCATACAATTCAAGGCAAGATCCAATCAGTTCTCTTTACAAGATCAATTCTATCACTTTTGGGATATTTGCTGTTAATTTCTCCCAAAAAATTACTGTAAGCTATTTGCCAAGGTTCACTTTCTGTCCATAATTTTTCAATGTCCTCTTTAGTTAAATGTATGACAATTTCTGCTGGGTCTATTCCTGCTAATTGACGGAGTCTCAATTTTCCTTTCCAAATCAAATCAGAGATATTTTTCCACATTGGTTTTAAATTTTTTATTTGGTTTATTTGGTAAAAATATCCACTCCAATATAATATCTTCCTTCTGCATTAATATTCCTGTAGTAGAATGTCTAGAAGGTAAAAAAAAAAATGCAATCCAACTTTGGATCAATACTATCCATGTGCCCTTCATGTACTTTCTTTTCTACCAAGCCAATTCTTTCTCAGCTTCAGGTGATAATTCCCTTGGACTATTTAAGTCCTTGTCACCTTCTAAGGGTTTGAACAAATTATTCAGTTCATCACTTTTTACCCAACCATAGTTTGTAGATGAGAAATGTCTCCAAATAATCTTTGAAAGTCTGTAGTCGAACTCTCCTAATTTGCACCTTTTGGGATCTAATTTTTTGTAGCTCTATTTTATATCCTAAATAATTAATAGAATCTCCTCTTTGTATCTTTTCAGGAGCAATTTGTAATCCCCAGAAAGGCAAATTTTTCTTTACTTCTTCAAACATTCTTTCTAAATTATCTGTATTTGAGTCAGCTAGTAAAATATCATCCATATAATGATAAATTACAGATTTAGGAAATTTTTTACATATCACTTCCAATGGCTGTTGTACAAAATATTGGCACAGAGTTGGGCTATTCAGCATTCCCTGTGGGAGGACCCTCCATTGAAATCTTTTAACCAGTTGAGAATTATTATAAGTAGGTACTGTGAAAGCAAATCTTTCGCTGTCTTTTCCTTGTAAGGGTATTTAAAAGAAACAATCTTTTAAATCAATAACTATGAGAGGCCATCCTTTTGGTAACAGAGTAGGCAAAGGAATTCCAGATTGTAGAGAGTCCATTGGCTGAATTTCTTTGTTAATTGCTCTAAGGTCTGTTACCACTCTCCATTTACCAGATTTCTTTTTAATAACAAATACAGGAGAATTCCAAGGTCTGGTTGATTCTTCAATATGCTGAGCATTTCACTGTTCTTCTATCAGCTCTTCTAAAGCCTGGAGCTTCTCTGTTGTAAAAAGCCATTGCGGGATTCATACAGGCTTGTCTTTTTACCATTTTAAAGGTAGAGCTGTTGGTGTCTTTGGGAGATCATCAGTTGTTCTGCCCTGTTCTTATATAATATGGATGGCTGGTGACCACTCAGAATAATGCCTTCTAATATTTCTCTCAGAAACATGTGATAGTTTATGATTTGTTTCTGAGAATGGAGGGATGTTAATCTGAGTATTCCATTGTTGCAACAAGTCTCAACACCACAGGTTCATAGCTATGCTAGTCACATATGGTTTTAATTTTCCTCTCTGTCATTCTGGACCTAGTTGTACATTTGAGCCATCTTGCACTCTGTTTCACTCGAGATAATGTCCCAATTCCTAACAGTTGAATGTTTACCTCCTGAAGAGGCCAAGTTGATGCCAAAATTCTGGTTCAAATAATTGTTACCATAAGGTAATGTCCACACCTGTGTCTACCAGACCAGACAACAAAACACCATTTATTTTTATTGTTAATTTTGGTCTTTGTTCATTAATAGAAGTTTGCCAAAATTTTTTCTTTCTATTTTTTTTCCTGAATTTTCTATTCTCTCTGTTTCATCATCCTGACCAGCATGATTTATTCCAATAGGCATTTGGTTATTTAGTTGTTCTGTAGAGGGGTTTCCTCTAAAACTGCAGGAAAGTTTTGAACTGAATTTGCTATGGGAGCCTGCCTGAGGCCCCTCTGGGAGTTTCCTGAAGCCTGACGCAAAGAATTACCTTGCCTGTCCCTTGATGATCTACATTCATTGGTTTAGGGTTTTCCCTTATCACACCTACTGCATATTCCAGATGGAAGGGGCATTCTTTGCCAGTGTTCCTTGGAGAAACATTGTTTCTAGGAATGGCCTGTTTACAGTCCCTTTTCAAATGTCCTTGCTTTCCACATCCAAAACATCTAACATTTCTCAAACCTTTTGAAATTGCTTCTCCTACCCACATATCATCCTGGTCATGATCCTCAACATTAACTATATCTCTAATCCAATCTTCCAAGGGTACAGATCTTGCCTCTAACAGCCTAATTATTCTCTTGCACACTACAATTTGGTTCTCAAAGGCCAAAGTTTTGATTATTATCTGACTAGCCTCTGAATTCGGGACCATTCTCTGTACTGCTGAAGTCAATCTTTGTAAGAAATCCGTGAAAGATTCTTTTGGGCCCTGTATAACCTTTGCAAATGACTCAGTTTTTTTTCCTGGTTCCTCAACTCTGTCCCATGCATTCAAGGCTGCTGATCCACATAGAATTAGGGTTTGGACATCATATAAACATTGTGTTTGTACTGAAGCATATTGGCCTTCTCCAATAAGCTGATTCTGGAAGACTTGTGTTCCTTTATCCCTCCATTGTTTTTCTATATTTTTAGCCTCCTCCTTGAACAACATTTGCCACTGGAGCTTTTGTCTGGGTTCCAGAACAGCCTGTACCAGCTGCTGCCAGTTCTGTGGTAGAATCCTATTACAAGTTGACCAGGTGTTTAACATTTGCTTTACATATGGGGAATGCATGCCATAAGATGCTATTGCCTCCTTAAATCTTCATAAGTCTAACATTTCTATTGGAATCCAAGTATTTTGTCCATTCTCTTCACCAGGTAGCTGCTGTACGGCTACCGGATAAATTAAGGGTGATTGTGTGAAAGTAGGCTTTCTTTCTGTAACCTTTATGATCCAATTTTGAAACAACTTCCCTGTTAATTTCTTCTTTCTGAATTTGAATTTCTCTATAATTCATTTTTACAGGTTTAACAAGTTTTTCTAAAACTGTTATCCTGGCACTTAAATTGACTATCTTTTTAAATAGTAAAATGAGGATATGAAAAGTAATAAACTGCATAATTCAATCAATATTAATCTTCTCATATAGTTGTTCCATTGTCAGACTGCCTAAAATTTCAATCAAAGCCCAATTTTCTTCCAATGTACACATAAAACCCATTTTTTTTAATGTGGAAAATTTCTCTTTTAAATAGTTTCCTTTAAAATATTTGATATCTTAATTGACTTACTGTTGTGGATATCGTTCTATATAAATAAAACACTGATGGCCAGTGACCAGACAGGAAGTATAGACAGGACAAGGAGAGAGGAGAATTGGGGAAACAGGAAGAAGGAAGGGGAGAGACACTACAGACACCGCCAGGGCAAGCAGCATGTAAAAATGCCGGTAAGCCACCAGCCACGTGGCAAGGTATAGATTTATAAAAATGGGTTAATTTAAGATAAAAAAACAGTTAGCAAAAAGCCTGCCATGGCCAAACATTTTATAAGTATTATAAGCGTCTGAGTGATTATTTTATACGTGGATTGTGGGACTGTGGGGCTTAGTGGAAGCTGGAGAGAAGCTCTCCAGCAACAACTTACCAATTCTGCATAGAACAGTATAAATCCAAGGGAATTTCAAAACAGCCACCTAGTGTCCAAGGTATGAATCCAGAGAGAGAGAGAGAGAGAGAGAGAGAGAGAGAGAGAGAGAGAGAGAGAGAGAGAGCATAGCCACAAGTTCTGGCTAAAAGCTTAAATCCAGCCACATGCTCCCGCTTGAGCCTAGTCAAGTCTGGGCTCTGGCTTCCTTAAGCTCCGACCATGAGCATTGGCTTTACAGGCAGGGGCCCTGTTCAGTAGGGCAGGCCTGAGTTGTTTGTAGCACCAGCTTTAAGCAAGTAGCTCCAGCTGTGTCCAACCGCCTGGGGCTATATTCAGTCTGGCCTGTGACCAAGCAGTCCTGAGCCTGAGCTAGGGAGCCAGGCCACCCAGGCTGGAAAATGGACCTGCCACCAAGCCAAGCCAAGTGGATTTTAATGGATTCTTGTCACTTTAGGTGCCAAATGTAGATGTAACCAACCATCTTATTAAATAAGAAACACAGAACCAATGCAAAGAAGAAAGCCAAGAGATAAGAGTTAAGAGCCTTACCTGTCTGCTGCAGCTAGCCTCTTCAGCCAGGAGACCTACTTCCTGTGTGTTTATATAGACTTTCTGTTCTGCCTTCTCATTGGTTGTAAACCCAACCACATGACTGCCTCATCACTGCCTGTCTGTATAGACCTCCAGGTCTTCTATGGTTGATATTGAGATTAAAGGTGTGTGTCTCAAATGCTGGCTATATCCTTGAACACACAGAGATCTACCTAGCTCTGCCTACCAATAAAATATTGCTATAAATGTCCTCCTCTCTTTCTCCTTTTCTCACTCTTCCCTTCTCTCTTTTTCTCCTTCTGTTTATTTTCTCAGCCTTGGAGGCCTACCTATCCTTCTCCTGCCAAGCTATTGGCTATTCAGTTCTTTATTAGACCAATCAGGTGTTTTTGACAAACAAAGTAACACAGCTTCACAGAGCTAAACAAATGCAGCACGAAAGAATGCAACACATCTTTCCATCATTAAACATTCTACAGCATAAACAAATGTAAAGATTCTTCAATTAATATTCCACATTTCCCCCCTTTTGTCTAAATAGAAATGAAAGGGTTTTAAACTTAAATATATTAAGACTATGTACAATAAGAACAATGATCAAGAAAGGATTACATTCACAATGTCCAGTCCATTTGTGTCTGTCAAATATAAAGAAAATACTCCATTATCTATCCTATCTTAGTGACCCCCAAATTTTATACCTAATTTACTTTCTATCATAACTAAGGAAATCAGGAACTATAACTATCTAGTATTCAATTCCATCAGAGATCCCAGAAGGATGTAATATCACCTGAATAAACAGGCAGTGTGTTGCAAGCAAATTCTAAAACTTTAGAAATGACAGAGACATCTAGCTGCTTGGACAGTTAGCCAAAGTTTGGGGTATTCATCTTCGGCCTACATGATAGAATATCTGGCAGACTTTTCAGTGAAGCAGGAAATTTGAATGACAATTCTGCCTTGCATTGCTAAAGTTCATCAGTCATTTTCTTCTGTGTCCTGCAGGATGTCTGGAAGACCTTTCTGTGAAGCAGGAATTCTGAAAGACTTTCCCGCCTTATCTTGGCAAAGTTTGGCAGTCACTTTCCTATGTGTCCTGAATATCAAATTTGTACAGTATACTGTCAGGCAGTCCAGGCAATGTAGTTTCTTGCCTAGATGGCTAGCCTTGCCACATTAAAAGCAAACTCCATACAGAGTTTCCTTGATGTGCATCATCTTTTTATGGAGTAATTGGTGCTGCTAGGAGCAGATGCGTCTCATTGTCCTGAAAAGCCCTGCTAACGAAAACATTTTAAATGCCAAATTCTGTAGGTCTTTGAAGTGTTTGAAAATCATCTATTTATCTAAAATATACCTTTTTAATCTTGAAAATATACCTAATGTGACTACAAGTTTGACTATTATATGTTAATTACTAACCTCATTTCTTAATTATATATTCTATTTTTAAATGAGCTGCATAAGCACAATAACCCAAATAAGATTAGAAACATATATTTGGTATAACAAAGATAACTTAAAATTTGTATCAGTATACCAAAATCCATGCCAATGCAAATTATCTGAGATTGATAGTTTTCTTTTTATTCTATATTCCTTTATTCCTCTAAAGGATGACACAAATCCATAACTCAACAAAGACCACCAACCCTATCTCATGGGAATGTGGACTTCATGTTCTCCATACTCCCCCTTGTTGTCTGTGGGTGAAAGAAACTTTAGGGGTCCCTGAGAAAAAATTGATATAGTGGCCAAGTTCTGGGAAGATCATCCATAACTTTTGTTGATATATATCACCTGTCAAGATTCAGGAGGTCTTCCCTGATCAAACCTGATCCATGTCAATCCTGAAAGAATCCATAGCCTCTTGTTTCCTGTGAAAAGAAAAGCAAAATCTCTTCTCTAAAGCAATATATTTTTTGAGTTCCATTTTACAAATACTTTTTTTGACTACAATTTTAAAGTTAAGACATTCCTAAAGTATAATGGCTGGTTTAATTTAGCAGTCCAGTTCATAATCCCATGTCTGTCAGCAGCTGTCATTTGCTCATCAGCATTCAAAAAAATTAAAAATCAATGCAATAATATACATGATTCTGACTTTTTGTGGATTTGCCATCATTATGTGGCTTTTTCTTTTATATTAATTTTACTATCTTCTTAAGGACATTGCTTTATTATTTTAAAAGTATTTATCTCTTTCTATGACTGTCCATGCCCTTTTTCTTTTTCTTATGCCTTATAAGTTCCAAGAAACTTTGGAACTTATTTAAATGGTTTTTTTTTTGTTTGTTTGTTTTGGTTTGGTTTGGTTTTTTTTTTTACTTCTGAATCTGTCTTTACTGCATATCTCTAGTCAATTTTCTCTGCATGAGCAAAAAACTGCTAAGCAGTGTAGCAAGGACCTCCATAAAGGCTCTGATAGCTGATTCTGCCCACTTTTCTGGACATGAGAGCCAATCCTAAAGCAGACAGCCCAGTCAGAGGAATGCTGATCTTTATAATGCAGCAGGTGTTTTGCACTTAGCATGTTTTGTTTTGTTTTGTTTTGTTGTTCTTACTTAGCATACCAGCTACTCAAGTGCTTGCTATAAGGCAGAAACTCTTAAAGGAGACGCTTCCTTTTTTTCCCTTCTTTTATTCTTTTTAGCTTTGTCAGTCCCTATATGAAATATGGGCCCACACTGGAACACCAAAATGTTTGAATTTTTTTCTTTTCTCTTTGGGGGATCCTCCATCTACCTCCCAAATAAATCACTCAGAGACTTATACTTTTATGAATACCTGGCCTTAACTTGGCTCATTTCTAGCCAGCTTTTCACAACTTAAATTATCTCATCTATCTTTTGCCTCTGGGATTTTATATTTCTCTATTCCATATACCTTTCTTTATTTCTTACTTCATGGCTTGCTGTGTAGCTAGGTGGCTAGCCCCTAATGTCTTCCTCTCCTTCTCCTGTTCCTGCTCTTCCTTCTTCTCTTTTTCTCCTCTTTATTCTCTCTGTCTGGCAGCCCCATCTATCCCTCTCCTACCTAGCTATCAACCATTAAGCTCTT
This sequence comes from Peromyscus maniculatus bairdii, assembly GCF_049852395.1. Classification (NCBI taxonomy): domain Eukaryota; kingdom Metazoa; phylum Chordata; class Mammalia; order Rodentia; family Cricetidae; genus Peromyscus; species Peromyscus maniculatus. The sequence goes on from NC_134875.1 coordinate 103,371,924, forward strand.
CATTAGACCAATCGGATGTTTTAGACAGGAAAAGTAACAGAGGTTCACAGAGTTAAACAAATGCAGCATAAAGCAATGCAACACATCTTTGCATCATTAAACAAATGTTCCACAGCAAAAACAAATAGAACATGTCTTAAACCAATATTTTGCAAAAGTTCTGTTCAAGAATTATGTATCTGTCACCATACATCCCAAAATACAATTGGAATATAGGTGAAAACAACTATGTTTATAAGTAGAAGAGTAAATTGAAATAAAAAGCTAAAATTAACTCTCAAGTAACTTTGAAAGTTAGTCTTCAGTTTCTTCAGAACTAAAGACAACAGGCAATAATTCCTTATCACATGGTATTATAAGAGTAATTTGTGAACAAATCACATGAAATTACAAATATATGATAATTTTATTCACAAACAATGATAATTTCATTTTGACAAACCTATTAGTAATATTTTTCCATTTATTGAATTCTTTTTTTGTAATGAGCACTATGTTGATGTTTTACATGTGGCAGATTACAATGATAACATCAATACTTCACTTTCCCTTTATCTGCACTACTTTCAGTGTCCAATTTCAGTTTCTTTCCATCAGATTTACAATGTCCAATTGGTCTTGGCTTGACAATATGATTTACTTGTCCAATAGATTATTTAGTTGTGTGAGCAAACAGTCATAGAATGAGCATATGCAATAGAGGCTTTGCTCTCGTCTACCATGAATTAGACAGAGAATTTGACACATGAAGAAATACACTCAGAGACACTAAGTCAGCCTACTCCAGACCATCTCAGATCTACAGACAGTCAACACTTCCAGACTTGTAAATGTGACTGCCCATGCCATGCATCGCTAGGTTCCTGCCAATCCCTACCTGCTATTTTTAAGCTTGCAGTTGTAGACAATTATTTATTTTGGTAATCATATTGTAGAAGTAGTAATTAGCAGAAAAACTATTATCTCTACTCATATACACCATGGATCATATACACTGTTATTATCTACGCTGAGCAAAGGAAGACACAGAAAGAGAAAAGTCCAATGAATTTTTCATGGTAATATTACCAGATAGTAAATTAAAAAGGCCATTGAAAATGAGGAAGCCTAACTCTTACCCAGTACACTGACAAGTTTTTTTTCTTTCTGAAAATGAAATTAGATTATTGTTTAAGTGGTTTGTCAATGTTAAAGTACACTAAAAATATAAAGCATTATTATGAGACTGTAATTCCATTTCAGATATGTTATAAAATTCCAACTAATGATTTTCTGTTTCACATAAAAAGAAAACCAAAACAAATGTTAGATATTTTAAAATGTAGAGTTCTTTGATATGTCAGTTACATAAGGAAAATTAATAAATGTTGAAATTCAGCATACCACCTTCCTTCTGAATCTTTGACAAACTGCTACTATTTGCTAGGCAACTACCAAGGAAATAGGAAAACAAAGCCATGGTTTTCTTGCAAATGTCATTAAAAATAGATTATGTTTCTAGTAAATGTAATCTGTAAGAGATCATGCAGACAAAAACCTGAAGGGAAAATAAAAGCATTAATATGATATTTCTTAATTTTATGAAGCATTACTAAACACATCAGCATACTGAATCAAAATAACCTCTGGGAATGCCAATGAAACAGGACATTTGTTCTTAAGCTTCAGGAGGCATGAATACATAAATAGTGAAAAGCAGAAAGTTGATTACATCTTAAGCTTCAATAAACATATACAATAAAAATTCTGGAAATGCTAATAAGTGGTACAATTGTATGTTGTGACTTTATTTACATTGAATAGTTTTTGTGCCCATACATTTTTAAAATTCCATTTGATTTTTCATTTTTCTATATATTGAAACCTCTGAAGAACATTATTTTCTTGAAAGAATTAACAGTAGTAGTGGAATGAAAAATGATGAGCATGCCTATATTGAAGAGCATGAGCTAAGATGAGAAGGACATGCCAGGCAAAGAAACTTAACTTGGAGAGTTTCAGGGGTATTATTCATTTTCTTTAAAATCAAGCACAAACATCATGCTTTTATAGAAAAAATATTAAAATACAGAAACAAATAAAATTATGAAATTAAAAGACAGAAACAGAACAGAGATGCTCACATAACCCAAAACATGATTTGACAGAATAAGAAAAATCTGCTTTGGAAAATATAATTGAGATTTAAAAAATAAAATTGTTGAGTTTATGGATTTTTGTTTTAGCTATTTGCTTATTTGATCATTTAATAATGGTTATTTAATTCTCTTAGTTCATATATAAAAAGATTTCAGTGGAAATGCAACATTCAAATAAGCTTGTTTGGAGGGTCTTTATATGACTAAGTATTCAGCTTTTAATAAGACCATTCACTCATTCATTTATTCACATGATAACTTAAAAATTAGCTGAGGGATATGATCATTCTTTTTTTTTTTTTTTTTAGTTTTTCGAGACAGGGTTTCTCTGCGTAGCTTTGCGCCTTTCCTGGAGCTCACTTGGTAGCCCAGGCTGGCCTCGAACTCACAGAGATCCGCCTGGCTCTGCCTCCCGAGTGCTGGGATTAAAGGCGTGCGCCACCACTGCCCGGCGGGATATGATCATTCTTTACTAGGGTTTGTCTTACACAAATTTTACTTTGACAATACTAACCTTTCTGAATTAGATTTGGATATCATTTTTTAAAAATACATCTTAGTTACATTATTCCATCTTCTTTTTAATATTTAGTGATTGGGGACAAATAGTATATTTTCCTTGGAATTTTCATACATGAATATATTTTTATCACTTACACCTTCTATTACTCTCTCTTATCTACACTCTTCTATCCACTATCCTTTTCTTCTTCCCTAATTGTACTTCTTCTACTTTCATGTCTTGTTTTTCTGTTTTAAATTTTATTTATTTTTTGAGAATTCCATATATGTATACAGTTTATTTTGGACATATCTATCCCTATACTGCTTCTAATTTTCCCCATACCCATAAATTTAATATACTCTTTTTTATCATCAAAGATTATTGAGTCTACTCAGTGATATCCAAATGCTGATGGGTATAGATCCATCCAATGGAGCACAGGAACCTTCAAAAGACCACATCTCTGAAGAAAATGGACTACCCTGACTAAGCAGCCATCAACTCCGGGAGCTGGGAGCTAGGAGTGGGGCTAGATGATCCCCTCCTTTATTCATGCTGAATGTTGAGTGGAATGGATTTGTTTTGTTCATGCAACCACTGATGCTATGATTTCATGACTAAAATGTACAATCATGTCAAGAAGACACTATTATTCAGTAGTCCTTTCTGGTCTCTAACTCTCTCAAAGTTTCTGCCTCCTTTGCCATGATTTTAACTAAGCCTTGGAGAGAGGGGCTGACATAGATATTTTATTTGGGTGTGAACACTCCATATAGCTTATTCTCTCTGAATCTTGACTAGTTATGAATCTTTCTGTTAACAACTGTGCACTGCTATAAAAATATTCTCCAATGAGTAGGAGCTACATTAATTGATGGGTATAAAAATACATATTTAGAAGGCATTTTGATATTATATCAGTTTAGGAAAACAATAATATGGGTTTTCTCCAGCCCCAGGTTTCTGGCTACATTTACAATAACAACATATGAGTTCCCTCCTGTGAAGTTGGCCTTATATTCCATCAGAAAGCTGTTGATTACAATGATATAATACTCATGACACTGTTACATCTATGAGTACACCTTATCAGGCCAAATGTTACTATAGCTGCCATAGTTAACAACTAGAAAAGACCACAGATGACCTTGACCTTTTTTCTTCTCTCAGCAGCCTGTACAGCAACTTCTGTATTTATGCAATCTAGACAGCAGAAAAGGAGCTTCCAGGTCAGTAACAGCTTGAAGTTTCCATGTCCTGTGTCCAAGGTGTGTGATGTACTCACCAGTAAGGTCTTAAGATCAAGTTCTGGTGGGCAAGCAAGAGCAGTGGCAATAGTCTATATTGTTAGGGTTCTTGCTGGAATTCACCTGATCATAAATCATAGAGAAGTATACTGGGCCTGGGATCAGGCTTTATATTTGATAACTTATGGCTTCTGATTATCCTCTTCCATGTTAACTCACTCCAATTAAACTCTCTAAAATTTTAGGGAGCTTATAAGATTGTAGGTTTCCATATGGGTTTTTCAAACAAGCTGGTAGTTATTCCTCAGGCACTCCTCCTCATCTTTACCCTCTTGTCTCCACTTCACTCTGCCTCACTAGTCTCCTTTCTCCTTTCTTACTATCTGTGCTCTATTATCTAGCTGCCATAAATATCCCTATAGGTGTTCTGAATTAAACATATAAATCTGAAGATTTGAATTTAGGAACCATATATGAAAGAGAACATGAAGCATTTGTCTTTCTGGGCCTGGGTTACCTCACTGAGAACAATTATTTCTAGGTCTTTTCTTTTACCTGAAAATTTCATAGATTCAGTTTTCTTGATAGCATAATCATATTTCACTGTGTAAATATTTTCATCATTCATTCATCAGTTGATGGATGTCTAAGCTGTATCTATTTCTTGGCTTTTATGAATAAAGCAGACGTGACCACAGATGAGCAAGTATCTCTATAAGCATCCTGTCCTTTGGGTATATGCTCTGTGTTTCACTAATTTCCTGAGTTTTTATTTATCCAATCAGTTTGACAATCAAAATTTAGCAGTGCACCATCCTTCCATGAATTTTAGTTAGATTTTCTTTCTTATTGGCCTATTAAATTTTATAGATATTTATACCTTAATAACACATTATTGGTATTAGAAATTTACTTTTTTCTTAAAGGAAAACATTTAGATTACAATTGAATAGGAAATCCATATGGATTTTTCATGAGTTATTCTTGATTAACCACAAATTCATTACCCCAAATCTTGCTATGTATTTAATACACTATATTATTAATAACAGCAAAATTAGCAAATTTATTTTTGAAAAATTAAGTCAATCCTCAATATAAGGGAGAATTATTACAATTATGTTCTCATCCTAGATTATAAGATCCATGAAGTCAGAGCTCACATCTTTATGAACTCTACTACAAATACAATTTCATTTCCATGTTATAGAAACAATAAAACTGAATGTTTGATGAATATTTAAAAAGTGTGCAAAATTCTTATAAGAAACAAAAATGCCTGTAAATAAGTGTGTGTGTGTGTGTGTGTGTGTGTGTGTGTGTGTGTGTGTGTGTGTGTTTCTTTTTTAATCCAAAGAGAAAGTTCAATATCTGGGACAGAGAAGCAAAACAACTTGTGGGATCATCAATACGAAAACATTTTGTCCTTGCTAGGATTTGGTATTACGGACAAGTACTTTGGAGAAATGGAGAAGCCTGTCTACAATGCTTGCTCCAACAGATTGAATTCATGGACTTAACAGGTAATAAAAGAAGTTTCTGGACCATGTAAGGGACAGCCCAGGCACAGCTAGGTGTGCTGGCTGTTTTACACATAAATGCCAATTTCAAATAAATCATTTCTGGGTCTGCTTTGGAAGGCAAGAGGATATTTCTGTTCAGTAAGAGAATGGAGGATTACTTACTTGCTTACCTTTCCTGTGATAAAAGATGACTTACTTCCTTTTAGCAATACTTCAAAAATGGAAATTGCTCTTTTAAATGTACAATGTGAAAATGAAGTTGGCAGCCAGCTATCATCCCATAAATAGATGGTGGCAGAGGGCACCCAATGGGAAAGGAAGAATTCTAGGTTTTTGATTGCTTTCAGTATCCACGTGTTTGCATTTCAGGACTGCAAAGAATGAAGTAAGTCTTGAACAAATGTATATTTAAGACTCTAATTTTATTCATGCAACATTTAAATATAGTGTGTAAAATACATCACTCTTAAATGCCTTGTGCTACATTTGCTGTTTGTAATCATAGATAATGCTCCTAAAGAAAGAATCAGGAATGCAAATTTTATTTTTTTCTCATTATGAGTGCTGTGGGATGTTCTGTATGCTGTAAATCTGCTGCTCTGATTGGTTGATAAATAGAATGCTGATTGGCCAGTAGCCAGGCAGGAAGTATAGGTGGGATAATCAGACAAAGAGAATGCTGGGAAGTGGAAGGCTGAGTCAGGAGATGCTGCCAGCTGCTGCCATGAGAAGCAAGATGTACAGATTACAAGCAAGCCACGAGCCATGTGGCAAGGTATAGATTTATAGAAATGGGTTAATTTAAGATGTAAGATCTAGCTAGCAAGAAGCCTGCCACAGCCATACAGTTTATAAGTAACAGAAGTCTCTGTGTGTTTACTTGGATTTGAGTGGCTTCAGGAGCTGGGTGGACCCAAGAAAACTCCAGCTACATATAAGATACAAATAAGTAAGGAAAATAACAAAGCGTGTATTTTTCCTTGACTGGAAATAAGACAATTGCCTGGTGTTTTATAAAAATATTGGATTTGCTGCTCAGCCACAGGAAAGGAAGGTGTGAGAGGATTGATCTTTGAATATGTTGAAGAATCTCCTGAAGGCTGAGAAGTTTAAATAAATGAAAAAATTATACTAATTGGTAGTATCATTTACTGCAAAAAAATGGGAGGATATCCCACCATGTCACTAAAATCTTTGATTACTTAAACCCAGAGGGATCCATCTTGCAGTCATGTCATTAGTCAGAACCATTCTTTTGTTTTACTGTATATAAAAAGTAGGGATGGTATGTTATGCAGCCAAATCTTCTGGTAACTAACTTAAGGCAATCTGCTGTTGATATTTAAAAAAATATTCACTTAAATTCATATCACTCAATGTAATTTAATTCTTTTTTTTTTTTTTTTTTTTTTTTGGTTTTTCGAGACAGGGTTTCTCTGTGTAGCTTTGCGCCTTTCCTGGAACTCACTTGGTAGTCCAGGCTGGCCTTGAACTCACAGAGATCCACCTGGCTCTGCCTCCCAAGTGCTGGGATTAAAGGCGTGAGCCACCACCGCCCGGCTTGTAATTTAATTCTTTTAATGACTTAAAAGGAAAAAAAACTTCTCAAAATTGATGCCTCTCTCAGTCTCTGAACGAAAGCTATGAAGATAACAAGTAATTAGGCTGTCTATTATTTTGAGACTGAGCAAGTAAACTGTCATAGTACATCATTTAAACATTTACTTTTAAGAATAAACTGTACTTTTCCTTAAAAGTGCTTATGTCATAGGTATATTTTAGATTGAAACACATATTGAACATGTAGATTTTTAAATAAATCTTTAGAAAAATCCAATGCACAAGCACACATAAGAAATGTTTTCCTCTGTGTCTTATGTAACCTCTGGCTATGTTGGGAATACAAATATGCCAAAGAATAGGTCCTTAAAATGGGTTCAGTTTCCTGGATTTGTAGACATTTTTTTTTCGTGTATGCAGTCACTATGTTAGCAGAAGAACAAATTATCTGTTGCATTGACTTTTAAAAGTAACCATGCAGTTCCAGCTCCAAGGTTCAAGTCACCAAAGTAACACTATTACAATATTACTGAGAAGATAATGGAAACCTCGTTTGATAGAGATCATTTGGCACCCTAGGATCAGAAGAAAAATGTGTTAAGAAATGTCCATGTACTTTGTAATTCTTTTTTGGAATCTTAACACAACCTGAATATGGATCCTTTCATTAAAAGGATCTTTGTCAAGGTTCTCCTGTGTCTGAATAGATTTAGTTCATCAAAGTTAAATTTTATTAGAAAGATAAGACTTCTTCATGGAATGTAAGATAGCTTCATAATACTAGAAATGGGGACTTTCTGGGTCATACATGGTTCTTTTCACTTTTCTCTGTGTATTTATTTAATTCCTTCATTTTCTAGTTTGTTTTACTTGAATCTCTGAACACACACCCCAGGCCCCATAGTCTATGCATTTTTATTAGTAGCTACATGCAGAGAACAATTTCAAATTAATGGGCAAGAGAAATGTGGTGGGGGTAGCTTAAGGCCAGAAGCATCTCTATTCTAATCATCTCTGACCAGGGTGCAGCAAAATGTGGTATAAACATGGCTGACTGCCAAGTCTTCTGTTGTTCACAAAGAAATCATTATGGGAGAACCATAAGTTCTAAAACCCATCAATGACATCAAACATTTTGATTTCTACTCTTTCTCATACCTAAATAGCATTATAGCATGCAGCTATGACTAAATGACAACACCTGAAAGAGCCAATTGCTTAATACCTTTGCCTGTAGGTTATTTTCCACAACCCTTACTTTTGACTTCAACACTGTATTTTCACAGATTGCAAACAATTTACAAAATGTTCCAATTACAAAATGGATATTGTAAACATATTCTAAGTACATAAATGTTTGGAATGTAGACATATATATCATTATGAATCAAAACTTGGCTAACTTTAGCCAAAGTTTATTACATTTGTTTTCCTCATCAAAACATCATAAAAGTCAGTTAGTACTAAGTGAAGCTAAACAATACTTTAGATTTGATTAGGTAGATGGTTTAACTGTTTGCTGCATCATCTTAACTGATGTATATCCAGTATAAAGAGTTCATGCAATCATTGGCAGTAGCTTACTAAAGTTTGAATTATCCTGGAGTTTCCTAAGGCTGAAATGCCTGACTAAATATATCCTGATATTCAATGACTTTCAGAGATGGCTAAAAAAATATTTCACATAAGGCTGACAAGTGAGGTAAAGTAACTTTAACAGTTCCACATTGTGAACATTTACTAGAAAGATGTGGGCAAAAGACTGAAGTTTATTCAATGAAATCTGAGAAATAGATTTTTATTCTAAAGTTCCTTATCATAAGGAAGCATTTAAAAATACCATGCCTTCATTCAGAGAATGTAACTGGAAACTGCATATGAAACATTATTTCTCCATAAGGATTTCTACATCATGCCATATTTATGCCAAATATGTTCCAGTGGTCAAAAGAATTTATAACTTGAAATAAAACAAGAAGCATATTTTTTAAGACAGTGTACTAAAACTTTTATAACTTGTTTTCTTATGTACTACATACATCAGATAAATACAACCATAATAGCTAAGTAATTTTTTAAGAGGAAGTATCACCTAAGAGTTAATAACTGGAAAGCCTATGCTTTATGCCACAAGTTGGCACATTTACCCAGAATACAAGCAAAAAAACTGGGTGGTGGTGGTGGTGGCTTACTTTACAAAAATAGATTGTAGTACACAATCCTGCATGGAGAATTTATTAGCCTTATCTGCCTTTGTGGTTAACATGAAGTTATCACAACCAACATTTAACCCTAACAATTAAGCTCCCATTCCTAACAATCTTAAGACAAATGGTCAGGTTTGAAACGTTTATCTTTAGTTTTATTTGTGACCTATCATTTTATTTAAAAACTAAATACGGCCGGGCGGTGGTGGCGCACGCCTTTAATCCCAGCACTCGGGAGGCAGAGCCAGGCGGATCTCTGTGAGTTCGAGGCCAGCCTGGTCTACCAAGTGAGTTCCAGGAAAGGCGCAAAGCTACACAGAGAAACCCTGTCTCGAAAAACCAAAAAAAAAAAAAAAAAAAAAAAAAAAAAAAAAAAAAAAACTAAATACATTATATAAATAATTGATATTTCTTATGATCAATTCAAAGCAAACTGAGGGCAGTTGAATGAACCACCATCTTACACATGAAATGTTTTGCTTTTACCTCCATGTCTAGTTGTGTCTCATCTAGAGGGTAATACTCCCTTAGGTCACCAACAGCAGCATCCTCACTCATGTAAAAATTAAAACACACACACACACACACACACACACACACACACACTTCATCAATACTTGACACATGTAGATTGAAGTATTCCAGGTTTCTGGTGGTTTGATGACATGTTTCCAGCACTTGTTCCAAGCTTCTTTTATAGCCATTCTATGAAGTCATTCAACTTGGAAATAATTGCCTGCCAAAACTGAGTTTCTCTGGTGAACCACTCAACACAGCCTTAGTTTCACAAAGAAGACTATTCTTTGTGTGTTGTTAATCTTGGCTTAGAAACACCACATATTATCCTTTCCACTTGAACAGTTCAGCTGCTGTTCTCTTAAGTAAACTTTGGAACCCTTAAACATACTTCTGGAATATAAATGTGAGTTACCTACCTCGTGAAGATGAAAATAGATTTTTCCAAGTGTGTGTACACATTCTAATTTTTAGATAGATACTGGTGCATCTTACACTGTAGATTGGACACCACCTTGCCCAGGGTAAAGTTTATGCATAAACAATACTCAACTTGCTTACATTAGAAAATGACTTGCATTTTGTTATGCTGTTTGGATATTAAGTCTGACTTTAGAGGTTACATTGTTATAATACTGTTCTATAACTTGACATAGGATTTAATCATTCAAAAAAAATTAGGCTCCCTGTGAAAATATGCCTAAGCTCTAACTTCTAATTTTTATTTAAAGTTTCAATTTTATCTCAAAAGACATTACACTTCTGAAACCCTATTAATAGCAAGTCATAACATGAAAATTTGAAGTCTTAAGGGACTTTTAAGGATACACAATTTTGCTATCAATTTATTTTCTAAACAAAAGGACCTAAACTATGGAAATTGGAACATTGTTGACATAGTACAGGCTTGACTTAATTAAGCTGACTGCTCATGCTACAATTGCTTTCCTGTTTTATGTTCACAATGAAACCTCTGAAGTTAAAGGATTTTTCCTTGTCACATCCTATGAAGCTATGTTTCCATGTCTGCAAATTCAGAGAAACTAGGTCATGCGTAATTACTAGGCAAGACATGTTTACAAAGGTGAATTTCTCATGAGAATTTTCCATGAAATAGGTAGGCATTTATATTGAGAACGTAATAGAGTAAATGAGTGACACTGGGTCACTGAAAAGGAAAACCATTCAAACAGAAAAACTGAGAAATTGAATTTATTAAATATGTGTATTTCACTTTGTGACATTACACATTACATTAGTGCTCTTAGCAGGAAAAATGTAAATGACTCAAATTTGAAGATTCATGAAATTAAAAAAAATAGTCTTTGTGACAAATGCATTTATATTCAAACCAGCGTTTTGAAGAAAGTTTGCTCAATTGAATGGTTCTACTTATGTCTTCAGGCAAATTTTCTGGTAAACATACAACTGAATTTTATTGAATGTCTAATTGAAATTGGTTTCTAAGCATAATATATATACACACAAAAGGTTAGTGGTGGATTCTTATTTTGATTTTATTTTTTCATAAAGATATGTGGAAGTCTACTTACAGATCCACACTGAATACAGAGTCCCTCTTTAAAAGAGGCATTCAAAAACATGCTTTAACACAATCTGCAAATACTGAAATCTACACAAAAACATCATACCTTGTCTGTACATTTTAATGCAAACAGCTTCAAAACAAGAAGATAATATTCCTTGATGTTATCACTGATTTTCCATTTGGCTCACTTGCAGAAGACAGGAAGGATCATAGATGAGAATATATGTAAAAAAAAAATTAAACTGTATTTTTGGGGCTGAGGATGTAACTTTGTGGTAACATGCTTGTCTAGCTTGTATAGGGGTCCCAAGACTCAACCATAGCACAGCAAAAATACACACATATACATATCCATAGCATAGTTAAAAAGAAAACATATATATATATGTGTGTGTGTGTGTGTGTGTGTGTGTGTGTGTGTGTGTGTGTGTTCGCGTACACACACATACACACCCATGAAATTTTAAAACATTACCATTTGGGAAGAGAGAGTTGGACCTATGATAGGAGAAAGAAATGTGAAAATACAGTCCAAGTGATGTTGCACAAAATGTCTCTGTGCTATCATTTGCTTTGTACAACAAATAGACACTAATGACTTTAAAATAAAACTATAAATGTGTTTCATTATGCTGTGTTTTCTATATATGAACCAAAGATACGCAATTTAGAAATTTTGTCTAAAGGGCTTATAAAGAAGAGAAGACATCAAATGAGAGCATTGTCAGTGAAATCACTTTTATTTTTATTTCTTCACATAGATAACTTCAGATCAACTACAAAAATCATGAAATGAAGAACTGATCATGGGACTGCACACACAAGAATCACTGGAGTGAAAAAAAGGTTTCACCAGCTGACTGTTAAGAAACAAAAAAGAACCAGGATGCTATAAATTCATAATTATGTAGTATACATGTCAGATATTAAAAAATAATAAATACAGAACACTAGGAGAGAAACTAATAGCATAAAACAGTATGGAGTACATTTTATTTTTTATTTTCTTTAAGACAGATGAAATTTCTAGGCACAGTTTTAGGCATTAAGGAGGACACAGAGGCATAGGTTAGTGTGCGCTGCTCTGTACAAAAATACAGTCTGAATAAATTACATTGCTAGCCATACAATTAGACAATCACTTACCAGTCAGTTCACTGCATGTTTAATAATATACAGGTACATGCTAATCCATATATATCATTTATATTTCAAACACATAAGTCTCTCTATATTTGTCTTTAAAATTTACATGTTGACCTTACAAAAAGCTAAATACTTGTGCAAGAAATCTGAGTAACTAGCCCTGCTGAGTACTTTTATGAAATCTCTCTCTGTGTATATTATCTCTCTAAGATAAACCATGGGTTCATGATTAAGAATTCTGCTTAAGAAATTACCAAACAAACCTAAAGCTACAAAGACATGATGCTAGTATAGCTGAAATTTTCACTTATGTTTATTCTGATAGACACAATACTGCTTTGGACGAAAAACAATTTTCTGCTAAGTTTTGTTAGCAATGTAAAAGTTCCAAAATATTAGTGATGGTAAAAATATGGTGTAGGGCTTGTTAAAATTACAGAAGGAATCTACTTTTCAGTAGACTATAAATATGTGTGCTTCAATCTGTATGTAATCTGTCTGTCACCTTTTGGCTTGTCACATGGATAGAGAATGCCACCTCAATAATACTCTAGATATGATAATGGTCCAATTGCACACTGTATCCTCCAACAAGCCTCATTGATGCCAGCACCACAGTACTGATCTTCCATTATTTAAGAATAAAGAGATCATCTCACAAAAGTCCATGGTCAGTAGCAGAAATCCCTATCCAAATATCACATTCTTCATACTGTTCTGACAATATGCAATAAAGTTTATAAGAAAGTCTGCCCCAGATTTTATGTTAAGAAAGCTATTTCAAAATATCCTATAATACGAATACCTTTCTTAAAAATTTCAAATCAGTTAGTTATGATTCTTGATACAAATACAATAAGGTTTGATCTCTTAGATGAATTTCATAACTTTTGTTTATCACTACTAAAATAAAAATGAGTTAGGTATTCATATTTACTTTGTGATTCCACAGAAAATTCACAATTGGTTTTGGCATTTGAATAAAATCCTTTGGGGGGCAGAGAAAGGCTATTGTTTTGGCAACCATTCTTAAGCTGAAAGCAGAAGTTTGCTCTGGGAGGCTAAGCAAATTATTAAATACCATTGACATGGTCCTGTTCTTATTGGATTATATAATATATTAGCAAATAGGTACATTTTAAAGTTTTTTCCCCAATGTTTCTTTCTTCAAGAGGGTCACACGAGAGCATACTCGTTTTAGTGTCTTTGTTAACAAAAATAATCATTTACTACTTTCATATCAGAATTGTATATTTTATATAAAAATAGGTTTATACTTAAACTATCCAGATTTGTATAATAAACAAAATGAACACAAGTTTGCAGTAGGAGATTAATTGCTAACTTTTCTCCTATTGTTGATATTTTCTTCCCTCGGAACAGTCAGTGAATGATTTCCCTAACATAAATTCATCATACTTGTGTGCACAAATCAGTTAGCCCATCAGTTAACATCAGAGGACCAGGTGACAACCAAATAAATTCTACTTGTCCAGTGATACATTTAGACATTTATATAAATCTATCACTATTGCTTTCTTTTAAAATGAAGACATTTAAAATACTTTGAAAAATAGCAGCCTTGTATTTCAATGAATTATACACAAAGTGATCATCCTAATTCCTACTTTCTTTTGAACTACAGTGCTTATAAAAGAATCATTAAATTTCAGATTAACAGCATTTCAATTTTTCTTCTTAGGCAATTCTATTAACACCTTCCAGTGATTAAGTCGAGAACATAGAGCAAAAGCTTTAAGGTATATGAACTTTTGAATGGTAATTAACTCTGAATACCGATCTAAGCCTCTTAATGCACACAAGGTTAGTGTTCAAATTACTTCACTAGAGCAAGTATTGAATATATGCATGATAGGTACATGTATGTGGAGGATTAATGAACAACTTATTGTCATTTATACTAATGGCTCACGGTCTAGAAAAATAAGCTTGTTACATATGCACAACTGTTTGCTGCAAATTTTCGTAAATGATTTAAAGGGAACAAAAGCAACTCAGCTACATTTCTTTCTGATTGCCTCGGGGGAAAGCAGATACTCTCATTTTGCCCCATTCTAGAGGAGGCTGAGGCACAATTTCTTAACCGCATAATGAAAAACGCGTCTCCAAACTTTGACTTCCTTATTGGAAAACTATAACTTGCCATTAACAAGAACATCCTTTAAGGTAGAATTAACCAGTTATATCTACGATTATCATTTGGTGCCCAAAAGGCAGTTTTGCTTTCAAAAGCTCACTCAAGCAAGCAACCAATAACCAATGTAGTCACTGTGTTATAAACAGGTGATAGGGGTTCCAACAGTAGAACTTTTGTCAGAGCAAAGGAACTTTTAAATGTTGCTTATGCCAGCTGCTCCCCTGCAGGCAATATGAGATTCTGGCAATTTTCACTCCAACTAGCTTCTCACAATGGTTGCTGTCATACAGACCCTTCACTTGTCAAGAAAAATGGCATGAGCATATTGGTAGTTTGCAGCATGTGCCTACATCTAATCAGCTCTCTTAATTTGTGCAGCTCCCTAAAATGGATATAAAAGCTGGTTATGATGTTGACAGCCAAAAGGCAAAGGATATTAAATCAACTGAGCAAACTGCTTGATGTTCCACAACTGTTTTAGAAAATAGGCATTAATCTTTTTTGTTGGATGGTTGCTTTCTCTCTCTCTTTGTGTGTGTGTGTGTGTGTGTGTGTGTGTGTGTGTGTGTGTGTGCGTGTGTGTGTGTGTGTGTGTGTGTGTTGACACTTGGTTTTAGTAGTAGTCTTCGTAGTTCTTAGGGTTCAGGCAATAAAGGATGGCACCCCCAAATGAAAATATAGTTGCACCCCAGGCCAGGCCATAACCCCAATTGAACTCGTGGTAAATTTTCAAGCTCACAGTTTCAATGAACTTGATTGGGTAAAGGACCAGGCTGCAGACCTGCAGAACAACTGAAAAAACAAACAAACAAACAAAATTATGTTATTTACAGCAAATAAAACAGCATACATATAAATGTAAATTCATGAGTTAATTTTCAATAAAATAAGTATAAAAGCCAAAAAATTAAAGCATGGCTAATTCTAAACGTTATCCTTTAAATATTAACAACTTTTTTTTGCTTATCTACTCTGACAATTGCTATTAGCAATTAATGAAATTAGTAAAATATGGCAATTCAGTAATATACAAAATAGTGATTCTTGCTTTGCAAACACATGTAAAATCATTACTATTGACAAGTAGCAGCACTGTTTATACTAAACTGTTTCATACAAAATCTATAAGGAGCAAACAATAGTGACATCAATGTAGACTTAAACCTTCACTGTTTTTTTCTATACTTAAGGAACTGAAGAATTCAGCAGATTTAGTGAATATTCTGGGCAACCTGTATTTGAAACTGTACCTTTGTTCACAACCATCTGATTCACCCCAATATTTCAGGAAGTTTTATTGTGATGCTTTTGCTTCTATTACTTTAATTAGAAAATATTTTCACCTTTTCCCTCTCACTCAGTCTACACCTCTCATCTTTAAAAGAGACTCAAAAGTCATCTTTATCAGAAAGCTGTAACTAGTTATACCTTTTCTATTATATCTTGCCCATATTTGCATATATATTTTTCACTGGCTTTCAAAAACAATTAAGTCAATGAAGGAAAGAGGAATAATGATCCAGAAAGACCTAGGCCAAGAAGACTACTATAGCAGAGACAAAATGTAGATATTAGTTCCTAGTTAGCTCTTGGTTTTAACTCAGGAATGAAGAGGAAATGTGATGAGTCATGTTAAATAAAATAAAACAAATGAAGGGAAGGGAAGGAAGGGGAAGGCTTGTTTTAACTATCTAAAATTACAGTGGCATATATCCTTGGGTACTTTTACATGAAAGTTACTACACTGGATTACACAGGAGATGAAGTCACCCATTTAAAGTTCATAATTTCCTATTGGATCAACTATTATATAATTTCTATTTTATTTAAATTAATTTAATTAGAATGTATGGGGCTAAATTTGCTACATTTGCCTACTATGACAGCTTTAACACTCAAGAAAGGTGATTCCTGAATGGAGGTTCAGGTCAACATAGCAAGAAGAAAAATGCCAAAGGAAGCAAGTGTTAAATTCCTGATGAGAAATGTGCCTCTGGTGCAAGGAAGATGACAATGCTGTTGTCCTGGTTCAGAGAGCAAAGAGGGTAAAACCCAAACCAAATAAACCAAACAAAACTCAATACAAAACCATCACGCATCAGTTCCTCATTAGGTCTTAACCTGAAGATCACAGTTGGGGTTTTGGTTTCCATTCTAAGTGACAGGCAGTTGTTATAGAAATTTGAGCAGAGAAATAACAACCAACTTGAATTAATTAAAAAGGTAACCATCCAGTCTCTAGGGTAAGGTGTTAACTTAGGCTACTTTAAAGGTTCTTTGCAATGTGTTTCATTTAGCAAAATCTGAATCACCATGGTATAATATAATGACATAATTTCCTGCTACAAGGCAAGTGAATATACAACTCCATTAAGGGTCCAGTGGCATGATGAAAAATTACCCTAAAATGATATAGCCCCCTGAATTGTGTCATTCTTTCTGGAACCACAGAGAAAGTTGCATGCAATAGAAAAACTGAGAACAAATATAAACCTACAATGGCAAATAAATTTTTTTCATTTATTACAATAATAAAGTAAAAGCAAAATGCCTCCTTGCTTTACAGAAATTTCTGCAATGGCGTGTAGTATAGCATCATGCTATATTTATATCTTACTACCAATCAATGAAATATAATATAAATATAATGAAAATGTGGTATTCTGTGCCCTCCATCAGATATAGGACTGGAAAAGTTGTGAAGCATTTCAGAATTTGAAGACAATCTGGAATTTACTTCCTTTTTTAAAAAAGATGCAATGAAAAATATGAAAATGAAATTGTGTGGCTAGAAATACAAGAGGAACTTAAAACTACTAATTTCTGTGCATATTTTATTTTTTGTTTTATCTTCTTGCTTAGATTTGAGATAAGGTCCCTATATAGGCCAAATTGGTCTTGAAGTTCCATCAATCCTCCTGCCTCAGCAGAAAAAGATCTTAAACTTATGATCCTGATACCTCTGCCTCCTAAGTGCTGGTATTATGGACATGAAACATAATATCTGGCTTCCAGTTTTAAACAAGTGTTTGTCAAAGCATTCATGTCAGTCATGTAGTACAAGTCAGTTTGTGGTCTTTATGACATTTCAAGCTTCTGACTTCCTTTAAGTATTATTCCTGAAACTGCATTTATAGGCTAGACCCACCTGCAATAAAGTTGATAAGTAAATTCAAAACCAAGGTAGTTTCTGCCCTGCTATTTTGGATGTGATAGGTAACCTATAAGATGATTTAGGAATATATGTCTTTTATGTCAGACTGATGCCCTGAATTGAAATCCTGGCTCTCCAATATAGTAGTTGGGTAATTGGGCATCTTTTATCAGTCATTGAAAGGCGATTTCGTGAGTATCCATGGTTTCCAGGCATAGAACTGTGTAGAATGTTTTCTAAGTGGAAGTGGTATGTCTGTTTTGAATACAGGTACTTTCCATCTCCACAAAAGAAATGTTTCTTTCAATAGATCTCATTATCTATATGAATGAACACAGACACTACTTGGTGGCACAAGGCTTATTGATATTTGGAGAGGAAAACATTTTGTTAAGAAAAATTATTACTATTTTCACAAATGTCAATACAAATGTAAAGGAAATGCTACCAGTTACAGATATGCATTTATAAAATCATGGAAATAAATTACAATACATTAATTTTAATTCTGTAGACTTTCTAAGTTTTTCAATCATAAATCCAGATTAATAATTGGTTACTATAAGCAATGAACACACTTTCCAAAAATCAACCAAATGTAATGATTTAATTTCTTTCCATGTATTTTACATATAAACAATATGTTTAATCTTGTTTATATGAAAAGTCAACATTAAGATAATGGTTATTTCAAAATAAGTTTCAGTAATCAATGAGTATCAGTAACCAATGAGTATAATTAAATCTGAGGGCATGTACATTTTAAATTATAGCAATCAGTATAATGCTCACTCTAGGCCTCAATGCATGCTGTAACACTATATGTATCTTGCTACAGAGTTTCCATTCATCATTTTTTTCATTCACTAATATGTGATACCTAAACCTAAATCAAAAACTTTGTTCTGGGCAAACCTATAACCAATATATTTTTTTATAATCAGTATTTATTTTCATCAATGTTTCTATACTTGGAAAAATATTTTTAAGCAGAAAAATGGAAACTCCTAGTTAGTTTTCTACAAATGTCTAGACGGTGCCAGCAATGGACTTCTTTACAGAGTTTTCACATGATACAGTGAGTCAAAGGCTAAATGGAATAGCAACTAGGTGTTCACAATAACATGGAATATTAAAAAAAATAACGAGTATATCTGTATGCCATCCTACAATAAGAAATGTCTATTATTTCAAAAATGGCTTGTAACAATTCCAGTTTTAAAGCCTCTCATACCCATGAGGTACAGTTTATCAAAAATAATTCAACTTATTATCTCATTGTTATGTTCTTAAGTCCTAGCTTCAAAGACAAACTCATACTTCAATTAAAGCATCTACATTTTTTCATTCTAAAAAAGAAAAAGACCCAATGGTAAACCAATGAAACAAGAAATAAGCTAGCAAACAGTGATGAATATCAAGGGTGTTTTTTATTTGGTACTGTATCATTCTCAATTTAGGCTCTCATTACAAATGGCAGCAATAATGTAATAATACTGTGATATTATAAACATTTCAAAATATATTCTCAAGTCATACATTGTAGTCTGCTAAAAAGTTTTGTGGTGATACTTTGATCAATTTTAGAGCTGTCTTAAAACAATATTTAGATCATAACAGACATCCCAGAAATAGTTGAATCGATGCATGAGGAACTCAGTAGTGAATCAACCACCTGTTTAAGATTCATCGTCTTCTAGTCCCAGCTATGCCAGTAATTACTTGATCTTGATTAGATCATTTAAATAAGTAAATTAGACATATTTCTAGATTTCTGTTCAGCCCTTTGAATTTTCTTTTCTTTGTTTTGTTTGTTTGTTTGGTTTGGTTTGATTTCTGGTTTTTTGAGACAAGGTTTCTCTGTGTAGATCAGGCTGTCCTGGAACTCACTCTGTAGAGCAGTCTGGTCTCAAACTCAAAGAGATCCACTTGTCTCTATCTCCTTAGTGCTAAGATAAAAGGCCTGCACCACCACTGCCTGGCTCATACTTCATGCCTACATTTTGATCTTTGTTATAAGATGAACACAAGCAGCTGGGCAGTGGTTCTGCATGCCTTTAACCCCAGCACTCAGGAGGCAGAGCCAGGCGGATCTCTGTGAGTTAGAGGCCAGCATGGTCTACAGAGCGAGACCCAGGAAAGGCACCAAAACTACACAGAGAAACCCTGTCTCGAAAAACCAAAAAAAAAAAAAAAAAAAAAAAAAAAAAAAAAAAAGATGAGCACAAGCAGCAGGGGGCAGTAGAACACTTTGGGTTTTGTAGTTTTAGCTCACACTACCCTTTAAATCCTGAGAAATTTGATCTATTCCGATTTTAAATAGCTTTTAAAACTCCATCTAACAGCCTAGATGGTTCTGTCAGTATCTTCATTATTGACAGTCACAGGGGCTTATTTTGCAGACTTCAAATCAGATATGACTGACAAGGAAAATTGAAGATACCACAAGAATATTTCGGTTAAGAGTCAAAATGAATAATATATTCAAGGATATTCTTATAACTGAAAATCAAAACTCACATCATGTAATGAACTGGGCTTGTAATAGTCTACAAGTTCATGAGTGCCCCCCCCACACACACACACACTTTTTTTTTAAACACAGCTGTTGGTCTTTTGTTTACTCTGATATTTCGATTTAAAATGTGCTTCACAGAATAACGGTTGTCATATTAATAGACATCCAACTGCCCTCATATAATTAACTTCTTTGATGGTTCACATTAACTGTTATATTTTTTCCATATTTTCCAAAACATGTATGCCTTTAGGAGTACACTTTTTGAAAATTCCCTTTTCTTGTTTACTGTCAGGTTTTTTTTTTGTTTTGTTTTGTTTTGTTTGTAAGATACTGCTACTGTCCTAAGATCACAAAGGAAGCTAGGAGTCAGGGTAGGGGACAATGGATGCTTAAAATAAAAACAAAACCAAAATGACAAAATACCAGACTTGCTACAATTTTTTAGGGCAATAGGCCAGCATCCCTGTAGAGAAGGTGTTTTGCATTTGGGGTTTTTATTTTTGCAGTGCCATGAATTGAACCTAAACTCCAGTCCCTAGAGCCTCAAGTCATGCTAGGCAAGCATTCTAGGAGTGATCTATATTTCCAGCCCAAGAAGTTTTATTTATTCATGCTTTAGCAAGAAGTTTAGAAGTTGCCACTGTTCTGTGAAATGCTTAACATGGTGAAAACCAGTAATATGATAATCCTTCAGCCAATTTACCTTAAAAATATAACAAATGCCTCTCAATTTTTATGTAAGTAGCAAACACATACTGATGCATGAGAAGGAAGAATGGTATAAAGGTTCATGAATCTTTAATGCTGGTTCGAATGCTATGAATACATTTACCTGCTGCAAAAAGCATGACAGCAACAGGTCTGTAGAAGCGCCTTCGAGATCCCACGCAGATTGAAATCAAACCCACCAGGAACGCAATGAGAATGATGGCAGCACCGCCCAGGAGTAAAGCCAGAGTAGCAATCTGCCAATCTGGAAAGTGAAAAAGAAAAAGCATGGCTTTTAAGCAATAAGGCTGCAAAAAATCAACAGAAGCCTGTTCAGCACCCTTCACTTTGATGCAGCTCAATGGAAGTGATTTAACTGCATGCTATGCATCTTTTGGGGTTTGAAATGTTTTGCTACAAAAATTAATATTAATGTCCTTATTCAGAAATGGTTCCTGTGCTAAGCTCAGCAGAGTTTTTAGGACAGAGGTTTGCCACACTTCTTATATGGGCTCTACTAATGTTAAATCAAGCACCCCTTTCTATGTCCTACTTACTTTTAATATTAACATTTAAATTTTTATTGAACTATAAAGTTAAAAATATTATGGATAAGTATATAACCATAATTCAGATATAGATTTTAGATATTGTCATCAGCAAGAAAATCCCCTTTGTTCCCTTTCCCAGTCAATAATTATCCTACTCCAAAGATAAGATCCAGGGTCATGATCAACTTAGTTTGCTCTGTTGATAAATGATATGAATTATTTTGTATCTTTCTTTTAAGGCAGTAAAGATCATCTCATTATTATATGTGACAACAAAACACACTTTTTAAATTCCTTTCCTTCTTGGAAAACTTTCCTCAGCCTCATAAAAGCTCTAAGTTTTAGTTTGCCTTCCTTCACTGCCAAAACAACTCCCTGGTTAATTCTTATCAGAAAGGTTTGTTAATAGTTTATTCATTTCATTTCTGACTACTTGAGTCATCGTCACCAAAATGGTTTCTGAAGTAAAGAATTTCAAGGAGTCAGACTAGACTCTGAATGATTGCTCAGCCATCTTCTTCAATCAAGAACAAGTAAATCTACAATGACCATTTAGCATGCCTCTAATTCAGTAAACACTAACTCTCATTGATGACAATTTATCATTTCTTATAGGATGTAGCAATGGTATGAAAAAAAGATGTTCGATTTTACAGTTAAGAAAAAGAAAGAGGAATTTATTATAAAGTACATATAGATCAGGAAGCATCACATAAGGGATACTATAGCAATTGGCACACTTCAGTGGTGGTAATTTGAAAGAAATTCCCAGGAAGCCTCTTCTGCTCCTCAGTTTAATGCATGCACAAGAAATGCAAATACATTTTAATCTATTGTTAAACTGCAATGCATTCTACTCAAAGCTCATAATCCATGACACTTTGATGATTCCCTCTGAAATTATCCTTCCAAAAAGCTTCTTGAGTGCTGAAGTATAAGAAAGGGTTAGCAGAGAAACCTTAAGATGTTCTTTTTGTATTTATACTTGAACACTTTTTTTGACATTCTTGCCTCTAAATAAATTCTGGGTGTTTGACTGGCTTTCAACTTGAACCTGCACAGCAATCAGGAAACAAATACATAAAACAGGTCCACACATCTGAAAATATAAACATGAATCACAAGAAAGTTCAGAGTATTTTTAATGCATCTATTTGTAACAAAGCCATATAACTTCAAAGAAAAAGTGTTATCTGGCTTTCAACTAGAAGTTAAAAGGATAGCCATATTATGGTATTTTTATTCCCAAACAGCATGTAGCTTTGAATTAAAAAGACAAAATAATGCTTGTACTTGGAAACCTCTAAATTACTTTGAAAAAGTTTATGCGGAGTATATTATTTGACATTAGAAACTCATAAGTTGAAACATCCCAATTAAAAAAAATCAGTATAATTACACCAAAGCTATTAATAGGGAACAAAGAAAAGAGTAAAATCCATCTATGAATCCACAGATCAGTGAAACACCTGGCATTTAAGCAGCTACACTGTGGATAATTTTAGTTGAATTACTACTTTTACAAAATGATTATCACTTTAAAAGAAGCCTTAGCTTTCTTTGAATAAAGGTACAACTAAAGAGCCACCTCCATAAAAAATATCAATACAAACTTACAATAGATTGATTTTCCTGATAAGCTGTTCCATGCAACCAAAATAAGCATAAAACGGCAGTTTTCACTTTAAACTCAAAATAAGGCAAGAAATAATCTTGCCCAGTATTGCCTACCTTTAATAGCCTCAAATACCCAAGTCATACATTTAGTTGCATTTTGTAAAGAAGGACTACAAAAAAAATTCAACACATTTTCTGAAGAAAAAGCCAAATCAGTATTTTCAGATTCATACCCTCTTAACTGTGACATAGTGCTAATGCCACCACAGACAACAAGTAAATGAACACATGCTAATAATAATAAATTACCAAAACGGTTTTGGTGGGACATCCAGACGGCTCAGTAAGTAAAGGCTCATACTACCAGGCCTGAGAAACTGAGTTCAATGCCTGGAACACATCTGGTGGAAAAAGACAATTGACTACACAAGCACACTGACTACAAAAATGTGTACGGACACACACACACACACACACACACACACACACACACACACAGAGTAAAAACAATAAAGCAAAAAAAAAGGAGGGGGTAGGCCAGTGTTTACCATGTCCTAGACTATGGTCTATTTCATTTTCAAATGTTAAACATTTTTTTCTAGCAAAAGCTAATCAAACAACTGAAATCACATAATAATATCAATGGGAAAAATCTGTAATCCCATGTGATACTCATTCAAATTTGCAAGGAAAAACAAAACAAATCCTAATTTCACATAAAGTTGAATTTCTCAAACAATATTTCCTTTCATATAGAAAATAAAAAATGCAGTAGTAGACACAGGAAAATAAGTTATTAAAAGGAACTAGGAACTAAAAAAGGAACATCTTACAGGCTAGGAAATACATTAAAAGCAGATGAATAGAAGCAGTTCTGGGTTTTCTACTAAGTGCCCTATATTTATTTTTAGTGTCGGCTTTATAGCTAATGAAAAATATCTCTCTACACTCAAAGTCAACAAGGAGAGTCACCACAGTCATTGCTGTGATATTGCCATCCTTCCCTTTGGTTTGCAACCAGTTATAGCTCAAACAGAAAAACTGTTTTCTTTTCCAAGAGGGACTAGAAATGGGCCATGACTGTCACTTTTCTGGCCAGAACCTAGGGCTTGAAATGGAATATCAAGATTATATTCCTAGTAGAGAATGGCAAGTTTTAAATTATTTTCAGTACATCCATTTGGAAGAATTCACTCAGGCTGTTTGCCTAGGACCCCAACTTTACATTATTGCCCAGTTAATACTCAATTCACAAGCTAAAATGGTCGTTAGGAAGAGCTACTATAATCAAGAATGTTCAGTATGCTTTTCAGGGATCTGTTTGGTCCTTTGGAGCTAAGAACAGGGCTTCAGCTTAGTGTCTCTACCTAGAATCCATAATTTAAGACTCAGGGCGAGGCTAAAAGGTGATCTTTAAGTCATGGACAAATAGTTAACATTTCCTTTTTCTCTTACTAAACATCACTATAAAATGGAGAATTTTTTTTAAAGTAAATAAGATTTATATATACTTGAGTCATTAAAGTAAAAGGCTAGTGTTTATAACATTTATTTCTCAACCAATCTAAAAATTGGATTTAGCACAAATGTATACAAAACACCTGGGCAATTTTAGAGTAATACATTAAAAAGTGACCAAAATACTTATTTCTACATTAGTGGAATTTTAGTTAATGTTCATATGCCACAAAAAATGTACTACCCCATATTCAATGTGTATAAAGTAAATTAAAATATCATAACATTTGTGATTTTCAGGCCTTTTTTTTTTTTTACAAAAAATGTCATGTTTTACGTTTTCACTATCAGTTAATTTCTATATTAATCTTTGCTCTTTGATTTAATTGCCTTATGGTACTAGTCAGATGCACTATAAAAATTTGAGATTATTCTTTTTTTCTTTTTAATCAATTCTGTAAAGGATGGTGTGATACTGTAGTAGAACAGTGAACATAAAAACCAGTCATGTTGAACATCAATGGCCTATGGCACTGATTTAAACACTGTAGTGCTCTGTTTAACATTAGGCCAGCTGATTGCAAATCTGAATTTGTTTTCCTAAAACCTGAGAGAACAGGTGGTAATCAATCTTGAGAAAATACTGGATGGTCTTAGTATACAAAATTGGTGAGGGCTCATATGGGCAGATAACATACTTTGGATCTATAAACCAAACTGAAATAAGGCTTCTACAGTACATGTTACATTCCCTCAAGAGCACATGGGCAAAAGTGAAAAAGGAATGCAATAGAGGCTTTGGAACTGAACCTAGGGAAGCCACAGCCTAAGACAACTGTGTACTTTTCCTAACAGAAACAAAAGTAAAAAGTAAACAAACAAAACATGCACAAAGTATTTCCTTCCACAGTAACAGGATAAAAATCAGGAAACTCCTTATTATAAGATTATGTTCAATATTAGCATGCAGGTCAGGAACTAAATTTGAGTCCTCTTTCAAGGTATTTTTACTTGCTAGCATCAGTCTCCACTATCTATAAATACATTAGTATTCTACAGAACTGTGCTGACATATTTTTAGCAGTGTAATACGTGAGATTGGTCAGAAGTTGCCAGTACATTATGAAAATTCTATAGCCTATGTTACAACTGACCAGCTGGAGAATTGTTTTCTCCCAGGAGAATTCATATTTAAAATTCATTAATGATTTCCAGGAAAGGAAAATCTTAATAAGGATGCATTGTCTACTTTGAGCCAAGGTCATGGAACTAAAAACAGCAGTGTCTAAAGCATTCTTTCTCAACTTATTTCCAAACCTTAACTTATCAAATACTGACAAATTTAACTCCCCATTCACAGTTTCTATGCTGAGATTAGTTCTACTATGCATAAATCTCTGAACCTAAAATTGTTACTTCTTTCAGGAACTTAGGCACCATAAAAAGAAATAAAGAAATGTACCTTTATTTTAAAATTCAAGTACCACTATTTGGGTGAGTAGTATTTCTCTAAATGTATTATATGGTTTATATTAATGTATTAATATAATGTGTTAATGTACTAATGTTTTATTCTTCCTTTTCTATAATTCTTGTTAGAAACTAAAATATGGATTTTTAAAAATGTGTATAATTACAATCAAATTTGTTTGTCAGCCAGTTCAATTTTCATCTTTATCTGCCTCAAGAAGTTATATTAGTTAAAATGAAACCCATAACTTAAGTGAAAGTCACTCAGCTTACCCAAAAAGGTGATTTTTACCTTACTCCTCATAAATTTACCTCACATTCTCCATGATCTACCTAAATAAATTTGAGCACTTTCACTCATTCTTTTCAAACAGCAACTAGTTCTTCTGACTAATTTTATTTTATTGTAGGACATATTTATAGCAAAACATTTCAGTTTAATTATTGATAACAACTTAGAAAACTAACTCATTACTGTGAATCCCTTTCTACCATTAGGAACTAAAAACACCAAGGTGATAAATTTAAGGGGAAAAATCTCAGTGGCAGGTGAACTACTAGTGTTCAATCACGACGATTTTGTTCAAACCCTTGGCTCTTTTTTGTTTGTTTGTTTGTTTTGGGGGTTATTTTTTTGCTAGTTTTAAAAGAATAAACCTTTTTCTAAACAAAAAACCTCTTGGCTGTTTCACATAGTTGTATATTAGAAAACTCAGTGGAAATGTAATTTAAAAGCTGAGTACTGTAACATATGGTGTTTCCTCTCAAATAAAACTGTTATATACAGTGCTTAGCAAAGAGTCTTGGTATTAAAGCATGTTTTAGCACTTACACAGAAAGCCAACATCATGCCAAATGACTGCTACATCTTCATGTGCTATATGAGGAAACTTTCACTGGCATTTGATGATGCTAGTAGCTAACACGCATTGTTACTTCCCAATAATAAACTACTGGGGGTATTTGTACAATGATGTGTTGGGTGTGATTAACTGAAAGCTGTTTTTTTCCATTGTTAAAAAAAATTAAAAATTGAAAAAGCCAAGATTGCAATTTAAAAACCTGGTTTCTTTGAGAAAAGTAGAAAGCTGAAAACCCACAAGCGGAAGTGGGAGTGGGAGTAGGAATGGGTGGCCTTCTAGTCACTCTAGGCTTTGAAAATAGGTATAGGACAGCTCATACCATTCAAAGAATAGAAGGACAATCTTCAAATAGCCGCCCACATTAAATAATTTCCAAGTAAATATGAATCACAGAGGTGAGCTAATCCCTCAGACAGCTTTTTCTTTCACCCCTCCACTGCTTCATTTTCAGCATGCTGTAAACTTATTTCATTAACTTAAATCATATCATTTATTCCATCCATCACTTCATTCTCCCCACCTAGCACAGAATCGAGCTCACAGACTTACCGGCTATGCTTAGATTAAGATCATATCTACCCCTTGCTATTGAAACACTATCAATGAAGTTAACTTACTAGGGCTTTGTGAGAAAGTTCAAAGAAATGGAGAGAAGTCATTTCTATCTGTAACATGGTAGTGCTAGGAATAGACCCTAGGTTTCATTCACAATAGACTATGGCAATGCTTTGGTGAATATTGGTTTAGAAATCTTAAATATGACATTAAGAAATCCTATTGTGAAAAAATTTAAATTTCAGGTTGAGTACCTGTTTTGAAACAAATAATTATGGAATTTGGGAGATTTCATCATTTATTTTTCCTACATCATTTTTTTTCTAATAAGAGATACACTTTAAACAAACAATGTAAAACTTGTGGCATTACATTCAAACAACTCCTTAAATTATTACCTTAAACTTCACAACAGTTAATAATACCAGAAAAAAAAAAAACCTAAAATGTTTTCTTGATTCTTTGGGAAACTGTAAACGTCTCTTATTCTTGCATATGTATGCATTTTATAAATGACAGTTTGTGTGGCAAATATTACAAAAGAATAGTAAATTGAGGATTTGCTAGTTTCCCCCAATTCCATATAAGCTTAAGAGCAAAAGAGTCCCCTTCTCTAATTTCAAGAGATCTAATAATCTGAAAAGAGTGATAGATTTATCTGTCACTGCCATTCCTAATGAGTTTCAACCTTGGTTATGTGAATTCTATATGTGCCTATCTAGCTACCCACCCATATTTGTAATTATGTTCTTATGCTCATTTCATCACAAAGAACAAATTATAAATTCTTATAAGTGACTAATCATTAAAGCCATGTATTGGCGAAGGGCAGTATTTATCCTATCTAGGCATTATTTATGTATGGATTAGAAAAATCAAGTGCAAAAGCTACATATGTGGTTCTCTTTGTTCTTCAGAGGCAAAAAAAAAAAGATTTTATAGATGTGCAATAAACTGTGTCAGATGGTATGCTTCATTGAAAAGTGGAGTCCGACTCTTCTCTTAAATCTGAGCCAGCCATGTCACTCTGTGTAACCAATAGAATGTAATACGAGAGCTGGAAGACTTCCTAGCTAGTTCACAGAGAAGATAGCTCTCTTCAAATTCTCACTCTGTGGGTAACTAGTTTAATTATCTAGAGACACCATGCTAAATAGACTATCTACAAGTATTCCAGACAGTGTTTCGGCCAAGACAAGTCTTCCAATCATTCCCACCAAAGTGTCAAACTCTTGAGTATATGCATTTAGAAAAGAATCATGCAGTCCCAATATTCCAGTCCCTGACCATGAAAGTAATACTCAGCTACAACCACAGATATCTACACTGATGACAAGTTAGACTCATTATGCACTATCTACATTCCTGGCCTTCAGTGTTTCATAGCATGAATTTCTGGTGCTGTTTGTTTCCTGTAATTAGTAAAATGAGCAAATGTTCACCTCTATCACAAACAGAGAGCCTAGTAAACTTAGAAAAGTCCATAATGTTCTCAATAACATTGCATGTTCATAATTGTGACACTGGGAAAAAGTGAGGTATCCAGCCTTTCAGTCCTGAAAAAAAAAAAAAAGTAGCTACTAAGATAAAAGTTCTCTGATCATGACCTACAAGAGGTTTTAATAAATGCTAGGTGACTCATATGAATATTTAAATGATATGAAAAAAATTACCTCATTATCCAATGCAAAACCTTTTACTACTTAAACAGGAAAATTCCTCCCACTGAAAAATATTACTTTGAGTTTGCTTTTCTAAAGATAAAATATGAAAATATGAAAGACAAAAATTGTTTCATATATTTAATCTTCATGACATGCCATCTGAGAAGGTTAAGTATGTTCTATGTACTTGCATGATTGGTGACTGGCCAAGTTTAGATCAGAAGGAAGCTGGTCTCATGTAGTCTTCGTAATAGTTCTTTGTCCTACCACAAGATTATGTTATAACTTAGCATAGTTCCTAAAAAGCTTATTTTAGAGACTTATTTTGAAATATCTACAAATATTTTCATTATTAGATCCTAAAAATACTGGCAATATCTTAGTTCTCTCTAAGCTGTCTTATGAATAAACAGAAATAAACAAAGTCCTGAAGAGAATTTCTTGTCAACAGGTGAGATCTTTTGCTTCAGAAAAGTTTTTGTTTTGTTAGTTACCCTGTGTTTTTCTTGTTTTGCAGTGCCAGGCTTTGTTTTAAATTCCAATTTTCACACTCCTATCAAACCCGTTTGCTGCAAGAAGACTCCACTAAGGGATTTCCTGGGGATTGTAATCTTTCTACGAACAGAAGAATTCTATTTGACCACAAACTAAAATATTCCTTAAGGATTTGAAATTCAAGAAGACATTACAAGGAAAAAATCATCATGCACACCTGGTTTTCTTTGGTTTATTAGTTAAGAACGTTTGGGTGCTAACTAATAATGGTACCTTTCCACCCATTAGTGCATTTGTCCTGGTGATGTTCTTTTAGAAGAAGCTGGAAGAGGATACACTTGTAGTGATTACACAGCTTGTTATCTGTAAACATTTATCAGAGTTAAGGCTTCTCTGGGAACACCTAAACCTTCCTAGACCAAATCATATTGGGAGGTTTCCTGATGACATCCCATTTCCAAATTAAGGTGTAGTCTCAAAATACACGCAGCTGACGTGGATCTGAACTCCGAATCACTGTATGTTAGATTTTCTAAGAATTGCAGGTGTTCGGGCAGTTCCATTTATCTTAAACTACACCAAATGCAGTTTTTAATAAATTGCTTTAAAAGGGAATTTTTATAGTAAAGTTAAAAACAAGGGATAAATGTACACACTCTTAAAAGAGCCTTCTGTCAACTGAAAATAATATTCACCTGTTTTAGCACACAGTGCCTTGCCATTTCAAAACTCCCAATGACTCATGTTACTAATGCAGCTATTCTTAGGGCAGCACACCAATGATGTTAATAATATTCCTTGAAAAGGGTACTATTTAATCAAGTGTTTTGCTGATAGAAAAATGGATAAACACACCCTTGTTATAGTTCCAAATCACTGTCAGTTAAAAATGTTTATTGGGCCATGTATATGTCCTCTCATTTTTTGCTGAGTCAAAAGTCAGACAATAAAAAGCCATCTGCTTCATAGGAAGTAGCTACAAATTAATTGTTTTGAACAGAAGCATAAAACCATCCTACAATTTCAAAGCTTTTTAATGTAGAGTTTAGGGAACCTGTATTCTTTATTGTCTTGTAATTGCTATGGTTGCGAAACCCTAACTACTATATTCTAGGAAGAAAATGTCCAAACTAAACAGGGAGCAGAGGTTAACACATTATAAAAGCTTTGGATAACACTCAAGACTTATTAAAAGACTATCCAAAAAGTACTGGGAAAATCATTAGAAAAGAATTCTAGAGCCTGCAGTCTTGTGATTACTGCATATTCCAAAGTTCCCCAACCCCACTACCAATGACAACCAATTAGCAGTTTCCTCCTTTGTCTTCCTAAAAATATTACAAGTAAAGATGAATGCTAGCTAGTGTTGTCCCCCACATCTCAAATTCAGACTCCAGAGAAAAGCATTCTGGCTGAGTGACAACCAGATTACTGGTTCATACTAGAAGTGCTGACGCAACCTTCGATATATCACGACACGAGAGGCATGGCTCTGTTCTAGTTTAAAACCATAGAACTGGTTATAAACAGCAAACAAGGCATATCTGGTAACAAAACTGAAATGCAATTTTAAAATAATGGCTTAGGGGAAAGTTTCAGTAGAAACTGGGCCCAAGTAGGAAATGCTGTCCTCAGAAGAAAAACATTCCTGAAATTTTCCTTCTTGAAATAAAACTTTGCCTCTTCAAGGCAGTTTTAATTGTAATTAAGACGAAGATTTTTAATTAAATCCTGAAGATCCTGGGGAAGGACCTTCAGTAAAACTATCCTTGTTGTTTTCCCCAAAGTGTTTCCAGAGAGAATGAAGTGGATCTCTTAAAATATTCCGACACACATTTTCCTTCTATCCCTCTGCTACTCACCACAACAAACAGACTGAATAAGCTGCCTGCCCCTGGAACAGGCAATAACAGCATTCCTGGGCTGATCCTAGTGTCCCTCTTTGTCTCAAAACACTGGTAGATCGAAGTTCAAGTCCACATAACATATTTAAGAGCACATTTTCTAAGTGAGAACAGCAATTTTCTGTATTTTAGCCCCTTTCTTTCACAACTTTTCTGCTATAACGTAAGTCACGAACTTGTTCTACAGAACTTCTAACAAAACCATCTGTACTTGTACCCTATCTTGTTATCTTTAAGGGGACACAAAAACATTTTTTAAGCAAAATGAAGCTAAACTGGATTTCAGGAAGCCAAACTGAAGGGCATGAAGACAGCAAAAAGGAGCGTGTGGTGGGGGGTGCGCAGAAAGTGTCCCTGCCTTTGATTTTCCCTTTTCACAGTCCTATGGACACCATATTTGCATTAAGCTTATGCCTACTTATTTCTTTGTCCAGCTTAGGTCTTCTTTCTTTTCTTCTCTTCCTTTCTTCCTTTTATCCTCTCTCTCTCTCTCCTCTCTTCTCTCTCTCCTATCTCTCTCTCTCTCTCTCTCTCTCTCTCTCTCTCTCTCTCTCTCTCTCTCTCTCTCTCTCTCTCTCTCTCCCCCCTTTCTTTTTTGTCCAGCTACAAATTTCTTTGTGGCTGGAATCAATGAGTATGGAGGCAATTAAGGAAAGATTAGCAAACAAACTGGGGCTGCCTTCACTCCATTCCCCGCATTCCAGGCCAAGAGAAAAGGATAACAGCCTGAAGAGCAAATGGGAGCTGAAGCTGGTTTTTCCAACCTATCTGAAAAGTCTTTGTGCAATCAGAGGGCTATTATTTCAGGAGACAGAGAGAAGGGGGCAAAAGATTCATGTTGCTAAGGAGATCTGCTGAAGCTGGCATTCCTACATAAATTTCCATTTCTATTGAAGGTGGAAAAGAAAAGATATTTTTTTCCAAAGTTTATTTGCATCCCCTGGTTACCAAAGAAAGGCATTTTACCGATTTATTTTATCTTTAGTTGTAAACAACTAATCCTGAAAGAATTAAAAGACCTAAGTGTTGACCTCCTGCTGCTAGCCAGTCCCCTTCACTATGAATCAACCAACAAAGAAACCCTTCAATAGGAATTCTGAGGTAACAGCAAAGAAAAAGCCTTTGTAAACACAAAATTAAATTTCTGGAAGGAATTTAACCAAGTGAACTAATCTTTCTTATAACAAAAAAGAAAGACAAAGAAAAGTCGGGGTGTTTTTGTGCTATTTCAACTTCATTGAAACTTGAAACGTTTCCAGTACAGCTTTATAAAATAGTCTCAGAGAAGACATGAAACTGTCAAAAATGAATTTAATGAGTTTCTCAGGTCAGTGTGTGTGTGTGTGTGTGTGTGTGTGTGTGTGTGTGTGCGCGCGCGCGCGCGCGCGCGCGCACGCGCCCATGCATGAGCGCGCACACCAGCATAGAAAACCATCAGCAGAGCCTTCCTTTTACACACACTCCTTAATCTTTGCATACACCAGTAGCTGAAGAATCAGAATTTGAGATGGCATAGTTTGCAGTAAGAAAATGGAAGTTGGCAAAATCCTACTAAGAATACTGGAATGCTGGGAAGGGTAAAAAAACAAAAACAAGAACAAAAACCAAAAAAACTGGAGGGTCATGAAGTGAATGAAGCTATAAAGTTCCTTTGGAGCTAGCAGTAGCCACAAAGGCTACCGCCTACTCTACCCCTCTCCCATCTTCATGCAATTTTCACTGCTTGCTGAATAAAGCACAACTTTCCAAGCAACTGTGAGTAACTAGCTCATGAAGAAAGGGACAGGAAGAGAGGGGAGTTTCTCTTACTGCGGGAGTGAAAGAAAGGCAAGTCAAAAGCAACAACGGTATCGCCAAAAAAGGAAAGGAAATTCATCAGTCTCTCCAGGCTCTTGGTATCCTTCCCCCAAATTTAAAGAGGGTTAAAAAAAGTGAAAATTCATTTGGGAAAACCCAGATAAAGTGAAATAGAACAGAGAAATGTGGGCCGTGAGGAAAACTTAAGCAAATTTTTCTTACAGTAATGGGAAAGGAGGGGAACAGAGAGGAGAACCCACACATCTTGAATTTGGGGCGTTTTGCCTGCTTCTTTTTAACGGGGGTGTGGAAGGCGATGCATCTTTTTCACAGCCACATGGTTCTCGCCTTCAATGATAACAATTACCCAAAATAGCATACGTGTTACTCCAAAGCAGGAGAGACCCGCAAGAGAAAAGAAGAGGGCGTGGGAGGTCTCCGGAGTCTTAGGGACTCCTTCGAGAGAGGGGAACATGCAGGGGCTGCCTGGAGCCTGGGGGTCTGATTAGAGGAGGGGAGGGGGGAGGGAGGGAAAAGGGAGGGGAGGAAAGAGGTGGATTGGAGAGGCGGTGGCAGCAGAGGAGCCCTGGGCGGCAGGGGCGCGGCGCGGGGGCCTCACCGCTGCCGAGTGTAGACTCGCAGTGCCAGATGTCCAGGTTGGCGGGCTTCCGACAGGACTCCCATAGGGACAGGTAGTACTGATGGTCCGCGGTGACCCAGGCCGGGCTCAGCACGGCTCCCAGATCCAGACACAGTGCCAGAAAGATGCACACGAGCCCGACCAGCTTGAGCGGGGTCAGCACCGACACGCGCACCTCTTCCATGCCGCTGCCCGCTGAAGCCATGCCCGGGCGCCGCTGCCGCCCTCCCCGACTCAGGCGAGGACGCCAGGAGGGTCCTAAGAGCCCGAAGCCGAAACTCCAGACCAGAGAAACGCCGGTACACCGCGCGGGGGACTCGACCCTTGCGGCTCTGTTCCGCACGCCTAGAGGCCAACGGGACTCGCCTAGCTGGGATGGCTGGTCTGAAGAAAGTCGTTGGCAGCCAGCAACGACAGCTAATGCACAGTGGACCCTCGCGGAGCAGTCTGCCAGCGCCCGCGCCCGCGCCCGCTCCTCCCTGGCGCGGCTAGGCTGGCTCCGCCCCGGCCCCGCCCTAGGCTGCAGGAGGCGGCGCCCTACAAGAGAGGCGGAGGATCCGCGCCCAGGCTGGGGAAAGCTCTGGTTTCTGGCGCCTGGCCTCCCGCCCTTAGCCCGCTGGCCACTGTGAACAGCAATTCTCTGCTACCAGCCAGACCACGCTTGCTCCAGGGTCCCTCCCTGGGGATGTCTCCGAGTCACGTGGCTTTTCTTTTCGTAAAAAGCAGGGTTTGACCCTTTTTTCTAGAAGGCGTCTGATGTGGATTCCTAGGCTTCCTAGCCTGTGGCCCTTGGAGAAAGAATGGGTCCTCACTCAGCGACGGTATACCCTCTTCCCAGCCAATTCACATCCAGAATGATGTTATGGAAGGAGGAGAAAAGTAACTGGAAATTCTTTACACTCTACAAATTTCAGAAAGAGCCCAGGAGCCACCCTTCTATCCCCACCTTGCAACTCCTTATTAAGTCAGTTCTCCTCAAGCTGACTGCAGCCTCTGCTCTCCCTCTGAAGGGCAAGTGGGAGATAAAATGGAAATGAGAGATTTCACAAAATGTAAAGCAAGCCCTATTTGCATCTCTGCTGTTCTGTCCGTTGTACTTTGACTAAAATCTCTAATTGACTCAGCACTGTGGTCGGCTAGATCTGAATGCCTACCTTGGTATTAATCTTTCCTTGTTCCTCAGCAAGCTCTACTACAAGGGCCTGAGATAGGAAAAAGTGGTGTATCATTCCTGAATGGGAAACTAATGCATCCACATAGATTTTTCAGGAAACTGATGTAAGGACTCTTCAAAGAGCATTGTCTTGGTTCCTAAGGAGTGGCTTCATGCTTTTAGCCAATTTGTGAGAACTGCACACCCCTTGAAATTGAATTTGTGGCTTTGTAATCGTCGAATTCAGCATGATTGGCGGACTGTTTCACTTTTTTTTTTCTCTCCACCTTGCCTTAAACAAAAACAGTTTGTCGACTAGATCTGGCTAAAGATGTGTCCAGATCATTTACTTTTTCAATAAATTAGTGTGAAAGTAAAAAATGAGGATAATGATGTGAAGAATGCCCCCTCAGGTGCTCCCCACCCCTCACACAATACCATCCTCAACTCAATGGCTCTTTGTGTGCAGGGATGGGTAAGGGGGGCATTTAACAGTCTTTCTCTTCTACCTGCCTGATTCGACAGGCATAGCACATTTTAACAAGAATAACTGGAGAAGAAGAAGCAATCAAAGTAGTATTAGGTGACCTGAGACTAAAAAGAAATCCTAGGTGAAATAAAAGCCAAGGTTTTTTTTGTTGTTGTTCTTGTTGTTGTTGTTGTTTTTGTTTTTGTTTTTTTACAACTGTAAATAGGAGAACGGGCCATCTTTTCTACCTCTCAACCTTGATCATGTTAATTACTTGAGGATACATCACAAACAAACAAGGCACACTCAAAGGGATTCTTTTACTTGGATCTTCCAAAGGCTTCATTGGTGCCAGATTGGAAGACTAAGAACCCTACCCCTTAGTAAAAACACAACTTTATGGAATATTGATGAACAAACCAGAAGGATCAGAAGGATGAACTCTGGTGATCAGGTTTGTGATACTTCCTTTTACCTGGACTTACACTTGCAGATTTATAATTTTCATTAAAAAAAATTAAGAAAATTTCTGGAGCATGTTCTCAGTTTTAAAAAACACTGTTTTCTTCTTCTAAATTCTATCATCTTATTTTTCTTATCCATCATGCTTATTATTCATTCTATACCACTCATACTCCAACCTCCACACTTTAATTTTTCTGGATTGTTCTCAAATGCTTGCTGGAATTATTTCTTTGCATTATTTGCATTTTTTCTGTTATTTCCAAAAGTAGAAAAGTAAACTATTTCTAATAAGCCAAATTATACTAAAATGTTTTAATTCCTCTACCAATCATTTATAAAGTAGGTCAACCATCCTCAGTGTTCACCTTTAAAATACAGAAAGGCTTCAAACCAAAAATACTATTTAAATTTTTAGCAGCTTCATTTCGTAGAAAACTACTCCAAATTAGGTTGAGGTGATTTTTCTCAGTGTTAATGATCAGAGATGACACTGTAGTCCTGTGTAACAAAGAAAATGTATCCTTCGGTGCATCTGAAAACTTTTGATTTTATAATCTCAATTGGCTCCCAAAATTTCACTGACAGAATGGTAGAGCAAATATTCCCCCTAAAAATAACAAAGTAGGGAAATCCAACAAAGATACTAAAAGATACCTGATTGGAAGTGGAGGTGGTGTAAGACATGACAACTGAACTACAAACACATGCATGTGTGGGCATACACACACAGTGTACATATATTATGGGCTATCATGGATGTACATATTATATATACAGTGTTGTGCAATCTAGGATAGAAATAGATGGAGACTGAGAAATGAAATGGGTCCATGGTGAACTATAAAGAAAGTTACAACTACTAACTCATG
This sequence comes from Peromyscus maniculatus bairdii, assembly GCF_049852395.1. Taxonomy (NCBI): domain Eukaryota; kingdom Metazoa; phylum Chordata; class Mammalia; order Rodentia; family Cricetidae; genus Peromyscus; species Peromyscus maniculatus. The sequence goes on from NC_134875.1 coordinate 103,408,826, forward strand.
GAGAATTGACTTGCAATTAAATGAAAAATGAGGACATGACTACTTTAAGGTATAGTTGAGAAGTAGGTTTATTGTAGACATGAGGTAAAGAACAGCCAGAGGCATCTGAAAGTCCAGACGAAACATGGCTAGCAGACTGAACCATGTCATGAGGGAATTGAGGGGAGGAGAATGAGAGAAGACAGAGGGGGCAAGCAGACCAAGAGATATCAGGAGCAGAGCCAGCCAGGAGCCAAGAGCTTGTGGACCAAAAAAAAAAAAAAAATCGCTGAGGTTATATAGGGAGCAGAAGCTGGGGGAAATGAAGCTGGAGAGTTTTGGGTTAGGGGATGGGGTGAGAAGGGCTTGGAGGAACCATGGGTATTGAGACTTGTTCCAGGTTTCTTTGAGACCTAACAGCAATCTGTTAGGCGCGATGGCTTTATTGGTTCAATACTAGCGTATCACAGAAAAGCCATATGTTTTATTTACTTAAGTCTAGCCTAAGATGTGTACTGCCTAAACACTCCTGTATCTGGACCTCAAGGGGGAAAATAACTGCTATATTCACTAAGCCTGTTCCATGATATAGGAGATATATGCAAATGAAGTATATGTGTGTTGGATAGCAAAGGCAAGGCAGAAAGTAGTCTCTCTAAAGACTCTGAAGTTGATGATAAGGTCATCAACTATGCTGGCTAGTTTTATATCAATATAAAATAAGCTACATTCATTAGACAAGAGGGAGCCTCAGTTGAGAAAAATGCCCACAGCAGATTGGCTTTAGGCAAGGCTGTGTGATATTTTCTTGATTAATGATTGATATAAGACTACCTAGCCCATTGTGGGTGGTGCTTCCCTTAGGCAAATGGTTCTGAATGGTATAAGAAAGCAGGCTGAGTAAGCCATGAGCAGCAAGCCAGTAAGCAGCACTCTTTCTTGTCTTCTGCTTCAGTGCCTGCTTCCAAATTCCTGACCTGACATCCTTCAGTGAAATATAAACTGAAATAAATACCTTGCTCACCAAGTTGCCATTGCTCAGTCTTGTATCTCAGCAATAGAAACCCTAACTAAGACAGCCTGGAGCTTGAGTCAGTGGAGCAAGAGGAACAAAAAAGTGTCATCAATGTGAGAGCTCAATGTTGCAGAAGATATTAGAGACTCTACCAAAGAAGTTGGATATGTCACAGCTGCAACACAGAGTGAATAAGAGATAGGGAGAAGGTGTGTTACACTATTTGAGCATGTCTAAAAAATTAAAAAGGGAATTAATATCACTATCTGAGCATAGCCTATAAGCAAGGGCCCCATCTCTGCTTGCTGGTTGAAATGTAAGTGTGATAACTAAATTCAATGGAAAAGTCAAGAGGGAGAAGAGTTTATTGTTTTCAGGAATAAACAGTAAAAAACTATTATACTTTTTTTTTGTGTGTCCTCAATTTGTCACTATCATGGCAGCTGCAGTTTACTGTCAGTTCTAAGCCCTTCTGTAGTTAAGCCATGTGGAGATAGCCTCCATCTTTTCTAAACTCAGTCAACCATCCACATGAAGCATTCTCTGCAGAGTAAAGGGTCATTTTTAGACAGATTTTGCCTTTCCACATCCTACAATGTTCTATGCTGGAATCATTTCAGACATGCATGTCCAGGACTCTTTTGTTCCCATAGAGGAATGAAAATGGCATGGAGAAACAAATTTTCTGGAAGGAAAACAATAAGAGATTAGAAATAACTACAAAGTACTTTTCCAGTGTGGCTGGCAGTAATGTTGACAAATTTCTCTGGGGATCAGAACCTAAGATAAACACTTTAGAGGTTTACTTGTTTCACTTCTAAGTCCATTCTCCAGGTCACTCTGTTGGAGTGTGAAGTGAATTACAACATGATATAATGAGACCTGCCTGTTACTTATGAAAATTAATGAAGTCATCTCCAGGTTATATATATTCTCTATTGTGTTTCTGGAGTTTCCTGGGTTATGCAACATTTTGCACTTAGGATTATAAAATAACTGTGATTAGTTATTGTTGATTCTGCCTTTTAAAGAATAACACTTATAAAAATTAAGAATTCCACATCTAACAACTGAATTCCATCATTTTCTAATATATCTTCTGATTTTAAAATTGTATTAAATTGTGGATTTAGTTCAGTTGATAATCGTATATTAACTATTCACAATGTATTGATGTTTTGATTTCACATTAATTGTTGTTTCATATTAATATCCATGATCATAATAATTTTCTAATCCATAAAAGAAATTGAAAATATTAGAAGCCAGTGGAGGGAAAGGATGATTAGTTCTATAATAAATATATTTATTATAATGAAAGTAAGTCTAGGAGATAGGAATATGGGGAACTTAGAATATTCTCAGTGGGAGTAAAGGCATTTAAAATTATGAAAGCTTGTCATTCCTGAATAGTTTTCTTTTTTTTTTCTCTGTTTCTGTCACTGTCCATCAATGTAGTTTGGAGTACTCTACCAACACAAACTTGATCCTGAACTGATTTGGAGTTTACTTGAACACCATCATAGAGATACCTCATTTCAGTATCTGGTACAAGAGTGACTTCTTGAGAAGGATAAAAGCCTCAGAAATACTTACTCTGATAGTTGAAACTTAGGTAGTATGAACAATTGCAGCTTATGTTTGGTGGAAGGGGCTAGAATGGGGTATGCTATTGAAGCACGGCCTAGCTGTGGATTTGGGCACAGACCAATGAAGTTGCAAGTAGAAGAAAGTATCAAAAATCATCCTGAAGAACTGGTCCCATTTTCCTACTTCTGCATTCCTTGGAGCTCATTAGCTAAATATCTTTCCTTACTCTAAATTCAATCTAAAGCTATCTTTGTACATTTCAGGTGAATGTTCATAAAAATTGTTTTCATGCTGGCTTTTTTTTATTTCAACATTCAAATGGAGGCCTTTGCACGCAGGAAGAAATATCTAAGAAATGAAATATCTGCTTAGATTCTTTGCTAAAGTGGCATAAAGTTATAGCATCAAATCAACTTCATAATGTAAGAAGTTAGTAAGAAGTTAGGGCTGGGGATATAGCTCTGTTGGTAGAGTGCTTGCCTGGCATGCACAAGACCCAAAGTTCCTTGCCCAGAACCTTATAGACTAGGCATGATGACATATGCTTACAATCCCAGTATTCTAGAAGTGTGGGCAGGAAGCTTAGGAGTTTAAGGTCATCATCAGCTACATAAGGAGTTTAAGGCAAGCCAGGGATATGTGAGACTGTATCAAAACTAAATAAATAAATAAACAGAGCTAGTTTATGTTGATATACTAATAAGCAGTATTGTATTCTTTCTCATGAATTAATCTTTGTGATATAAACATCTCAAACCTATTGCATCTGGGAATGTTTCTCTTGTATTCTGGCAGAGACTGCTTCTGCAGGATCAGAAAATTCATTACTAAAAAGGAGTGTGCATGCTTGTGTGTGTGTGTGTGTGTGTGTGTGTGTGTGTGTGTGTGTGTGTATAGTAGAGGTCTTTCCCTTCCTTTATGGCCTGAAGGACTCACATATTCAAATGGGAAATATGAGCCCCACAGTTTACATCTCAAGTACTATCATGCTTTGGAAAGGTTGTAGGTTAAAAAATAAAATCTTACATTGAGAGGGTACACAGGGCAATTTATACTCACAATTCCCAAATAGAAGAATACAGCTAAGCAATTACTCCCTGGGGTTTCCAAATGGGAGTCTTAAATGTCAGTAATGCTAAAGGATTGAGACTAGTGGGAAAAGAAACTCCTTTTTGAAACCTTATTTTAGTGTAGCTCTCACCTCTAGGCTTCACCTTTTCAATTTAGTCTGGAAAGTGAGTAAGTAGGATATATGTGCAGTCTATCACAATTCAAAATGTCATCTCATTCAAGTCCAAACAAACACAGGTAGGAAAAAACCAAAATAATTTTGAAGTTTACTGTATTATTCTATTCCCTCAATCATTTTCCCACTTTTCTTAAGCTTTAAAATTGGAAATATAAGAAATTTCTTTTGATTGAGCAAGCTCAAGGTTAAAACATTCACTATGGAAGCTAATGGTTGTGTAACTTTGGTCATGCCATTAACTTCAGTTCCCTCCTTCATAAAACAGGATGGTATACCACTGATTGTTATGAGGATTAATAAAGTAATTTCCATAGATGTAATGCCAGGCATATGGTAGGCACTGATCACAATTATTACATTATTGAAATCCAGATGTCAGCTAAGGCCTCCCAGTCCCTAGGAGATTTAGAAACTTTGCACAAACCCCTAATTTCATGATCCTTCACAATCCAAAATCTTTTTCTAAATCCCTGGCTCTTCAGTTCTTCTCTTGATTTGGTTCTGTATCTATTCAAATACTTTGCTTATAGCAAAATTGGGTCCAAATCTGCTTCTTCATAAATTTCTGGGGAAAACATATTAAATGTCATGTTATAGTATTGAATTGATGAAACATCTGTGACTATTTGAGAGTTTGTTTAGAGGTTCTAGCAGGGTACACAGCTGCTCCTCAACCCTCGTCTGAAGGAAAAAAACAAAGAACAACGAAAGGACTTCCTGTATCTGGTAAGGTGGTTCTTTTTAATCAAGTGGGAGGGAAACACATGCAGTCATGATGACGGGAGGAAGGCAATACCCACCTAGGAGACTGAATCAACTCCAGCAATCAGTGGTGTGATAGATGTGGCATCCAGATCACCTTCACATCCATATTTGAGAAGATATAAGGAAAAGGTACAACACTAAGAAAAGGAAAGGATTCCACAGCTTGTATACTCACAAGAACCCACATATATTTTCTTATCTATGTTAGTTTCATATTTTCTCCCCTCTCAAAGGACACATTTCATTTCGTGAAGACTGTGGAACATTCAGCCTTATATGGGATATCTGTACCATACTCTGCCTCTCAAGGCTCTGGAATCTATGTGGAATAGGAGGTGTAATGATGGTAAAATCCAGAGGTGGTGGATAATTTCAAAGTAAAAGAATTTTACAGACTAAAAGGACAGATGTGTGTATGACTCACAGAGACAGTGACAGCATGCACAAAGTTTATACAAGCTCTAGCTCGACAAAATCTTAGTATGGATCAGGGGAGGTACTGACATTTACCTCAGATACTGACATTTGATTGTCTTGAGTAAGAAAAATTCAGTTCTCTTCAATGGGGTGACACTGGGTATAGCAAACATTCCATATAAGGAATATATGGAATGAAAGAGTAGTCAGCCATTGTAAACTGGACTCCATGGTTATTTGCTGTTGTTTGTTTGCTTGCTTTTGAGAGAGAGAGAGAGAGAGAGAGAGAGAGAGAGAGAGAGAGAGAGAGAGAGAGAGAGAGAGAGAGAGAGAGAGCAACTGAAAGAACATGAATTATTTGGGTAGGGAGATGGGGAAGGATTTAGGAGGAGTTGGCAGAGGGGAATGAACATGGTCAAAATATATTGAATAAAATTCTCAAAGAGTAAATAAAAAATGATTAAATTTTAACTGCATTTAATTGGTTGCCAAGTTAAAAGAAAGAAGAGTAATAAAGGTCAGTAATTTTGTTAGAGTTGATGATTAAGAATGTAGAACAGACTACTAGACATTTTAAGGACCAATTATTCATGGCTGATATTGAATCTGGGATATTGACATCACCATTCTATGCTTTGAAGCCAAGGACCTGAAGTAAACTAAATGAAACTGTGATTTCTTATAACTTTTTATTATTTTGTGATAAGATAGCACTAGTTTTGATAAAGATGGGCATATAAAGCAGATTCCTAAACATTGAGAGACATATATTGTTTTCCAGTATATTCTATTAATGCCCATGATAGTTTTTCTTATAGCATTTTGGATAGCTTTACCAGTTCATTGTCACTTTCATTTTAGTCTCTAGACATTCCTTTGAGTATACATTTTAATAATTCATGTCTGTCCAGGGAAGGAAATACATGTTGTGTGTGTTCATTTTTGAGCAGTTACTCACATGCTTTTTAAATATCTAATAGATCTAGCGTTCTTATATTAATTTGGATATGGACTTTGAAATTTTATTTTATTTTATTGTTTATTTTTAATATATTTTAAATGAAAATATAATTATAAACTCTATAAACTACAATACCAACCTGCCAATCAAGACATGCTTAATTATTCCACTGTGGTACAAACTCTTATGGATGTAACAAATCACTCTTTGCTAGAACCTAAAGTGTGTTCCACAAGAGAAATCCATTTCTGGATTTTCTGTAAATTTTTACCAAAAGTCCATGCCTAGGGAAAAGTGTCAGAGAAAGGAACAAATTATTGTTGTTCAGCTAAATAGATATCAAAATTACTTTTTACTTATGCATATCCATAAACAAATGCTACTCTTAGCCTTAGCCAGAGAAGTCTGTCTTTAGAGTGAAAGCAAACAAATGCAGCGACACCTGACTGGCAAAAGTGCTGAGAATAGGTGAAAGTGAATTCTCAGCCATTAACAAGACATTTATACTATCCTTTCAGAGACTCAAGGAACATTGCAGAATAAGGGTCAGAAAGATATAAGAGCTGGAAAACAGGAAGAAGAGCTATGTAATACCATAATCTGAAAATGATACAATCATTCTGTTCATGAACTCTGTCCATCAGCACTTGCTTAAGATGAGTTTGTGCAAGAATAGGCCTGCGAACTATCAACCATGGTTGAGGGAGAGGCTCAAGAGTTCTGTCCTGCTTCTACTAAACTAGTGGCCAATAATGTATTATGATAATTGGGATGTCACTGTTTCTAGTTGGTTAAAAACTTGTGAGCCCACCAAGCTCCAAATGAAGAGCTCCAAACACACATTCAACATGATTGTGCTGGTTAAACACAGAGTTAAAACAAAAGCACATAAGTATTGAAAAAAAGACTTATGGGGCAGAGAGGAGGGTTGATAGAGATGGAAGTGAAACAGAGGAAGATAATATGAGAGTAATAGAAATTCATTGTATACACTATGAATGTATGAAAAAATGTTAAAGAACAAATTTAATTTTTAAAAAGAAATGCTATGGTTTTAATAATTCATAGACTTGTTACAAAATAATTTGAGTTGTTCAGTACTTCTCAATTCTACATTTATTTGTAATATCCCTTTAAGTTTATGTTTTTCTAGTTACTTTTTTCCACACTCTCTAAATCCAATATAGGAGAAGCAAACCAAGATAGAAATAAAATCAAAAGACATCCATACACACACACACACACACACACACACACACACACACACATATATATATATATATATATATATATATATATTCATTTTTCTAATTAAAATCTTATTTCATAAGCTGACAAAATAGATTGGTGGTACAACATATATTTATAATATGCAGGACCATAGTTTGATCCCTAGCACCACACATGTGTGCACAAACACACACACACACACACACCCATACATACATACACACACACAGAGTTCAAAGTTATTTATTTTATCGTGCTTTATAATTTTATGCTCATAAATATCTTGATCTGTTCTAGGAGAGGTATAGATTCATCTTCCATTGGAGTATATTAACATTTCATCAATTTGAATATAATCTAGCTATATAAGGGAGACCTCCTAATCGCCACTTTGAGGAATGTGATGCTGGTTTTGACACTACCAAGCCAGATCCATTTTAAACAGAATCTTTACTAAACCCAAAGTTTAGATGTATCATCATACAAACTAGCTGTTATAAAGAATAGCTAGATAAAATATTAAATACAAATTCAGGACATTTTGCCAAATATAGAATACAGTATTTCTGAAACTTTACTATAAAATGACCACTAATTTTTCATCTATATTTCCAGTCAGATTTTATGTTGACACCACGTATGATATTGTCCCTATCTTATTTTTTGCATTTATTCTTTCAAATTTTATCCAATTGTACCTCAATTTCTCATAATACCTATTATGTGTACTATTTATTCTCTGTGTTTTTTTTCCTTTCTTACCATTCATCCTGGAAACATTGTGATAATTTGAAATTGTATGTTGTATGCATAAAGTAGGATAAATTTTGTGGTGTTGATTATTAATGTAAAAATTCAGAAAGGTCAGAAGTCATTTAGAAATGAAGCAATGGAAGATGAATTAGTATTTAGGCTACAACAGATAACTGATTCAATAAGGATTTGATGGAAATAAACTGTGGAAATACATTGGATATAAAATGTAGGGGCCATTTGAAAAGAACATGTGCAGAGCCTAAAGAGTGTAAACTTAGAAATTATTTTGCTACTTTGAACAAGCAAGAGTCAAAAGACAATTTTAATTCTCCCATTTTTTCCTGAAGCTTGCTCTACTCATCATCAGTATGTTATAATCTTCCTCCAATTACTCCTTTTTGAAATAATGCAGAGCACATGATTGTCTGTTTACATTCAAGTCATAAAGAATACAGTATTGACTTCAGGTTCAAATACAATCTCTTTGGGTACTATTGCCTGGTTTATTGGTGTGGTGATATTGTGTTCCCCAATATATTGTGCACCCTAATAAATTTATCTGGGGTCAGAGAACAGAACAGCCACTAGACAGACATAGAGGCCAGAAAATGGTGGCACACATGCCTTTAATCCTAGCATTCCAGAGGCAGAGATCTGCCTGCATCTCTGTGAGTTCAAGGCCACACTGGAAACAGCTTGGTGTGGTAACAAGAGCCTTTAATCCCAGGAAGTAATGGTTGGAAGCAGAAAGGTATATATGGCGTGAGGACAAGGAACTAGAGACTGGTTAAGCTTTTAGGCTTTTAAGCAGTTCAACTGAAATCCTCTGGGGTGAGGACTCAGAGCCTTTCAGTCTGAGGAATCGAGGAAACAGGATCAGCTGAGGAATTGGCAAGGTGAGGTGGCCGTGGCTTGTTCTGCTTCTCTGATCTTCCAGCATTCACCCCAATACCTGGCTTCAGGTTTGATTTTATTAAGAAGACCTGTTAAGATTTGTGCTACATATTAGCCTGCAGATGACAGAGTACATGCCTAGTTAGTATGCCACAGATCTCCAACACTTAAAAAAAATCTGGCATATAAAGTGAAAGCATAAGCACAACTCAGATGACTATCAAAAGAATATCGTAATCATAAATGTTACTATATAGGTGCACTAATTATGTCAAATGTAAATGATATAAACAGCTCCAAATAGGACTTCACTGCACATCATTTTACTGTCATCATCTTTATTGATATTATTAGTAGTAATAGTTGTGTTTTTATTCATTTTTCTCTCATATAATACATCCTGGCCACAACTTCCCTTCCCTCCACTCTTCCCATTCCTACCTTCTCCCCAAGATCCACTCCCCTACCCACCCACTATTCCCTTCAGAAATAACTGGCAACCCAGAGACATCAAACACAGCACAAAAGATTAATACACAAAAGATATAAGACATAGCATAAACCCTCATATCAAGGCTGGGTGAGGCAACCCAGTAGGAAGAAAAGTGTCCCAGAAGCAGGCAAGAGTCAAAAACACCCTTTTTCTCCCACTATGAAGAGTTTCCCCCAAAGACCAAGCCAACAACCATAGCATATATACACAAGACCTAACATAGACCCATGCAGGCTCTTTGGTTGCTGCTTCAGGATGCTCTTTGAGTGTCCATGAGCCCTCTGTAATTGATTCTGAGGTCCTGGCTCTCCCAATATCCTCGACCCTTCTGATTCCCACAATCCTTCCACTCCCTCTTCTCCATGGTTTCCCAATCTCAGAGGGGAAGGGACACAATAGAGACCTCTAACCTAAACTCTTTCTCCACCTAATGTTTTGCTGTGGGTTTCTGCATCTGTTCCCATCAGCTGCCCAAGGAAGCCTCCCTAATGACAGCTAGATTGACACTAATCTTTGTGTATAGAAGAACATCATATGAAATTGTTTCTTTAATGTTTTGTTTGTTTGCATTCCCAGTCCTGTTTGGTTTTACTGTAGGTCTCTAGGGTATCCAGCCACCTATTTCCAGCCATACAGGCATTGTCAGCATGGGCCTCACAGTAGACCAGTCATTGGTTGGATACTCTCACAAGTTCCATGCCACCATTGCCCCAGAACATCTTGCAGGCAGGACAGATTGTAAGTCAAAGGTTTTGTAGCTGGGTTGGTGTTCTTTTCCCACCACTGGAACCCTTGCCTGGTTAGATAATATGGAAAGTTCAGGCTCTGTATCCTCTATTAGCAGGAATCCTTACTAGGGACACCCTCATAGATTCCACTGCACTAGGTATCCACATCATCCCCCAAATGACCTCCAATTCCTGGCATCTTTCCCAGTTCTTTCTCCTTCCACCCCCACCCTCTACCTGACCTTCCTGCTACCATCCATACCTGCCCCCATTCCACCCCCAAAATATATTTTATTTGCCCTTCTCAGGGTGATCCATGCATCTGCCCTTGAGTCATTCTGGGTTTGTAGATGGATTGCAAGATGATTATCCTTTACTTTACAGTTAATATCTACTTATAAGTGAGTATATTTTATGCTTGTTTTTGTGGATATGGGTTACCTCATTCAAAAAGATTTTTTCTAGTTCTACACATTTGCCTGAAAATTTCATGATTTCTTTTTTAAAAAAAATCTGCTGAATAATACTTCATTGAGTAAGTGTACCACATTTTCTTTATCCATTTTTTGGTTGACAGACATTTAAGTTATCACCAATTTCGGACTATAATGAATAAGGAAGGTCCCTATGAATATAACTGAGCAAGCGTACTTGTGATAGGATGAAACGTCTTTGGGTATATGCCAAAGAGTGGAATAGCTGTGTATTGAGATTGATCTATTCCCAATTTTCTAAGGATGTGCCATATTGAATTCAATAATGGCTGTAGAAATTTGCACTCCCACCAGCAGTGGAGGAGTGTTCCCCTTGCTCTACACTCTCCCGAACATGATCTGATACTTGTGTTTTTTTTTTTTTTTTTTTTTTTTTTTTTTTTTTTTTGAGACAGGGTTTCTCTGTATAGCTTTGCGCCTTTCCTGGAGCTCACTTGGTAGCCCAGGCTGGCCTCGAACTCACAGAGATCCGCCTGGCTCTGCCTCCCGAGTGCTGGGATTAAAGGCGTGCGCCACCACGCCCGGCTCTTGTGTTTTTGATCTTAGACATTCTGACAGATGTGAGATTTAGTCTCAAAGCAATTTTGATTTACCTGACCACTAAGGATGCTCAACATTTCTTTAAGTATTTCTTAGCCATTTTTGATTTCTCTATTGAGAAGTCTCTGTATAGATCTATACCCATTTTTTTCATTGGATTATTTTGTTTGTTGAGGTCTAGTCTCTTGAATTCTTTATATATTTTGTATACTAGCCTTCTATTAAATGTTAAATCAATGAAAACATTTTCCCATTCTATAGACTGCTGTTTTCTTTTTCCTTTCATTACAGAATCTTTTCAGTTTCATGAGATCTCATTTATTAGTTCTTGATATGAGTGACTGCACTATCTGTGTCCTTTTCAGGAAGTTGTCTCCTATGCCAATGCATTCAAGGCTATTTCCCACTTTCCCTTCTATCAATTTCAGTGTATCTAGTTTTATTTTGAGGTCTTTGTTCCACATGTACTTGAGTTTTATGCAGGGTGATAGATATGGATCTATTTGCACTTTTCTACATGCAGGCATTCAGTTAGACCAGCACCATTTGTTGAAGATGCTTTCTTTTTTCGATTGTATATCTTGGGCTTCTTCATCAAAAATCAGGTGTCCTTATATGTGTGGATATATGCCTAGGTCTTTGATTCATTTCCTTTGATCAAGGTGTCAGTTTTTATGCCAAAACCACCTATGTTTTATTACTGTAGCTCTATAGTACAGCTTGAAATGAGGGATGGTAATACTTATGGAATTATATTATTGTTCATGATTATTTTAGCCATCTTTTTTCTTCAGTTATATCTTTAATGCCTGAGATTATCTTTTCTGTATTTTATATTCTGTTGGGAATGCTTGTGTCTGCATTTCCTGTTTGCTTACATAGATTTTCCATTTCCAGAGTTTCTTCAGTTTGTGTTTTCTTTATTGCTTACATTTTCATTTTCAAGTCTTGAACACTTTTATTTATTTCCTCAACTGATTTTTTTCTTGGCTTTCTATAATGGATTTATTCATTTCCTTCCATTTTTGTTTATCTTTTCCTGAATATTTTTAAAGGGATATATTCACTACTTCTTTAATGACCTCTATCATCTTCATAAAGTTGTTTTTTCTTGTCCTTCATCTGTTTTGGAATATTTAGTAATTGTTGTGATAGGTTAGCTGTGTTCCTGTGGAGACATATTTCCCTTGCTGTTATAATTGTGCTATTATGCTAGAGTCTAGGCATCTAAGTTTGGGAGGATTATAGGTTCTAAGTATTAATTTCTGTTGGATGGGTGTTTATTTTCCTTGGTTTTTGTTTTCTTTGTTGGATGTCTTTGTTGGATGGGTGTTTATTTTCCTTGGTTTTTATTTCCTCTCTGGTCTTCTAGCTACCAGTGGATGTGGAGTTTGGTTTAGCAGGTGATCACTGCCAGACTTGTGGTGTGGGACACAGTGATGAGGAGGGGTGGAGGGATTGGGAATATTGTCACAGGAAGCACCAAGAGAGTTGGAGCATACTTGGGCAGTGGCCTACCTGAAGTTCTGGTGGCCTGTCTGGCCTCTGGACGAGCAGGGAGGCTCCACATGAGTTGGGGGCTGCAACACATTGATTAAGAGGAGTGAAGGGATTTGGAATGAGATTGGATGTGGCAAACATTAGATATGGGTAACATCTACTTGAGTTGTTGGCCAAAAGTATCCGTGGAAAACCCAAAACACATTTTTTTTTTGGCAGGGCCAGTGGTTGCTCCATACAAAAAGATGATAAGACCCTATTTCTGAAAACAACACCTACTTATGTCATTGAACACAGAGAAGTTTAACTTGTGCCTAAATACAGCCTTTACCCCAATGACTAGTGTTTATGGTACTGAAAGGTATTTGGCACACTACCAGAGGATAAAGCTAATCCCAACCCAACTATAAATCCTGTAATCTACAATGGTGACCTATCTACATGATACTGTGAGAATATTGAACCACTCTCTGAATATAAGGGCCACTCCAACAGATGGGACCCATGCCTGACACTGCTCAGATGGTTATGAACCTTAGACTTGACATGTCATGCACCTAGGGGGAAAAAAAAACAAGTACTACTGCTTTGTGAAGGGATCATACCAATAAAATCACTTCAAATGATATTCTGCTCTGCCCATGGATCAGTGTCTTGCTCTGCCATCACTAGAGAAGCTTCCTCTTAAAGTATTATATGGGAAATATCAGACAATGTGCAGAGACCAAAAATCCTAATAGGATGTCTTCATCAATCTCTTCCATTCAGGGTTCAGGGATTTGTGCAGAATAGGAGGAAGAATGATTCTAAGAACCAGAGGGGATGGACGACTCCAAAGAAACAGTATATTCTGGACACAACAGAACTAACACACATATGAATTTACAGAGACTGTGGCATGAACAGGACCTGCACAGGTCCTAACCAGATGGGATCCCAGTGTTAAAAGGAAGAAAGGTACAAGAGCTCCCATTCCTAGCCAAGAAGCTATTTCCAGTTAACAACTGCTTTTAAAGGAAAAATTGTTTCTCTCTGAGTTTTACTGGGCATACAAACCACACTTAAGGGAGGCCTCATGTCCCCAGTAGATTATCAATACAAAACAAACTCAATTATATTTTTAGTAGGTATTATTTTCTCATATTGCTTTGTTAGGGCACTTTTTGTCTTACTACTCTTTTGCTTGTATATAAAGTTTTCTGAATTTGTGTTTTTTATGGGTTTTGTTTATAAGTATATATGTGTGTTATGTTTTTTTTTTTTTACTAATTTTGATTTTTTTTTTCTGTCTGCCTGTATTTTTGGTTTTTTGCCTTCTAAAGATATAGAAAAGAAGGACATGAAGAGTGTGGGTTGGGAACAACCTAGGTGGAGTTGGGGAGGGGAAACTGTGAATATATTGTATAAAATAATTTTCTTCCATAAAATTGTATGAAAAAAATATTGATTCCAGACCCAGGGAGAGGAAGTAAGATACAGCATCCATACATGGCTTATTTTCAAGCAATTATTTAAGTAACTTTAGATTAAGATTAACACTGCAGGGATGTTTTTGAGGGTAGTGAAGAATATATACCATGGAGTTATTCATAAGAGGTGAAAGCCATAATGTTTTTGTGTACTAGCGTTTATTAGTTAGCAATTAAGTGCTTCTCTTAGGAGGTATTGATTCCCTAGCACAATTGCTTACATGTAGGTCAGAAAATTGGTCCAGTGGCCCATTTTAAGAAAGTACTTAAAGAAATAAATGTAGGCATAGCACAGTTTCACTTGAGAAAAGGAACAATATAACAATTTAGCAAGGCATCTGCTAACAGTTGACTCTCTTAGAATGTAATATCAAAGTATGAAGGGCATTAAACAGATAAAGAGATAGCACAATATATAGATGTGGAAGCTATTATTTACCTAATTAACATATATATTTTTGTCTTGCCAGTGATAGTAAAATATTATGTCCAAAAGTAGACAAATTTTAATGTAGAAGTGAAATGGTTGCATTTTACTCTATGTTCAATATTCTGGAGGGTATTTGAAATTAAAATGGAACAATTCAGAGATGAGACTAAAGACATCTGTTTACAGCAATTACAAGAGAAATAGTATTGATAGTAGTTGATATTATTTAGTTTTTGGTACTAAATATATTTTAATTTGCTGCAAACCAGTGTTTCATACAAAAGTATTGATTATAATGATTGATTTTTATACATTTAGGAAATTGTGGAGGAAATTTAAGAACCTTTAAGTTAATAGAATGTACTTGAGGACTGCATGTTGTCCTGCATGTGTTTCCCAAGTAGCAACTCCAATCTTTGCCATGATCCCACACCCACTGCTTGAGAATCCTGTGGAATCCTGCATGTCTCTCTAAGGTAGTGTCCCTATAATCTCTGTGCTCTAGACCAAGTACCTGAAGATAACTCAGAATCTTGCATACTTCCCTCAGGTAGCAATCACCATCTCTGCCATAACTACAATCCTGGACACTGAAGGATGTTAAGAGTCTGCACCCCCTGCCACAATCCTATATGAGCCTCCTGAGAACCGCATGAGGTCTTGTTCACCTTTCTCAGGTAGTAACTGTCTTCCCTCCACTGTGACCTTGTGTCTTAGCTAGGGTTTCTATTGCTGTGAAGAGACACTATAACCACAGCAACTCTTAAAAAGAAAACATTTAATTGGGGTGTCACACTTACAGTTCAGAGGTTCAGTTCATTATCATCATGGTGGGACATGGCAGAGTGTAGTCAGACATGGTGCTTTAGAAGTCACTGAGAGTCTACATATTGCAGGAAGTAGTCAGAGACACTGGGTGTGGCTTGAGCATATAGGAAACCTCAAAAGCCCACATTCACAGAGACACACTTCCTCCAACAAGACCAGACCTACTCCAACAAGGCCATTCCCTTTTGAGGATTCTCTTCCAAACCCCCACTTTCCACTCCCTGGCCCCCAAAGGTTTGTAGCCATGTCATAATGTAAAAATCCATTCCTTCTAACTTCAAAAGTCCCTATAGTCTATACCTGTTCAAAACTTATTTAAAAGTCTGAAATACAAAGTATCTTTTGAGATTCATGCAATCTCTTAACTGTAATCACCTGTGAAATTGAAATGAAAGAGCAAATCACATATTTCCAATATATAATGGCACAAAATATACATCACAGTTCCAAAACAGGGAAGGGAGCATAGTTAGGAAATACTGGAGTAAAGCAAGACCAAACAAACACCAGCTGGGCAGACTCCAAATTCTGCATCTCCATTTCTGACGTCAAAGTGCTCTTCAGATCTCCAACTCCTTTCAGCTTTGTTGATTGCAACATACTTCTTTATCTTGGGCTGTGTTGATAGTTTGAATGTAATTGTCCCTTATAATTTCCTAGGGAGTGGCACTGTTAGGAGGTGTGGCATTGTTGAGTGGATATGGCCTTGCTGGAGGAAGTATGTTACTGTGGGGGTGGGCTTTGAGGTTTCCTGCACTCAGGATACTACCCACTGTGTCAGTTGACTTCCTGTTACCTGCAAGATGTAGCTCTCTCAGCTGGAGCAACACATATTCCTGCTTGCCGCTGTGGTGATAAGCAATTGAACCTCTAAAACTGTAAGCAAGCCAGCTACCTCAATTAAATGTTTTCCTTCTAAGAGTTGCCATGACCATGGTGTCTCTTCACAGAAATAAAAACTCTAAGATACGCTTGTTCCATTCCCTAGCAGTTCTCCTTGGATAGTATCCCATGGTTCTGGCATTGCCAACATCTTGGGCTCTCCAAGGCAATCCAGGCTTCAACTTCACAGATTCAGGCAATGGCCCATCTAGGCTTCCATTCAGCAACACCCTTGACACATGTCTGGCTTCAGTGGCTTTCCTTAGTTGTGGAGACAAATTTCATAGCCCCTTTTTTCTATCCTTAATTCTAAAGCCAGAACTACATGTCTGAAGTAGCCAAATTCTGCTCCTTGCTCAGACTGGAACATGGCCCCTTTTTAAATTACATCTTCAACAACTTAACTATTTTTGATGGTTTCCTTCACTGCCTAAGCTTGGTTATGCTGGAAATTTCTCTGTAGACTAACTAGGCTTGCCTTGAACTCAGAGATTTTTCAATTACTTTTTCATCAGATTTCTGTTTTCAATGCATTGCCTAAGTTTGGCTATTCTGGAACTTACTCTATAGACCAGGCTGGCCTCAAACTCAGAGATCCATCAGCCTCTGCCTCTGGAGTACTGGGATTAAAGCCAAGCCCTGCCACACCTGATTCTAATTTTTTTTCTTTAATTCCTTTTCACAAGTTGGAAACTTAGCTGGGTGGGATCTTGCCCGGAGGTTACAACTCCCTTTATTTCATTTCTTAATCTGCTTATCTCTTAAATAGAGGAACTTAGCTCCATTTTATTTTCTGCTGCTCCTTTTCTCTTCAAATACTTTTCCTTGCTCAGCTTGCTCCTTTTCATTACATATCTTCATTAGAGTTAAAACTAGTAACAAGGGCAAACTATCACAACAACGATTTCTAGGCAACATACTAAAATTCTTCTCCTCTGAAACCTCTTGAGCTAGTCCCCACAGTTCAAATCAATCAGTACCACTATCTTCCATGCTTCTACTGGTCTGATGCATTAAGCAACATTAAAAGCTTTCTACTGTTTTCCCAGCCCAAACCCCCAAAGTCCAAATTCCTCCAAACTAAAGCATGGCCAGGCCTTTCACAGCAATAGCCCTCTTATGGTACCAATCAAGTTAAAGATTACATGATTCAAACTCTAGTCACTGAAGAAAGAAACTGAAGAAGATATCAGAAGATGAACAGTTCTCTCATGCTCATGAATAGATAAGATTAACATAGCAAAAATGTCCATCCTACCAAAAACAATCTATAGGTTCAATGTAATCCCCATTAAAATTCCAACACAATTCCTTACAGACCTTGAAAAGACAACACTCGACTTCATATGGGAAATCAAGTCACCCAGGGTGGCTAAAAGTAATGCTGAACAATAAAAGAACTGCTGGAGGTTTGTCTTTACTTTTGTGCTTGAAGGTTCAAAGATCCTCATTGTGTCAGATCATGATTTCAATTTGTATCTAAAAAAAAAAAAATACTGCCCTCTAGCAAGACTTTTATCTTGTTTTTAAATGCATCTGATTGTGGTACAGATTTGACTTCCTTATAAACAAAAGTCATCGCAGGCATCTATTTATAGAAATGGGAAGTCTCATTTATATTGTAGATGTGCTTTGGCAAAACAATTTCCTCCACAAGCAGTTTATCTACACTTTCCAAGAATTCTCCAGCTTCTTTCGTATCAGTACTTATATTCACCATTTATTCTCACATATTAGAGTGAATAAAAACTCTTTAATTATCTAAACCATCAAGACCTCACAACAAATTCAAAATAATAGGTAATTCTAGGCTTTTTTCAAAAATCACAGGCAACCTGCTTTGGTATGATCATTAAGGTGTTGAGAGGGATGCATTTTCGTGTGTGTTTGTGTGTGTGTGTGTGTGTGTGTGTGTGTGTGTGTGTGTATGTGTGTGTGTGTGTGAGAGAGAGAGACAGAGAGAGAGAGAGAGTTTTCTGTTTTCCAGTGTATGCCTTTAGAAACTTTTTTTTCATTTCTTTTTTTTTCATTTTTTAAATTTATTTATTAAATTTAATTTTACATATCAGCCACAGATTCCCTTGTTCTCCCCCCCTGCCACCATCCCCCTGCCTTCCCCCCAGCTTAACCCCCATTCCCATTTCCAGGGCAAAGACTCCCCTGGGGATTGAGTTCAACCTGGTAGATTCAGTCCAGGCAGGTCCAGTCCCCTCCTCCCAGGCTGAGCCAAGTGTCCCTGTATAAGCCCCAGGTTCCAAACTGCCAGTTCATGCACTGAGGACAGGACCCGGTCCCACTGTCTGGATGCCTCCCAAACAGATCAAGCTATTCAACTGTCTTATTTATCCGGAGGGCCAAAAGCTGAGGGGTCCCCAACTGGATCAGGCCCTCTGAATAGATCTCTGAAGTGTTCAAAGGCCACCTGGCCAAACATCCTAATTGTCATGCTAGAAACCCCATCCAATGACTGAGGGAACCAGATGCCTTTAGAAACTTTTTATCTCATATAGTCACTTGTCAAACTGTTAAGTTTCATCACTTCTATAAAACACAACCTTTCACAGCTTCTGTCACTTAGTCCTTCTTTAGGATCATAAATATGATCTTCACAGGCCTGACTGGCAAGCAACAACCATCCCTGATTTTCCATCTTCAAAGTCCTTAATTAATTTTAATTTTGTTTCCACATCAGTCACTTGATGTGGCATCTTACTGACACCATTAACAGTAGATTTTGCATGCCTATTGGTCATGTTGAATCTAGAAAATTAAAATTAAATCAAGCATATAAGAAAGTGATAAGCATATGAAGTTGTTGTTGACCACTGTCATATATGTACTCATGGAACATTAGAACATGGAACATGGAACAATGGAACATGGAACATGGTGCTCATTGGAACATTGTACGTACATATGTAATTTACTAACCTCTGTTTTTCTAGTTTATTATAAACTGGCTCTTTTCAGCACCAGCCTTAACCAGATGTCCTTCACAGTGCTTGGCAAAGAACACATGCTGGATTAACTTACTTTTAGAATCTTTCTTTAGTATGTACCATTTACATTTTCAATTGAAGAAGAAATTGGTTCAAAGTAGTTAAATTGTTTACTAAAGTGAGAGAGTAATGCTTTTCTATTTCTAGTTAAAAAACTAGGAGCTGGAATAGCTATAAATAAAATAACTCCTTTTCATTAGGAGCTGGAGAGATAGTTCAGCAGTTAAGAGCATGTACTGGTTTGGCAGAGGACCAGGGTTTGCTTCCCTGCACCCACAAAGGGTGCCTCACAACCATAAAACTCTAGCTCCAGGGTATCTAAGAAATTCTTCTGATCTCTAAGGGCACCTGGCATGGACATAGTACATACACATACATGTGTGAACTCACATATACATATAAAATAAGTTTTTAAAAATTAGTGACAATTTTGTGGGATTACTTTGTGTAGAACATTCTAGAAGCTTCCTAAAATTTATCCCCAAAGATGTTTCTGTGGATTAAAGTAGAACTAGCATTTCTGTTCAGTTAGTAAGAATTGATTGAGATAAAATGGCTATTAACATTTAGAATTATATTAATTAAAATTTGCTGCTACATTGAATTTCCTACTAGAGTCCCCATCATTCTTGGACAGGAATACCTGACATCTATTTACAAGGAAACTCCAAGCTTTCCCCACAGTGAAACATAGAAGACATTATAGCTGGCCTAATAAAATATTTCTGTGCTCTGCCAATCCCACAAGGAAAGAAACAAGAGGCAGAGACTATCTCTTGACTTCCCATTCCATTGGTCTACTCATTTGGAAATCAGAGAGAAAGGATAAGTATGTAATGTACAGAAGTTACCCTTATGAGACACAGAACCGTTAAAGGAAAATGGAAGAATGAATTTTCTGGGGCAGAAGAAATATAACCAACATATCAGCTGACTGGGAAACCCTTGCAAAAATTAAAATGACTCCTAAAAATTTAAAGAAAAAGTATCATTTGGGCAAAAAGTGGGCTTATTTACTGAGAGTCATATGTACTATAGGAAACCTAAATTAAAAGCAGAAAATCAGAGGCTTTTGGTTTTCTTTTATGGACAAGCAGGAGATTTCTCATTTGGTCAAAGAATCTCTATGATCATTCTTTTGCAGTTTATGTAGGTACGGGGCCCCAAATTTATCTATTATTTACTAACATTTGAAAAAATCTATTCTTCATTTGCATAAACTGATAGTCATATAATTGAAGTGAGACCATATGCTGAGGAGGCAGATTTATGATAATAGTTACCAGTGGTTGGCTTTATAGAACTGTGACTGCTGAGACATGGGATATTTCTGGGAAAGGAAATGATATGGAGGAATACTTTACTGTTTCCTGGTGGATATATAATGTGAAATTGCCCCAGTTTTCTTTTCCTCATGACCTAGAAAGAACAACATTTTGTAAACCTTCTTAAATAGAAACACAGATAAAATTGTACACACAGACACATGTATCTTTTCTCTGTTAAAGTTTTTACGTTAAAACTTTAATTTAAAATTTAAAAGTTTTTACACAACTGGAGGTCAGAGAGCTTCACTTCTCTGCTTCCACCATACAGCTTCCAAAAATGGAACTCAGGTTGTCATCACTGCATGAATTCAGTTGTGATTGTTCTTCCATTTACTTACACAGGATTGATTTATAAGTGGGGAAAATATGTAGTCTCAATTTATTAGCTTTCTAGCAATGCTGCTACATACTGCCACAAGTTGCATAAGTTGAAAAATAGCAGTATATATTCTCACAGTTCTAGAACTTATGATTTCATGATAAAAAGCCTTTAATTACTCCTCATGTCTCTCCTCTTGGCTTTCACATTGTTGTCTTGGTGTGTTTTCACAAGATCATTTTTCTATCAACATATATTTGTGCCCTAGCAACTTTTCTTATTGGTGGTGAGTCTACCTTAGTTACTCATTTTTAGCCAATAACCATATTTAAAACCTCTTTCTTTAAATAATCATATTTAAAATTATAATCATATTCTGTGTTACCTGATATGATGATTAATATTGACTCAAAAACTGTCAAGATCCAGCATCACTAAAGAGATATAAGCCTGTGGGCATGCCTATGAGTGATTATCCATTAACTGAGGTAAGAAAACTCACCCTATGAATGGGTGGTAACATTCAGCGTCCTAGACTGTATGGAAAGGAGAAAGCAAGCTGAGCACCAGCATTTATCATTTTCCTTCCTCTTTATGCTATGTGATTGTGCAGGCACCTCCTATTCCTGCCACTATTACCTACTTCTATACAATTATGAAGTACATCTCTTGGAACTGTTAGCCAAAATGTACCCATCCTTCATTAAATCACATCTGGTCAGGGATTTTGTCACAAGAGATTAAAAATTGATTAATACCTCTTAGGTTAGAACTTTTACACATGAATTGTAGAGGGAAATATAATTGACTCTGTAACATCACATAATGCCTCACCCCTGATGTTCTACATGTTACACATCATGAATATGTCACATTTTAGTCAGCTATATTCAATACATTTACTTGTTCCCTTTCTTCAGAGTACCAAGATATTGGTGAAAGTATTAAGGCAACTCTACATAGTTAAAAGGAAGGTTTATTTTGGGGTAACTCACAGCAAGTAAAGGGATTGGTTACAGGGTCCGGGGGAGGAAAAATGCAGTCCAGAACAAAGGGAAGAGCATATATTGGAACAGATAAGCTTGTAGTGTATTCTGTTCTCTGGTCATAGTTATTGATATACTGCTGACATAAATCATGTTTTGTGACCTTGAAGGGGATACAAGTTTCAGATGATGGCAGAGAATGATACATATAAAAATCAATATTCTTGGACCTTGCATAATATCCCTTGGGAGGTGGAGGCAGGAAAATTATATGTTTGAGTCTATCCTGTGCTATATAGGAAGTTCAAGCACAGGCTACTAAATGAAAACAAAACAAAACCAAAATAAAACAAAAAAAGGGTCAGAAAATTGTTGCTGAAGGGCTTCTCTCCAGGTTCCACCAAGCCCCACAGTCCCACAATCCACATATAAAATAATCACTCAGACGCTTATATTACTTATAAGCTGTATGGCCGTGGCAGGCTTCTTGCTAACTGTTCTTATATCTTAAATTAACCCATTTCTATAAATCTATAACTTGCCATGTGGCTGGTGGCTTACCGGCATCTTTACATGCTGCTTGTCCTGGCAGTGGCTGCAGTGTCTCTCCCTCCTTCTTCCTGTTTCCCCAATTCTCCTCTCTCCTTGTCCCGCCTATACTTCCTGTCTAGTCACTGGCCATCAGTGTTTTATTTATATAGAGCGATATCCACAGCAGAAATTTTGAGACATATTTATTCAAAATATACTTGAAATTCATACATGTATAAGTTCTATAATTTTGTAAGCAAGGTTTCTTTCATCTGAGACAGATTTTGCTTGCTTTTATGTAGTTGAATGAATTTTGATGCATGACAGTCATTATTTTTTTGCTCTTGAATAAAGAATATATCTCATGGCTGGGCGTAGTTGCACACATCTTTAATATCAATTCTTGGGAGGCAGAGGAATGTGGATTTCTATGAGTTTGAGGCCAACCTGCGCTACATACTGAGTTCTAGGATAGCCAGAGCTACATAGTGGGACCCTATATCCAAAATTTAAAAGGAAAGAAACTCATTTAACTACTCTTTTTTTGTTTGGCTACTATGTTTCTACCAGTATTAAGTTCAGTGGAAATATTATACAAATTTGAGCATCCTTGCTTTCTTAGCTTATATTATAGTACACGAGAATGCTGGACATCTTTTGCCACAAAACCTCCAGTGGAAGGAATGGGTTACATATTGTTGAGTCATTGGACAGAGGTATCCAAGTGAACCATACAAACATCACAGGCTAGGACATTGATTGCTCTCTGCAACCTATAACTGAAGACAACACTTACTTATGTCATTGAATATAGAAAAACAAGCTGGCATTAGAAGCTTCACCCCTACTGCTGCTGGAAGATACTATATATATGTGTGTGTGTGTGTGTGTGTGTGTGTGTGTGTGTGTGTGTGTGTGTGTGTATACACACACACATATATATATATATATACTACATATATATATACATACCACATATATATATTCCACATATATATTCCATATATATATGCAACAGTGGCAAAAAAACATTATGGGAGTAACCAGTCACTTTTTGGATTGGATTTAATATCTGTTCCATGAGATAGAGCTCATACTTGGCACTGCATAAGTACCCAAGGTCATGGTTCTAAGGGGACGCTCTACATTCTGCAAAAGGAAATATAGCAATAAGATTAGTTCTCCTGCATATTGGTATACTTATAGATCAGTGGATTGCTCAACCTTCATCAGAGATGCATTTTTTTTTCACTAGGTGGAAACAAATATGGGGATAGATAACTGGACAGTGTGAATAGAGAGATTTTGGAGCATTCAGTTCTAAACAGATGTTTTCATCAAGCCCCTCCAATATGGATATATGCAGACGAGGAGAAAGAGTTAAAAGTGGTGGATGACGCAAGGGAAGAGTGTTTTCTATACAAAATAGGACTGGCAGTCATAATGCCCAAGACCTGCATAGATGCAAGCCAGACAGGGTGCTGGCATTAGAGTGAGAAGTGGGATTGGGTCCAATTCCCAAACAAGAAGCTATTTACAATTCATACCTGATGACAAAGAGAGAATCAGTTTTCTCTAATGGAGTATTACTGGGTGTATAAACCACATTCATGACTAGGAGTAGTGAACTCGTTTTCTTTGTTTGTTTGTTTGTTTGTTTGTTTTTTGTTTGTTTTTTGTTTTTTTTGTGGGCTTTTTGTTTGGTCTTATTTTCTTTTGCCACTTTTTGTCTCATTGATCTTTTGGTTCCTTTGGTTGTTGTTCTGAGAGAGAGAGAGAGAGAGAGAGAGAGAGAGAGAGAGAGAGAGAGAGAGAGAGAGAGAGAGAGAGCATGAAGGTGGGTCATAGGAAAGTAGAAAGGATCTGGAGGGAGTTGGTGGAGGGGAAACATGATCAAAGTATATTTAAGAAAAAAATTTAAATAAAAATATTGGAAAAACTGAGAATATTATTTAATCACAAAGTTTTACAGATTAAAAAGGAAAATTTTCATTAGTCATAAAATGAATAGACAATTATGCATATTAAATAATGTATACAATTAAAGAAATATACTTTATATATTATTCTGCTGTTTATGTGTGCCACAATCTTAAATCCATTCATCTGTCAAAGGACACTTGGGTTGTTTTATACCTTCACTATTGCTACAATGCACACGGGATTGCAGATATGTTATGTTTCATTTGATATATTAATTTTATTTATTTTGGCTATGTAGCCAATACTAGAATTGCTGGATTTAATCTGTATTTATCAATTAAGCTAGGAAACAAAAAGCTCAATACATATTGATTATTACACTTTTGTTTTGTTTTTCTTTGAGTAAAGTTCCAATTTAATATTGTTCAGTTTCGCATTGACTTTGTAGCACTTCTGACTCTATCTTCTAAGTAGCTTGGATTACATTTGTGTACAACCATGCCTGGCTACTCAGTTTGTATTGTAAAGACTTGAGACATGGAATTTCTTTCATCCGATTCAAAAGCAAATTAGCTCCCTGAAAATAATGGCAAGACAAAAGAACCTGTTTGTCATACATTTTATATTGAAAGCACTGAGCAGGCTTAAGGATATAGGTCAGTAACACATGTATTATTTAGCATGTGTGACGACCTGGTTTTGATATCCTGCATAGTGAGTAAATAAATATCAATACAGCAACCAAATTCCATTTCTATTTTACCTACAAGATCTGACATGTTCAAGATATTTATATAGCAGGGCTTCTATGTGCACATATTTGAACACTTATAGACATTTGTGCATGTTTATGAATGTGTTAATATCTGAATGTGTATGTCTGTGTTCATGCTTTATTAATATGTTGGGTGTATGTGTCTATGAGTATACATAGCTAGAGTCTCCGTGCAGAACACACTACAGGGCTCAAGCCTTCATAATCCAGCATCATAACATTCCTTCTAAAGTAGTAATCATAGGATAGGTGGAACATTGAGTGAATGTTTCAAATTTATGACCAAAACTATCATTAGCCATTTTTGTCTTCTCTCTAGACTCCAAAGAGAACATTTGTTCTCACAAATCTTTTTTCCATAAGGTAAATTCCCAAAGCAGCAATAAGTTGTGGTTAGTATGAAAAACAAATTCTGAGTTTACTCATTGAGTATCTTTGCATGATATTTGATGAAATGAGTAGGAACACATTAAAAAAGGTGGGTTTTCTATTAAGTACGTTATATTTGTGACTCATAGAATATAATTATTTTATCATTATTTAAAAAGGTACATATGAAAATAAGGTATATAAAATACAGAAATAACAGTTTAAGTGTAGAATAGAGGAAATTGTATGGTAGGGCATGATTAATCAGTAATTGAATTCCAGAAATCAGTCATTATGTCATTTCAAATAATGAAAGGTTTCTCCATCTAAAGAAAGGAGTGTCTAAACTGAATATTAACAAATAGAACTTCTATTTAAGAAGCTCTATGAGGTTATTAATCAGTGTTATATTTGGCTGGCAGTTAAAGGAAACACTTCAAATTTTGGTTTATACCCACAAAAAGCCTAGGAACAGACTCAGTGTTATGGAGCCTTCTTATTGTTACCAAGCACATGAATTGCTGTGGTGTTTCTTCTTTACTTCATTGTGGTGTGTGTGTGTGTGTGTGTGTGTGTGTGTGTGTGTGTGTGTGCACTTATGTTTCATCATTATGTTCACAAGGTGGCTGTGATGCTTCTGGCTACTCTTTCTTACCATTTATAAAGTAAAAAGACAAAAAAGAGAATGTGATGACTTGCAATTTTGTGGAAGAATGATCTTCGCAAGGACTTTCCGCATGCTGAAGAGGTTTGAATAAAAAAAAAATCCATAGGCTAATAAGGAGTGGCTGTATTGGGAGGTGTGGCTGTTTGATTAGGTGTGGCCTTGTTGGAAGAAGTGTGTCACTGGGCATAGTCTTTGGGGTTTTAGAAATCCAAGCCAGTTCCAGTGGCAGTCTCTCATCCTGGTGCTTGCCAATCCAGATGTGTATCTCTTGGTTCCTTCTCTAGCACTGTGTCTGCCTGTATGCTTCCATAATTACCTGATTACTGTTATGACAATAATGAATTAAACATCCAAATGGTAAGCCAGCATCAATTAAATATGTTCCCTTATAAGAGTTGCCATTACAGAGCTTAACAGAGAATTCTCAACAGAAGAATCTCAAATGGCTGAAAGGCATGTAAGGAATTGCTCAACAGCCTTAGTCATCAGGGAAATGCAAATCAAAACAACTCTGAGATACCATCATACACCTAACAGAATGGCTAAGATCAAAAACACTGAAGACAGCTTATGTTGGAGAGGATGTGGAGCAAGGGGAACACTCCTCCACTGTTGGTGGGAATGCAAACTTGTACAGCCGCTATGGAAATCAGTATGGTGGTTTCTCAGAAAACTGGGAATAAGTCTTCCTCAGGACCCAACTATACCACTCTTGGGCATATACCTAAGGAATGGTCAATCTTACCACAAGGACACATGCTCAACTATGTTCATATCAGCATTATTTGTAATAGCCAGAACTTGGAAACAACCTAGATGCCCCTCAACTGAAGAATGGATAAAGAAAATGTAGCACATATACACAATGGAGTACTACTCAGCAGTAAAAAACAATGATATCATGAAATTTGCAGGCAAATGGATAGAACTAGAAAATGTCATCTTGAGTGAGGTAATCCAGATTCAGAAGGACAAACATAGTATGTAGTCACTCATAAGTGGATACTAGATGTCAGGGAAGGGATGGCCAGACTGCAACCCACAACTCCAGAGAGGCTAGCTAACAGGAAAAGACCCTAGGAGGAACACATGGATGACCCTGCAAAGGATAAGTGGATGAGATCTACATAAGCGGACTGGGTGTGGGGGATGGCAGAGGGCAAGGAGTCGGGCATGAGAACCTAGGGAAATTGGAGGGTCAAGCTGGAACATGGACAGAGAGGGAGGGCAGGGAGGAAGTTAACATGATAGATGAGGATATAGGAAGAGGCAGGGTGCTGGGGAGGCTCTCAGGGAATCCACAAGGATGACTCCACCTTGGTCTCCTGGCAGTGGTCCAGAAGGTGCCTGGACTTGTCTACTCTGGTGACCAGTCTAGCGAATAACCTAGCTGTCATCATAGAGTATTTGTCCAGTGACTGAAGGAGGCAGATGCAGAGATCCACAGCCAGGTACCAGGATGAGCTCTGGGAATACAGTTGATGAGAGAGAGGAGGGATTCTGCAAGCAAGAGACATCGAGTTCATGATGGGAGGACATGCAGAGATGACTAGCCACACTAGTGGAAGCCCATGAACTGTAGACTGGTGGCGGTGAAGCCCCCACGGGACTGGACTAGGCCCTCTGGGTATGGAAGACAGTTGTTTGGCTCTAACTGTTTGGGGAACACCTAGGCAGGGGGATTGGGATCCATCCCTGGTGCATGGACAGGCTTTTGGGAGTCTGATGCCTGTGGTGTGATTGTTTACACAGACTTGGCGCAGTGGGGAGGGGCTCGGACCTGCCTAGGCTCAGTGTGTTGGGCTCTGCTGACTCCCCATGGGAGACCTTGATTTGAGGGATGTGGGAATGTGGGGTGACTTGGGAGAGACAACTGGGGGGTGGGAGCAGGGAGGAGGGAGGAGAGGTAATCTGTGGGTGGTATTTGAAGTGAATAGAAATTTTCTTAATAAAGAAAAATGAAAAAAAAGAGTTACAATATGGTGAGACACTTTACACAGCCTTGGTGCAGGGAGGAGGGGCTTGGACCTGCTTCAACTGAATGTACCAGGCTCTGCTGACTCCCCATGGGAGACCTTGCCTTGGAGGAGGTGGGACTAGGGGATTGGTTGGGGAGAAGGTTGAGGAGTGGGAGGAGGGAGGACAGGGGAATCTGTGGTTGATATGCAAAATGAGTAGAAAATCTCTTAATAAAATAAAAAAATGAAAATTTAAAAAAAAAAGAGTTGCCATAGTTGGTGTCTCTTCACAGCAATAGAAACCCCAAGACACATGCCTACTCATACATGAAGAAGCATCTAGCAATTCAACTTTTGCTTTCTAGCTTCAGCAGGAAAGGGAGGTAATTGGCATAACTACTAAATGAGATGAATATAGAATCTGAAACAAAATAATGGTTCATACAGGCATCTAATCTGTAAGTTTGAATTATAGAAGAGAAAAAGCATAATATATATTGTAGGGGATAGTAACTAAAATATAGTTGTTTAAATATAAGAAACAAAGTATAGTGAAACCAAAGACTCCATGTATAGTTTGGACCTGTATTGGAATGAATGTTCTCTTCAGTGTCGATCCAGAATCTCAAATTGTGGTCTTCTTTGGTCTTTGCTGCTGAAATCTAGTTAAGGAGTGATCTTAGTAGTTCAGAGTAGGTCTTATTCAATGACTGGAACCCTAAGAAAAAGAAGAAAATAGACACACAAAAAAGAAGCAAAACCATAGAGGAGACTAAGAGAAAGACACACAGAGGAAAAACAGATGTATAATGATTAATGCAATAGCTGGAGTTACAAAGAAGTAGTTCAAGGAATGCCAAGCATTTCTGGCAAACATAGGAAGCTAAAAAGATACATGGAAGGAATCTTGGCCTAGAGTCTTCAGAGGTAGCCTTCCTTTTCTGACACCTTCACTTTTGTATGTTCATCCAACATTCAGAGCTGAGAAAAAGAGAAATTGCTGTACTTTTTGATCTACTTTTTTGTGATATTTATTATGGCAAGCTTAGGAAAACCAATATAATGCCTGTCTTAGCTAATGTTTCTCTTACTGTGATAAAATACCATGATCAAAATCAAGTTGATGAGGAAAATGTTTATTTTGCTCACAGTTCCATATAACAGTTCAACATCAAAAACAGTGGGTGCAGGAACTTACACAGGACTTATTCCAGGAACCTGGAGACAGGAGCTGATACAAGGATATGGAGGAGTGCTCCTTACTGGCTTGGTTCACATGTCTCTGCCTTCTACAGCACACACAGCTAGTCTTCTAAGCTCAAGCAGGCTCTCCTCCACTGCTGCTGTTATTCTTGATGGTTGTCCCATGGTACTGACATATCCAAAATGCTGAGGTCTCTTGCTACAACTGAACTGCACATTCACCAACAGCCTCTGCTGGAGTGAAGGGAGTGGTGGTACAGCCCATTGTGAGTGCTGCTACCCCTGGGATGGTGGTTCTGGGTTCTATAGGAAAGCAGGCTGAACAAGCCAGTAGGCAACACCCCTCAGTGCCCTCTGAATTAGCTCCTGCCTCATGTCCTTTCCTTTTTTGAGTTCCTGTCCTGGCTTCTTTCAGTGTTGGACTATAGTGTGCAAGTGTAAGCCCATGAAGGGCTGCCTTCCCAACTTGCTTTTTGATCATGGTGTTTCATCACAGCAGTAATAACCCTAACTAAGACAATGTCATAGCCAGGCAGTGGTGGCGCACACCTTTAATTCCAGCATTCGGGAGGCAGAGGCAGGCGGATCTCTCTGAGTTCAAGGCCAGCCTGGTCTACAGAGTGAGATCCAGGAAAGGCGCAAAGCTACACAGAGAAACCCCCCGTCTCGAAAAACCAAAAAAAAAAAAAAAAAAAAAAAAAAAGGACAATGTCATATTGTGAAGCTTATGGAAAAACCAATCAATTTTAAAATAGTCATTATTTTTAAGTGTCCTGAAGTACTCATTAAGATGTGTGAGGATATATTAAAAAAATATTCCAATGCACAAATAAATTTGGGTCGAACTTCATGTGCAGATCTAACCTGGAAATTCATTCTGAGATTTGGGGATATTCAAAGGCCATGGGAGGTAGAGAAACTCACTTTCGAAAGTGTCTTTTACCAAGTGTTTTTGAAAATAAATTCCTGTGTTACAACAGGCATGTTAGAGGAATGTTGGGTAAGAAAGACTAAACAATATCAAGAATGATGGTATGATCAGTGATATATTTAGAAATGGATTCCTGTCACAGTCTGGAAGATAATTGGTAAGTACAAAAACTTGAGACAAGTATAAAAATTAAGCAGACAATTAGTGACTACAAAAGGTAAATATCAGAGAGATGTCCAAGGAAGAATTCAGAATATATGAATATTAAAGAGGGGTTTTCAGTACAGCATTAGACAAATATTTTTACACCTGAAAATTTCTTTATACCAAACTGTAGGCTTATCCTTGTTTTTAAGATTTGTTTGTTTTCTGAAACTGTGATGGTTAGTGTTGTCAACTTTAAAGAATCTAGATTCACCTTTGTATAGGGCTTCTGAGCACACAAGAGAGGGTGTGGTAATATTTTAATTGTGCTGAAATGTGATTTTATTTGTATGTTAATAAATAAAGTTTACCTGGAGGTCAGAGGTCATAGCGAGCCAGGAACAGAAGTCAGGCGGTGGCAACCCATGCCCTTAATCTGATCACATGGCAGGCAGAGTCTCTGTGTGGTCAAGGACACAGCCAAGCATGGTGACATGAGTCTTTGATCCAGTACCAACTAGAGAGACCTGGAGGTCTGTATAGACAGGCAGTGATGAGGAAGTCAGGTGGTTGGGCCTAGAGCCAATGAGAAGGCAGCACAGGAAAGCAATAAAAGCACAGGTTAGGCAGGAAGAAGCTCTTATGTGGGAAACTACGGCTTGGTGGTAAGCTAAAGGGTAGTCAGTGGCTGTGGCTAATTCTCTGATCTCTTTGGCTATTACCCCTGTATTTGGCTCTGTGTTTCTTATTTACTAAGACTGTTTAGAATTTTGTCTACAAGAGGGATTTATTTGGTTAGGTGAACTAAAGTAGGAAGAGCTGACCATTGTGGGTGATGCTATTCCCTGGCCTGGAATCTTGGACTGTATGAAAAGGAGAAAGTTAGCTGGGGTCAAACACTTATTACCTCCTTTTCCTGACTCAAGAATAATGTGCTCAATGTCTTCAAGCTCTTGCCATTTTGAATTCCCCACCATGATGGACTTTATTTACCCTTGAACCATAATGCAGAATGAACTCTTTCTCAGTTAAAATTCCTTTGTCAGTATATTTATCACACAAACAGAAGAAAATCAGACAGTAACTACATAAAATATATTTCCATATTTTATTTTAATATAGCATTATTTCTTATTGTATATGTCCATTTTTTCCTATTGTAGAGCCCCTTCAAAAGCTGATGAATCCATTTATGTATGTATATGTGTTGACTTTTTAGGGTTGGATAACCTATCTGGTGAATTGTCCCTGGAGAAAACTGAATCTTCCTCTTTTAGCAGCCATTGATTTCCTTTATCTTTTCATCTAGTGGTAGGGCCTTGTGAAATTTCCCCTAACAACTTCAGAATGTCATCTTGTTTTGTCACTGTGCAAGTCTTATCTAGGTGACCAGATTGTTGAGATTTCATGGGTGCAGCCTCCCTATTATACATGGAAGACACGATCTCACAGTAGATGTCCTGGTCCTTTGGGTCTTCCAATATTTCTACCCCTTCTTCTACAATGTTTCCTGAGCCTTAAGTGTAAAAGTTGTGCTGTAGATGTATTGAGTATTCTATGATCAGTAAATGAACTCAGCAGGATATGTATGTATGTGGTGTGTATACATATATGTGTGTATATTTACATGTAACAACAATAATTAAGGAAAAGAGTGAATTTGAGAGTGAGAGATCACAGAAAGATGTGGAGGGAAGAAGGGTAGGTGGGTATGATACAAATATAGTATTTATATGTGAATTTAAAAAAAATCTTGCAAAAATGTTCATTTTTCCAGGGGCCATAAAGAGGTATTTTAGAGAAGAAACAAGAAATTGGGCTCTAAATGGTGAATAAATTTTTGTACTAAATAAGGATGAAGTTTTTGTTTTTGTTCTACTTCAGAGTCATCAACATACTATAAATTTTATAAACTGCTAACAAAAGTCACAATTTAAAATAAAAAAGTAGATGAAAACTATGAAGCAGAAAATGATCTACAATAAATATGTGTTTTGTGGCCATGGAAATGGCTCATTTTGTAAAGGATCTCAGTTTGAGACCCTAAAATCCATGTAAAATAATTGAGCATGATGACAAACATTTGTAGTCACAGTGCTGGGAGTCAGGCATGGAGATCCTTGGAACTAACTGGCCATTCTATTTAGTGACCCCCAGGCCACAGAGAATCTTGGTCACCAAAATCAAAGTGAACAGTGTCTGCAAACTGACCCCCAACCTTGACCTCTAAATTATATGCACCTATACATAAATGTACATACATGTGCCTGCAGCATAATTATAAACATGCACATGCAAATGTTTTCTTTTGTTCTGTAGATTTAATTTCTGGTTAATGACTAAGGAAGTATCAACCTTTAAGCCATCCTTTCCATATCCCATCACCTTCCTATTCTTAGAGACAACTAGATTTCACTGTCTCTTTCTTCTTAGGAGAAGCTGGTGAATGTTTTTTTTTTTTTTTCCTAATAATAGTTTCTATAAATGCTTACTACATTATAGGGATCTGGAATTGTGGAATTTACACCTAATTTCCATTATAAAGGTAGGTAAAGAAAAAATGCCCCAAAGCACAAGAACTTTCTTGTATTTCAATAACAGCCATTACTTTTTTATTATTCCTTTTGTGTACATGGGCATATGCATGTTTGCATGTGTATAGGTGCGACTGTGTGTGTGTTTGTGTGTATGTGTGTGTGTGTGTGTGTGTGTGTGTGTGTGTGTGTGTGTGTGTATGAGTGTGTTCATGCACAAAAGTGCTGGTGTAGAGGTTTACGACTGAAATCTCAATCTTCTTTGACCACTGTTGCAACTTCCTCATCATGGAGGCAGGATCTCTCACACAAAGTCAGATCTCACTAATATGGCCGGCTGGTTTCTTTAGACAGCATCCTCAAGGGTCCCCTATGTCTCTTTTCCTAGGCTGTGACAAAAGGTAGCCTGCCACTTTCTCCCAGTATTTACTTGCGATTTGGGGATCCA
Organism: Peromyscus maniculatus bairdii; assembly: GCF_049852395.1. Classification (NCBI taxonomy): domain Eukaryota; kingdom Metazoa; phylum Chordata; class Mammalia; order Rodentia; family Cricetidae; genus Peromyscus; species Peromyscus maniculatus. The sequence continues at coordinate 103,442,161 of NC_134875.1, forward strand.
AATTCCGGGTTAACAACTGAGCCATCTCCACAGACCATGATATTCACCTGTAAATTAGATTTTATGTCAGTAATTTAGTGTGAATGGTTAACTGAAAACACATATCATCAACTCTTTATTAGAATGTAATTAGAATTAATAGAACATTCTAGGATTTGGTTCTATTACAGTAGCACTTCTGTCATCATGATTATATTGCTTGAGTTCAGTAGATTTGTTCCTGAGAGGAACACTTAATAAGACATAGCAGTTCATTTTAAATTGATGTAGCATTTAGAAACTTTATTAATGAGAACATAGACTTAAGATTTAGACATTAAAAGGCATACTTTTATCTTTTTAGTATTTGAGACAAATTGAGAATAATATTCCATCAACCACTTATAAAGCTTTTATAAATGGCACTGAATGGGATTATTTACATGTCTCTTGAACATGATAAAACATTTATAGTAAATTATCATTGAAAATACATATGATTAATCATTTATTAAATGTGAATAAGATTTATCAGTGTTTACTTCATTTAATCTGTCAAGGAATATAGCTAATTTATATTGAAAAATTATCATCTAAAATAAGGATTTCATTTTTTTAGATTTCTAACTATATTGAAACAGACTTCAGTGAAAAGAGCATATTCACATTTTTATATATCAGCCAGTCTCTTTCTAGAATAAAGAACTTTGAGAGAAAAATGGGAAAATTAGAATGTTCACTAAAATTTTAAAACATTCTTTGTACTCCTAAGCTAGGAAACTGTCTATAAATCATATTAAGCTTGGTGTATGTATTTGATTTTCTGGTGATGGTCAGTTATGCTATAAATAGTTTAATGGACTTTGTAAGTACCACTATAACTTGATATTTCCACACAAGAGCACCAGTAAACATTCTTTAATTTAGATGGAGTACAGTAAAGTTGGAGAAAGGCCATAATAGTGGCTCTTTTTAGTAAACACAGAGGGTGTAATTTTCCAAATTACCATCTGGTTAGTCTGGTTGTCGCTGTGTACCAGAAGGAGTGATAAATAAAATAAAATCAGAACTTAGACTTTTGGCGGGATAGAGTACTGTGTGTTATAAAACAACTTCTAATATAGGTGGTAGAGATCTATTGTAAGTAATTTTGGATTATGACAGGTATTCTGACAATATTTTTAAGAGTCTTCTTCTTCTTCTTCTTCTTCTTCTTCTTCTTCTTCTTCTTCTTCTTCTTCTTTTTTTTTTTTTTTTTTTTTTGTTTTTTCGAGACAGGGTTTCTCTGTGTAGCTTTGTTACTTTCCTGGAACTCACTTTGTAGACCAGGCTAGTCTTCTTACAAAGACCATGCCTTGTGTGAGTAAATGGTTGAAGAAAAGTTAAGTTCTCACAGTAGAAAGTAGAGAAAGAGGAACAAACAAAAATTGGGCTAGAATGAGTAAGAGACTTGCATTAAAGATTTTAGTCACTCAGCGCTGGTTTTAAAAATATGTGGTGCTGCTTACTATGCGAGGAAAGGTCAGAGACACGATAAAATCCAGTATCAGATCTTTATAAGGAGGAAGTATGGGGGACAAAAGAGAGTGTGGCCAGGCCTGGGGCAGAGACACATGCAAGAGAGAGTGGGGGTGAGGAAAGAGCAGAAGAGAGAGGGGAGAAGTCTATGTCCAGCTTTTTAAGGATTCCCCTGCACATGAGCAGGTGAACTTACTGAGTTACGCCATGCATGCGCTGATTGTGTGACCTGTGCTGCACACATTTGCACAATCATGTAGCACACTGGTTACATAAGATGTAAGACCCCTTACTTAGCTACTGAACTGTGCATGTGCAGTCATATAGCTGGAGTGGCAGAATCCTAACAGTCAGACTACCAGCAATGCAGAATTTTGTATGTGGTCTTTATTAAATATGGTGTTTCTGCTTTCTAGAGATAAGTTCTGAGTTTTATAGAGTGGTGTTTGGGTAGAAAAATGCAAACAAAAAACAAGAAACCTTTACCTTGTCCATCAATGTGCTCACTAGTGTTATGTCCACTTGACACAAGCTTCAGTCATCTGAAAGGAGGGATCCTAAATTGAGAAAGTTCCTCCATAAGAGCCAGCTGTAGGCAAGCATGTAGGGCACTTTTTAAATTAGTGATTTATATGTGAGGGCCCAGCCTATTGTTAATGGTGCCATCCCTGGGCTGGTGGTCTTGAATTCTGTAAGTAAGCCATGAGTAGCAAATGAGTAATCAACACCCCTCTATGGCCTCTGCATCAGCTCCTGCTACCAGGTTCCTACCCACTAGTTAGTTCCTACCTTGGATTCCCTCCATGAACTGTGACTCAGGATATCTAATCAAACAAACTTTCCTCCATAAGCTGTTTTTGGTCATGTCGTTTCATTACAGCAATAGTAACCCTAACAAAGATACTCAGATTATCTAGGTAACAGTTTTTGTGTATTTATATTCTTTGATTATGCCTTAATTCATGACTTTTCAAATCCCTAGTCAGTTAGTTGGAAAAAATCCAGAGGTTTCAAAGATCTTTACAAAGGCTAGCTCTAGAATATCTGATTCTTCCCCCCCCCCCAATACGGTTTCATATTAACAATTTTTAAATATAATAATGAATTGGCATCGATATCTTCATCTTTTTTGTAAATGAAAATGATTTTTAAAAACAACAAGAATATAAAGAAGTTTTCTCATCTGATGTATTCTGATCATGGTTTTCCATGCCTTATATCCTCCTATGTCCTCCCCTTCTGTCCGCCTATCTGACTCCACCACTTATTTCTCTCTTTCTCTTTAGAAAACAAGCAGACAAAAGAAATTAAAAATTTTTAAAAAATTAAAAAAATTTAAAAAGCTGACAAACCAGAATGAAACAAAACACACCAACAGATTAGGGGAAATAAATTACCCTAATCTTAAGAAAAGTCTACAATGCTGTAAGATATTCAGAAATGATACTGTATAATCTTCATCTTAATTTATCCAAGGTAAGCTTCATAAACCATGACTTTTAGTTAAACTTGAGTTTATAACCTTCTAAATATTGAGATATCCATACATATTGTGAGTTGCATACAAAAATTAAGATTTTTACTAGGGTCACATGAACTTTAACTTGCTATATGCTTTTAAACATTAATATCAGAGGGCAACCAAACACAATATATATATATGTGTGTGTGTGTGTATTATATATTATATATGTGTATGATAATGCTAAAAAGAAATCCACTATTTATACACTAAAAGAATTAAAATGTAATTATATATATATAAATTTGCTTGAGGACACGATTATTTTTTAAAGTGTATTTAACTTTTTTTCATTTATTTTATATACCAACCACAGTTTCCCCTCCCTCTTCTCTTCCAATTTCCTCCCCCTGACTCCCATCTAATCCCCTCTCCATTCACTCCTCCTCCATTTACAATCAGAAAGGTACAGGCCTCCCATGGGCTTGAGCAAAGCATGGCACATCAATTTGAGGTATGATCAAGATCCTCCCCTGCATCAAGGCTGGGCTAAGTAATCCAGCATTCACAAAAGCCAGCTAAGAGCCAAGAACAGAACCTGATCTTACTGTAAGGAGACTTACAAACAGACCAAGGTACACAACTGTCACACACATGCAAAGGGCCTAGGTAGGTCCCATGCAGGCTCCCTAAATGTTGGTCCAGAGTCCGTGTGCTCCCAAGAGCTCAGGTCAGCTACCTCTGTGGGTTTCCCACTCCCCCGCCCCTGTCATGACCTTGACACCCCTGGTTCATACAATCCATCCTCCCTTTCTTCAGGAGGACTCCTCAAGCTCAGCCTGGTACTTAGCTGTGGACCTCTGCATCTACCTCCATCAGTTACTAGAAAAAGGTTGATGACAATTAGGGTAATCACCAATGTAATTATAATAAATGGCTAGTTCAGAAATTCTCTTCACTATTGCTAGGAGTCTTAGCTGGGTCAACACTGTGGATTCCTGGAAGTTTCCCTGGCACCAAGTTTCTCCCTAGCCCTGAAATGGTCTCCCCTATCATGACATCTCTTTCTTTACTCCCCCACTCCATCCTGACCCCAGCCCTCTCCTATGCCCAACTTGCCCATTCTGTCAAGTTCCTATTCCCCCACCCCACCCCCACCCCACCTCCCAGTTTACCCAGGAAATCTCTTCTATTTTCCCTTCCTTGGGAAATCCATACATCCCTCTTTGGCCCCTCTTTGTTATCTAGCCTCTCTAGGGCTGTGGATTGTATGTTGATTATCCTGTATTTTACTCCTAAAACTACTTATGAGTGACTACATACCATATTTGTCTTTCTGGGTCTGGGTTACCTCACTCAGAATGATTTTTTTTCCTAGTTCCATCCATTTGCCTGCAAATTTCATGAGGTCATTGTTTTTTAGAGCTGAGTAATACTCCATTATGCATATGTACTACATTTTCTTTATGCATTCTTCAGTTGAGGGGCATCTGGGTTGTTTCCAGATTCTGGCTATTACAAATAATGCTGCTAGAAACATAGTTGATTAAGTGTCCTTGTGGTATGATTGAGCATCCTTTGGGTATATGCCCAAGAGTGATATAGCTGGGTCTTGAGGTAGATTGATATCCCTTTTTTTTTTCTGAGAAACTGTTATACTGATTTCCAAAGTGGCTGTAAAAGTTTACACTCTGACCAGCAGTAGACGAGTGCTCCTTATTCTACATCCGCTTTAACATAAGCTGTCATCAGTGTTTTTGATCTTAGCCATGCTGACAGTTGTAAGATGGAATCTCAGAGTCGTTTTGATTTGCATTTCCTTAATGACTAAGGATGTTGAACAATTCTTAAGGTGTATTTCAGTCATTTGCGATTCTTCTGTTGAGAGTTCTCTGTTTACATCTATACCAAAATTTTATGTTGGTTTATTTGGTATTTTGATGTCTAGTTTCTTAAGTTCTTTATATATTTTGGAGATTAGCCCTGTCAGATGCGGGGTTGTTGAAGACCTTTTCCCATTCTGTAGGCTGCCATTTTGTCTTATTGACAGTGTCCTTTGCCTTACTGAAGCTTTCAGTTTCAGGAGGTCCCATTTATTAATTGTGAAACTCAGTATCTGTGCTACTGGTCTTATATTCAAGAAGAAGTCTCCTACGACAATGGTTTCAAGGCCACTTCTCACTTTCTCTTCTATCAGGTTCAGGAAACTAGATTTATGTTGAGATTTTTGATCCACTCAAACTTGAGTTTTGCGCAGGGTTGTAGATATGGATCTATTTGCATTCTTCTACATATCCACATCCAGTTATACCAGAAAGCATTTGTTGAATATGCTTTCTTTTTTCCATTGTACAGTTTTGGCTTCTTTGTCAAAAATCATGTGTCCATAGGTGTGTTAGTTTACATCTGTGTCTTTGATTGGATTCCATCGAATTATGTGTCTGATTTTATGCCAATACCAAGCTGTTTTTATTTTTTATTTTATTTATCTATTTATTTATTTATTTATTTAGTTAGTTAGTTAGTTAGTTTTTTCAAGACAGGGTTTCTCTGTGTGGTTTTGGTGCCTGTCCTGGATCTCGCTCTGTAGACCAGGCTGGCCTGGAACTCACAGAGATCTGCCTGGTTCTGCCTCCAGAGTGCTGGGATTAAAGGCGTGTGCCACCACCGCCCAGCTTGTTTTTATTACTATAGGTCTAAAATAAAGCTTGAAGTCAGGAGTGGTGCTACTTCCATTTTATTATGTTTAGGTGTGCTCCTTGAATTCCTGAACTCTCTAAGACCTTTGTCATGAAGCAGTGTTAGATTATGTCAGGTTTTTTTTTTTTTTTCAGCATCTAATGAGATGACCATGTGTTTTTTTTTTCCTTTCAGTTTGTTTATATGGTAGATTACATTGACAGATTTTTGTAATTGAACTATGCCAGCATCTGTGGTAGAAGCCTACTTGATCATGGTGGATTTTTTTGTGTGTTCTTGAATTTAGTTTGCCAGTATTTTATTGAATATTTTTGCATCAATGTTTATGAGGTAGATTGGTCTGTAATTCTCTTTCTTTGTTGCATCTTTGTGTGTTTGTGTATCAGAGCAGCTGTAGAATCATAAAAAGAATTTGGCAATGTTCCTCCTGTTTCTATTGTGTGGAACAATTTGAGGAGTATTGGTATTAACTCTTCTTTGAAATTCTGGTATAATTCTGCACTGAAAATGACACTTCATATTCATGACTGGAAAAATCCACCATGATGAAGTCTCAATTCTGAACATTTATACTCCAAATACAAGGCATGCACATTTGTAAGAGGAACATTACTAAAGCTTAAATAACACATCAAAACCCACATATTAATATTGGGAGACTTTAACACCAAACTTTCACCATTGGACAGGTCTGCCAGACAGAAACTAAACAGAGAATTAAGGGAACTAACAGATGGTATGGCTCAAATGGACTTAGCCTGACATGTAGATAATATTTCACTCAAACACAAAAGAATATACCTTCTTCACAGCCCCTTATGCAATCTTCTCTATAATTGATCACATACTTGGTCACAGAGCAAATCTCAAAAAATATAAAAAAGACAGAATAATCCCCTGTATCTTATCAGATCACCTTGGATTAAAGTTAGAATTCAATAACAACACAAACTACAGCAAACATCCATACTCATGGAAACCTGAACAATTCTCAATTGAATTTCCACTGGGTTAAGGAAGAAATGAAGAAAAAAATAAGGAATTCCTATATTTCAATGACAATGAATGCACAACATACCCAAACTTTTTGGACACTATGAAAGCAGTCCTAAGAGGAAATTTCATAGCACTAAATTCCTATATAAAGAATTTGGAGAAATCTCATACTACAGACTTAACATCACAACCTGAATGTAACTAGAGTTTTCCTGCCTTGCCCACAGTCAGGATAAATCTTTATCACCTGCCAGTCCCACAACCGCTCAGACCCAACCAAGTAAACACAGAGACTTATATTGCTTACAAACTGTATGGCTGCAGCAGGCTTCTTGCTAACTGGTCTTATAGCTTAAATTAATCCATTTCCATAAATCTATACCTTGCCATGTGGCTCGTGGCTTACTGGCATCTTCACATACTGCTTGTCCTGGCGGCGGCTGGCAATGACTCCTTCTGCCTTCTTTTCTCCTCTCTGTTAGTCCCGCCTATACTTCCTGCCTAGCCACTGGCCAATCAGTGTCTTATTTATTGACCAATCAGAGCAATTTGACATACAGACCATCCCACAGCATCTGAAAGCTCTAGATCAAAAAGAAGCTAACTCATCCAGGAGGAGTAGATTGCAGGAAATAAAGTTATGACTTAAATCAACAAAATAGAAACAAAGAGAATAATACAAAGAATCAGTAAAACGAAGAGTTGGTTCTTTGAGAAAATCAACAAGATAGATAAACCCTTATCCAAACTAACCAAAAGGCAGAGAGATAACATTAAAATTAACAAAATCAGAAATAAACAGGGGACATAACAACAGACACTGAGGAAATCTAGATAATCATTAGGTCATACTTCAAAAGCATATACTCTACAAAACTGGAAAATCTAAAAGAAATGGACAATTTTTTTGATAGATACCACATTCCAAACCTAAATCAAGACCATCTAAATAATTTAGAATCATCTATAACTCCTAAGAAAATAGAAGCAGTAATTAGAATTATCTCATTTTAAAAAAGGTGAGGACATGATTTTAATGCCTATTTATCCACCTATGATATTGAACCCTGTTTTGAATATTTAATATATTTCCTAAAATATTACTTAATTTGCTAAATTGATTTATTTAAAAGGAAAGTTTTAACTTCCACATAGTATAATTACATATAATAGAACAGTTATCAAGCAAGAATTACAGTTACAATATCTAGTTTATTTGTATTTGCCAAATTTAAAGAAATATTTTATTTATCCTATAAGTCTAAGTTTCATATCTAACTTATCTTTTATCATAACTAAGGAAAATTATAACTATCTAGTCTTCAACTACATCAAAGACCTCAGAGGGATATAATATTACCTAAGTAAACAGGAAGAGCATTATAAGCAACTTCCAAAAATGTAGAATGACAGAGACAACTTGCTACCTGGACAGTCACCCAAAGTTCCTCTGCAAAGTTGAGACATCCATCTTCAACCCATAGGTCTAGTCTCTCAGTTGTTCTCTCTGTGTCCTGTAGAATGTCTGGCAGTCTCCTCTGCAAAGCAGGAACCTAAAGGACCATATCACCATGCAAAGTTCAGTGGTCACCTTCCTATGGGTCCTGCATGTCCAGTTGATACAACATTTTGTCAAGCAGTTCAGGCAAGAACAGTTTCTTGCGCAAATGGCTATTTTTGCAAAGAAAATAAACTCCATATGGAATGTTTTTTATGCCCATCTTTCTCTTTGAAGTAAATTTGTGCTGACAGGAGCAGAAGTGTCTCACTGTCCATAAAAGTCTAAAGTTTTAAAACATTTTAAATGCCATATTCTATAGTTCTTTGAAGTGTTGGAAGATTACCTACCTAACTGAAATATATCAATGTATACCTAGAAAACTTAACTAACATGACTATAAATTTGATTATCATAGATGACTAATTATTAATCTCTATTTCTCAACTATGTACTATAATTTCAGATGAGTTCCACAAGCAAAATACTTTAAATAAGAGTAGAAATATACATACAGTATAACAAAATTAACTATAAATTTGTATCAATAAAATAAAATGCATAGCATTGTAAAACATTTTAAACAGGTTGGTGCTCTTTAAAATAATCTACCTTTTAATCCTATCATATATATATATATGTATATATATATATATATTATGTATATACTATCCCCTTTTCTTCTTTAGAAAGAGATTGCCTTTATAATCAACCCCCTTTAAATAAAAATAAATATTTATAAACAATATTTTGGGAATTGGGGCATAGCTTTTCATACTACTTCCTGCTGGTTGTAGGCACTGGTAATCTTGTGGGGATCCTGAGAAAATTAAGAATTATGGTCAAATCCTGACTGGAGTAGTCTGTGATGCTGTATGGTCTGAGTCAGTTGCTTTGAATTATACAGTTACAGAGAAACAGTCTGTTTTCAAATAACCAAACTTAATCTATCCAGTAACCTTATAGGAACTACCTGCTCAAGGGTGTCTACAAGCCCTTGAAATGTTAGATTTAAGGAAATTTAAAGAAGCTATAGTTTCATATGATATGCATTCTCCATTTGCAAAGCATATGTTAAAACTCATGGTCAACTTGTAATAGAATTGTCCCTCAGGACTGGAAAGAATTAGTTACAGCTGTCATAGAGGCTGGGGCACAATTGCAATGGAGAACATGGTTCAAAGAAGTGGCTAAAATGATAGAGCAATAATGTAGGATTAGAGGTGTGGAAATTTCCCAGGATCAGCTTCTTGAAGAAGGTGAATACACTGATTTACAAAGACAATGTTTAGATGATAACCAAATCTAAATTCTATGCTGCATGGCAGCACCAATTTACTTCAGAGAAGATATGGGTAATGAAGAAACTGCATATAGAGTTAACTTTCATTGTGGCAGAAGTTAGCCACTGGGCAACAAAGTGTCCTCACATCAACTGCTGACAGTATGCTATCCAAAATGTACAAACAGTACACAAAACAAAGGACTACCAAACCTTGCCAAAACAAGTTGATTGCAGCTTTGGCAATAGGTGTCCTCTGAGGCCAGGAAAATATGGCTGAAGTGGCTTTGCAGTCTGGAGAAGGTACAGTGTCCCTTTCTTCGAAGGTAGCTAAACAGGCAGTGGACCGATGGCTTCTGGTATGCAGTGGAATAGTAGCTGAAAAAGTTATTATTGAAGGAGTAACTAGGCTGACAGTGTCTAACCTCTCAGTGGTAGACTGGCATTTAATAAAGGAGATGAAGTCACCCTCAAGCTGAGAAGAATGGACAGCCAAATTCCAAAAACACCAACAATTTCCAGAATTTAAAATCCTAAATCATGACAGAACACTGATGGAATTCAAGTTTATCTGGTACATGGAATACTCGCACTGAATATGCGGTCAAGCTGTAGGCCTTGTGTACATTCTACTTCACAAATGAGTCTGTTGGATGTGTTAAACTTGTATTCTGAAGATGATGCCCCAACATGCAGAGAAACCTTGGGTGACTGTCCAGACAACTCGCTGTTTCTGTTAAATCACATTTTTTTTTGGAAGTCACTTGTTTGCACTTCCTGTTTTACTAGGTATTATTATTTCCTCCTCAGATCTTTGAGAGAGTTGAAGATTAGATAGTTATAGTTACAGTTTTCTTTGTTAGGAAATTCAGAAAAGAAACTCACTAAGAGGTGTTAAATATGTAAGTTTGAAAGACATCATAAGATAGTTTTCTATTGATCATATAAGTTAGGATAGAAAGTGAATTAGGTTCATTTTGTACTCACCAAAATAGAATATTTTCTCTGAATTTGTCAAATGCAAATAGACTAGACATTGTTGATGTATTTATTGCTCTTATGTATTGTATATAGTTATTGTACTTATTGTATATAGTTTTTCTTATATTAGTTATAACTTTTTTTAATTTTTAAATTTTTTATTAGACAAAAAAGGGGAAATGTGGTGACATTTTGTTTGTGCTGAAATGTGGTGATATTTTATTTGTGCTTTGATAAATAAAGCTTGCCTGGAGATCAAGGGGAAAAGGCCAGGCATTTTAAGTAAACAAAGTCAGGCAGCACATGCCCTTAATCCAATCACTTATCAGGCAAGCTCTCTGTATGTTCAAGGCCATACTAGGGAACAGAGCCAAGCATGGTGACACATGCCTTTAATCCTAGTACCAACCATAGAATCCTGGAGGTCTGTACAGACAGACAATGACAAGGAAATAAGGTAGCTGGGTTAAGAGCCAATGAGATGGCAGAACAACAAGGCAAAAGAGGCATGGGTAAGACAGGAAATAACATGCATTTGGAAGCTGCAGAGTTGGTGAGGTAAGGTTGGCTGGTGGCTCTCCCTATTTCCCTGATCTCTCTAAGGCTTTCACCCCTATATTTGGCTCTGTGTTTTTTTAATAATATCACTTAGAAATTCATTTACAGTTGAATCAAGATGAAGAAGTAATCACTACAATGATAATTCATAAGCAATGGCATGCTTATTTCAGCCACTGCTTTTGTATTTTATTAAATATGCAATACCCCAAGTTCAGAAACAGTGTATATTACATACTACTGATAGCAGGTAATTAATATAGTAGATTCTGTGAGTATTTTATGAACAATTACCAAAATCCTTAGATGGAACAATAGTTTTGTCAGCATTTTATTTGTACTTACAATGGCCAAAATAAAAATCATAATGATATAATTTCAAGTAGGTATATGTAAAATTGAATAATTTAGTGAGTCTAAATCATAGAAATCTTTAAAAATTTATTGTAGAAATCTAAACAATACAAAAATAGGAAGCATTTTAGCATGGAAATATGATAAAATAAATGCAAATGGTTTTAATTCATTTAACAGACACTAAAAATGAAACTATCTGTTGTATCCAAGAAACACATAATTAGCAAAGTACTTACAAACTAAGAGATGAGTATCAAAATATGGAATTGCTAGAAACAGAAAGCAAACTGGCTGAGTTATTTTTTACCTGCTAAATTACACTGCCTACTAAAGCTAGTCAGAAGAAGTAAAGATGACTACTATCTATTAATAAAGTAATACATCACTATGAAGATATAATAATTGTAAATATTCATACATCAAATATTGAGACTGCTTATTTCATAAGACAAATACTAAAAGGCATAAAAGTTTAGGTTGGTGAGGATACAATAGATGTGGGTGTCTTCTGTACCTCACTCTTAATTTTACATAGGAGTAAACTTAACATCCAACAAAGAACATCCAAACTTAACATCAACAAAGAAACCTTAAAAAAACTATACCATAGATCAATTGTATTGAAAAGATAACTAGAGAAAATTCCATTGAGCAGATATGAAATATACATGCTTCTCAGCTGCCTGTGGGTCTTTCTCTGAAATTGATGTCATTATACCAGCAATCAAGTCAGAACTCATACAAAAGAATAGAAATATGTCCTTTTATCTTCTCAGATCACTGTGAGTTAGAAGAAATGTACAAGATCCACATGTAAGTGAGAGAGAAAATGCAGCATTTGTCCTCTGAATCTGGCATGCTTCATTTAATATAATTTTCAGATTCATATATATATATATATATATATATATATAGATAGATAGATAGATAGATAGATAGATATGCCTTTATTTTGGACAACCAACCAGCTCCCAAATCATGACACAGAGACTTATTAGTTAGGAATGCTCAAACTTATCTTAAACATTATGTAATCTGTTTCTCTTTATCTCCATTTTGCCTAGGGGCTTTTTACCTTCCTTCCTTCCTTCCTTCCTTCCTTCCTTCCTTCCTTCCTTCCTTCCTTCCTTCCTTCCTTCCTTTCTTTCTTTCTTTCTTTCTTTCTTTCTTTCTTTCTTTCTTTCTTTCTTTCTTTCTTTCTGTATATCTTACTTTCCTGCTGTCTACATGTCTGGCTGGCAGCTGCCTGACTTCTGGCCCTGGGCATGTACCGTTCTCTCTCCCTACTTCTGTTCTCTCCTCTTCTCTCTCAAGCCTAAATTTTCTCCTCCTACTTATTCTCTCTGCCTGATAGCCCCATCTATTCCTCCCCTGACTAGTTATTGGCCATTTAGCTTTTTATTAGACCATTTAGGTTCCTTAGGCAGGCAAGGTGAAATAAATGTAACACATCTTTACATAATTAAACAAATTCAGCAAAATCAAATGTAACACATTCTTACATCATTAAACAAATGCAGAACAAAAAATGTAAAACACCTTTATACAGAAAAGTAATATTCCATATAATAAACAGATGTACCAATCTTTATCTAGTTAAAATAATATTTCACAGCACATATATTTTTTTCTTTATTCATTTGATGAAGGCAATTCCATTTCCTTACTAGTGTGACTAAAGTAGCAATAAGCATGTATTTTCAAATATCTTCGAGGCAGTATACAGAAACCTTGGGTGTATAGTTTTTTATCTGTTACAGTGCTAAAATACCCTGCAAAACGAAACTCAGGGAAGTCACACATTTATTCCCATGTACAATTCCATCATAATGGGGAAGATGCTTGAATCAGCTAGTCACATAACATCCACAGTTAAGAGTAAAGAGAAATAATTACATCCATTCTATTTGTTTGCTTATGCTCAGTTCAGTTTCTCTACTCATACACCTGCCTAGGAAATGGTGCCACACATAGTACTCTAGATCTTCTCATACCAATCAAGTTACTTAAGACAATCTTCCCCAGACATGCCCACAGACCATGTAAAGTATGCATTCACTCATGGATGTTCTCATTCCAGGTGATTCTAGGTTGTGTCAAGATGACAATTACAGGTAACCATTACAGTCTCAGAGTAGTATAGCTGTATCATATGTTAGATTTATCTTTAGCTCTTTGAAACACCTCCATGCTAATTTTCATGCATCTTCAATGTTTACTTTCTCATCTTTAGTGAATAATGGTACTTCATTTCCCACATTTATTTTTCTTTTTTTAAGAGCTAACTCTTTAGTATATTGGCTCATTTATTGACTGGAAGTTTTGGTTTTTGAAGTTTTCAGGCATCAGCCTCATGTCTGAAATATAACTCATACACATTTCCTCCCATTCTGTACACAGTCTATTCACTTTTTCTTGATAGTTCCCTTTGCTGTTCAAATTTTTATTTTATGCAATCCCATGTGATGATATATTGTGTACCTTAATAAAATTTGACTGAAGATCAGAGGACAGATCATGCCATGAGATTAAACATAGACGGGATTCATATGTCTTTAATCCCAGCATTTGAGATCTCATACTGTAACACAAATCTTAAAAGGTATTATTAATAAAAACACTCAAGAGCCAGATATTGGGGTGAATGCTAAAAGATCAAAGAAGCAGAATAAGCCACAGATAATCTTACCTTACCAATTGCTCAGCCAACCCTGTTTCCTCAAACTAGAAACCTCTGAGTCCTCATCTGAAATAATCTCAGCTGAACTGCTGCTAAAATCCTAAAAGCTTAAATATCCTCTAGTTCCTGGTCCCCATGCCGTATATACTTTTCTGCATCCTGTCATCACTACCTTGGTATTAATGGCATGTGTCTTTTCCAAGCAAGACATGAGATCGCAAGTGCTGGGATTAAAGGTGTGTGTCACTATGCCTGGCTGTTTCCAGTGTGGCCTTGAATTCACAGAGATCCAGATGTTGTTGATATATTATGCATCCCAATAAACTTTCTTGGGGTCAGAGAACAGAACAGTCACTATATTAAATATAGAGGTTAGGCAGTGGTAGGTAGCACACACCTTTAATCCTAGCATTCCAGAGGAAGAGATCCATCTGTCTGTGTCTTAAAGAGTTTTTTTATTATGCTTTCTTGTAGCACTTTTAGCATTTCAGGTTTTAGATTAAGGATTTTGCAATATTTTAAGGGTTTTTTTGTAACCAGGATAAGAAAAAAATGGATGTAAATTCATTCTTGTGAAAGGGAATAATCAGCTTTGCCAACACATTTGTTGAATAGACTCATTTTCGTCATGTTTCTGATGTCTTCCTCAAAAATTAGGTGATTTTAAGGAAGACCCACACTGTGTTACAAACTAAAAAATAAGACAGGCCACATCAGTCAGAAGAACAGATGAGTGACCCACCTGCCCACAGAACTCATCCACTACTGAGATCCTAGATTTAGTTTCAAAAGACCCACACCACTGACCTCTCAATCCTGCCCAGATTCTAGGCCCCTGCCTCCACATCTGGTTGACTCCCCCTGCTCAAGTGAAGACCACAATAATAAGAACAAATAGTGAACTGTCTTCACAAACAACTGCCCCAATCCCTGGATTCCATTCTCAAAAATCAATTCCACTTCCCCCCCACCACAAAACCATATTCTCCCACTCCTGTACCCACAGCCCCAACTTGGGAGGACTTACACTGCCCAGGAGCAATTCAGGCCAGTCAAAAGAACAGGTGCAGGGCATATCAGTTAGAAGAACTGATGTAGGCCAGAACAGGTTGAAAACAGGTGCAGGCAAAGCAAGCCAGAGCAAAAAGTATGCTAACACAGGCAACGATACCCAGCTGAACCAAAGAACATACCCACTCCCAGAAACACAGATAGGTGGCCCATCAGTCTACCTACTCCACTTAGGCAGTGTGCCCAATCCCCACTCCCCTCCTCCTAATCATATCTCAACCCCCAACTCTGGCAGTGCCCTGCTGCTGTACCAAAGGCCAAGCTAGCCACCATAAGTCCAGTCCTCAACTTGGACAGAGATTCAGTACTACATTAGAGTCCATGCTGCCACCAGAAATATAGGTCATCAAGACAAGAAGACCAAAGAGGAAGCAGAAATCAAGGAACAAAATACCCATCCTAAGAAGATTCACAAATTAACACCAAGACCTATAATCATCCCAAACTCAGATACCTAATCTCCAGTAAAAGAACAAAATCAACAATAGAACGGCAAATATGGCACTGCCAGAGCCCAGCTATCCTACAACAGCAAGATCTAAGTATTCCAACACAGCTGCAGTAGAAGAAAAAGGCATGAAACAAATTTTAGGAAGACTATACTGGTCTTTAAAGAGAAAATGAAAAAGAAACCTCTCAGAGAAATAGAGGAAAAGACAAAAATTGGAAGAAATAAAAAAAAAACATTGAAGAATGCCATGAGAGCTATAAAAATACCAAGAAATAAGTGAAGGAAACTGTTCAAGGCCTGAAATGGAAAAAGAACCAGTACTAATAGTGCTACTACCTATGAGACTATGGGGACCAATTATATTCAATGTACCATATCCCAGTACCTGACCCTAATAAGCTTGTAACAACATCATAATACAAAATGAATTTAATCCAACTTCCAAAGTCCCCATAGTCTATCACAGTCTTAATGATGTTTTAAAATCCAATGTTCAAAACTTCTTTTGAGATTAATACAATCTCTTAACTTTAATCACTTAAAATTTTAAAATAAAAAACATGTCCTATACTTCCAACATATATAATGGCACAGGATATGTATATTACCATTGCAAAATAGGGAAGGGAAGACAGCAAGAAAATACTGGACCAGAACAAGACCAAAAACAAGCTAGGCAAACTACTAACTCTGAATCTCCATGTTTGATGTCAAAACATTTATCAAAACCTCTTACTATGTTCAGTTTTGTTGATTGCAACATACTTCTTTCTCTTGGACTGGTTCTACTTGCTATTAGCAGCTCTCATTGGCAGGTCTTCACCAACTCTGGCATTTTGAACATTTTGGGTTCTCCAAGGCAATGCAGGCTTTAATTTCACACCTTCACCAATGGCCTCTCTGCCTGGGCTCCATTCAGGGACACCCCTGGCATATGCTTCATCTCAGTGGCTTTATTCCATAACCCATTTCTTCTATCCTTAGCTCTAAACCCAGAACTATGTGGCAAAAGCTGCAAAGTTATGCTTCTTGTTGGGACTGGAACATGGCCTCCTCATTCAGTTACATCTTCAACAGTTTTCAGTCTTTCATGGACTAAGCTTGGCTGTCCTGATACTTGCTGTATACACCAGGCTGGCCTCAGATTCATAGACCCACCAGCTTCTGCCTTCCTAGTGCTGAGACTAAAAGTGTGCCCCACCATTCTAGGCTCTAAGTTTTTCTTTGGTTTCTTTCTTTAAGTTGGAAATTCAGATGGGTGGGATCTTGCCCTAAAGTCATCATTCCATTTATTACAATTCTTAATCTGTTTATCTCCTTGAACAAAGAATTAAACCCTATTACACTGTGCAGTACTCTTTTTCTCCTGAAAATTTTCAGTTTGTAATTTACCCTTCTCATCTTGCTCCTTTTCATTATAAATCTTCATTAGCATTGCCACTAAACACAAAGTCTATACTAGGCTGTTCTGAGATTTTCTCTTGCCAATGGAATTATTCCAGAACTCTTCATATTAACCTCAGGTAGACTCTTCAGACAAGGGAAAAAGGCAGCCACTTTCTTCACCAAAACATCAAAGAAAAATCTCTAGGCCACATACTAAAATTCTTCTCCTATGAAACCTCTTGAATGAGTACCCACTCATCACACTCAGCACCACTGTCTTCCATGCTCCTACTAGTATGGCCCATTAATCAGCACTTAAAGCATTCCACTGCCTTTATAACACAAAGTACCAAAGACCAAATTCCTCTAAATACAAACATAGTCAGAAATATCACAGTAATACCTCAGTCCCTGGTACCAACTTCTGTCTTAGTTAGGTTTTATTTTTCTCTTTTGGCTGTGAAGACACTATGACCATGGCAACATTTAATTTAGAGTGCTTGCTTATAGTTTCAGAGGTTTAGTCCATTATCATCATGGCTGGGAGCATGGCAGTATGCAGGCAGATGTGGTGCTGAAGGAATAGCTTAGAGTCCTGCAACTTAGAAGCATCAAGAAGTTGACTGAGACACTGGGCAGTATCCTGAGCTTAGGAAATCTCAAAGCTTTCTCTCACAGTGACACACTTCATTCAACAAAGCCATACTTACTCCAACAATAGTGCCATTCCATATGAGATTATGGAGTCTAATTACATTCAAACTACCATATCACCTTTCACTAAGTAAGTGAATTCTTCAGCATCTGCTAAACCAGTAGTGACTTTTTCTGAAGGTAATGCCAGACAAGACAATACTGTTTTCCCTCAGGGAAAGTGTTTGCCTGTAGACCTATAACCAGACTCAAAGCAAAGCAGGCTTGTAGCTTAGAGGTAGAAAGTATATTTCTTGAAGATGCATGCTACACTACTAAATAACTTAATAATTTTGCTAATTCATTCAAGCCAAAGTCTGAAGTATAAGTGTGAGAAGGGATTTTTAGGGTATGGGATAAAGGTGGAAGGGACATAAATTTAGATCAGGCTCAATTTATTGAGGTGGGCTCTCTGAGTGCAGATTCTAGGATTAATATGGAAGCTTGCACAGTTAAAAAAAGGTATCAGATGGTGTTGTTTGAATAGTTTGCTTAAGTGTCTGTCCAAAGATGGCCTACTGAAAAGGAGTTGGAGATGCCTAATATTTCTTGGTTTAGTGTTGATGAAAGGATTTTAAGGATCACAGAAATTGCAATGATAGAGTGGATTCACTCTATAATACTTAATCCTCCACAATGGGAAGGCCCAGAAGTCATGCCTCCCATGAATCCCATAAGGTGAAAAATGGTGAAAGGGGCACCGGCACACTTAAAAAGTTTTGTGGTCTCCATTTCCCTTGTACCAGACCTTAGGGTTAGAGATGCTGCTACTAAGTTGGACAAATTAAATGCAATAGGTTTAATTGGGCCTCAAGCTAGCAGTGACCAGGTGGCAACATTGATTCTCCAGATACAAAGTAATCATAATTATCATAATGGGCAGTGTAGACAAAACAATGTTGATAATGGCCTAACCCATAATGGTCAGCACAGGCAAGATGAATTTTATACTAACATGACTCCTATGGATCTTTGATACTGGCCAATCACTCATGGTGTTTCCAGATATAAAATAGATAAGAAGTCTACTGCCTTTTTATTTGACCTGTCTAAGCAGAAAACTTCTCAAACAAATGAAAGTAAGACTGCATTTGATCATGATAAAAGGCAATCTCAGCCTGTGAATCAATTTCTAGACTTTACCCAATTTGCAAAACCAGAACCAAATGAATGAAGGGGTGGCCAGGTTCCACTGAGGAAGAACCTGGTTAAAAGATACCTAAAAGTTTTACAGTTAGCCTTTCTCCAGGTCTTCCCCAGAGGAACTCAAGGCCTTTTATGAGAGCAACTGTATAATGAGAGGAAGGAAAAATAAGACTATCCAAGGTCTGCTGGATACTGGTTCTGAAGATGCTAATACCAGGATATCCCAAGAAATATTGTCGCCCTTGAGTTCAAGTGGGGGCTTATGGAGTCCAGGTGACTAATGGAGTTTTGACTAATGTCTGACTCACAGCAGGTCCAGTAGGTCCTGTAAGGTCTCTGAACTCATCCATTGTTTATTTCTCCAGTTCCAGAAAGTATAATTTGGATAGATATACTTTGAAGTTGGCAGAATTCTCACATTGGTTTCCTGACCTGAGTGAGGGCTATTATGGTTGCAATGGCTAAATGGAAGCCTTTTGAGCTGCTTCTGCCAAAGAAAAGAGTGAATCAAAACTGTTATCGAATCCCCAGAGGAATTGCAAGAATTAGTGCCACCTATAAGAACCTGAAAGCTGCAGGGGTGGTGGTTCCTACCACATCTCCTTTTAACTCTCCTATATGGCCAATGTAGAATATAGATGTATCTTGGAGAATGGCAGTTGAATATCAAAAATACAATAAAGTAGTAATTGATTGCAGCTGCTGTAGGAGATGAAGTATCATTATTTGAGCAAATTAATACATTTCTTGGAACATGGTTTGTAGCTATTGATCTAGAAATGCCTTTTTTTAGTCTCTATATGTAATGACTATCAGAAGCAATTTGCTTTCAGTTGGCAAGGGTATCCATATACCTTTACTGTTTTGCATCAACAATACATTAAAATCTCCTTAACTTTGTAATAACATAGATGGAAGAAATATTGTTCATCTGTCTCTTCCACAAAATAGCACATTAGTACACTATATTGACAGTATTATGCTGATTGGACAACATAAGCAAGAGGTGCATATCAGAGTATTGGATATCAATCCAAAGAAAATTGAAGGGTCTTCTACCTCAGTGAAATTCTTAGGAGTACAGTGGTGTGGGGCATCCTCTTAAGGTGAAGGATAAGTTATTGTACCTTGCTCTTCCCACTATCAAGTAAGAAGCACAGCATTTAGGGGGTCTATTTAGATTCTCAAGACAGCACATTCCCCACTTAGGTGTTTTACTCTGGAATTAACTTGGAATTCTGCTAGCTTTGTGTGGGGCCTGGAGCAGGAGAAGGCTCTTCAACAGGTCCAGGCTGATGTGCAGGCTGATCTACCACTTGGACCATATGTTCCATCAGACCCTATGGTACTTGAGGTGTCAGTGGCAGATAGGGATGCTGTTTGGAGTCTTTGACAGGCTCCTATAGTTAAGTCACAGAAGGGACCTTTGGGATTTTGGAGCAAGGCTCTACCACCATCTACAGATAGATATTTTCCCTTTGAAAGACAGTTCTTAGCCTGCTATTAGGCTTTAGTGGAAACAGTGTTTGACAATGGCCATCAAATTAGCATGCAATCTAAATTACTCATCATGAGCTGGGTGTTATAGGACCAACCAAGTCATAAAGTAGGGGGTACACAGCAGCAATCTAGTATCAAATAGAAGTCATACATATTCTATCAGGCCCAAACAGGTGCTGAAGGCACAATTTACATGAAGAAGTTGCAGCCTATGCATCTACTCCTGTTACAATGCTGTTTGCTGCCAAAAAATATATACCTATACTCTCCTGGGGTGCTTGCTATGCTTGGAAAGAGCATGATAGGAGAATTGGTGAGAAATGCATCTGGGTAAGAAGTATGTGAAATGTGAAGATACTTGTGTCCTATTTAAATCCTCATCAAAAGAAAGGTGACTTCAGCTGAAGAGGAATTAAAAAAAAATAAGTATATTTGATGAGCTGTTTTGTGGACAATCAGCCTCTCTCTGCAGCCATTCCAATAAATACCCCATGGGAACATAAACAAAGTGGCCATGGATGCAGAGATGGGGGTTGTGTATGGGCTCCACAACATGGCCTTCCACTCACTGAGGCTGATGAAGCTACAGCTTCTACTGTGACCCAGAAGTGGCACAATTCCTCAGGTGACCAGCCAGGAACCTGGTGCCAGTTTGACTACATTGGACAACTTCCTCTGTAGAATAAACAGCACTTTGTCTTTACTGAGGTATATACATATTCTGGTGATTGATTTCCCTTCCTTGTAGATAATGCTTCTGCCAAAATAATCATCTGTAGACTCAGAGTACTTTATTCACTGACATGGTATTGCTTGTGACAAAGGAACTCACTTCACAACCAGAGAAGTATGACAATGGGCACACAATCTTCAATCCACTGGTCTTAACATGTTCCCCACCATTCTAAAACAGCTGGCCTGAAAGAAAGATGGAATGTCCTTTTGAAGACACAGTTACAGCACCAATCAGGTGGTAGCAGTATGGAGAGCTAAGGCAAGGATCTCCAGAAGGCAGTATGTGCTTTGTGTCAGCACCCAATGTATGGCACTGTTTCTTCTGTAGCCAGGATCCACAGGTCCAGGAATCAAGGGGTGGAAAAGGGAATAGTTTCAGTATCTATCACTCCTAATGACCCACTAGGAAAGTTTTCACTTCCTGTTCCTGTATTCCTAAGTTCTGCTGGCCTAGAAGTTTTGGTTCCAGAAGGGGGAGTGCTACTGCTAGCAGCTACAACAGTTTTAGGAGGAATGATAAATCCAGACTATGTTGGGGAAATTGGATTGCCTCTCCCCAATGGAGGTAATAAGGATTGTGTCTGGAATGAAAGAGATCCTTAAGGGTATCTTTTGGTACTACCATGCCCTGTGATTAAAGTCAATGGGAAGCTACAACAGCTTAATCTAAGCAGGATGACAAAGAACACAGACCCATCAGCAATGAAGTTATGGTTCACTCCTCCAGGAAAAGAGCTAAGACCTGCTTATGTGCTTGCAGAAGGTAGAGGAAATACAAAATTTGTAGTAGAGGAAGGTAGTTATAAATATCATCTCAGGCCAAATGACCAGCTATAAAAATGAGGATTATAATTGACATGAATGCTTTATTATGTTAAGAATGCATTTGTACAGATATTTGTGGTTTCTTTCAATTTCTTTAACATCAATTACAAGAGAATACCAGTGGTTACCATATTTAAGTTTGAGATACTAAAAGGATGACCTCCAAAGGACATTGGCACCTATGCTAAGTTTACAATTCATTTATGGTTGTATGAGGGATAGTTATATCCTATTAGACATAATTATGACCTTGTTAAATACATAATGCATTTGTGATTATACATGGGATAGTTATGTTTAGACACTATTACAGCTTGGTTACTTTTCTCATTTGGAAAATACTCATGACATAAGGAGACATCATTGTAACATGTCAAGTTGACAAGGAGTGGATTGTGATAGCTATTCTTCGTTGTAAACTTGATTATATCTGGAATGAACTAAAATCCAGAAAAGGAGGGCACACCTGTGATCCAGATCTGGATGCAGGAAGACTCAGGCTTTTTATATGGACCTTGAAGTCAAATGATACACACCTTTAATCTAGACCTTGAGGCAGGAAGGCACACCTTTAATCTGGGTCACACCTTCTGCTAGAAGCCTATATAAAGACAATAGACAAAGGAAGATTTCCTTCATCTTTGCCTGTTTGACCTCACCTTGCCAGAATATCCATACCTTCACTGGCATTGGAGCCTACTTCTTCAGGATTCCAGCATATACAGAAAATCATCTAAGACCCCCATCCTCATGGGACTGAGCAGCTACAAGATTGTTGAACTTTCCATTCACAGCTAGACATTGTTGAATTAGTTGGACTGCAGCTTGTAAGTCAATCCACAATGGAATTCATATATATATATATATATATTATATATATATATAATATATAATATTTGTAAATTTATAAATAAATACATATATATGACAGAGACAGAGGTTATGTGACTCTAGAGATCACTGACTAATACAGATTTCAAACCAAAATTAATAAAAAGAGATGGAGAAGGACATTTCATACTCATTAAACAAAACATCACCAAGAGGACATGTCAATTCTTAACACCTTGCCACAAGCACATGGGCACCCACATTTGTAAAAGAAGCATTACTAAATATTAAATCACACATTGAATCTCACAAAATAGAAGTGGGAGACTTCAATATCCTACTCCCTCCAAATGGATATGTCATCCAGACAAAACTAAATAGAGAAATAATGGAGCTAACTGACATTATAGGTAAAATGCAACTAATGGATAATTACAGAGTATTTCACCCAAACACAAAAGAATATACCTGCTTCTGAGCACCTCAAGGAACATTCTCCAAAATTGACCTTGTAGTTTGTCACAAAGAAGTCTCAAAAGATAATAAGAAAATTGAAATAACCCTGTGTATCTTATCATACAACCACAGATTAATACTCTATTTTAACAACAATGGAAAAAAACCAGAAAGCTTATAAACCCATGGAAACTGAACAACTACCTACACAAATATTAGTAGGTCAGGGAAGAAATGAAGAAAGAAATTAAAAACTTCTTAGAAATCAATGAATCTGATGCACAACATACCCAAACTTATGGGACAAAATGAAAGCAGTGCTGAGAGGAAAGGTCATAGCACTAAGTGCCTTCATAAAGAAACTGGAGAGATCTCATACTAGTAACATTACTGCATACATAAAATCAATCACTAGAACAAAAAGAAGCAAACACACCCAAGAGAACACTATGGCAGGAAATAATAACTGAAGGCTGTAGTCAATAAAATATAAATAAAGAGAACAATACAAAGAATCAATGAAACAAAGAGTAGTTTTTTTTAGAAAATAATCAAGATAGGAAAACCCTCATCAAAACTAGCCAAAAGACAGAGAGAATATCTAAATTAACAAAATCAAAAAAGAAGAGGGGGACATTACCAACAGACCTTAAAGAAATCCAAGGAATCATTAAATAATACTTCAAAAATCTATATTCCACAGAATTGGAAAACCTAAAAGAAATGAATAATTTTCTTGAGATTATCTTGCCAAAATTAAATCAAGATCAGATAAATAATTTAAATGAACCTATAACCCTTAAGGATATAGTAGTAGTCATTAAAAGTCTCGCAAACAAACAAACAAAACAAAACAAAAAACTGCCCAGGGCTAGACATTTTTATCTCAGAATTCTACCTGAATTTAAAAGGAGACTTAAGGCTTATACTCCTTAAGTTATTCCACAAAATACAAACAGAAGGAACATTGCTAAATTCATTTTATGAGGCCAAAGTCACCTTGGTGCTGAAACCATACAATGATTCAACAAAAAAGAGAATTACAGACCAATATCCCTCATGAACATTCATGCAAAAATGCTCAATAATTTATTTGCAAACTGATTCTAAGAACACATCAAAAGATCTTCCACCATGATCAAGTAGGCTTCATGCCAGATATGAAGAGATGGTTCAACATATGAACATCTGTCAGTGTAATCCATCATATAAACAAGCTGCAAGAAAAATAAATGATTCTCTCATTAGACTCTGAGAAGGGCTATGACAAAATCCAACACCCCTTCATGCTAAAAGTCTTGGAAAGATCAGGGATACAAAGGTCAAACCCAAATATAACAACAATTTATAGCAAGTCAATAACCAATGTCAAATTAAATAGAGAAAAATTCAAAGGAATTCCACTAAAATCAGAAACAGGACAATGTTGTCCTGTAGACAAAATTCTAAACAGTCTTAATAAATATGAAACATAGAGCCAAATACAGAGGTAAATAGCCAAAGAGATCAGAGCAAGAGCCATGACTCACTTTAGCTTACCACCAGCTTCCCCCAGAGAAAATTTCTTCCTGTCTGACTTGTCTTTTTATTGCCTTTCTGTTCTGCTTTCTCATTGGCTCTAAACCAAACCACATGACTTCCTCATGCCTGTCTATACAGACTTCCAGGTCTCTATGGTTGGTACTGGGATTAAAGGTTCGTGTCACCACACATGGCTGTGTCCTTGACCACACAGAGACTCTGCCTGCCATGTGATCAGATTAAGGGTATAGGCTACCACCACCTGACTTATGCTTAATGGCTCACTATGACCTCTGATCTCCAGGCAAACTTTATTTATTAACACACAAATAAAATCACATTTCAGTACAAATAAAATATCACCATATTGTCCACTATTCTCATCTCCATTCCATATAGAACTTGAAGTGCTACTTATACCAATAAGATGACTAAAGGAGATCAAGGGGATACAAATTCAAAAGTGTGGTAGTTTGAATATAATTATCCCCCGCATAATCTTATAGTGAGTGACACTATTAGGAGGTGTGGCTTTGTTTGAGAGTGATGGCCTTGTTGAAAGAAGTGTGTCACTGCAGGGGCAGGCTTTGATGTCTTTTGTGCAAGGTTTGCTCAATGTCATAGTCAATTGATTTCCTGTTGCCTCCAAGATATAGCACTCTCAACTACAGCACCACATCTGCCTGCATGCTGCCACTGAAACTCTGGAACTGTAAGTGAGCAAGCCCATTTTAATGTATTCTTTATAAGAGTTGCTGTGGTCATGGTGTATCTTAACAGCAATTAAAACCCTAATTAAGACAGAAGTTAGTACCAGGGACTGAGATATTGCTGTGATATTGTCTGACAATGCACTCATTTGGAAGAATTTGGATTTTCGTACTTTTGGTTATGAAAGCAGTGGAATGCTTCAAGCACAGTTTAATGGGTTATACTAGTAGAAGTATGGATATCAGACATACTAAGAGTTATTTAAACTCTCAGGGGCTCACACAAGATTTTTCAGAGCAAAAGAATTTTATTATGTTACCTAGAGATCATTCTTGTGATATTTTGGTGAAGAAAGTGGTTGTCTTTTGCCCGTGTCTGAAGGGTCTTCCTGAGGCTAAAGTGAAGCATTTTGGATAAATTTCAAAGGCAATGGGAATCTCAAAACAACCTGGTATAGACTTTGTTGTGTGCTTTTTAGTGGTAACTCTAATGAAGAAGATTTAGTGTAAAAAATAAATAAAAGAAACAAAGAAAAAAAGCAAGCTGAGCAGGGTAAATTACAAAAAGTAAATTTTGAGGAGAAAACCAACAACAGGAGATAAAATGGAGCTAAATACTATCTATATTCAAGGAGATAAACAGATTAAGGAAAAGAATAAAGGGAATGGTGACCTCAGGGCAAGATTCCACAAAGCTAAATTTCCAACTTGTAGAAAGAAACTAAAGAAAAACCTAGAGCCTGGAATATTGGGTTACACCTTTTGTCCAAGCACTGGGAAGGCAGAAGCTGGTAGGTGGATCTGTGAGTGTGAGGTCAGCCTAGTGTCATACACAAGTTTCAGGACAGCCAGGTTTAGTCAGTAAAAGACAGAAAGCTATTAAAGTTGTTATTGAATGAGGGGCCATGATCCAGGCCCAAGAAGCCGCAAAACTTGGCAGCTTTGGCCATGAGGTTCTGGGTTTAGAGTTAAGGAATAAGTCCACTGAGATCAGGCATGTGTCATAGGTGTTCCTGAATAGAGGCCTAGCAAAGAAGCCATTGGGTGAAGCTGTGAAGTTGGAGCCTGGATTGCTTTGGAGAACCCAACATGTTAGAAATGCTAGAGTTGTGCGATACCTGCTGAGAAGAGCTGCTAATAGGGAGTGGAACAAGCCCAAGAGAAAGGAGTACATTGCACTCAACAAAGCTGAACACAGTTGGAGATTTTGATGAGTGGTTTGACATTAGACATGGAGATTCAAAGTTAGGAGTTTGACCAGCTGGTTTTTGGTCTCACATTTGTCCAGTATTTTCTTGCTATGTTCCTTTCCCTATTTTGGAATGGCAATGTATATATCCTGTGTCATTATATATGTCAGAAGTATATGACCTGTATTTTTTTTTAGTTTTAATTTTATAGATGATTACATTTAAGAGATTACATGAATCTCAGAAGATACTTTGAAAATTGGATTTTAAAACATTGTTGAGACTGTGATAGACTATGGGGACTTTGGAAGTTGGACTGAATTCATTTTGTATTATGATATTACAAGCTTGTTGGGGACAAGGGATGAAATATGGTAGTTTGAATGTAATCCCCCCTCCCCAAATCTCATAGGGAGTATTGCTATTAGGAGATGTGCCTTTCTTGACATGTGTATGCCCTTGTTGGAGGAAGTGTGTCACTGTGGTGGTGGTCTTTGAGGTCTTTTGCTCAAGCTTGGTTCAGTATCATAGTCAGTTGACTTGCTTTTACCTCTAAGATATAGCACTCGCAGCTCTTGTACCACATCGTCTGTACACCTCCATCTTCCTTGTCATAAGTATAATGGACTGAATGTCTGAAATTGTAAGTGAGCCACTGCATTTATGTATTTTCTTAGTAAGTGTTGCCATGGTCATGGTGTCTCTTCACAGCAGTTAAAATCCTATCTAAAACAGAAAGGAAGAAGTCAAAGTATAGCTATCTGCAGATGATATAACAGTATACACGAGCAAATGAAAAAAATCAATCAGGGAATTCCTACAGCTGATGAACACCATCAGAGAAGTGGCTGTATACAAGATTAACTAAAAATAAATAAATAAATAAATAAATAAGTTAATTAATTAATTAGTAAATAAAACAGTAGCCCTCCTACATAAAGTTGACAAATGGATTGAGAAATAAATCAGGGAAACAACACCCTTCACAATAGCTACATACAACATAAAATATATTGGGGTAACTCTAACCAAACAAGTGAAAAACCTGTATGAAAAATACTTGCAAGTCTTTGAAGAAGGAAACTGAAGACATTGGAAGATGGAGAGATCTCCCATTCTCATGGAATGGTCCAATTAATATATTAATAATGTTCCTCCTAACAAAAGCAATCAACATATATTCAACACAATCTTTATGAACATCCCAATTCTTTAAAGACCTTGAAAGAACAATAGTCAACTTCATATGATAAAACAAAAAAAAAACAGAGCCTACATCCCATCCCTGGGCACCAGCCACTCTGGGGAAGACCTGCCCAACTTGGCCCCAGGTTCTGGCTATTGGGCAGGATTCCTTCTACCCCCACCGGGAAGGCTCTGCTTCTCTAAGACCCCTGGCAGACCCTGCAATATCCATCCCCTGCTCCCACGCTAATCATCACCCAAGATCCCAGCCACTTCCTGAGACTTAGAGACCAGCCTCCAGCTCCCATCCTGTGCCAGACTTCCCATCTGGAAAACAGAGCACCTATCTGGACAAGAGACAGAGACTTCCTGAATCTGTAAGCTCTGTCTGAACCACATGCACTGATAAGACCAAGAACAATCACAAGATGGGCAGACATCAAGGCAGAAGTACATACAACAAAATGAAGAACAATATAGCATCACTAGAACATAGCCCTCCTCCAACATCTAGACCTGAACATCAAAAATTGGAAGAAGCAGAAGAAAACAGCCTTATGAATAACATCATGAAGAAGGTAGAGGCTTATACAGAAAAAATCACAAATGAAATTGAGGAAGAGAAAAACAAAAATGGGAAGAACGCTATAAAAAAATAGAGGAAAGGACAAACTAAGCAGAAGAAAACAATAAAGCCCTGGAAGAAAACAATAAAGCCCAGAAAGAAAATCATGAAAAAGCAATGAAAGAGATGAAGGAAGCAGTCCAAGACATGAAAGAAAATAGAAAAAATGAAGAAGACACAAACAGAGGGAATGCTGGAAATACAAAATCTGAGTAAATGAACAGGAACTTCAGATACAAGTATAACCAACAGAATGCAAAAGATGGAAGAGAGGATTTCTGGCGTTGAAGATACGGTAGAAGAAATAGATTCATCAGTCAAAGAGATCACTAAAGCCAACAAAGTCATGACCCAAAATGTCAAAGAAATTTGGGACACCATGTAAAGACCAAACCTACAAATCATAGGGATAGAGGAAGGAGAATACCAACTCAAAGGCACAGAAAATATATTCAACAAGATCATAGAAGAAAACTTTCCCAACTTAAAGAAGGAAATGCCTATGAAGATACAAGAAGCCTATAGAACACCAAACAGACTAGACACCCCAAAAAGTCCTCTTGCCACATAATAATTAAACAACTAAATGTACAAAATAAAGAAAGAATATTAAGAGCAGTAGAGGAAAAAGGCCAAGTAACTTATAAAGGAAAACCCATCAGAATAACACCAGATTTCTCCATGGAGACTTTGAAAGACAGAAGGACCTGGACAGATAGAATGCAGACACTAAGAGACCATGGATGCCAGCCTAGACTAATATACCCAGCAAAACTTTCAGTCATCATAATCGGAGTGAACAAGACATTCCAAGACAAAGCCAGATTTAAACAATACTTATCCACAAACCCAGCCCTACAGAAAGCACTAGAAGGAAATTCCCAACCTAAGGAAGTCAGATACACCCTCAAAAACACAGGCAATAGATAAAGCCACAGAAGTAAATCCCAAAAAAGAGAAGTACACACATACTACCACCAAAAAATAACAGGAATGAACAATCACTGGTCATTAATAACCCTTAATATCAATGGACTTAATTCACCTATAAAAAGACACAGGCTTACAGAATGAATACAAAAGCAGGACCCATCTTTCTGCGACATACAAGAAACACACCTCAAATTCAAAGATAGACACTATCTAAGAATAAAAGGCTGGGAAAAGACTTTCCAATCAAATGGGCTTAAGAAGCAAGCAGTTATAGCCATCCTAATATCCAGCAAAATAGACTTCAAACTAAAATCAATCAAAAGAGATCATGAAGGGCATTACATACTCATCACAGGAAAGATCCACCAAGATGAAGTTTCAATTCTGAACATTTATTCCCCAAACACAAGGGCACCCACATATGTAAAAGAAACATTACTAAAGCTTAAACCACATATAAAACCCCACACATTAATAGTGGGAGACTTCAACACCCCACTTTCACCACTGGACAGATCTCCCAAATCAAAACTTAACAGAGAAATAAAGGACTTAACTGATGTTATAACTCAAATAGACTTAATCAATATCTATAGAACACTTCATCCTAACAAAAAAAGAATATACCTTCTTCTCAGCACCCCATGAAACCTTCTCTAAAATCAACCACATACTTGGCCACAAAACAAATCTAAACAGATACAAAGCAATTGGAATAACCTCCTGCATTCTACCAGACCACCATGGCGTAAAGTTAGATTTCAACAATAACAAAAACTACAGAAAACCTACAATCTCATGGAAACTGAATAATGCTCAAGTGAATCACCAATGGATTAGGAAGAAATAAAGAAAGAGATTAAAGACTTCCTAGAGATCAATGAAAATGAAGACACCACATACCCAAACTTATGGGACAGTATAAAAGCAGTGCTAAGAGGGAAATTCATAGCACTAAATGCCCACATAAAGAAGTTGGATATATCTCACACAAGTGACTTAACAGCACACCTGAAAGCTCTAGAACAAGAAGAAGCAAAGTCTCCCAGGAAGAATAGACTCCAGGAAATTATCAAAGTGAAAGCTGAAATCAATAAAATAGAAACAAAGAGAAAAATACAAAAAAAATTAACGAAAAAAAAAAGACTTGGTTCTTTGAGAAAATCAACAAGATAGACAAGCCCTTATCCAAACTAACAAAAGAGAGAGAGAGAGAGAGAGAGAGAGAGAGAGAGAGAGAGAGAGAGAGAGAGAGAGAGAGGATCAAAATTAACAAAGTCAGAAATGAAAGGGGGAACATAACAACAGACATTGAGGAAATCCAGAGAATCATCAGGTCATACTTCAAAAACTTCTACTCCACAAAACTGGAAAATCTAAAAGAAATGGATAATTTTCTGGATAGGTACAATATACCTAAGTTAAATCAATACCAGATGAACTAATTAAATAGTCTTATAACCCCTGAGGAAATAGAAACAGTCATTAAAAGTCTCCCAAGCAAAAAAAGCCCAGGACCAGATGGTTTCAGTGCAGAATTCTACCAAATCTTCAAAGAAGAGTTAACACTAATACTCTCTAAATTGTTCCACACAATAGAAACAGAAGGAATATTACCAAACTCCTTCTATGAGGCTACAATTACCCTGATTTCTAAACCAAACAAGGATACAACAAAGAAAGAAAACTACAGACTTATCTACCTCATGAACATTGAAGCAAAAATACTCAATAAAATACTGGTACATGCTGTGGGATGGTCTGTATGTCAAATTGCTCTGATTGGTTAATAAATAAAACACTGATTGGCCAGTGGCCAGGCAGGAAGTAGGTGGGACAAGGAGAGAGGAGAATTCTGGGAAGCTGAAGGCTGAGGCGGAGAGACACTGCCAGCTGCCGCCATGACCAGCAGCATGTGAAGACACCGGTAAGCCACCAGCCACATGGCAAGGTATAGATTTATGGAAATGGATTAATTTAAGCTATAAGAACAGTTAGCAAGAAGCCTGCCAGGGCCATACAGTTTGTAAGCAATATAAGTCTCTGTGTTTACTTGGTTGGGTCTGAGTGGCTGTGGGACTGGCGGGTGACAAAGATTTGTCCTGACTGTGGGCCAGGCAGGAAAACTCTAGCTACAGGTACAGGTTCCAAGAACACATCAAACAATTATCTACCATGATCAAGTAGGCTTCATCCCAGGGATGCGAGGGTGGTTCAACATATGAAAGTCCGTCAATGTAATACACCATATAAAAAAACTCAAAGAAAAAAACCACATGATCATCTCACTAGATGCAGAAAAGTCATTTCACAAAATCCAACACCCCTTCATGATAAAGGTCTTGGAGAAATCAGGAATATAGGGAACATTTCTAAACATAATAAAGGCAATTTACAGCAAGCCAACAGCCAACATCAAATTAAATGGAGAGAAACTCAAAGCAATTCCACTAAAACCAGGAATGAGACAAGGCTGTCTGCTCTCCCCATACTTATTCAATATAGTACTTGAAGTTCTAGCCAGAGCAATAAGACACAATAAGGAGATTAAGGGGATACAAATTGGAAAGGAAGAAGTCAAGCTTTCCCTATTTGCAGATGACATGATAGTATATTTGTGTGACCCCAAAGATTCAACCAAAGAACTGATATAGCTTATAAACACCTTCAGCAACATAGCAGGATACAAGATCAACTCAAAAAAATCAGTAGCCCTCCTATATGTAATTGACAAACAGGCTGAGAAGGAAATCAGAGATACAACAGCCTTTACAATAGACACAAATGATATAAAATACCTTGGGGTAACACTAACCAAGCATGTGAAGGACCTATATGACAAAAAATTTAAGTCCCTGAAAAAAGAAATTGAAGAAGATGTCAGAAAATGGAAAGATCTCCCATGCTCATGGATAGGTAGGATTAACATAGTAAAAATGGCAATCTTACCAAAAGCAATCTACAGATTCAATGCAATCCTTATCAAAATACCAAAACAATTCTTCACAGACTTGGAAAAAATAATACTCAACCTCATATAGAAAAACAAAAAACCCAGGATAGCCAAAAGAATCCTGTACAATAAAAAATGGAAAGATCTCCCTTGCTCATAGATAGGCAGCATTAACATAGTAAAAATGGCAATCTTACCAAAAGCAATTTACAGATTCAATGCAATCCCCATCAAAATACCAACACAATTCTTCACAGAACTGGAAAGAACAAAACTTAACTTCATATGGAAAAACAAAAAACCCAGGATATCCAAAAGAATCCTGTACAATAAAACAACCTCTGGAGGCATCACCGTCCCTGACTTCAAGCTCTACTATAGACCTATAGTAATAAAAACAGCTTGGTACTGGTATAAAATCTGACATGTGGACCAATGGAATCAAATTGAAGATGCTGACATTAATCTGCACACCTATGAACATATAATTTTTGACAAAGTAGCCAAAAGTGTACAATGGAAAAAAGAAAGCATCTTCAACAAATGGTGCTGGCATAACTGAATATCAATGTGTAGAAGGCTGCAAATAGATCCATATCTATCACCGTGCACAAAACTTAAGTCCAAGTGGATAAAAGACCTCAACATAAATCCAGCTACTCTGATCCTGATAGAAGAGAAATTAGGAAGTAGTGTGGAACACATTGGCATAAGAGATCACTTCCTAAATATATCACCAGTAGCACAGACACTGTAAGAAACAATCAATCAATGGGAACTCTTGAAACTGAAAAGTTTTTGCGGAGCAAAGGATATGGTCAACAAGACAAAGCAACAGCCTACAGAATGGGAAAAAGTTGTCACCAACCCCACCTCTCACAGAGGACTGATATGCAGAATATATAAGGAACTCAAGAAATTAGACATCAAAATGCCCAACAGTCCAGT
Source organism: Peromyscus maniculatus bairdii (assembly GCF_049852395.1). NCBI lineage: Eukaryota > Metazoa > Chordata > Mammalia > Rodentia > Cricetidae > Peromyscus > Peromyscus maniculatus. Next base: position 103,475,331 of record NC_134875.1, read on the forward strand.
TAAGAAATGGGCTATAGAACTAAACAGAGAATTCTCAACAGAGGAAACTCAAATGGCTGAAAGACATTTAAGGAATTGCTCAACATCCCTAATTATCAGGGAAATGCAAATGAAAACAACTCTGAGATACCACCTTAAGCCTGTCAGAATGGCTAAGTTCAAAAACATTGAAGACACCTTATGCTGGAGAGGATGTGGAGCTAGGGAAACTCTCCTCCACTGCTGGTGGGAATGCAAGCTTGTACAATCACTTTGGAAACCAATATGGCACTTTCATAGAAAATTGGGAATCAATATTCCCCAAGATCCAGCTATACCACTCTTGGGCATATACCCAAGGAATGCTCAATCATAACACAAGGGCACTGGCTCAGCTATGTTCATAGCAGCATTGTTTATAACAGCCAGAACCTGGAAACAATCTAGATTCCCTTCAACTGAAGAATGGATAAATAAAATGTGGTACATATACACAATGGAATACTACTCAGCAGAGAAAATCAATGACATCATGAGGTTTGCAGCCAAATGGATGGATCTAGAAAAAATCATCCTGAGTGAGGTAACCCAGACTCAGAAAGACAAACATGGTATGTACTCACTCATAGGAGCATACTAGATGTGGAACAAGGATGACTTGACTGCTCCTCACAACACCATGGAGGCTACCTAGAAAACAGGACCCCAAGAAAGACACAGAGTTTGCCCAATGACAGAGAAGTGGATGAGATCTACATCAAAAACCTGGATGTGAGTGGGGATAATGAAGGGCGAGTGTCGAGGGAATGAGAACTTAGGGTACTGGAAGATCCCAGTTGGATCAAGAACAGAGAGGGCGAACAAGAAATAAGAGACCATGGTAAATGAAGACCACATGAGAATAGGAAGAAACAAATTCTAGAAAGGTCCATAGAAATCCACAAATATACCCCCACAATAGACTACTTGCAATGGTCGAGAGACAGCCTGAACCGACCTATTCTGGGGATAGGATGGCCAAACACCCTAATTGTTGTGCTAGAAACCCCATCCAATGACTGAGGGATCTGGATGCAGAGATCTAAGGCTAGGCCCCAGATGGAGCTCCGGGAGTCCAATTAGCAAGAAAGAGAAGGGTTTATATGAGCAAGAATTGTTGAGACCAAGGTTGGATAAAGCACAGGGACAAGTAGCCAAACAAATGGAAACACATGAACTATGAACCAATGGCTGAGCGGACCCCAACTGGATCAGGCCCTCTGAATAGAGGAGACAGTTGATTGGCTTGATCTGTTTGGGAGGCATCCAGGCAGTGGGACCAGGTCCTGTTCTCATTGCATGAGTTGGCTGTTTGAAACCTGGGGCTTATGCAGGGTCGTTAGGCTCGGCCTGGGAGGAGGGGACTGGACCTGCCTGGACTGAGTCTACCAGGTCGATCTCAGTCCTCAGTGGAGTCTTTGCCCTGGAGGAGGTGGGAATGGAGGGTGGGCTGGGGGAAAGAGGAGGGGGCAGGAGGCGGGAGAACAAGGGAATCCATGGCTGATATGTAGAACTGAATTGTTTTGTAAAACAAAATAAAAAAAATAAAATAAAATTAATAAAAAATATAAATAAATAAATAACATTGTGCTGCTTAATAAATAACACTGCTGTCATACCTTCCGGCCATGGGGGGAATTCTGGTTACTTATACCATGATCAACCTTTCTGCATCTCTTCTTTCAGGTATTTTGTTGCAGCAATACAGCAAGGAAGTGATATTTACACTAGGTTTAAAAGTTAATGAAAAGGTTAACCAAAGCTTTTTATTTTATCCCTTAGTTACTAAAAATAAAATGGGATGCTGAATGCTGTAATTTGTGATGCAATGAGAAACACACTGTATTGTCAAGTAAGTTAATAAAGAATAAAAAGCAAGTTTCTATTCACAACTCAATACTGTGTATTCAATGACAATCAGGTAATAGAATGATAACTCACATTGGTCTTCTTTCAAAGAAAAGTCTTGAAAATAAGGAAATCATAATTTCATAAGTTATTCAAATGAGGATGATCTCCAAGATCATAATTAATAGATTATAAAATATTCTACAATTAAGCCTGTTGCCAAGTGTGCGCCACCATTTGAGGTAGCTTTTGTTGACTGATTGTGCCTTGTGTGCTTTCTGTAGAAAAGGGAAAGTGGACAACATTATTTTCTGTGTTTCACCTTGTAATTACTATATTCCATATTTCCTATTCTAAAAGACAATCACTTTTCACATTTTAACTTTCATGGAACCTCAATGTATCTATGTATCTTCCAATTAATAATAATATCTTACTTGCTGTGCTAGTTTGAAGGAAATGGCCCCCACAGGCTCATATATTTGATTAATTCCTTTCCAGTTTGTGAAACTGTTTGGAAAGGATTAGGAGGTTTGGCTTTGTTGGGGGAAGGTGTGTTATGTGGGAGGGCTTTGAGGTTTCAAAAGACTCTTGACACCCCTGGTGTTTCTTTTTTCACTTTTGAGGATCAACTTGTCTGTTCCTGCCATGATGCCTTTGCTCCACCATCATGGACTCTAACTCTTTGAAATTATTAGCTCAATTAACATCTGTCTTTTATGTTACTTTGGACATGGGATTTTGTCACAGCAATGGAAAAGTAACTAAGTTAACTAAGTTAAATGCCTTTGGCACTTTCATGTCTTTTGGTGTCTTATCTGCTAAACTATGTTAAAGGACATGTTGAGAGTCATTGATACAATATCATAAGTCACTACACTATCATTTTATTTAAAATGTAGAATTATTAGGCAAGATAAACGGCAGTAGGTTAGAAATTTGCTGCTACTAACTAAAATATTTATCATTAGGGGAAATGAACACAATTTCATTATTTTGTGTAAAGAAATAAAAAATATTCCTCACATAGAACCTTAGAGGGATCCATATCACAAATAGAGAGTATTGTATATTCTTTTGAAACTGCCTGAGGTACTCTAAGCAGTGCTAATCTTTAGGTAGGACAAATTTCCAAATCATCTGAAAATAAAAGAAATTTCTACATGCTTGGGTGTAGAACAGGAAAAGTCAGCACAAAGTAAATGTTCATAATTAAATCATTTGTCATCCAGAATTCATGGTAAAACAATACATTCTAAACGAATTTCAGTGTTTTCTTCTGTAATGGTGTTTAAGATATTTACAATGCATTGTGTCCTAGATATAAAGAAACATAGTATGTGATTATAAGCCATGGTACTTGAGTTTCAAAATTTCATGTATTGTCTTACTTATATTTTAATCAATACATTATTTCTTGTATTCTAGGTGCTTGATTTTTAAGTTACAATGTATTATAAAATTAATTTAAATATATGAGACTGAAAAAATACTCAGTTATTTGTAGACAGCAGTATAAGTTTTGGACTCTACTTCATGACATATGCATATAACCAAGCAAAGAATAAGCATTACATTGCATTTTTTATATCTTTACTGTCACAATGAAATTACCAAAACCTTGAATAGAGCCGCTGAAACAGAATCATGCATTGCCAGAATTCTTTAGAAAAAGAGGTTTTGCTATTGTTAATTCATTCATTGTTATCACATGCAAATATAACGGTCAGATGTTAAATTAATCTCTGTACCAATAATCTTGATATTTGCAGTTTTCAATGAATTTTCATCGTTAAAATGAGAATTCAGAGGTTGTTTTTATATTGTGAAGTAATATTAACTATGATAATGTCACAGAAATTCAGATCCTTACTCTCATATTAAACTAAATCCTGTACGTTAAACTTTGAAAACACACATACAAACATGGTTATGTATACTGGTTAATCATTCAACATATTTTCAAGGGTTGATTCTTCTGCTTTTTATATTAGTTATTTTTCTTCATGTGTTCAGCACCTATTAGCAATTATAGGCCATCTTTTACTCTTAATTTCCCCTGCATAGGATTGATCAGCACAACCACTCACTGCAAAGCAATTTTCATCATCAAAGGCAGCTTCTGTTCTCCCTTGATTAGCATCCTGGCTACAAGTTACTCTGCAGAAACAAATAATCTGTAAGAACACTGCCAAACAGTCTTTCCTAGAACACAAAGAGGGTTAACCTTGAATGTCACTGACAGTGTCCAGGTAGGCAGATAATCAATAAAACTGTTGTCTTTTGCATAAGTGATATTCTTTTATTTGAAGAATGTGGCTTTTAGCACTTTGTTATTCTTTTTTCTCATTTATATTTGAGTATTTGGCTCTCTGCCAACAGACATCTGTATGTGCTCTATGATAAGTGAGGAAGAATCCCTATTACACAGCAGTAACATGGACTGATAATTTCTTATTTTCATATGCATATTCTGTTCTCCAAGCCCTAAGCAGCATCTATATGAAAAAATAAATCACAGGAAATCTAATTGAACCAGATAATTGTATGCTTATATTTTGAATTATGTACTGTTACATAACAGTTATTAGTTCTCGAGGTTGAATTTAAAATATATTTAGAGGATAAATATTTGGAGTACAAGCAGACAGATGAAAGTGGAAGTTTAATATTATTTGATCCTAATTTTGCTAACTTTCTCCTCTCAGTGTGGAGATGCAGAATGATAGGGTAAACATGTGAATAAATTTGGGGACCATATTGGCTTAGAATCTCTAGCAGTGTCATTCACTGCCTGTGTGGCTCCAACTAAGAAGGGAATTTTTCTAAACCTCAGTTTCATTATCTGTAAAGTAGGTACAGCATTGTTTTTTCTTAGCTATAGATACATTATAAAGTATTTGAAATTATGGTGTCTTCAGTAAATAATAGCTACTTTGTTAGGTATATCAAAAATATAGTGGATAAAACAAGCCTAAATTGAAGATATACATTTTATATATCACTTGGAGAATCCTCAGTCAATTTATTTTCTTATAGAATGGAAGTACCAAATGACCGAAGTTCAGTTTTGGTTAGATAAAAACCAGTTGACTCTTTATTGGAGAACAATTTAAGATAATAAAACTTGAGTATCTAAAGAAATGACATTTCTTTTGACAAAGTCTTACTCTGTAGCCTAAGCTGGTCTGAACATCCCTGTGTATCTTGGATTGACTTCACATTCTTAACAATCATCCTGACTCCACCTGTTGGGATTGCAGTTGTGAGCCACTACCATGACACAGGTATTTACATGCTTAATATATAAAATTCTCTTTTTCTTACATGCTTAAGAACTTAAAATCCCCCCATATCTGATTTGTTGGAATAAACATTGAAAAGTGTAGAATTTCCTTCCACTAGTATATTGCTCTTCCTCTAAAACATGTTCTCTTTTAGCTTATATGGTCTCATTGAGCTTATACAGTTCCTTACCTATTTTCACAGTGGCCTTTAGAGCTTGCATTATCAATTCTACCTATCTTCTTTGCTTCTCCATTGTGATTGAGTCCCCAGGTCTGACCAGCTTAAATTCCCAGAATTCACTAACACAATTGGACAGAGAAATGTTTCTTAAGAAAATGCTTTTAAGCCAAATCCTCACAACTACTCCTTAATCCTATACTGCTCCTAGGTGCAGATTTTGAATCTGACTCAAATTCAGAGAGGCTAAAACCTGAATAATTTTTTTCCAAAAGATTAAATGAGAGAGAGAGAGAGAGAGAGAGAGAGAGAGAGAGAGAGAGAGAGAGAGAGAGAGAGAGAGTCAGGGAAATATGAAAAGGTATTCAACATCACTAGTAAATGAGGAAATCTAAATAAAATCATAATAAGATATTACCTGCTACATGTTTGGAAGGCTATCATAAAAAAATAGAAAGCACTGGTGAGGATGTGAAGAAAATAGAACTCATATGATTTTAGTAGCCATGTAAATGAAAGAAGATTGCTGGTGCTATCTCAAACCTGTGTAAATTTGCATCAATATGATACTGTAAAGCATAATAAAATGTATAAATTGTGAAAAGTGAAGAACTGGTTTAATATTGGATTTCGTAGTGACAATATTCTGAAAATAAAATGAAGAACTTTTGAAATTGCAACCTATTAAAAAGCTCCATGCAATGAATGTCTGAATGGGCTGAAAAGCATGGGTACTAATCAAGTCTAAATTTTTTATTTCTCAGGAAGCAAGGATGAAAGTGTTATTTTTGAAAGATTAAGAAGGGTGTTATGAAAAACTGTAGGGGGGGTCCAACCAATTGTGCTTGATGTTCATGTCTTTTGTACTTGCGGACATTTCTAACTTATGTTTCCAACCTCCAGAAAAGAAAGGCACCACATAACAATAAATTTCCTAAAATGAAAAATAAAGACTGCTTCATATGTTATCACATGTGAATAAGCCATTAAGAGCTCAGACTGGTTGGAAAGCAACATTGCTTCTCCTGAATTATTGTTATAATTAAAATTTAAAAGCCTCCAAAACTGTTTTTGCAAGGAAGGAAATCAACTGGAGAAACAGACCAACTTATACCAAATTTGGGCTTGTATTCTCATGGCTATTAGGGAAAATTTCTGTACAAAAAGGGAACCAGGAACCTCAGAAAAAGCTCTAAATATTATCATGAAATTAATAAGACTTAAATCTTCTATTTTTTAAAACCAATTTTAGCACACAGTGCTCCTCTATTGTTACCTCTTTATTAAAATATATATGAAATCAATGATTTTTAAATGCATAAATTTCATTAAAATTCATAACATGAATTTATTTAGCAAGGATATGGTGCTAATGGCATGTTGTATACTTCTATGGTTGTTATAGTGTTTCTTAGCGATCAGTTCCATCAGAACATAAAATTTACATAGCTGTTACAGTGAGAGGGACTTATTATCACTGTCAGTAAAAGATATACGGTCAAGGATAGAAAGCCCTATTCTTCATTTGATAGACACACAATCAACTTAATGAAGTATATGAATGCAAAGCCACTATAAATGACTTGCAAATTTTTGCCTTAACTTAGATTACCTTTTACCCTGAAATTTTGTGTGGCAGACCAAATAGCTCTAATATCTGAGATTGTAAAAATCACATTGAAAAAGATGATCGCATGACAAAAGACATTTCAAATATTTGCATTTTTTCTGTATGATTCTACCATTCCCAAATGAAGTTTATATGCACATAATCTACTATAAAATTGATTCAAGAACATTTGTGCTTCTATTTATCAATCTCATTCTCTTTGACACACTACATACATATATATTTTGTCATGTAACTTTCTAAGAAAAGACTCCTGTTTATATAGAATTGTTATCACATGTTCATAATTTTACACACTCCTACACTCATGAAAATAAATGTGGTGCAAGCCTCTAATTTCAGCAATCAGGATTTTGAGGGAGGAAGATCACTACAAGTCTATGGCTAGCTTCAGATAATGTAGCAAGAATGTTTCAGAAAAAAGGGAGCAGATACAGAAAATAAAGCATATTTATTTCTACTGGTGACAATATTCTTGATAAATTGGAGAGTAATCTTAATTTTCAACTGCAGCACGATGTCTTCACCTCAAAGCTTTTCAAGTGCTTCTAACAATACCTAAAATAACACCTCCAATAATCTGATTGTACAGCAATTTTGAAGCTGCTCCTGTTTTCCCTCACAATCCCTTTGCATACAGTTTTCCCAGCTTCCCCTTAACACTCAGCTATAATTTTTATTGATTTTAACATCCAAGAAACTTTCCCTGAGAGCATTGTGTATCTTCCTCCTTGCTGTGTTCATGACCACCCCATTCCATTCTTAAGGATATGCTATATCTAATTACAAATCAGAGGTCATTCTAATGTTTTCAGTTAAAATTAGGTTTCCCTGTACAGCCTGCTAATTCAATTTAAAAAGAAAATTCATGTTACTATTTTGTTTGTTTTTTTTTAACCCTACATCCTATTTCTTTCCAACCTGATGCCTCTATCTCCCATCCCCACCTGTCTATGGACTACAGCTTGATTTTCATTTACTTAACAGCTTATCCACTTATATGTGAGTATATACCATATTTGTCTTTCTGTGTCTGGGTTACCTCATTCAGGATAATTTTTTTCCAGATCCATTCATTTGCCTACAAATTTCATGATTTCATTTTTTAAAAAATGACTAATAATAATTCTCATAAGGATGTGGAGCAAGGGGAACACTCCTCCATTGCTGGTGGGAGTAAAAACTTGTATAGCCTCTATGAAAATCAATATGGTGGTTCCTCAGAAAATTAGGAATTGGTCTACCTCAAGACCCACCTATACCACTCTTGGACATATACCCAAAGGACACTCCATCCTATGACAAGGGCACTTTCTCAAGTTACTCTTTTTAATAACATCATATATCTTAAGTGCATTTATTATGGGAGAGTTCATTTATCTTCCCTAGGCAGAAAAAAAAAGGTTCTGGTGTTTTTGCATTTCATTCACAACAGTATTTTTTGTCTTTTAATGTTCAGTAGATTATCTAAGACTTTCAACTTGAATGTATTAATGCTGTTCAACCTCCCCCTTTAAATAGGCTGAACAAATTCCAAGAGATCTGTAAAAGAAAATACGGATTTCCTCTCCTTAACTTTCTTCTTCATATTTTTTGAGGAGATGTTCGTATTTTTCTTGTCCAGATGTTTAAAAGTGTTGGTTGCAAAAGTAGATATTGAACAACCCTAAACTCTCTTCTCTAATAGCATAAGAAAAGAGTCATTGGAAGATTATAGTTCTATGAAGTAGAAGGAGAAATTTACTTTAAGAAAATGTCAAATGACCAGCTATTTGATGCAATAGATTCAAGGTAATCGTTCCTTGCTGTGTGATCAGTATATTTAAAGAACAAGCCTATTTAACATGAAACTTGAATGCACTTTGAAATATAATTCAATGGAATTCTTTTCAAAACAATATTCCCTATCTTTTTTTCTCCCCCCTCTCTCTTTTGAGGGAATTGTATACCCCAGGTTTCAATCTACATCCCAGGCTTGCCTTGATGCATAGCAGTTGTCTTGCATGAAATCTATTAAGTGCTAGGATTATATGCATGGACCTCCACAACTTACTTTTTTTTTTAAATTTTTGTTTCTGAGATATGTTCTCACTTTGTGTTCCAGTCTGTCCTTGAGATCTCTGTCCTTCTGCCTCAGCTTTTTACATACTAAGAAAAAACCCACATCATCCATCAGCGTTATGTTTCCTGATGGCTTTTGGAGCTTTTTTTCAGGCCTTAAGGCTCAGAATATTTGTTCTATACTATGGATTTGCCTTAGGTTGTGTTAAGGGAATAATCTTAAAATACAGAGTAGAAGGCAAGGATTATTTGGAACCTGGCATTCAGCCTTGAAGTACTATGACTCCTCTAACACAGCTTAAAAAAACTGATGGAACTTCAGCTTTTGTACAAGATATAGAATACAATATTATCTAGTTATGTATTTTTTAAAATCTCTAATCTATATGCTTAGAGAATATTTTATATTGTTAAATTTAATGTCTTCATAAGGTTGACCCAGTGATATGTGAAGCATTATAGAGATAAACTATAGACATTAACATCAGTAACATTATGTGGTAATCATTCAGTTATTTAGCTAAAACTGCTATCTCTGCTTAAAATATTGCAAAAGGTCATTAAAGCTCATTAAAACATTTACAAAATGCTACTTTTGCTTTTTATTACATTATAGTTCTTCATGCTCCAAGAAGACATGTTTCTATGTCCATTTAAGTATTTTGCAATTGTAACCTAAAAATATCACAACTGACAAAATGCAATGGAAATTTTATGGAGTTCTGTCATCTGAACATGCCAACTTAATCACCTTCTGTGATTATTTTCAGAAGACACTCAACAAGATCTGGCTGTAGTTGGAAGATTTCCTGTGTCCCACCTGGCCTGTGGTCGGGACAAATCTCTCACCCACAGTCCTGCAGCCTTTTATAAAATAATCACACAGAGGCTTAATATTATTTATAACTGCTCAGCCATTAGCTCAGGCTTATTACTGATTAGCTCCTACACTTAAATTAGCCCATCATTATTATCTATGTGTAGCCACATGGCTTGGTACCTTTTCTTAGTTCTGCCTTGCCATCTCATCTCCTTTGTCTGGCTGGAGAATCCTGACTCTGTCCTTCCTCTTTCAAGAATTCTCCTTGTCTGTTCATCCCACCTATACTTCCTGCCTGGCTACAGACTAACCAGCATTTTATTTTTCAAAAAATCAGAGCAACACATATTCACAGCATACAGAGTATCACCCCACAGCATCTGGCCTGCTCATGTTCCCTCCTAAAAGAGAGAGGGGTCATTACAGTCTCAACTGAGATTCTAGTGCCTCTTATCTTTAATGTACAGTCTCCAGCTGTATAAAATCTTTCCCCAACTGCAAATGACTTTAGGGAGTACTAGAGTATGTAGGAAATAGAAGACGAACTGAAGTGAGACTCCTTTAATGGAGTGAACTTTCATGCTGAATTGGGAGATTTGGGCAATGCAATTGTTTCACAGCCACCAATATTCTTGGAAATAATCCCTCATCATGCTCCTGTACCTAAGCCCTGAGCCCTATAAATTCATTGCTTTGCTGAGTTGGCTTGTGTCAAACTGTTCCTTCACTCTGTTCCTGGTACACAATCTGGCATGAATAGACATTTGTTCATGTCTTCCCAGTAAAAGTTAGCACAACAAAAATAGACACGTGTACATACATAGAAACATATCTATGGGGTATACAATACATGTATACACATATGTATCTGTTGGTCTGTCAAGATGGAGTACTTGTAAGTTATTTCTAAAAATAATGTTAAAATATAAAGATTAATGAAAAATATAAAGCTGACACACAAATTCAAAGTAAAATGTAAATCTAATGGTCATTGCCAGCTAGCAGCTCCAAACTATTATTTGCATACTCTTAAAATTATAAGTATTAAATATTTGCATAACAAAAAATTAGAAATGCTAAGTGTAGTCATATGCACACAAGTTCCAGATTTTCTAATATAGATTATTTAGGTTATTTTTTATTTAAATTTCCTCCTTAAGCTTGATTGCTGCTTGTCTTCTCTTTTGTTTTATTTGTGTTTTTAATGTTTTGTACCTAAAAAATACATATGTTTTCAACAAGGCAATACACTGTTTATGAAATAGCTTTTCAAAAACAAAAAATGATTTTTATAAAATAAAAAATCTCCAGTCATGAGATACTGCATACTTCACATCAACATAACAATTTTATTTCCAAGTTAGGAATACTAGAACTCAAAACTTACAACACAGTCGAATGGCCAAAAATAATAATAATTTTACATTGCAAACAGTATCAGGACTCAAGTTTACACTCTAATGTAACTCCATAACTACAAAAAATAAAGATAGTGCATTCATGTCTCGTTGGGTGAGTAAATGGAAAGAAATGGGGAAAGCAAGGAAAGGGTAAATGAATAGGGGACCAAAAATTTTCGAAGTACAATTTATTGCACACCATAAAGTAACAGTTAAAATGAATCCTCAGTCTACCTCTTTAGAATGTAAAGAATATAGTCAAATTTTGGAAAACCAGGAATACAGAGGAAGGAACAATTGCAAATTGCAAAGCATACATGAAAGCAGAAAACCACAACTGGACACAATTCAGAGACCAAAAGCATTGTGGGGTTCCCAGGCCCAAATGATACATGTACATCACAGTTTATACATCTGTGTCTTGTAACATCTCATAAAAGGGTATACCAGGAAATCTATTTTGAAATAGACACTCTTCAGAATGGCTACATAAATAAGATTGAAACAATAGTACATATAGACATGTTAACATGGAAGGGGAAATTTTTTTCAGAATCTAAACAATAGACAAAGAAATATAGAAAGAAAATTGTCAGGATCTACACCCTAGACAGGTGCAGTGCCCATGAAAGTCAGAAAAAGGTTTTGGATCCCCTAGAACTAGAATTACAGGCACTTGTAAGCATGTATGTGGATGCTGGGCTCTCTGCAAGAGCAGCAAGTACTCTTAACCATATTTTTATCTTTTCGTAAAAAGTGATCATTCTATAACCAGAGTCAGCTATATATCAAAATTCTTACACTGACTAATGAAGCAAGGTATGAAGATAACACAATGTATGACACCATCTGTATAAAACTCTTAACGTAAACCATCTTCCTGTGTCCTATGTCAGAAAGCAAAACCATTGGGTTGGCAAGCTAGGTAAAACTTAAGGGGAGAATCTGTGGTGCATCTAGTGTTCTGTTTCATGTTTTGCTATTCATGCTAAAAGTAAATTAAGTTCATAAAAATGTCTTGAGCTGTGCATACACTCTGTGTACTTCCCCTTTGGATATCATACTTGGATAAGAATAAATAAAACCCCAAACTTTTAAAAGCAATGAAAATGAAATTAGCTCTCATAACTTTTAAATGTCAAACCCTTACATGATGAGCTGGAGGAGGATGATCTGTTCATGCTGTAAGACCCAGCACTAGGTCACCCTCTACACAATGAGCCAGCCCTTTGGCATAGACTGTGGTTACCAAGCAACTATTGTTCTCTTCTCAGTCTCTGTGGCCTCTTTCTGAGAAAACTGGTTGAATTGCATTTAGCATCTTGTTACATAAATGATACATTTTATGCAACAATATCAGAAGCTTGGGGATCCAAATTAAATCTTTGTCCATTGGTGGGTACTACCGTTCAAAAGATGCCACAAGAGTATGGGATCAGAAGGAACAATCATTTATACAGTAGCCTCAAATGTCACAATTAATAGACACAGCAATGGGACTGGTTGATTTTCAAGAGGTTTTGGATAATGTGACAGAGGGAAGATGAAATTAAACTCACAGCAATCTTTATCATTTCTTTTATTGAGATGCAGACAAACACTCTTAAGTTTTTTGAGCAGGAGTCTTCTTTCCTCTTGGACTCCATAGAGGCTGCACTGATCGAAGCAGTGCCCAAATAACAAGATCTTTGGACAAACTATATAAAGAGGATTACTAACTCACAGGCATGAAGGTTTTTCTGTCTCAACATACACACAGAAAAGTGATTTCTATTTGACAATGCCATCAGTAATATACAGAATAATTACATTTGTCATATCCCAATCAGCTTGGGATAACAGGTTGCACACACACACACACACACACACACACACACACACACACACACACACACACACACACATGCATGCACACATGCACGCACACACACACACACAAACACACAAACACATACACACATGCTTGCACGTATGTTATATAACATATAGAGCTTAAAAAGGTAGAAATAGCCCTTTGATGTTTTAAATTTAAAGGCAGGTTATTGGTTATAATTTTACCTTATTTAAGGAAAACACTTTATAACACAAAATTTGAACTCTACTTTGTTAACAGTTTTTTAAAATAAAAATAAAACTGAGCTTCTTATCAATCTTTAACAAAGGAATTCCATGAAGGAGTATAAGGATCCCTAGTTTAAGAATTGACAAATATATTAATCTCAGAAGTCCTTTGTAAATACTAGTAGAGATTGTATTGAGATTTTGTTCACTGTATTTTCTAATCCCAAGATTATAACAGAATAAATTATTAGCAATTACTTTTCTCTATTTCACTAGCAAGAATATGGTGCCTTTCTTATGCTTCTTTTATATTCAGTTTATTACAAAGAATATTGTAATTTCAAAACAAATCCTCCTCTAAATAGTTGAAATCATTCTTACCATTATATATTAGAGTATTTCTACTAGAAAAATTTCTTAAGACTATCAGAAAAACGAGACTAAATGTTCTGAGGTCTTTTTCTCTTTCTCTGCACAGTGTCAGTTATGGGTCTCTGTACTGATTCTATTCTATTGCAAAAGGAAGTTTCTCTGATTATGGCTGAGCATCTATACTGATATATTGATACAGCAGAATGTTATTAGGAGTCATTTTATGGCTACCTTCCTTTAGCAGTATAGTAGTATTTGATGCTCCCCTTAGGTCTCTGGCATGTCTTGTCTTTGGTTCTTGGCAACACAAGCCGTGTCAGGGATGGGTTCCATCTCATGCTTAACAGTTAACATCAGCATATAAAGCAAATACATACCATATTTGCCTTTATGGATCTGAATTACCCTACTCAGGATACATTTTTTTCTAACTCCATCTATTTACCTGTGAATTTAATCATTTAAATTTTAATGGCTGAGTAATATTCCATTGTGTAAATGTTCCACATTTTCTGTATGTATTGATCTGTTGAGGGTTTTCTAGGCTGCTTCTAATGAACATGGTTGAGCAAGTGTCTCTGTATTAGGATGAAACATCATTTGGGTATATCCCCAAGAATGGTATAGCAGGCTCATGGGGTAGACCAATTTCCAGATTCCCAAGGAACTGCCACAGTGATTTACATATTGCTTGTACAAACATGCATTCCCACAAGCAATGGATGAGTGTTCCCCTTACACTGCATATTCTCCATCATAAGCTGTCATTTGTATAATTGATCTTGGCAATTTATATCTTTACAGGTATAAAATGAAAATTCAAAGTATTTTTTATTATTTTTATTTCTGATAATTAGGGATATTGAACATATCTGTGTTTCTCAGCCATTTGAGTCTCTTCTTTGAGAAATCCCTGCTGAAATCACTACACTACTTTTTAATTGGGTTATTTGTTTAATTGATCATCAATTTTTGAGCTCTTTATATATTCTACATATTATCCATCTATCAGATCTGTAGTTGGGAAAAACCTTTAGCCATCCTATAGCCTGCTTGTTGATTACAATGATGTTATCCTTTGGTATACTGAAGCTTTTCAGTTTCATGAGGTCCCAGTTATTAATTGTTGTTCTAGTGCTTGTGCTATAGGTGTGCTATTCAGAAAGTCTTTTACTATTCCAATGAGTTCAAGAATATTCACCATTTTCTGTTCTATCAGATCGAGTATATATGCTCTTATGTTGAGGGTCTTGATCCATTTGGAATTGAGTTGCATATACACCATACTTAAAGTTTGATTGTTACAATAAAGATAAGTAATTATTCTGTGTTAGTGTTAGCATTTTTAAACATAATTGCACACCGTATCATAGATCACTTTTCTTTTGTAGATTATGAAATTCATTTGTAGGTCAGGGCAAGAACAACATGTAAGGGACCTTGCCTTCTCCCTTTCCAAGGGTGAAATTCTTTGTCAGTAAAAGCCTAAGATAATGGGGATGGGCAAGTAGTTGTAGTGCATGTCTTGAAACTTTGCTAGGCTGGAGTGGACATAGTCTTCTCCTCCTTCAGCCATGACTTGATGTCAAAGAACTGTTAGTATACCTGGGTCTGCTGATGATTGGTGCCAGCATTGTGTCATTCATCTGGGCTCTATTACCTCTGATCTGTCCCTGTACGTTCACTACTGGGCTCTGAAACTTGAACCTCTCTGCAAGTATGTCTTTTAGCAAAGCTAGCTACTGAATTATTAACTTCATCTTCATATATATCTCTGGGTGTTAGGCTGATATCCTTTCAGTTCTTCTTAGCTTTTATTTCATATTGATTTCTTGTATGTCTCAGGTCTTTGCTGTCTAGATGTCCATATTATCTTCACCTTCACATTGACCTTCTCAGCCATTCTTTACCTGAGGATTCTCATTTCCTCCAAGTAGTTCTTTTCTAGGTAATCAAATCCCTTTGTTGCATCCAGGTCCTGGAAACCTGGCAGGGGTGATGACAAAGGGATGAATAAATGACAAGCACTGAAGAAATGGCAGACACACATTCAGAAAACCTAGGATTGGATAGATTGTTCTTTCTTTGATAGAGGACACCTACTATACAATGCAAGAACTCAGAAAATTTATTATGGACAGTGCTGTGGAACAATCCTTTTTGACACTATGAATATGTGTATTCATCATTTGCTAATCAAATCTTGACTGACTGGTAGCTGGGCAGGAAGAGATTGAGCATGAGAGCCAGACTAGGAGAATTCTGGGAAGAGGACAGAGGAAGTCAGAGAGTCACTGACAGACTCACAGAATCAAGATGGTTGTGTCATATTGAGAAAAAGTTCCAACCCATGTGGCTAAACATATAAAGAATTATGGGTTAAATGTAAGAGTTTGCAAGTAACAAGCCAGAGCTATTGGCCGACCATTTATAAGTAATATTAAGCCTCTGGGTAGTTATTGAAGAACTGGCTGGTTGGAGAGAACCATCTGTTTACAGGACAGTGATAGCAAAAGGAGTTAGAAACTCTCTGTGGGAGGTCTCTGTACAGTAACACTCTCAATCTGCCATCATCTGAGAGGTAGAAGCTGAAGTTGATATTTTATTCACATTCTGTCAACATTTAGATTTGAACAAGGATAGGCTTTGCCAATTTCCTGAACCTATTCCAGGGAAATATTACCATTACTTTGGATCTTACACTTTAGGGGACCTTGACATGACTGTCCCCATTTCAGTACACTTCACTTATGACTTTGTCTGCTCCCACACTCCTTCATGTGTTGTACTGCTTCCTTAAGTGAGTCTTGGTAAAAATGAGCTCATCTAGTGAGACCATTGATTTTGGCCTTCACAATCAGAAGTAGAAAATATGCTTCATCTCACAATTAGTTCAGAAGTCATGGCAGCATTGTTCTTCAGGACTATCCCACATTCTTAATGGCAGTACCATGAATCATGTCACTATGGTCCTTCATGACAAAGTATGGCAATAAATGTGGAAGAGTCTATTCTGCTTCTGGTACCTATTGCATATCTTTTCTTCCAGCAAAGGTAGTAGTCTAGGCAGTTAATGAAACTCTACATTGCTATGGAATGTCATTCTGTGTGCTGTGAAGGTGTGTTACTCTGATTGGTTGATAAATAAAATACTGATTGGCCAGTAATCAGACAGGAAGTATAGGTGGGATAAGCAGACAAGGAGAATTCTGCAAAGAGGAAGGCTGAGTCAGGAGTTGCCAGCCAGACACAGAGGAAGCAAGATGACAAGACAGAACTGAGAAAAAGTACCAAGCCACATGGCTAAACATAAACAAGAATTATGGGCTAATTTAAATGTAAGAGCTAGTCAGTAATAAGCCTGAGCTAATGACCATACAGTCCATAATTAATATAAGCCCCTGTGTGTTTATTTGGGTCTGAGCAGCTGCAGACTGGGCAGGACACAGAAAAATTTCCAACTACACTACATGGTGATATGGTCATTATCCATCATCAGATCACCCAAGGCAGCTGCATGGAACTGTCACCATATCTCTCATGGAAGTATACAAGCATGCTATGTTCATCCAAGTCTATTAGAACTGGGTGTTTGAAAGGCATTTCCCACCCCAAAGTGCAGGGATCTAATATTCAGGCTTTTGAAGAACAAGGTGGCTTACCATTAGTAATGATATTTGGAAGTCAAAGTAAAGAGGAATGCTTGAAAATCTCTGACATAGCCACATACTATACAACATTCTCCCATCAAATGTACAACTAAAAGACCTTCAGTAAATTATAGAATTGCAAACCCAATCTCAAAATTTCAATTTATGCCTGATCTCCAATCCTACCATAATTAATGAGAAATAACTAATATATTTATGATATAATGTGGTTTTATTTTCTTGATATTTCATGTAAATGAAATTATTCAATGTAGTTTTATTATATGTCTATCTACTTTCATTGAAGTATGTTTTCCTAAGGATTCACCTATGTCTTAGTACATAGCAACCAATAGATCTTTGCATTCACTTACCTTTATAAGTAGTAATGTTTTTACCCATTTTGTTTATGCACTCATGTATTGGTGTTCATTTATGTGGATTTTTGTTACTATTATGAATATTTCTGCTTGCAACATTTTTTTTTATAAAAGTCTGTAAATAGACATATGTTTTCAATTCTTTTAGATATTTAGGAATTAAAAATGCTGGACTGGATGCTAAATTTTTTATCAAGTATTACAAATTCAGACAGCTGTGATATTGACTTCCCTTGATTGGTTGCCACTAAAACTGCCATTGTTTTAGACAAAGCCAATGTGCATGCATGCATTGAAAAATAAAACTGACCACACTGGCTGCACAGCTTGTTTTTAAAGAACTTGGTCACCTTGACAGAATTACCATTCAGAATGAACTTGGGAGCTGAGAAGAGATGGGACAGAAAGCTACAGGATACCATTACTCTTTCTACCTGAGGGCTGAAGTTCAGCAATTTTTAAAGCACAGGGTCTTAGAAATTATATACTTCTGGTCAATTTCCAGGTAATAGTAAAATTAATGTTTTGATAACTTTGTCTAATCTTATTTAACTATTTAGCCTTTGAGTGACTGTGATGAAAAATGTGTCAGAATTAAATTAAGAGAGGAAAAGTTTATTTCACTTCACAGTTTCAGGGGGCTTTTAGCTTGCTGTGGTGGAGAAAATATGGTGGCAAAGTGACTCAGTGTTGAGAAAATAAGCCAGAGTTTACTTAATATAAGGCAGCAGATGGGAGACAGGAAAGGCAAATTGAAACTAGGGGTAGGTATAACCATTTAAGGCTCATCGCTAATGACTTACAGAGACAGTGGGCTTCAACACCCAATGCTTCCTTGCCTTCAACATTGCACCACAGGCTGCAGAGAAACACTGAAAACATGAACTATAGGAGGCATCTCACATTCAAACCATAATATCATTACTGTTTGCATAGAAGATTTTGCAACTTCATAAATTCCATTGTTGTGGAAGTCTTACCACCTCTCAGCAACAAATATATAAAGATATAAGAATATTAGGATAAATTTAAGGATATTCTTATATAATAGATATAAGGCTATCTGTTTCAGCTTCATATATAGTTTTATATATAGATATTTTTGAATTTATTGAAATTGAGTACTAGGGGTAAATGATCTACTTTTCTTAATAGAGTCTTAAGGAGAAAAAATTACTATATAAATAGGATAGCCAATATTATTCCCTGAAAATGTAACACACTGAAAATACAATAAAAGAAAATGCAATATGGTTATCCCATCTGATTTAGGCATACTAGGTATATTGCCTGTTGCTTATTATTTTCTAACTTCCCAGAAGTGTCAAGATTCTTTTAGATTGCACCTAATATAACCCTGGCGTGGCAACACTGTAAACAATAAACTGGGATAAAATAACTTATGCTTTTGTTCCATATGTATAAATAATAATTGCTCATCACTGTATATTGATTTAAAATGGCATTTCATATATATTTAATTACAGCTTTGTTACTTATCTAGTCTGAAGTGTGTTAGTAAGGTTTTGGCTACTGTTACAAAATACCCAGGAAAATCAACTTAAAAAGAGAAAAAATTTATTTCCCTTCACAATGGTAGAGTTTTCAGTCTATGCCCAATTACCCTGTAGTTTTGAGCTTATCATGGTTGGAGTACACAGCACTTAGCTCATGAAAGCCAGTAAGAAATAAAAAAAAAAAAGAAGAGCTAGCTTCCCATAAATTCCTTGGAAGACATTCAGAGACCCAAATGCTACCACTAAGCCCTACTTCTTAAGCATTCCACTATCTTCCAATACTATTACCCTGGAGTTCAACTACTTAACCCATGGGTACTCTGAGGGTCAATCAAGATCCATGCTATAAAAAACAATAAGTACAGTATGTTTTTCTCTATTCTGATGAAAAATATGTCATAATGTTTTTTTTGATCCTGGATACTGTATTTGTCAATTAGATTGTCATTTTTTATTTGAATTGTTAAGGTAGATGTTAAGATAACATCTACTAACTGCTTTACTCAGTTACACATATGTACACATCTATAAGTATAAACTCACAGGAAAAATGCCCTTTACTTATTTCTTACTGGATAAATTATTTCATTTGTTCATTTTAAAACAATTGTTCAGAAATTGTTTTTGTAAATATTGCTAAGAGCTTATTTTTTAGGATACTTTTGGTCTGGACCTCAAAAAAGTGAATGGCTTAGTGGTTCAGAAAAGAAAAGAAAAATCACAATTTGTCTGCCATATTCTTTCACATTTAAAATTTATTTTAATTAATTAATTATTTTTCCAGTCTGATCACAATTTTCCCTCCTCTCCTCCCAGTCTCTCTCCCAAACCTCCCCTTCTGCCATCCACTCCTATTCCTTTCTCTTCAGAAAATGGCAGGCCTCTCATGTAATTTCAGTTAGCCATGGTATACCATGTTGATGGAAGACTGGAGGGCATCCTCTCCTATTGAGGTTGGACAAGGCAATCCAGTAGTGTAGATGAATTTCTAAATGGTCTTATTAAATAAAAAGCATAAAGCCAGATATAGGGATGAATGCCTGAGATAGATCAGGGAAACAGCCTTACCTCACCAACTCTACAACTTCCAAATCTGGGTGACTTCCTGTCTACCCATGCCTATATGCCTTGCTGTTTTGCCATCTGATTTGTTCTGTCTGTCCAGTTACATCACTTCCTCTTTCTGCCAAGCTCTGTCACTTCCTGTCTGTCTATACAGAGCTACAGACCTCCATGGTTAACTAGTGTTGGAATTTAAGGCATATGCTACTATATCTGGCTCTGTTTCCAGTGTGACCTTGAACTCACAGAGATCCAGACAGATTCCTGCTTGCCAAGTGATAGGATTTAAGGTGTGTGCTACCATTACCTGACTTCTTTGTTTACTTATAATGGCTGTTCCTATTCCTCTGATCTCCAGGCAAGTTTTATTTACTAAAGCACAATTAAAATATCACCACATTTCAGCACAAATAAAATATCACCGTACAATAGGAAGAAAGGGTCCTAAAAGCAAGTAACAGAGTCAGAAATATCCCTTGCTCCCACTGTTAGGAGACCCACAAGAAGACCAAGCTGCACAAATTTAACATATATGCAGAGGGCCTAGGTCAGTCCCATGCAAGCTCTCTGGTTGGTGGTTCAGTCTCTGTGAGACCGTATGAGCCAGATTAGTCGATTCTGTGGTTTTCTTTTAGTGTCCTTGTCCTCTCTGACTTTTACTATCTTTCCTGCCCCTCTTCTAACCTAAGTTTTGGCTGTAGGCCTTTGTATCAGTTTCTAACAGTTGCAGAGTGTAGCCTTTCTGGTGGCAATTGGGCTAGGCAATAATCTATAGTATAGCAGAATATCATTAGGAATCATTTCATTGACTATTTTTTTTCCAGTTATGTTTGGTTCTACCCTAGGTCTTTGGGCTGTCCAGCCTCTTGGTCCTGGCCCTCCAGGCAATGTCAGTGGTAGGCACCCTTTCCTGGTATGGGTCTCAAGTGGGACCAGTCATTGGTTGGACACTCCCATAATTTCTGTGCCACCCTTATCCCAGCATAGCTTGTAGGCAGGGAAAATTGTAGGTCAAAGATGATGTGGCTGTGTTGGAATCCCAATCCCTTCACTGAATATCTTGTCTGATTACAGGAGATGTCTCCTTCAGGCTTTGTATCCCCATTGTTAGAAGTCATAGCTAGGGCCACCCTCATAGATTCTTGGGAGTTTCCATTGCACTTAGTTTCTAGCTCATCCCAGAGATGCCTCTAATTCCAGCTGTCTTGCCCAGCACTATCTCCCTCCATCTTCCATCCCATCTGATCTTTCCTTGTTCCCATTCCCACCCCCATCATGAACCCTCCCATCACTTACTTGTGATGCCTATTTTATTTACACATCACAGTGAGACTTATATGTTCTCCCTTTAACCCTGTTTCTTACTTAGCTCCTTTGGATTTGTGAATTACAGTATGATCATCCTTTAATTTAAAGGAAATATTCAGCTGTAATGAGTACATAACATGCTTGTCTTTCTGGGTCTGGGTTACTTCTCTCAGTATGATCTTTTCCATCCATTTGCCTGCAAATTTCATGATGTAGTTGTTTTTAATAACTAAGTGATACTCATTGTGTAAATGTATCATGTCTTCATCATCCATTTTTAAGCTTGATGGACATTTAGGTTGTTTCCAGGTTCTGGCTATTATGAATAAAGCTGCTACTAACATAGTTGAACAAGTGTCCTTGTGGTGTGGTAGAACGTCCTTTAGATATATGCCCAGGAGTGATGTAGCTGGGTCTTGAGGTAGGTCGATTACCAATTTTCTGAGAAACTGCCATATTGATTTCCAAAGTGGCTGTACAAAGGCAGGCTTTAAGGAGTGTTAACAGTCAGTGGGTAGTATGTTACATGGAGTACCATCCTGGCATCTTGTAAAGCTGCTGGAGTTGTAATCTAGAGAGTATGAAGCCCAGGGAAAGAGGTGCTTTCTTTAGATCTGTCCTGTCTTCCAGTATAACAGAATTCTTTTGCCATTATTTTAGGCCAGAATATCTATTTTTTCACATTTCAAATTTGCCATTGGCAAATGATTTGACCAATACATTTATCAATCTATCAATTAGATTGTAAATTAACCCTTATGACTATGATTTATTTGAACAGCTACTTTAATACATGCCTGGAAAATATCTACATTTTACAAAATATTCATCAATATACTAAGTTTAAATTTCACACACATCATATTCTCTTGCCATAAGCATGGGGGTGAAATTTATTTATTTATTTATTTATTTATTTATTTTTAATTTATTTATTTTACAATACTATTCAGTTCTACATAATAGCCACAGATTCCCTTGTTCTCTCCCTTCCTACCCCCTCCCCTTCCCCCCAGCCCACCTCCCATTCCTACATCCTCCAGATCAAGGTCGCCCCTGAGGACTGGGATCGATCTGATAGACTCAGTCCAGGCAGGTCTAGTCCCCTCCTCCCAGATTGAGCCAAGCGTCCCTGCATAAGTCCCAGGTTTCAAACAGCTAACTCATGCAATGAGCCCAGGACCTGGTACCACTGGCTAGATGCCTCCCAAACAGATCAAGCCAATCGACTGTCTCACCTATTCAGAGGGCCTGATCCAGTTGGGGGCCCCTCAGCCTTTGGTTCATAGTTCATGTGTTTCCATTCATTTGGTTATTTGTCCCTGTGCTTTATCCAACCTTGGTTTCAACAATTCTCACTCATATAAACCCTCCTCTTTCTCACTAATTAGACTCCCAGCGCTCCAGCAGGGGCCTAGCCGTGGATGTCTGCATCCAGATTCCTCAGTCCTTGGATGGGGTTTATGGCACAACTATTAGGGTGTTTGGCCATCCCATCACCAGCGTAGGTCAGTCCCGGCTGTCTCTCGACCATTGCCAGCAGTCTTTTGTGGGGGTATCTTTGTGGATGTCTGTGGGCCTCTTTAGCTCTTTGTTTCTTCCTTTTCTCATGTGGTCTTCATTTACCATGGTCTCCTATTCCTTGTTCTCCCTCTCTTTTCTTGATCCAGCTAGGATCTCGCGCTCTCCTTCACTTGACCCTCGCTCTTCATTGCTCCCACTAAGGACCAGGCTGTTCATATAGATCTCATCCATTTCTCCGTATCTTTCTTGGGGTCCCGTTTTCCAGGTAGCCTCACTGGTGACGTGAGTAGCAGTCCAGTCATCCTTGTTCCACATCTAGCATCTTCCTATGATTGAGTACATACCCTATTGAAGACACCACATACCCAAACTTATGGGACACTATGAAAGCAGTGCTAAGAGGGAAATTCATAGCACTAAATGCCCACATAAAGAAGTTGGAGAAATCCCACACTAGTGACTTAACAGCACACCTGAAAGCTCTAGAACAAGAAGAAGCAAAGTCTCCTAGGAAGAATAGACGCCAGGAAATAATCAAAGTGAGAGGTGAAATTAATAAATTAGAAACTAAGAGAATAATACAAAAAATTAATGAAACAAAGAGTTGGTTCTTTGAGAAAATCAACAAGATAGACAAGACCTTATCCAAACTAACCAAAAGACAGAGAGAGAGAATCCAAATTAACAAAATCAGAAATGAAAAGGGGGACATAACAACAGACATTGAGGAAATCCAGAGAATTATAAGGTCATATTTCAAAAACCTCTACTCCACAAAACTGGAAAACCTAAAAGAAATGGACATTTTTTTGTGAAATTTATTTATAACCAATCAAATTATATAGTTGATAAATGAATAATGGTTTGTGAGTCCCAGAAAGGTTATAAGGAATATAAAATCAACAAAGTAAATCATCTGATCATGTTAGTTGAAGAGTGCAGAGGCTTAAAGGAGAAACACTGTTTTAAGATGGGATAACAGTGAGTCTAGTGTTTGGACAGGTAGATATTAATAAAACAGGACATTCAACATAGCTAGACAACATGGGCAATAAAATATCACTTTATTTTTCCCTGAATGATTTATTATGTTGTTGAGCTCAAACAGTGCTCTCCTCTAAAGGCAACTCACCTTGTATATTTTCATTCAGTACATCAGAATAGATTCTTTTTTCCCCAGAGTAGACTTACTGGTTATTATTTTATCTTTGCCTCAGAAAGAGTGCTTTTTGGAAATAGATTACTCTGGTTAAATAGCTGACAAGAAATCAAAGGCAATAAAATAAATGTTTCACAGTTTTGCTTACTAACAAACAATTACTTTGTAAAGTGAGGTTAAATGTAATATGAGCATAAACTTAGTTACTAGCTTTGCATTTCACTAATCACTTATTGTGTGCTAGAAATGAACAGTGCTGTAACTAAAAGAAGAGTAAGACAAAAATCAACAATCCAAAAGTTAAGTTGGCAGGAGTCAAGATACACAGACCAATCAAATTATCATGATGTTCCTTTATCTCCTACATGAAATAAATTATGTAAAGTGATATAGTATAATAAAGAAATATGGTAAACTCTCCTTCTTAATAAGAATAATATGAATGCTATGCCTTCCTGGGGAGGTACTCATAACTGATGGCTGCTGGAGGATTGAAAGTGAGTTTTCTAAAGGGCTATGACCTTTGACATACTGCCAGTTCTCCTATGTATAACCCTATACCCATGCACATACCAGCAGCAGTAAGAGAATTCAATTTGTTTAAAAATATTGACATGAATTTGGGAGGATAACGTGGTAGTGGGTATGAAAGAATTTGGAGGGGAGAAAGTAGGAATAGATTGGATCAAAACATACACATTGTGAAGTTCTCAAACAATGAATGAAAAATGAATAGCATAACAAACTGAACACTGAAACTAAAAGAAAATTCTCAGCAGATTTAAGCTTCTGTTAAATGTTGTGTAACATCCTTAAACTTAATTTTCTGAAAAAATATACTTATATATATTGGAAATCTTGCAGCTGGAAAAGGTAGATTAGGAAAATGAAGGCATAGAAAGATCAAATAACTTTTCCAAGGCCACACAAAAGCAATGGGAGTCAAAATCATCACCTATAAACAATAATACCCAGGAGACTGTATATCTAGAAACTTGCCTGTAAAAGAATAAAAATGAATTTTACTTTGCAAAATGGTTCAGCAACATTTTATATTTTCCTATAGTTTAGAATCCTTTCCTTATTCTATCCACAATTACCCCACCAACACTTACGCACTCACACCCATACTCAGATATAGGAAAACATAAATAGAAACACATGACACCTTTCTAGTTGTGATG
The DNA here is from genome assembly GCF_049852395.1 of Peromyscus maniculatus bairdii. Taxonomy (NCBI): domain Eukaryota; kingdom Metazoa; phylum Chordata; class Mammalia; order Rodentia; family Cricetidae; genus Peromyscus; species Peromyscus maniculatus. Next base: position 103,500,790 of record NC_134875.1, read on the forward strand.
TTTAATTAATTATATAATGCTTTTATAGGTTCATTTTCTAAACAGAGAGGGGTCTTCACACTTGCATGCTACTGTACAATTTGATGCTGGAAGATGCAACTGTCTTGTTTCATGCAGGAAGAAAAAGGAGTCTGTCCTGCACTGCAGAGTTCTAGTATAGCTTTTAAAAGTGCATAATGTTTACTTGCAATGTTCTTATAGATCTCTCTTCTCTCTCTCTCTCTCTCTCTCTCTCTCTCTCTCTCTCTCTCTCTCTCTCTCTCTCACACACACACACACACACACACACACACACACACAGGGAGGGTGTTGCCTATGGCAAAATTTAATGTTCTAATAAACTAGTCATTAACTGATGTAATGAGAGGTATCATGTAAACTATTGCTATTAAAAACATACTTAACCATTTAGAAAATCAATAGTATATTAAACAAAGCTTAGTGTTTCTGGAAGAGTTCTTTGGCAAACTTGTTTGTTTTCTGTCAGATTCTTAGTGATTTTTTTCCTGCTTCCTAAAATGTAGAACATGGTTTAATGTAGTACTACTAAGACTTTGTTTATATGGAAAGCAATCACATACACACACTAATCAACCATGGAACAATATCCTAAGCTCCATCAATAAAGCTACTTTTTTTCATCTATGCATTGGTGAGAAGGCAGGGGAAAGATGGTGCTAAAATCTAGGACAATTGTTTTGTTTTTAACTTTCCCTGTACAAACCTTTTTTTTTTATTGACTTAGGTTAAAGAGATGAAAAACATCATAGGCTCAAGTGTTGTAAATTTTCTGTAAATGTGAACTTGCTGTCCATAGTAGTCAGGAATAGTCATATTCTGGTGACTGTGCTCTTGGTGATGTGGCAATTTACTTAGTGTTACTCTTTGTAAACACAAGTTTGAAAGAGTCAATTAGAGGAACACAGATTTGCAAATAACTGAATGTTAATGATCCCCAAGCAAAATCATTGATGGGTGCAGAGTTTACTTCTCTATCAGAATTTTTAGAGAATGAAGTTAGTGGAAGAATTTCTGGGAAATAATTTTTGAAACAACAACAACAAAGAGAAAATAATGTCACCCTGAATAATTGTTTTTCAAGTTCATAGCTTTTATCTAATAGTGTGTCATTTTAATGTGAACTCTACATCTTGTGGCTCTGAGTTTATCTCTATAGGATGCATTCTTTATATAGGAAATCTCATTTTACATGAACAATTTCCTTTCATCATTACTATTGTGTGCTCTATGAAATATATCAACAGGAACACAGAACTGAATAATGCACCATACAAATAAAGTTACAGTAATTTTTGTGTAAAAAGATAAAAGAGATGGTACAAAGACATTCAGCCAAGAAATAATAAATCAATGCTCCTCTTTTAAGTTTACAAGAAAATAATAGGCAACCTTGGGTAAATTGAAAGTGTTTCAACATCTAAACCTCCTACATAGATCAAGGAAATCTGAAGACAGCTTACTTCACTCCACTCGAGCATAACATGATTTCACAGTGGCTACTGTAAAACTTTTCTGTGGCAATGATGATACTAAACAATTTCATGATTCATTTCATCATCACAACATCCTCACAAGGGGGATTTTTTTTCTCATTTCACTGATGAGAAAACAGAAGTTGGAGAGAATAAATAAGTAGACAGAGCCAATAAGCAGATTGGCTTGTCCTCCACATTCTAACAACTGTACTGTATTCTCAATACTCAAACCAAAACATTGTTAATGAATGAGGTTACTTTTTAATCATCAAAGCTAGGCTTCTAGACTCTGAATTTGAACTACTAGTGTGGTGGTAATCTAATTGTATTGAAATATTATTCTGATTTGTACTGAAATATTAATTTGATTGTATGTTAATAAATAAAGTTGTCTGGGGGTCAGAGCTATTAGAGCCATAGCAAGAGTGTGGCGGTGGTGGCACACGCCTTTAATCCCATAGATATCTGTGTGTTCAGGGTCAGAGCTATTAGAGCCATAGCAAGAGTGTGGCGGTGGCGGCACACGCCTTTAATCCCATAAGATCTCTGTGTGTTCAGGGATACAGCCAGCATTGGAGACATATGCCTTTAAGACCTAGGGGGCTGTACATTCAGACAGTGACGAGGCAGTCATGTGTTTGGGTTTACAACCAATGAGAAGGCAGAACAATATACTTTAAAAATACGAACGGACAGGAAGTAGGTCTCTTTTCGCGAAGCTGGGACAGCAGGAGGAAGGGTGAGATTTTAGCTCTGAGCTCTGACCTCTCGGCTTTCTCTTTTACATTGTTTCTGTGTTTCTTATTTAATAAGACGGTTGGTTACATCAACATCTGGCGCCCAACGTGACAAGAATCCATTAAAAACTGCTTGGCTTGGCGGCAGGTCCGCTTTCCCGCAAGGGCGGCAGGCGGCCCGCGGCGGCGGCGCGGCGGCGGCGGCAGCGGCGGCACACGGCGGCCGGCGGCGATCGGCTTCTTAGTCCGAGCTGCTGGCGTCCTAGTCCGGGTAGCAACTTCTAGCCCGGGCCTAGGTCTGTGAGCAGCTTGCCTAAAGCCGGTGCTACAAACAACTCAGACCTGCCCTGCCGAACAGGGCCCTGCCTGTAAAGTCAACGCACGTGGTCAGAGCTTAAGGAAGCCAGACCCAAGCCTTGACTCGGCACAAGAGGGAACACGTGGCTGCATTTCAGCTTTAGCCGGCTACGCTTTCTTGTGCGTTCTCTTTTCTCTCTCTCTCTCTCTCTCTCTCTCTCTCTCTCTCTCTCTCTCTGGATTTACACCTGGGACACTAGGTGGCTGCTTTGAAAATCCCCTCGGATTTCTACTGTTCTACGCAGATTTGGTAAGTCATAATATATCAGATATTTTAAAGGAAACTATCTAAAAGAGATTTTTTTTCCACATTAAAAAACAAATGGGTTTTATGTGTGCATTGGAAGAAAATTGGTTTTTCTTTGAAATTTTAGGCAGTCTGGCAATGGAACAACTATATAATATTAGTATTGGTGGAATTATGCACCTCATCACTATAATAATCCACATTTTAATATTTAAAAAGATAGTCAATTTAAGTGCCAGGATAACAGCGTTAGAAGAACTTGTTAAACCTGTAAAAATTCAGACAGAAGAAATTAACAGTGAAGTTGTTTCAAGTCGGGATCATAAGGTTGCAGAAAGAAAGCCTGTTTTCACACAGTCACCCTTAATTTATCCTGTAACAGTACAGCAGATGCCTGATCAAATGGCTACACAAAATACTTGGGCTCCAATTGAAATGTTGGATTTAAAAAGGTTTAAGGAGGCAATAGTATCTTATGGCATGCATTCCCCATATGTAAAGCAAATGTTAAACACTTGGTCAACATATAATAGGATAGTACCACAGGACTGGCGGGACCTCGCACAAGGTGTTCTGGAACCCAGCCAGAGACTTCAATTTCTGACTTGGTTTAAGGAGGAGGCTAAAAACATAGAAAAACAATGGAGGGATAAAGGAGTACAAGTTTGCCAGGATCAGCTTATGGGCGAAGGCCAATATGCTTCAGCACAAGCACAATGTTTATATGATGTCCAAACCCTAATTTTATGTCGAACGGCAGCCTTGAATGCATGGGACAAAGTTGAGGAACCAGGAAAAAAATCTGAGTCATTTACAAAGGTGAAGCAAGGCCCAAAAGAGTCTTTTACAGATTTTTTACAAAGACTGGCTTCAGCAGTAAAGAGAACGGTCTCGGATTCAGAAGCTGGTAAGGCAATAATTGAATCTTTGGCCTTTGAGAATGCGAATACAGCATGCAAAAGAATAATCAGGCCATTAAGGGCAAGATCTGCACCTATGGAAGATTGGATTAGAGAAACAATTAATGTTGAAGCTGATGAGCATGATGATACATGGGTAGGAGAAGTAATTTCAAAAGGTTTGAGGAGTGTTAGATGTTTTGGATGTGGAAAGCAAGGACATTTGAAAAGGGACTGTAGACAGGTCATTTCCAGAAACAATGTTTCTTCAAGGAACAATGGCAACAGAATGCCCCTTCCTTCTGGAGTATGCAGAAGGTGTGGTAAGGGAAAACACTGGACCAACGAATGTAGATCAACAAAGGACAGACAGGGTAATCCTTTGCCTCAGTCTTCGGGAAACTCCCAGAGGGGCCTCAGGCAGGCCCCCAGTGCAAATCCAGTTCAAACCTTTCCGGCAGCCATAGAGGAAATGCCTGCTCTGGAGAGCGATTAAATAACCAAATGCCTATTGGAATAAATCATGCTGGTCAGAATGATGAAACAGAGAGAATAGAAAATTCAGGAGAAAACATAAAGAAAATTTTTTGGCAAACTTCTATTAATGAACAAAGACCAAAATTAACGATAAAAATAAATGGTGTTTTGTTGTCTGGTCTGGTAGACACAGGTGCGGACGTTACCATAATTGCACCAGAATTTTGGCATCCAACTTGGCCTCTTCAGGAGGTAAACGTTCAACTGTTAGGAATTGGGACATTATCTCAGGTGAAACAGAGTGCAAGATGGCTCGAATGTATAGGTCCAGAAGGACAGAGAGGAAAATTAAAACCATATGTGGCTAACATAACTATGAACCTGTGGGGTCGAGACTTGTTGCAACAATGGAATACTCAGATTAACATCCCTCCAATCTCAGAAACAAATCATAAACTAGCACATGTTACTGAGAGAAATATTAGAAGATATTGTTCTAATGAGTGGTCACCAGCCATCCATATTATACAAGAACAGGGCACAATAACTGATGATCTTCCAAAGACACCAACAGCTCTACCTTTAAAATGGTTAACAGACAAGCCTGTATGGGTCCAGCAATGGCCTTTAACAACAGAGAAACTCCAGGCTTTAGAAGAGCTGGTAGAAGAACAGTTAAATGCTCAGCATATTGAAGAATCAACCAGCCCTTGGAATTCTCCTGTATTTGTTATTAAAAAGAAATCTGGTAAATGGAGAATGGTAACAGACCTTAGGGCAATTAACAAAGTAATTCAGCCAATGGGTTCTCTACAATCTGGGATGCCTTTGCCTACTCTGTTACCAAAAGGATGGCCTCTCATAGTTATTGATTTAAAAGACTGTTTCTTTTCAATACCCTTACAAGAAAAAGACAGAGAAAGATTTGCTTTTACAGTGCCTACTTATAATAATTCTCAACCGGTTAAAAGATTTCAATGGAGGGTCCTCCCACAGGGAATGTTGAATAGCCCAACTCTGTGCCAATATTTTGTACAACAGCCATTGGAAGTGATACGTAAAAAATTTCCTAAATCTATAATTTATCATTATATGGACGATATTTTACTAGCTGACTCAAATGCAGATACTTTAGAAATAATGTTTGAAGAAGTAAAGAAAATTTTGCCTCGCTGGGGATTACAAATTGCTCCTGAAAAGATACAAAAAGGAGATTCTATTAATTATTTAGGATATAAAATAGAGCTACAAAAAATTAGACCCCAAAAGGTGCAAATTCGGAGAGATAGACTACAGACTCTTAATGACTTTCAAAGATTATTTGGAGATATTTCTCATCTACGAACTATTGTTGGGGTAAAAAATGATGAACTGACTAATTTGTTCAAAACCTTAGAAGGTGACAAGGACTTAAATAGTCCAAGAGAATTATCACCTGAAGCTGAGAAAGAATTAGCATTGGTAGAAAAGAAAGTGCATGAAGGACACGTGAATCGTATTGATCCAAAGCTGGATTGCATTTTGGTTATCTTACCTTCTAGGCGTTCTCCTACTGGAATATTAATGCAGAGGGAAGATATTATATTGGAATGGATATTTTTACCAAATAAACCAAATAAAAAATTAAAAACTTATGTGGAAAAAATCTCTGACTTGATTTACAAAGGAAAATTGAGACTTCGTCAATTAGCAGGCATAGACCCAGCAGAAATTGTCGTACCATTAACTAAGGAGGACATTGAAAAATTATGGACAGAAAGTGAACCTTGGCAAAGAGCTTGCAGTAATTTTTTGGGAGAAATTAACAGCAAATATCCCAAAAGCAATAGAATTGATCTTATAAAGAGAGCTGATTGGATCTTGCCTCGAATTGTACGGCAAAAACCCATATCTGGAGTTCGTACATTTTATACAGATGCCAACAAAGAAGGAAAGGCAGGTTACAAATCAGAAAATTTAAGTAAAGTGGTTCAAAGTCCGTATAATTCAGTTCAAAAATCAGAATTGTATGCTATTCTGTTGGTATTAATGGATTTTTCAGAACCTCTCAACATAGTAACTGACTCTCAGTATGCTGAAAGAGTGGTGTTACATATTGAGACTGCAGAATTTATCCCTGATGCTTCAGAATTAACTTCACTATTTATTCAATTACAAGATACAATCAGGAAAAGGAATCATCCTTTATATATAACTCACATTCGATCCCATACTGGTCTGCCAGGCCCTCTAGCACAAGGCAATGAAGAGATTGATAAATTATTGATAGGAAATGTGCTGGAGGCCTCAGAATTTCATAAAAAACATCACGTTAATAGTAAAGGTTTAAAAAAGGATTTTTCCATAACCTGGCAACAAGCCAAAGAAATAATAAAGAAATGTCCTACTTGTTCCTTCTACAATCAGACGCCATTACCAGCAGGATGTAACCCAAAGGGTACTCAGAGAAATGAAATCTGGCAGATGGACGTGTTTCACTTTGCAGAATTTAGAAAATTGAAATATGTACACCACACTATCGATACTTATTCAGGATTTCAATGGGCAACTGCTTTGAGTTCTGAAAAAGCTGATTCTGTAATCACTCATTTGCTAGAAGTTATGGCCATCATGGGTATACCTGCACAAATCAAAACTGACAATGCTCCATCATATGTCTCTGTTAAAATGAAACAGTTTTTTGCTTATTACAATATAAAGCATATTACAGGCATACCACATAATCCTACAGGTCAAGCAGTTATAGAAAGATCAAACAGAACTCTAAAGGATATGCTAAATAAACAGAAATGGGTAACAAAAACCCCCAGAAATAGACTGCATAATGCTCTTCTAACTTTGAATTTTCTGAATGCCAATGAGAAAGGAACAACAGCTGCAGAGAGACATTGGATAATAGAAAAAACTACAGAATTAAATCAGCCTATATACTTTAAGGATGTGCTGACCTCAGAATGGAAACCAGGGTATGTATTACATTGGGGACGTGGTTTTGCTTTTGTTTCTACAGGAGAAGATAAGCTGTGGGTACCATCAAAATTGATAAAGGTTCGATTTGAACAAGAGAGACCTCTTAATTAGAGGAGGTGATAGTTCATCAACCAGCATGAACATCCAATTTAAACTAACTTGTATCAATAACACATGCCTTTTCATTTAATCAGATAATAACTTGTCAAAAGGAAACATCCCCAAAATTAGTCTTGGGGAAAGGTTTTTGTTTTTGTCTTTTAGGAGAATGAAGGTTAAGGAATCTGAAGAACACTGGACAAATGAGACAACTGAAGAAAAGGGACAAATCATCTATCCCAAGAAACAGAGTGAAACGGTGTATGGGTATATATTATCTAAAAAAATTTTATGTCTTCCTAAATGTTTGTTTCTGCTTTTCTCTAAAGATTTAACACTATTGGTCTTCTAACAGTCCCAGTTCAATTAAAATTTAAAGCTGACTTTGGAGTTGGAGAATGGCTCTCTCCTTCTTTAAAATCAAGCATGTTGTTAAAAGGAAAATGCAAACTCCCTGTATCATGCCAGAATAAGAGCCATTTCTGCTATGGTACAGGACAAAAGCAAAATTAATTAAGGGACTATTCTATTACTAATCTCAACTCTTTGATTCTATTCTGATTCTTTAAACTGTTCTCAAAGTATAAATTTTATATCAAAATTTACAAGATTAATATATATATATACATTTTAAACTTTGTTAAGATATGAATGGTCACATAGAGTACTAACTAATTCTAGAAAAAAGGCTAGCTGCATATATATGTTTTTGTGTTCGAGTCTCTTATCAGTTTTCTGCAGGAAATCATGGCCAGGCCTAACATCAACTGAAGTCTCCAGAAAGAAGATGGGGCCCCACAACAACAACAATTCCACGTGGACAATAATAATATCATTAAGCTGACAAACATCATCCATAGATCAGCTTTGAACTACAAGGTGCTCAGAGCAAATTTGAGATGACTAGCTGAGATGATCCAGTCTCAAAGACTACTTGAATAAGGACTTGAGATAAACCCTCAACTTTGGCATTATACACAGACTGGATAATGAAGGATATAGTTACCTCTCCTAGAATTTGACAATTAACCTAAAATTTTTCTTTCAGGATAAAGAAAACTTCGCCCATACCCAGCAGGAAGCAATTTTAAGAATACGACGCCCACATTCCCAAAGAGGTGGTGTGGGGCGGGTGGTTTTTTGGTCTTTTTAATGGGTTTTGGGTCTGGGATAATTTTCAGTATTTAGGGGGGTTGGTTACAAGTTATTGTCAAGGGTTAGGAAAAAGGCTAAGCAAAGGAGATTAGATTTAAAGTTCTTGTTTAAAAAAAAAAAAAAGAGAAAGAAAGAAAAGAAAAAGACAATTACTAGTTTTAAATACTTTACATTGGATTGAATTGTTTTATATTGTACACAAATTTGAAACTGATATTGTTAGAAAATGCTATATGTATATTTCTAATTGTATTTATTCCATCCATTTAACAATGTAATGCAAATTTCTGATCCTTGAATGTTATTATTATCAACTATTAGGATATAAAGAAATGAAAGCTAGTAGTTAGACATTATCATAGAACTTGTAGTCATATTAGATATGTTTTAAAAATTGAGCAGAGATGTTTTAGACAGGTCATCTTCAAACCCTTCAGAGATCTACAGAATATGGCATTTAAAATGTTTTAATAACTTAGAAAATTTTTCTTTTTTGAGACATGTCGGCTCCTGGCAGTACCAATCTACTTTAGAGAAAATATGGGCATTGAAGAAACTGCATATGGAGTCAACTTTCATTCTGGCAAAAGTTAGCCACTGGACAACAAAGTATCCTCGAATCAACAGGACAAAATGGACAGACAGATCACGAAACAAGGGACTACTGATTCTTGCCAAAACAAGTGTGGTTATGGCTTTATCAAAAGGCATCTTCTGAGGCCAGGACAATATGGCCCCATCCCTGAAGTGGCCTTCGCATCCGGAAAAGGTACGGTGCCCTTTTCTTCGAAGGCAGCTTAACAGGCAGAGGGCCGATGGATTCTGTTGTACAATGGAACAGCAGCTGAAAGCTCATGCCTCTCAAAAGTAGACTGGCATTTAATAGAGGGATGTGGAGAAGAAGGGGATGCTGAGATGAAGCCATATATACACAGCCAAGAAGAATGGACAGCTGAATTAAAAAACTGTCAACAATTTCCAGAATTTAAAATCCTGAATCATGACAGGACACTAGTGGAATTCAGGTGTTTCTGGTACGTGGACTGCTCTCACCCAATGTGAGGTTGAACTGTTGACCTTGTGTACATCCTACTTCACAAATGAGTCTGTCAGATACACTAAGCCTATAGGCTGAAGATGATGCCCCAACACTGCGGAGAAACCTCAGGTGACTGCCCAGGCAGCTGGCTGTTTCTGTCAACTCACAAAATTTTTTTTGGAAGTTGCTTGCATGCACTTCCTGTTTTTATTTTTGTTAGCTAATATTATTCCCTTCTTGGGTCTCTGAGGGAGTTGAAGATTAGTTAGTTATGGTTGAAGATTAGTTAGTTATAGTTGAAAATTAATTAGGATAGAAAGTACATTAGATACATCTTGGATTTACCAAAATAGGATAGAAAATGGAATTATTTTCTCTGATTCGTCAAATACCTGTTTAGGTATTTATTACTTGTATATATTGTATATAGTTATTGTACTTTTGTATATAGTTTTTCTTTTGTTAGTCATAACCTTTTGCTTTTTTTCTTTTTATTAAAATAGAAAAGGGGAAATGTGGTGGTAATCTAATTGTATTGAAATATTATTCTGATTTGTACTGAAATATTAATTTGATTGTATGTTAATAAATAAAGTTGTCTGGGGGTCAGAGCTATTAGAGCCATAGCAAGAGTGTGGCGGTGGTGGCACACGCCTTTAATCCCATAGATATCTGTGTGTTCAGGGTCAGAGCTATTAGAGCCATAGCAAGAGTGTGGCGGTGGCGGCACACGCCTTTAATCCCATAAGATCTCTGTGTGTTCAGGGATACAGCCAGCATTGGAGACATATGCCTTTAAGACCTAGGGGGCTGTACATTCAGACAGTGACGAGGCAGTCATGTGTTTGGGTTTACAACCAATGAGAAGGCAGAACAATATACTTTAAAAATACGAACGGACAGGAAGTAGGTCTCTTTTCGCGAAGCTGGGACAGCAGGAGGAAGGGTGAGATTTTAGCTCTGAGCTCTGACCTCTCGGCTTTCTCTTTTACATTGTTTCTGTGTTTCTTATTTAATAAGACGGTTGGTTACATCAACATCGCATTGGAGACATATGCCTTTAAGACCTAGGGGGCTGTACATTCAGACAGTGACGAGGCAGTCATGTGTTTGGGTTTACAACCAATGAGAAGGCAGAACAATATACTTTAAAAATACGAACGGACAGGAAGTAGGTCTCTTTTCGCGAAGCTGGGACAGCAGGAGGAAGGGTGAGATTTTAGCTCTGAGCTCTGACCTCTCGGCTTTCTCTTTTACATTGTTTCTGTGTTTCTTATTTAATAAGACGGTTGGTTACATCAACATACTAGAAAACTAGGTAGTCTATATAAATGTTTTGAGGTATGGAGTACTAGTTGATTAAAAACCCTTTCCTTGTGATCTCAGACCTTCTCCTTACCACCATGTAATCTATCTAGCAACTAAAAATGAATGCATGAAACTGCCTTCTAGGGCCTTCTTTAGCATTAGGAACTATCTCTAATTGGCATAAACTACCTTATGCAGCAATCCTTATGGTACTGTTGTAGACTTCCTGACCCCTTATTTTTCCTTTTTGCCTCAGAGACAATTAGTGATTCACTGACTTCTGTCCTAGGAAGATATTCTTCATATCTCATGATCGAGGGTCAATAATGGCTTAAAATCTTTTCAAAAGTTTATTTTGGTTGAGGTTTTTCAATTCTCCTACTCAAGGTTTTCATCTGGTTTTTGTCATCTGGTGCTTTGCCTCTGAATGTGGACTTGGTTTCTGGCAATCTGCTCTTTTCTGACCTCCTGGTGGGAAACTCCCTTTCACTTGGCCAGGTGTTTTACCTGACCTTATTTTCCATTCTTACCTGACATTCTCTGCTTTTTTGACATTCAGGTTTCTACATTTATTCTTTCTAATAATTTGACTTGATGTATATCAGATGTATATCATGACTCATGATTCCTGGTCTTTATTAGAATAATTTCCCTCTATTGTGCATATGGTTGGTTTGAGACATCCAGTTTCCATTCTGACTAATGATACAGGATCATTAAAAGTTTTGCAATATTCTCACTAATTAGACTCCCAGTGCTCCACCAGGGGCCCAGCCGTGGATGTCTGCATCCAGATTCCTCAGACCTTCCTTGGATGGGGTTTATGGCACAACTAACAGGGTGTCTGGCCATCCTATCACCAGAGTAGGTCAGTTCCTGCCTTCTCTCGACCATTGCCAGCAGTCTTTTGTGGGGGTATCTTTGTGGATCTCCGTGGGCCTCCCTAGCTCTCTGCTTCCTCCCCTTCTCATGTGGTCTTCATTTACCATGGTCTCCTATTCCTTGTTCTCCCTCTCTTTTCTTGATCCAGCTAGGATATGGATTCCAGTAACACAGCTCTCCACTCTATACTCAGAACTGTAGTCCGTATTAACTGACATCCAAATGGTAAATTGAACACAATCAAACTTGCTAGAATCTTGCTTCTTTTCAACTTGATGGAAAGGCAAAGCACTGCTGCATTTATGAAAACTAAAATGCCTGCTACTAAAAAGTTCACAGGCTCAAAGAAAGGCAACTTTAGGAAACCATGCTTAAACATGATACATTAGGGTCTGGAGAGATGGCTCAGTAGTTCAGAGTACACACTACCCTTGCAGAGGACCTACGTTCAGTCCCTAATTGCATCCCACTTCCAGCACAGTTGCAGTGAAAGAGGCGGACACTGAAAAACCTCCCAGAAAGTCACAGGTGCTAGCCTGGAGTACACAGTCAACCATAGAAACAAGAGACCCTGCTTCAACAAGATAGAAGTCAAGAAGTGACTTCTAAGAGTTGTCCATTGCATGTGTGTGATGAGCAGGTGTGCTCACACGCATGCTCCCTGGGCTCCTCTGCTCTCCCCCAATCCTCTCTCTCTCTGTGTGAGTCTCTCTCATGCACACACACAGGTAAACCTTTAAAATGTTTGACAAGAAAATAAATTATTTAACCCAAAATCCATTACCACAATATTTTAGAAATGATATGTTGAAATAGAAGAGTGGAAACAAGAGATCTTTTAAAGTTTCAGTTATAATTTAGAAGTTCTAATTCACCGCAACAGTAAGAAAAGAGTGTCACAGATTACAGAAAAAAGCAGCTATTTATTGTTTCCTACTGCTGTGGATGTGAACAAATTTTTCTATTATGGTGAAGAATGCTAACTGAACAATCTTGTCACTATCTACATGATAATATTTCAAGCAAAAATTATTAAATTTCAGTATTTATTTCATAAAAAAGTTTTGCAATATTAGTTATATATCCATATATTAAAAATAAAAAATTCCTCTTTATTGCTCATTTTAATTAAATTATTATCAATCTGTAATACCTTGTATTTTAATAATTTGTATGACTTTTTTCAATAGAAGGCTTTTTTTCAAAAGAGATATTTGTTTTCTGATTCATTGAATAACTCATGCTGGAAACAATATAGAGCATAATTAGATTATGTGAAATTATTTGAATGATTTATTGAATAAATGAGCCTTTTATTAAATGAATTATGGAATGTTCTCCAAATAGTTTCCATTTTTTTTTTCTGTGAAAAGTTCTCAGGTATCCTAAACTTCTGCCTCCTGAGTCCTAGGATTACAGGCACCCACTACCACACCAGAACTAACAATTTCCAAAATAGACAAACCAAGAACAAACAGATCATTCCAATAGAACAGGCAAGAATTTGGAAACAAGTTGTAGACCAGATAGAACTGTGCCTGGTTAGAAGAGCAGTAGACAACTTGTCTATTTAACTAAATGGCTACAGAAACGGTGTGGGGTGAGTCAGAATGACTGAGAGGCAAGAGTACTATTGTTCTAATTATGTTGTCAGCAAACTTTATGGAATTGCCTTGTAAATAACATACACATCATCCTCATAGACCTCTAAGCAGATAATTTCATTCTAAATTGAGCTCCCACATTCTTAGGAGGTTTACTTCGCCTTTAGAAAGATTTCACCACGCAGATAGTGACAGAGACAATTTGCATTTGCTTTTCTTACTGCCATGTCAGAGGTTGATTGCTGTGCAGACAGTTTTATACAAACAATTTTATTTGATATTTCTAGACTTGTACTTAGTCTAGTGTGAAATATTGCATAAATGATCTTATTTAAACCACAACAGAAAATTTTCAGATGACCTTAACTACAACACAGATGTATACAACCATCCAAGCTCATTGCAATCACCAATTTTGATTGTTGACTAGATTATGTTAAGAAAAACTAAGAGAATAATAAAACAAGCCTCCGAGTTCATTTATGGGAATATTTTTAAGGACATTCAGGTCACAAAAGGTCTGACATAGTGTGTGGTTTAATCTTGTAATGGATGAAAAAAACTTGAATAGAATTAAATAGTTACTGGAACAGTAGAAGTTCAGGCCTCTTAGAGCAAGTAACATTCTATGGTGTTTTTTTGGGGTCTCTCTTTTGTATTAATCTTTTCCTGTTAGTCTGTTCTGCTTTCAATATACCATGATGTGAGCTTCCTTTTCCTAAGTCTCATGAATCTCTATCTGTGAGCTGTTCTGTTCTACCACACTCTTCCTACCATGACAGCAGGGTAGCAATGAAAACATGATCTAAATGTTCCTCTCCTTTCCTACTACATTTCTGTCATGTCTTTAAGCACAGTGACACAAAAGTAATTAATGGACTATTCAAAATCAAAAGAAATCATTTACCACAACCATTTCTGAGATAAAGGTACATTGATTCACAACCATGAACATTTGTGTTCACAGTTTCTAGAATATTAATATTAATATTCTAGGTATTAACAGTACCAACTATTTATGACCTCCTGTAGCACACCAGTTCCTCATATCTTGTGATTCCTTGAATTGTCTAGTTTTTAACCAAACTCAGTAACTAGGCAATGGTAATGTAATTGAAAGTAGTCATTTGACTAACAAAATGAATCATAAAAGCAGTGGTTCTTAACCTTCCTAATGCTTCAACTCCTTAATACAGTTTCTCATGTTGTGGTGTCCCCCAAACATAAAATTACTGTTGTTGCTACTTTATAACTGTAATTTTGACATTGTTATGAACCATATGCAACTTCTGTTAAAGGGTTGTTCGAACCCCCAAAAGGGTCATAAATTATAGGTTGAAAACTGCTGCCTTAGACAATCCCACATCTGTACCTTCTGATATGAGATTGAGGCTGGCATAATTCTCCTCCTTAATAATTTGACTAAGGTAATTAAGAAAGAACTTATCCACTCGAACTGAAGGCAAACTTTGAAGTGATGTGATGAAAATATAACACATTAGCATTCACTCACTGCCTATCAAGTATTTGACAATATCCAGCAACCTGCACAGAACATGTTTTATATCTCTATAAAAGCTCTATGGCTGAGGCACTGTACATAATTTTCAGGTCCAGAATAGATACGTTACTTGGTTATGTAATATCAAATGGAGTCATAGTGCAGCCAGGGTGGCTAAACAAAGAGGAAACAGACACAAAAACCAAAGTTGGTCTGACAATTAAAATTTGCTTTTTCTTTCTTTATTGATCCACCTGAAGAAGATTCAAAATGTTAATGAAAGTTAAAATATTATCTTTTTCATGTTTCCTATTGTGTCAAAACAGACAACATAGATAAGAGGCAAGTATTCTCATCTTTGTCTGGAGGGTTTCATTTATAATACAAGAAACCTATCACTCTCTACAAAATATTTCAACATGGATTATATTTATAGCCAAGTTAAAAACAATAAATTTTATGAAATTATATTTTTTTTGCTGGGTTCAGATCCAGAAGAGGTTCAGAGATAATATGAAACTTGCATCAATTGTTGTAGAAGGTTACATAAACTATTTATGCTTGTCTTTTGTGAGAACTTTGTAATCTCTCTACATTCAGACCTAGATTTATGATCTTAAAGCTTTGCTTCTTAATCATTGCATGACAGACAACATAAGGGAATCTAGTAAAAGTCATGTTAAAGAGTGCTGATATTACATGAGCAAATAGGATTAGCAGTTGTTTGAGAACATAAATAAAGAGGAATACATCGAAGATGAACAAGTTTAACTTGTAGACCAATGTACCCAAGGTGAAACAATGATTGAATGAGAACCTATTAAGACACATATATTAAGTAGGTCCATAAAAGTCTATTTTAGAGGGGAAAAAAACCAAAATCCGTATATGTATGCTACTAGTGTCTTACTCTTTCCTAACTTGCAGATATTTCCCAGTCTGTCTTCCTTGAAAAGACTAACAAAAGAGCAGACAATAGGGAACCAGAGCGAGCAAGCTTGCTACTGATTTTTGGCTAGGGCCTTAAGTTGCTTAGTGGAACTCCAAAAATCAGGAAGGCTTTCCCTGCCTCAAGAACCTGGAACACAATATTACTAGCTTTTCTACCAATTATACCTAAACCTGCTTCTGGCCCTAATTTATTCTAAAAATTTAAGCACCTCCAAG
Source organism: Peromyscus maniculatus bairdii (assembly GCF_049852395.1). Lineage (NCBI taxonomy): Eukaryota > Metazoa > Chordata > Mammalia > Rodentia > Cricetidae > Peromyscus > Peromyscus maniculatus. The sequence goes on from NC_134875.1 coordinate 103,516,728, forward strand.
GAAAACCAGCCCTTGACAAGGTCCAGAGGCTACAAAAACTACATTTCTCATAAAGATGCCTATATTTTTCTACTGTAGCAAACACACACACACACACACACACACACACACACACACACACACACACACACGACTATGCATGCACTTTTTTTAGAGACCTTGATCCCAGGTAGGGCTCATAAAAGTAAAGTTTCTTCACAGTAGTAGTCTTTTTCTGTATTTTGGCCTTTGAGAATTCTGGGTCAAATTTTAAATTCCTCTTCTGCAATGCTTGAGTATCATGTCCCTTTGAAAAGTACAAATGAATAAGTATCGTATAAAGGAAAGATCAGAATAACCTAGTGAACTATAGAATTGATTCTTTCTATTTTACAAGGTCTCAGTAACATTATTTTTATTAGATGGCAATGCATTTAGTTTTCAAATGTACTATGGTGAATTAAATATCTTAATGTCAAATGAACACAGTTTTCCAGGATTCTGTCAGTAGCTACCTGAGTTTGTGTGTATATCTAGTGGGTGTATATCACTTATCTTTTTACAAAGAGAAAACTTTAAATTATTTCTCATTACAGATGTTGTAAAGGATACAGATAACATCATGTCACTGTCCCATCTATCAGAATTAATTATTTTAAAGACAATTTGTGAAAAAATGGGGGTTCTTTGGCATACTGTTCAGTTTTACAACATATTATAAGTAGTAGCAGTTTCATGTGTCCAAAGATTATCACAGTTGTATGCTGCATTTGTTATAAAGTTTTTATTTCTCTCACTCACATCAGATATATTGAGGTATAATTTAGATAGAGACAAATAATATTTTTTTTTCTCAATGTTGTGAAAAACTGTGGTAAATGTATACAGTCACATATGTATCACTATAATAATTATATGGACCATTTCCTGAAAGTTCCTTCATGTCCCTTTATAGTCAGTTTCTTGCTCCACTAGCATCTGGCAAGTACAGATGAAATTTTTGTCCTAAGACTTATTTTTTACTAAAATGAAGTCTTAGAGTCACATTTTTGTACCTTGTATCTCTCATTGAACATAAGACACTGGAGTTTTCTCCTGTTAATAGTATTCCAGAATAAAAAAAATCGATTATACATTTATTAGATGAAAGGCATTTATGACTATTATGAACAAAGGTGCTATGTACCAAATAAATCATTATGTGACTTTGTTTTCTGCTGGGGATGTTTTTCTATATACTGTGAATGTGTATTGCTCCAATTTGGTTGATAAATGAAATGCTGATTGGCCAGTAGCCAGACAGGAAGTATAGTATAGGTGGGATAAGCAGAGAGGAAAATTCTGGGAAGAGGAAGGATGAGTCAGGAGTCACCAGCTAGACACAGAGGAAGCAAGATGTGAAGGCATAACTGAGAAAATGCACCAAGCCACATGGCTAAACATAAATAAGAATGATGGGGTTTAAATGTTAAGAGATAATCAATGGTAGGCCTGAGCTAATGGTCAAGCAGTTTTAATTAATATAAGCCTCTGTGTGTTTACTTGGGTCCAAGTAGCTACAGGACCGGCAGGTGAGAGAGATTTGTCCTGACCACGGGCCAGGTAGGACACAGGAAAACTTCAGCTGCAAATGGCACCCAACTTGGGGCATTTGTAGCCTCACATGGGGCCATTTCAGCTACAGTTTTCATTTTTTTAGGGAAAATATCTAGAACTGCACATTATTTTATTTTTAAGCAATAAATATACAGATATGTGAAAATACAAAAACTGTAATTATATTTGTAAAAGGATCAAAATATCCCCAATATAAATGTGCTGAGGAATGTCATTGTGTATGCTGTGAAGGTGTGTTGCTCTAATTGGTTGATAAATAAAACACTGATTGGCCAGTAGCCAGGCAGGAAGTATAGGTGGGCAAGTAGACAAAGAGAATTCTGGGAAGGGGGAAAGCAGAGTCCAGAGTTGCCAGCCAGACACAGAGGAAGCAAGATGACAAGACAGAATTGAGAAAAGGTACCAAACCACATGGATAAACATAGATAAAAATTATGGGTTAATTTCAGTGTAACAGTTAGTCAGTAATAAGCCTGAGGTAATGGCCACACAGTTACAAATAATATTAAGCCTCTCAATGATTATTTTATAAGTGGGCCATGGGACTATGGGAACTTAGTGGGACAGAGAAACCTTCATTCTTTTCAGATGAAATAAATTCATTCATTAGCCAGAAGGCCCATAAAGTTATGTGAATTAAGTCATAGTTAAGCAAGAATAGTATTTATTTAAGTTTTATAATTTTCATCTTTTCTAAAAAGTCCTGGAGAAATAATTCAGAAATTTTAATCTTACCTAAATATTTGAATTTGACATTTTGCTTTTGTTTATATATCTCAGATGAAAAATAATGCTTGTATGGGGCTGGAAGTATGGCTTAGATATTAAGAGCACCTCATGCTCCTGCAGACACCTCAGGTTTGGTTTCCAGCACCTGTGTAGAAGTTCACAATTATTTGTAACTCCAGTTCCCTGGGAATAGATGCCACCTTCTGACCTCCATAGTCATCAGATATGCACTTAGTGCAAATGTGTGCATGCAGAAATAGAAGGAATCTTTTTGTTGTTTATTTTTCGCTTTTTTTTTTTTTTTTTTTTTTTTGGTTTTTCGAGACAGGGTTTCTCTGTGTAGCTTTGCACCTTTCCTGGAGCTCACTTGGTAGCCCAGGCTGGCCTCGAACTCACAGAGATCCACCCGGCTCTGCCTCCCGAGTGCTGGGATTAAAGGCGTGCGCCACCACCGCCCGGCTTGCTTTTGGTTTTTTGAGATGGTTTTTCTATGTAACAGTCCTGGCTGTCTTGGAACTCGTTTTGTAGACAAGACTGGCCCTGAATTCACTGAGATTTTCCTGCCTCCACCTTCTAAGTGCTGGGATTAACAGTATATGCCACCACCACCCAGCTTGAGGAGGAATCATTTTCAAAATATACTTTTTTATCTAAATCAGTAGCTACTTCCTCTTCAGAAATTAATTTTATGATTTTGAAAACTCATACAAAATACATTTAAATTTTTTCACATAATGTAAAGAACTAACCCAAGATCTTTATATTTAATGAATACAAATATAATGAATATAACTCAAATTCATAAACAAAATACCTTAAATAAAATTTATTGGGAGAGGAAAATATGTAAATTTATTTTAACTAATATTTCATGTAGTGTTGAAAATCAGTGAAGAAAAACAAGGAATTTAAGAACCAAACAGTAGATAACTTCAGAGTAGCTTTCAAATGTACAACTATTCTTCCTAATAGAACAAAATTCCCATGAAATATCCTCATAAGGAATCTATATGATCACAGGCCAGTCTTAGTTCTTTCATAACTACATCTCTGTAACATTGGAACCAATCTGTACTTACAGATTGATTTAGGCCATTAAAATATTTATCCATGCATATCTAGATCATGACTAATGTATAGTTCTTTGTATTTGCATATCTTAGCTTCTATATATTCAGGGACTGTGAGGAAGCTAGTTTTCCTATATTAAACTGAGGATTGAGATGTTTTCTCGGCAGAGGGGTGAAGAAGAAAGATGAATGTTTCCAAATACATTCTAACCCTTGCTTCCAATTTTTGATGCTTTTTTGAAGCCTGGAAGCTATGACATATTTAAGAAATAATATTAGCATTAAAATAAGCTTGATGCAATTTCCATCATCAAAGAGTCCCTAATTGCTAAACCCTGGACCTTTTGCCTCTCTTTTACTAAATATTTGAGAAATTACATAAGCTAAGATACCAAAAATATCTGTGCTCTGTAGATAACAGCAGAGGCTTTTGAGTTAATCAGAGCAGACTTCAAATGTGAACTCGACTTTTTTTTTTTTTTTTACCTTGGTGAGTTCAAGAAACTAATGTACCTCAAATGATCTCTTTTTTCCCCATTGTACAATAGAGAGAACAGTACCTTATATTTCTTTTGATAATTTAGCAATAAAATATTTATTAAACAGTTAGGATTATTTCTATCTTATAGTAAGGTTATGATTACCTTAGGTTACACATTGATTCTTAGTATTACTTATAAATCTATTTTTCTCCTCTCATCTTCATATCTGTTATCTTCCTTCCATAATATCTTACTCCTTTGTACTAAATCTTATGTCAGGAATATTTACTTTGTATAAAAATTAGAGACATATTCCTCCAAAGATTTGAAATTGTCACTGAGAAGGCAAGATAATAAATAGGGCAATAATATATATGTGTACAGACATGCACTTACAAGGTTGATTGAGCCAGGATTATATAAAAGCCCTTTCAATGGTTTATTGCCTATAAAATATTGGATGATATAGCATACAAAATATATCTGGAATGTTTCTCTTCCTGATTTTTAAGCCCACCCAGCAGAATAAGACCCTATAAAATCATTCTTCAGGTTTGGTGATTTCGACAAGGATCCAAAGAATAGACTCTTTGTCATGGTATCAAGCTCTTTAGAAGCATTGCTAAGTATGTTTGGTCACTGACCTCTATTACTTCATCCTTCTAAAAGTGACAAAACAATCATGTGTTCAGAAGGCAAAGCTCCAAATGCTCTCAGATAGACTTCCACTAACAGCCTGAAAAATTAACTTGATCTTTCCTTCTCACAAGGCAAACATTTTTATAACTCAAAGCCTGCATTCCAGTTATTGATGCTCATTGCTCAACTTCAGGGAACTCTAATGCAGTGCATGAGCTCACAAGCAGCACACTTTATATGCAAATGGCTCTCCAAAGCTCACATTTAAACTGCATCTTGATGGCCTTTTGAATAACTGCAAATTGTGCCTTGTTTTATATGTTTTTTTTTAAGGTCAGAAGTACCTTGAAAGACACAGAAGCTTTCTTTCAATCATGCTGACATTTCTACCTAGTTAAGTACATAAAAACAACCAGACTGATCCATTTGAATTATGGTAACTACATTTGTCTGATTGTTCATAGCAGCCAAGTATATTATGTCTTTCATACTCCCCCCATATTTCAGGCAGTAAGTAATTGTATCTACTGGGTTCCCTCTGTGGCACATCTCCCTAAAAAAGATATCTGTAGAGAATCACACTGGGAAATTTCTGTGGAAAGTGGCAGGTACTTGAGGGAGAGTCTTTGTCATCATGGAAGAAATCTGTTCCCCTAGAGCATCCTTGAATTGCTTTGTCCCACATGCTTACATCTCAGCGAATACAAATTAGAGTATTCCTCTGGCTAAGTTGGGGATAATGAGTTGGCTGCTCTGTTGATTCTGGAAAAGGGAAAGAAGGGCATCTTCATTGTTCAACATTTAGTGCTGGATTGTTCCACAGTGCTTGGCTGAGATGAAGAAGTGGATACCTACCACTTGTTTGGGACTCTCTGACATTTCTATCTATCAGACTTTATAAGCTGCATGATCCCTATATAGCCAAATTTCAAAGTCTTAGATACTTTTACAGGGAAAGATTTCTTACTTCCCTTCACCTTTAAAGCTGTCTGTCATTTCTGAGTCCTTTGAAAGTATAAATTACAAAGTTCTAATTTTTATAGGAGCAATTTCATTGGATGGTTGTAGAAAATCTACTGGGAAAGGAGTTCAAGCTGACATAAGTTGACTCATGAAGCACAGTAGTTATGTTCTGAATGTTCACATCTACCAATACTGTGCTTCTGTTTGCTAGGAAGAACATGTTTAAAGTATATTGAGATAACCTCATCCTCAATGTGTTAAATAAAAGAAAAATTTTCTATTTCATACTGCAGCTGGGATGGCTAAACAATGAGGAAAGAGACACAAAAGCCAAAGTTGGTCTGACAATTTAAATTTGTTTATTCTTTTTAAAAGAGCCACCTGAAGAAAGCTAAAAATGTTAAGGACAAATTAAGATAACATCTTTTTTATGTTTCCTATTGTGTCAAAACAGACAGCATATCTACAAGGCAATTATTCTCATCTTTATCTGAAGGTTTCCATTAATAATACAAGAAATATGCCACTCTACAAAATATTTCAATATGAACTATATTTGTAGCCAAGTTAAAAACAATAAATTTTATGAAATTATAATTTTGTTTGCTGGGATCAGTTCCAGGGGAAGTGCCTAAAGAATGTGAAATTTGCATCACTTGTTGTAGATGATTACATAAACTATGTATGCTTGCCTTTTGTGAGAACTTGGTAATCTCTCTGCTAAGTAGTACTCCATTTTGTATATGTACCATATTTTCTTAATCCATTCTTCAGTTGAGGGGCATCTAGGTTGTTTCCAGGCTCTGGCTATTATAAATAATGCTGCCATAAACATAGTTAAGCATATGTCCCTGTGGTATGATTGAACATTCCTTGGGTCTATGCCCAAGAATGCTATAGCTGGGTCTTGAGGAAGATTGATTCCCAATTTTCTGAGAAACTGCCACACTGATTTGCAAAGTGGCTGTACAAGTTTGCACTCCTATCAACAGTAGAGGAGTATTCCTCTTGCTCTGCATCCTCTCCAACACATGCTGTCATCAGTGCTTTTGATGTTAGCCATTCTGACAGGTCTAAGATAGTATCTCAGAGTTGTTTTGATTTGCATCTCCCTGATGACTAAGCATGCTGAGCAATTTCTTGAATGTCTGTCAGCCATTTGAAATTCTTTCTTTGAGAATTCTCTGATTAGCACTATAGCCCATTTTTTTAATTGAATAGTTTGATATTTTGATGTCTAGTTTCTTGAGTTCTTTATATATTTTGGAGATCAGCCCTTTGTCAGATGTGGGGTTGGTGAAGATCTTTTCCCATTCTGTAGGCTGTCATTTTGTCTTATTTATTGTGTCCTTTGACTTACAGAAGCTTCGCAGTTTCAGCATCTCTCTATATCCAGGAGGCATAACTACCACTTAATCTGTTGCTCTAGGGTATCTTCCCAAATGATGCAACAAAGTATAACCAAACTGGGTGTATAAAGACTAAGCTTCTAATTCTAGTTACTAACATCTCTCCCTAACTCAACCCCAACAACTAAAGCTAATAGCTTGTGAGGAGTGTTGGGGCCTTGTGAGTTCCTATTCCATCCATTATGGGCCACTTAAGAGCCATATATTGTACAAGTTTTCTATAGGTAACTACAGCTGCTGTGAGCTCATGGGTGCAGTAGTCATTTCACATCCAGAAGACTGTGGTTCAAAACATTCCTCCACATCCTCTGGCACTTACATTCTTTCCACTCTCTTTTTCATAGTGCATCCTGAGACTTCGTGGTGATGATATACATGTCTCATGAATCAATAAATATTTCAAAGTCTTTTATTCTTGGTGCTTATCCTGTCTTTGAAGTAAACCACTTCTTACTACAAAAAAGAAGCATCTTTGACCAAAGCTGAGAGTAGCTGAAGCATGGTCCTCAAATCAAATCAGAATGTCACAGATCACTCTCATAGCATTCATGCCACTATTGCATCGGTAGCAATTCTTTGCCGACAGGTCCATTGTAGAGCATGCAGGGTCCACAGCTGAGTAAGACAATTGATGACAATCTTCCTTTGGCAACTCATGTAGCACCCTCTACCACTGTGAAAGCTACTCAGCCGGGAGGAAACATCTGGATAAATTTCACTATGTGTTTCAGCCAAAGTTTGTGGATTCAGCAATAGAGTCTCACCATCTAGTTCCTTCAGGCAAAAACAGCAGTGCCAATAGGTTGTATTGTATAGGAGGTCTAAAGGGCTTCTCTGTTGAACAGTCTTTAGGGAAGCAGCTTCCCCCGGCACTGGGATTTTCTTTTAATATCTTTATGGCTTCTGGGAGCAGCTTTATCTACCCACACACTATAACTGTTTTCAGGCTGCCTTTTTTAATTTTAATTTTTACTTTTAAAACTTGTATTTTTAACTACTTTACAAAATAGCAGATTTCCTTATCTTTTCTCATACATATTTAGTTTTAGTTGAGCTTCCTTCAACACCTCATTTTCCCCATCTCTCTGTACCCTCTACTACTGCTTAAAACTTTCTACCTTCTACATTTTTCCTCCCACTTTCACACCACATATGTTCTACTATCTGCCCCATCTTCCTTTAAAGTAATTTTTCTACTCTCATGGACCCTTTTTTTCCTGACCAAAATATACTATCATTTTTATGTAAATACATGTGTATAAATATTATAAGTTAGAGTCCACATATGAGAAAGAACATGTGTTTGTTTTTCTTTTAGAGTTTGAGATAACCCAGGTAATGTAATGTTTTCCAGTTATACGCACATTCCTGAGAATTTCAAATTTTCAGTTTTTACAGTGGAATCAAATTCTACTTTTCATGTGTGCCACATTTCTGTTTTCTACCTATCAGCTGAAGGGCATGGAGGTTGATTTTATTTCCTTGTTATTGTGAATAGAACATAGAACAGTAACAAATAGGGATGTGTAGTATCTCTGTTGTAGGGCATAGTGCTCTTTGAGTGTAATCCCAGGAGTAGGATATCTGGATTTTATGATAGTTCTCTTTTTGCCTTTTTGAGAAAACTCCACAATAATTATTTCCATGGTGGCCATGCAAGTTTACATTCTCAACAACACTGAGTAATGGTTCCTGTTTCCTTACATCTTTATTAATGTTTTCTATCATGTGTTTTCATGATGATATCCATTCTGACCTGAGTAAGATGGCATTTCATAATGATTTTAATTTTAATTTTCTTTTTTAAGATTTAAAAACCATTTTAATTACATTTTGAGAAATGTCATTCAAAATGTCAAAATTTTGTTTTGATCATCTTCATTCCTTCATCAGCTTCTCCTAGATTGACCTTTCATAGTTCTTTCCCCTCAACTTAAACCCATAAGGTCCAATTGGTGCTTCCAATGTACACTTCAGTGTGTGTCCCTGCACTGAGATATGGTTAACCCACAAGGGGCCACACTCATGAAGAAAACTTAACGCTCTTTCTCCTTGCAACTATCAGTTGCCATTAGCCTCTTAGACAGGGTTGGGACTTGCCCTACCTCCCCTCACACCATTATGGGACTTTGTCTAATGGAGCCTGTACAGGTCTTTGTGCATGCTGTCACAACCACTATGTGCAACTGCCCTGTTTTGTTTGGAAAGCAGAGTTTCCTTGTAGTCACCTACCACTTCTGGATTGTAATTTTCCACCCCCTCCTCTGCAGTGATTTCTGAATTTTGGGAGGAAAATGTATGGTGTAGATGGCCCATTCAGGACTAAGCAATTAGCAGCATACCTCAGTAAGAAGGGCTAAGATATAAAAAAAATGACAACAAATGTTGGCATGGATGTAAAAAATGAGCACATTTATTCACAGCTGGTGCAAGTGCAAACTAGTACAGCCCCTATGGAAATCACTGTGGAAGAACCTCAGTAATCTGAAAATAGATCTACCAAATGACCCAGTTACAACATTCTTAGACAGCTAATCAAAGAATTATGCATCCTTCTACAGTGATACTTGCTCATACATGTTCATTGCTGCTTTCTTCACAGTAGTCACAAAACAGAAAGAATCTAGATGTCCATCAACTGGTACATGGAAAATGAAAATGTGGTATGTTCACACAATGAGATATTATCCAGCTGTTAAGAAAAGTGAAATTTTTGAATTTTTAGGAAAATGGAATGAGCTGAAAACAATTTTTCAGATTGGGGTAACCAAGATCCTGAAGGATAAATATCACATGTTTCTCTCATTGTTAGATGCTAGCTTTGAACTTTCAGATGTGTGCCCTTTTTTTTGAATATCCACAGAGGTAAAACAAAACAAAACAGTAATTTGCATATTTTGATGTCTGAAAATAATGAATATTTTTAGAGTGTTTATCACCCATTTGCTTTTACTTTTGAGTGTTCTCTGTCCCTCTCCTCAGCACATCATTTTTGACATTTTTTTTTTAGTTTCTTCAGTTCTTTGTACCATCTGGATAGTAACCCTTTGGTAGACGTTTAGTTGGCAAATATTTTCTCTTGGTTATCTCCTTCGTTAGGTTTACAGGTTCTGAACTTCATGAGGTCCCTATTGTCAGGTATTGGTCATTTTTCTTGAGCAATGGAGTCCTATTCACAATTCTTTATTCATTCCTGTATTGTAAAGGGTTTTTATCTATTTTTTTTTCTTTAGTAGTTCCAGAGTTTCTGGGCATACATTAAGGTCTATGTTCCATTCACAGTTGATATCCGTGCAGTTTTGAGATCAGTGTATAGTTTCTTCTACATATATGTATATTGTTTTCCCAATACCAGTTAAAGAACCTATCATTTTTGCAGTGATTATTGTTGGCTTTCTTATAAAAACTTTTGTGCTCTGGAGCTGAGTGGTGTTATATATCGATTTTTACTCTGTTCCTTTGATGTGTGTATCTGAAGTTTTCCTGGTCCTGCCTGGCCCACAGTAAGGACAAATCTCTCACACCCACCAGTCCCATAGCTGCTCAGAGCCAAGCAAACACACAGAGACTTATATTACTTATAAACTATATGGCCATGGCAGGCTTCTTGTTATCTATTTCTTATATCTTAAATTAACCCATTTCTATAAATCTATACCTTGCCACATGGCTCATGGCTTACCAGAATCTTATATCATGTTTCTCATGGCAGTGGTTGGCAGTGTCTCCTGACTCAGCCTTCCACCTCCCAGAATTCTCCTCTCTCCTTATATAACCTACACTATACTTCCTGCCTGGCTACTGGCTAATCAGCACTTTATTTATTAACCAATCAGAGCAACACATTAACAGCATAGAGAACATCCCACAGGAGATGTATGTAGGTTTTTGTGCTTGTACCATGTTTTTTTTGTGACTAATATTTTGTGATTTATTTTGAAATCAGTTATCTACTAATTAAAGATTTATTGCTATTACTATTATTGTTGTTCTTGTTTTTGTACTATCACTGCTCAAAATTTCTTTGGCTACCTGAGGTCTTTTATGTTTACAAAAGAAAATTAAGATTGTCTTTTTTCTGTTTCAGTATAGAATGACTTGGGGATTTTGGTGAGCTGCATTGAATCTCTGGATCCTTTTGGTAAAATGGCTGTTTTCACAGTATTAGAATTAATATGTTTTAAAATTATTGAAACTGATGTGTTTCTATGTGCCTCCTAATTAGTGGCTGCTATTCATGTCTTTCAAAACACAGACAAAAGATGATGAAATACAAATGAAATTGATTTTATACAATCTCATAGGTTTTATTTACTTTTTGTTTATAGTGGGTCTAATGGAGCTGCTTCAGTATTGCAATGGAAGATTTTCTCCCCCAACCTTATGAGTCCTGTTGCTCTGATTTCTCATAATTTTTCACTAGCTGAATAATTTATTGACATGCCCAAGTCTCTGAAATTCCAACTTGAATGCAGAAAGGTTCAATTATTTTATTCGAATTTATGTACATTGTTAAAAAATTTGAGAGTAAATATCGAGTGTGGATGAATGTTGAATATTAATTCTAGGTTTACATTGTGTTCTTTTATTTCATTCTATTTATTTTTGAAAAACCTATTTGCTTTATGACTTTCTAATAATCAAGCCTTAAAATCTACTCTATCTTTAAAGCTGTATTTTAAAACGATGTCAGTTGCTATTAGGAAACTCTTACATGTAAGTCCTCTCCAAAGCCCACTACCAAGAAACCTATTTGGTGCAATTGAACTAGAATTCAATCTATAATTTGAGATGGGAACATGATTTATTTTCAAGGTATTCTCCCAAACAGCTGCCAAACTGAAAGGCCACAAAGTAGATGAATTTGAGGACAGTGTATAGCAAGGCTTGAGTGAAGGATGGAAAACAAGACATTCAATGAAGACACCACAAATAAGGGGTTGTTAAGACAATCCTTGGGTATTCTTTGTCACACATCACAGGAGATTGCATAGATGTTAAGATGCTGATTTGAGACCTTATACTAGAGGCAAATGGTCCAGGGTACCCATATAAAAGAAGAACTAGTCAGTGAAACAGAGGGATTAGAAATGTGGGTACCTTCCATGCAAGTCCTTAGTGATCACAATGCATTGGGTTGCTGTGATATTATTTAGCTCTTTTTTTTGTCAGGGGAGTGAGCAGTGGCCAAGAGGTATCATCCAGGTGTTCTGGGGACATGTGGATATTCCTGTTCCTAGGTATAGGATACAAAACAGGAACAAGACAGCTGAAATAGGGAGCCAGGGTGTTTAATCTAGCTTAGTGTCTCCAGAAAATTAATGATTGTGAAGCCCAGAAGGTTGTTTAAGTGGTAGATACAAAAGTGAGAAACAATTGTCAGAATGAGTCTCCATCAGAAATTATTTGATTCAAGCCTGTCTATAGTGAGTGTATAATTTTTAAAGGACAGCTTCGCAATGGTGTCTTCCTGATGTCAAGCTGGAGAAAGGCAGAGAAGTCACATTGATCCTAGGTTCTGAGTCATTTAACTGCTAATAAATAGTTCTTAATCCTTTTAACTCTTTTGAGTCTGCTCCATTGGAGTGCCTTTATGACGTTTTCCTTTCCTGGCTTCTCAGCAGAAATCTCAGAATAAATAAATGAGGAATCCTGTGTGTGTGTGTGTGTGTGTGTGTGTGTGTGTGTGTGTGTGTGTGTGTGTTTTCTTGTGTACCTTTGTTTCAGTGTCATATCTTCAGGTTCATGTGAAATGGCTACAAGTGGAAGCAAAATGGCACATGTGCACATCATCAATTCTACTCTAAGGAGAAATTAGAGGAAAGTTAAATGTGAACAAATCAAAGAGAAAAGGAAGATTGGGGATGTAAAAGAAAGATATGGAACTAGATGGAGTCTTTTCAGGTAATGTTTTACATATAAACATTTTTGGGTGCTCAAGTATGGCAGGTCAAAAATATTATAAATTAAATACTGTATTTAAATTAAATTTCTATATTAAAATGAAAAATAACTGGGGGCTGCAGAGATGGTCCAGCAATTTAGAACACATGTTGCTCTTCCATAAGACCCAAGATTGGTATCTAAAACTCACATCAGGTGGATCAGAACCCGAGTAACTGCAGCTTCAAGTAAGTGACCCAATGCTTCTGGATTCTATTGGACTCTATACACACACACACACACACACACACACACACACACACACACACAAATTAAAAATTAAAAATAAACATTAAGAGTAAACTAATTCTTTTATTGAACTTGCTAAGAATTGGCATCCTTCTTGATACATTCCTGTCATAGTCTGATGAAAAGCAGAGTAGCAACAGTACATTTTTTTTGTTTTACTCATTACTCATGAATTCAATATTTAACCTAATTTTAAATATAATTTCTTATTAAATTTATTTATTAATGTAATTCTTAAAGTAACTTATTTATAAATCAAGTGTTAAAAGTTTAAATTTACTGTCTGCATTTACAAGCCCCTGACTCTTTGCTAACTTTCTGATTTATAAACAATAGGCCAAAAGTCCCAGTTGATAGATGTAAAGTTTCCAGCTAAATTTATTCCAACTGAAAGTCCTGTTGTAAATCATTGTCTAGGTTAAAAATGTTCCCATTAGTTATTATTTGGACTGTTGGATTTGAAAATACCTTCTTTCTTTACTCTTAAGTTATGATTTATTTTTTTTAAGATATGACATGTTCTGATAATATGTTAGTGCCAAGTGCTGATTTATTAGGTCACTGAAATAAATTTTAACATAAATTTTAAAGGCCTTGAATTATGTATATATGATTTTTGAAAGCTCTATTGCTGAAAAACAGTTCTCAGAAGCAAGAAGTGAATGTTATCTCCAATAGCCTTCCAAAGCAAAAGTTGCGGTACTTGTAGTCATAGAACGTTTATCTTTTCACTGTATAATTCCCAACAAGTTTATACCCTATGCTTTACTTTTTTTATATATGCATAATTGTTGTTTGGGTCTAACCAGACATGCAAGGTATGGAAATGCCTGTGTTTCACCTGGACAGATTGACATCGTTACTGTATACTAAGACGTCTGCTTGATTGGGGAGCTAATATAGTTCTGCTTTGGTTCTGTGTTCCATCTGTGCTATTCATCCACTTGGGACACACTAGTAAGTATTTGAACTTTGATCCATGCTTTGAAAACCCCCATCACATGCCAATCAGGCTTCTAATTGCATATCTGTTGATGTTTTTTCCACGCTAAGGAACTTGGGAGTTATGTTCATCAGTTTTCTGCTCTTTCTCACTGGTGACTGCCAGAGAAAATTGCTCCTACAGTGGATTAGGGTAAGGTGTACTTGTGTGTCTGTGTATGTGTGTGTGTGTGTGTGTGTGTGTGTGTGTGTGTGTGTATGAAAGGAGGAAATGGAATGATTTTCCTATGTTGTATATCAAAATTTGACATATCTACATGGTTCACTTTGTATGTTACATCATATACTTCATGTTTGTTTTTTGCCCTCTGAGGGTGGTATATATTATTGCATGGTGGAATTGACTGAAATGCATTTATCTTACCAAATTTCCAAGACCTGAGTTATCTAATGTTGTCAATTAATGACAAAGGTTTTCCTTTCTTCTTGCTTTATCTATATTTCTGTATCTATCTATCTATCTATCTATCTATCTATCTATCTATCTATCTATCATCTATTTATCTATCTATCTAAAACAAACTACTGAGTGGCACATAGACATTTTTACATTGCACCATCCATATTGTCTTGAGATTTATAATACTCTAAGATATTGGAGCATATTAGGCTAATTTACTGTATAGCATTTGAGATCAGTTACAGTGCACATTTTTCATAAATTACTATTTTTCTATTTTTTTTGAGATTATAATGTAATTGCAGTATTTTTCTCTTCTCTTTCCTCCCTCTAAATCAACCCTCCCATATATCCATCCTTATCTCTTTCAAATTCATTACCTCCTTTTTATTGTTATTCCATACATATATTTATGTGCATATACATATACATTCATAACTATAATCTGATAAGTCTGTATAATGTTATTGGCATGTATGTTTTTCTGGCTGACCATTACACATTGGTGTGCTCATCTCAGGAGAAAATTATTTCTGCCACTATCAATATTGTATTTTAACAACAGGATTTAAAAAGAAAAAATTCACAAAGCAAGCATAGTGGTACACACATATAAACACTAAATTTGAGAGGATGAGGCACAAAAATCAGGAGTTCTGAACTTTTCCAGGCTACAGAGTCAAATCAAGACCAGCATAGGCAAATAGTTGAAAGTCTGTCTCAATAAAAATGTTAAAAAGGGGCCGGGCGGTGGTGGCGCACGCCTTTAATCCCAGCACTCGGGAGGCAGAGCCAGGTGGATCTCTGTGAGTTCGAGGCCAGCCTGGGCTACCAAGTGAGTCCCAGGAAAGGCGCAAAGCTACACAGAGAAACCCTGTCTCGGAAAAAAAAAAAAAAAAAAAAAAAAAAAATGTTAAAAAGGTTTGAGGGTATAAATCAGGGATGAAATACATGCCTATCATGCACAATGCTATGGGTTCAATCTAGTACAACAAATAAATAAACAAACAAACAAATAAATAAAATAGTTCATATGATTTTCGGGAGGCCTCCTTGGAGTTTATTTTTAATAAAGAATTAGGAGTAGATTTTGGAACTAAAACAATGCTTTACAATTTTTTTCTATTTTTTTCTTTTATTTTACAATACTATTCAGTTCTACATAACAGCCACAGATTCCCTTGTTTTCTCCCTCCCTGCCCCCCTCCCCTTCCCCCCAGCACCCCCCCATTCCCACCACCTCCCCAATGACGGAGAAATGAATACTTTACAATTTTAATACATGTTTTTTTTTATTCTCTGGGACAATTCAAGGTAGCTTACCAAAACTCAAAGTCTAAAATTTTAAATAGACAATACAGGCTTTTCACAGGAACTCCCTCTAAAGATTCTTCTAATATTTCCTGCTCAGTTTCTTTATGAGACATCATCACATCCATTTCATAAGCCTTGTACTTTCTCCTTAAAAGAAATATTTAGTTAGAAAAAAATTATGGAGTGCCTATTGTTTGCCAGGTACTCTCAATACTGTTGTAGAACTGAGTAAACAATTAAAACATAGTTTAGCTTAACAGAATTAAAATCCAGAAGAAAAATCAAGGCTTCTAAAAAAATTACTAATGCCAAGTATATGTAAGGCAAATCTGAATGAAGACAGTGGAAGAGAGAAAAATACAACTCCTTTCAGCACTTTAACAAATGCTAGTTCTTCTGTATCTTTCCTTTTGTTTTCTGGAACTCATTGTGTAGTCCAGGATGGCATTCAACTTCCTGTAATTCCTCCTGCCTCAGCCTACCAAGTGCTGGCTTTACAAACATTCATTAAGATTCCCTGTTTAAGGCCAGGCGGCAGTGGCACACACCTTTAAACCCAGTACTCGGGAGGCAGAACCAGGCAGATCTCCGTGAGTTCAAGGCCAGCCTGGGCTAGAGCTGTGAGTTCCAGGAAAGGCACAAAGCTACACTGAGAAACCCTGTCTCAAACAAAACAAAACAACAAAAAAAAGATGCCCTGTTTAGTACTGGTATTTTTTTAAAAAAATTATAAATCCATAAAAAACTCTCATACATAATTGTCAGGGACAAGGACAGAATCTCTAGTTAGTGGAAAAATACAGGACACCCCCCCCCATAAGACAGGGAACTAGATCAGCTTACAGTCTGGTTGCCTAACAACAGGACATTGAGTCAGAGACCTTGACCCTCTCACCCTGTAAACATCCTATACAAACATCCTGTTAGCTTGCCCCACCTTATGCAGATGACAGCTTCTTGCTCCCCCTACCCTGCAGGAACTATATAAACCCTTCTGGAAGGAAATAAAGTGGCAAATTGATCAGAATCTAGACTTGGTGTGTTTTCCTTTGTTTCTCCTGTCCCTACATTCCCTCCTTAGGGTGGTTGAGAACCCGTTGAAGCCCTGCAGGCGGGGCACATATTCTTACTTGTGACATTTGTTCTACTCACAAATTATAAACTGGCACAATACCTTTGTATAATCATGTAACATCAGATAAATATTTCAGGGAATTAATACTTTCAAACACAACATGTTAGAAAGTATAATTATCAAGGGAGGATTTGATTGTTACATTGTCTCATATACTTTTAAGTATTTGTCATTTATGTGCTACATTGTCATTTAAATACTAAACTTGATCATAGCAAATAAGAACATGGCTCACATTAATTTTACAATTTGAAATATGACTTTGGCAGAGTCATTATATTTCTAGTTTGTTGTTGTTTGACTATCAATTTATTTCATAAAAGTATCATGTAGGGGACATAGGGACTCTCAGCTTTGCAGCCACCCCCAGAATGCTAGTCACTGTGTGGCCCCGGGGAAGGTCTGAAACTGATGCATTCCCCATGTTGGGAGGTAAGTTCCAGAGAGCAGAGGTTTGCATCAGGGTGTACTATGCAGGAGAGGCTATGAGCATAGTTACATGACCTCCCTCTCCATAGCAAAGAAGGTAAACATATCTTGTAGGAAGGTTGTACAGGAGTAGCATCATGGGGCTGGAGAGATGTCTCAGTGGTTAGGAGTACTGGCTGCTCTTGCACACTACCTTGACTGGATTCTCAGCACCCACAATACAGCTCACAACCTCATGTAACTCCAGTTCCAGGAGAACATTCAAACAAAAACTTATATGATAAATCTAAATCTTTAAAAATATCAGCAGTTCACAAAAAAAAAATACTGTCTTATTCAACAGATCCTGGGTTGATTATCAGGAGTAAACAATATCTGTGGATCTTTGAGTGGTTTCTTGTACCTGTGCTTCCTTCTCTAGCAAAATAGAAGATTTCCTATTTTTCCTGATATGACACAACAGTTCCTCAGTGACTTAATGATGTAATAATGCATATGTTCCAGATATGCTCACTGCTTTGCCATGATCATTGTAGGTTTGATCTAATTGTAGTGTTTGAGAAAATAATTCAGTTCTACACTGTTTCAAGTGCAATTTAAGAACCAGATATTTCTCCAATGACAGCTCAATTGAAGTAAAAGAAAATAAGATACATCTTGCTAAAAAGTGAAAGAAAATGGATTTATAACTCAAGTTTTCCTTTTGTACCTGTCTTTTACTTAAGACCACAATTACATGTGTGCATCTAAAGTATACATTTCCTTAGTATCCAGTATTATCATTTTAGTTTTCCTCCATTCAGTGCTTTATTAGAAACGAGAGCTCTGAATACAAATATGCAAATACAACCGTGAAAATATTATTACCATAATGATTGAAAAATTCAATTCAGCAGGAGGATGACCTCCCTTTTTTTTTTTAAAAAAAAAGGAAAGAATTGTAGTTAATAAGCTTGCCAAGCAGATAAGGGAAGTTCATTGTTTTCTGCAAGTCTAAAAAAATAATGGGTATTTTTCATTATTTATTTCAACTGTAACACAGGAAAAAAACAAATTCAGGATATCTTATTTTATGACAATTTAATTCAATGTGTGCAATATCTTTTTTCTTCCTTCCCCATGAAGTCTGTTTAACTATTGATCTATGTGAAAAATAGTTGCTATCTCTGTTCTGTTATTGTTTGCTCATACCAAAATTTAGGGCCTAACCACTACTGATGAATAAGACCAGCTCATAAACAGATTGATATATAACTTTGGATAAGATGCTTGTGGCACAGACATGTGCTTAGGTTTCTGTATGTTCTGATCCTATCTTTACTAAGTGATTGAAATTAATTCATAAAGGAGCATATTTGTGAAAAATGGATGACTCAGAAATGGCAGAAATGGTTTGATTAAATTTCTCAAAAATTTGTATATTAAAATCTTAATCCTCAATGTAATACAATCAGGACTTGGGGCTTCGGGGAGGTAACTAGACTATATAAGTTCAGCCTTTGTGATGATAATTAGTATGATTTTAAAAAGTACCATACAAAACAATTTTCCTCTCTTCCATAGAAGATGATATGAGAAAGTGAAAAACTACAGGCAGCAAGAGACACCTTTCCATAACTCAACTATGGTGGCTCCTGAATTCAGAATTCTAGTCTATAAAACTGTGAGACAGCCGGGCGGTGGTGGCACACGCCTTTAATCCCAGCACTCGGGAGGCAGAGCCAGGCAGATCTCTGTGAGTTTGAGGCCAGCCTGGGCTACCAAGTGAGTCCCAGGAAAGGCGCAAAGCTACACAGAAAAACCCTGTCTAGAAAAACCAAAAAAAAAAAAAAAAAAAAAAACTGTGAGATAAAAATTTCTATTGCTAGCCGGGCGGTGGTGGCGCACGCCTTTAATCCCAGCACTCGGGAGGCAGAGCCAGGTGGATCTCTGTGAGTTCGAGGCCAGCCTGGGCTACCAAGTGAGTTCCAGGAAAGGCGCAAAGCTACACAGAGAAACCCTGTCTCGAAAAACCAAAAAAAAAAAAAAAAAAAAAAAAAAAAAAAAAAAAATTTCTATTGCTTAAGTCTCCCTGTCCATAGAAATTGTTATAGTTACTTAAAAGACCAAGACATTCACTTGGGGTGAAAGATATTAATTACATATATAAATATATAAATGATGTTGTCACAAAATAAATCTGAAGTTGTAGTTGGCCTCCACCTCCAACTCAATGTGAATCCCTGCTTCCAAGTCCACTGTCTAACTAACTCTGTTTGGAAAACATGATGAAGCTATATAAGACAGTTGCTTTTCAGGGGTGAAATTGATTCTAGTGAAACTGTTTTGCATTTCTTTCAATGTATTGCTGCATGGATACACAAACCTTATTTGTATCAGAAGTCGGGAACTCAGAATATAAAATAGAAGAAATTACTTCTGGGAGTTCTAAGTATATCTAATTTTTCCAGCCTCATGTATTGAAATGCATCATTTTAGTCATCTAAAACTGTAGGTAATACTAACCAGCATCCATGTTTTATGCAGTGATTATTTTGTAGATAAAGTTCTTTGCATTAAACACAAAGTAGTATCCAATGTTAATTTTAGAGCATGTCTTTTCATGAGGGCATATACATATTTTATAACTCATACAAAATTAACATTTGGTCACTTTCAGAAACGTTTGTGAATATACATTGACATATAGATGTGTTTCAAAAGTATAATATACATATTTTCATGATGTTTTTTAAAATAATTTTTTATTTTTTATTTTTAATTCAGAAATTTTATAAAATTTATTTTGAATATATTTATTCCCTTCCTTCAGCTTGCCTACTTCCTTCCCACCCAATTTCATGTTTTTTCTCTCTCTCTTTTTAAAACAAAAACAAAAACAACAAAAAAATCTATGGAGTCTAGTTTGTGTTGGCTGATAGTACTCCCATCTATGGGCTTACCATGGAGTGTGGTCATACATATCAGATATCACTCCATTGAAGAATATTGACTTTCCATCTCCAACAACAATCAAATGCCAATAAGTCCTCAGCTATGAATGGGGCTTTATGCATACCATCCCTCCTCCACACTGGGATTTTGTCTTTTGAGCTTGTGCATATCCTGTGTATTGTTGTCACAGTCACTGTAATCCATACATGCATCTGGCCTGTTGTGTCTGGAAACCATTGCTTCCTTGGAGTTTTTCATTACCTCTTACTCTTACAATCTTTCTCTATCATCTCCTGAATATATTACTGAGTCTTGAAACAAGATGTATGACATATACATCCTATGTATAGCTGAACACTGCAAAGTCTACTATTCTCTGAATATGAACTAATTGTGGGTCTCTGTGTTAATCTCAATCCACTGAAGGAAGTTTCTCTGATGAGGGTTGAGTGATGCACTGATTTATGGGTATAGTAATATGTTAGGAGGAGTTGTTTTAGTGCTAAGTCCATCTAGCAGAATAATTGTATGTTTCCCCCTCAGGCCTATGATCTATCTAGCCTCATTGACATTCTCAGGTCTGGATTCTATATTATGGAATAGTTCTTAAGTCCAATAACAAATAGTTGCTGGTTACTCTCATATTTGTGACACTGTTGCACGAATGGCCATAACTTGCCATGTAAGTCATTATTATAGCTTATAGGGTTCATATATGGGTGATACTGATGATGACTGTTCTCCAGTAGAATGCCTGGCACTTCCCAATGTTGTAAATGATGGCCAGTCAGGATGAAGATTCCAGGTGAATAATACCAAGTTTTCTTCATGTTCTATTATTCAAGTGCAGTGTCTTCCACAATAAGATCTTACACTTAAGTTCTGGTGGGTAATTAACAGCTTTGGCAACATCCTTTAATATTTACTGGGTGTTTGAAGCCCCAGTGGCCAAATAACCCATTCTTGGTACTAAAGTTTTTATTTGGTAACATGATGTCTACTTGGAGTATATAACCCTCCCCCAAATATAAACTTATTTTATTTGTGTATATTTTTAGGAAGCTTCCACAATATTAGGTTTCCAAATGACATTTCCAAAAGAAATGTTAGCTAATTTTCCACATATTCTCTCCCCACCCTGCCATCACGGTTTTTACCATGTTTAATCTTTTTTACTCCATTTCTATCCTTTATTATTTTACCATTATTTATGGTAATTCCATTTTATCTTTTCTACATAAAAATTCAGATATAGACCCAAAAATATGTATATAAAGTATTTTTATCCAGTGTAGTTTTTGATAGGAATAAGTTATTTTGAAAATTCTAAAATTAAATTTTTTTGTAGTTTTAGCAGTTAAAGTTGGGGCATTGTCATGCCAGTGAAGCATCCTGACACTGAGGATTTTCATGGCAGTGAAACACCCTGTCACTGAGGTTTATGCCCATCCCTTTGCTTATTGAAACAAAGAAACCTATTTATACAGTTAATCTTAGCCTTGAACACCTGTATCATCTCAGATAGTTTCAAACTTCTAATCGTTCTGACACAGTGTCCAAGCCTAAGTGCTAGTAAAAGTTTGCTGATAGAAGATGCCTTACAATTTTAATAATTATAAGTACTATAGGATAGTACATTGTTACCAAAATAAGGTATACTTAACAATATCAAGTATCTATGAAAAATGATATTACAAAATCCATAAAAATGAATTCAATGAATATAAAAATTAAGTTTTAAAACTATAAAGAGAATTTATTTTAACATGCTTGCAAGATAAGTACTCATGGTTTTCTATCTCCTTACATCATTCTCATCTTAATTATCTTTTTAATGAATTTTATATATCAAAAAGCCTTGGAATATAGTATGAGAGTTCAGAATATAGTTCTTTTCTTCCCAAGATAGTGTTTCTCTCAAGAACAAAAGGTAAACTAGTAGTTTCCTTTTAAAAAATGCAGTATCATAAAAGCCCAGTGCCTAATTGGTCTACAGATTATTTTTTGCCAAATCTGAGAATTTGTTTTGGGTAACGAAGTAGTCATTAAGTTTTCTGCATGATGTAATAAAGGATATTTTTCAATATTAGTAGTTTTATGAAAAACTATTACAAGGATTTTACATATATATATATATATATATATATATATATATATATATATATACAGAGAACAGAGCTTTGAAGAACAGTCATTGAGAGGAAGATAAAAAAGAAATAGAAGTAGAACTTGCATCAATAAAAGGAATTTCCAAATATTAAAATAAATGGCTTAAAAATCTATTGGCTATAATCAAAAGATGAGTTTATTAGTGAAGATAAAGAGAAATGAAACCTTTGCTGGGAATGTAAACTAACACTTTAATATAGAAAAATTTATGAGGATTTTACAAGGAAAAAAAACATTTAAAACAGAACTGTGATAAGATCCCAAAGTCACACTACTGTGAACATATCCAGGTGGAATTATATCAATATATTAAAGACATAGATGTATTTCAATTTTACTATAGTAATATTTATAGTCAGGATATGAAAACAATCTTTGCTTTTAATATATAAATAAACAAATGTTTATATGTGCAAAATGGATATTATTTCAACCATGAAAGGACTAGAATTCTATTTTTTGCAATAACCTGCATGCCTGTAAAAAAATTATGTTAAAAACAACAAGCCAGATATAGAAAAGCAAATACTGCATGATCTCATTTTTTTTTTGTGATCTAAAACTATTTATAGCGTAAAAGCAGAGAGTAGACTGGGAATTAAGAAGGCTGGTAGAGGAAACAGTAAATAGTTGGTCATAGGAAACACTGTCTCAGTTTTACAGAACCAAATTCAAAATACATACTCTACAAAACAATATATTCAATTCTTGAAAATTGGTGAGTACAAAGCTTAGGTGTTCTCATCAGAAAATTAAGGATGTGAAGCAGTACATATATCCATTAGCTCAATTTCACCATTCTACATGGTACACATAATTCTCCATGTCAATATATAATCACTACTTGTCAGTTAAAAATAAAAACAATAAAAATAATCCATGTTAGTAATAAATGGCTAATTCCCATTTAGTAAATCACTATTAGTCACCCTAATTCAAATTTCTTTTTCCTCAATAAAGGGTTAGGATCTTCATCTAGTGAGTCAATTCCAAGAGCTTAAAGGGTCTTTAACTCTATTTTGCTCTTTGTCACAATCACTTTCTCCCAATCTGTATTGTTTGCCCTTATCTTGGCCATTATCTTTTTTCCATTTGCATATCTTTTCTTATTTAATTAAATGAGGTCTGAAGGACAGGATTTTTTATGAAAATTTAGTACAGTATTTGGTTTAATTGAAACAGTAAATAAAACCTTACCTGTTTTGAGATACAGCCTTCTATATTAGCCCATTCTGGCCTCATGCTTGACATCCTCCTGCCTCACACTGCCTCCCACATGCTACAACTACAAGTATGTACCATGATTCCTGGCTAAAAAAATACATTTGATTGTGGACTAAGCAAATCAGAAGTCTATTCAATGTGCTTCATTTCTGGGCTGTAAATACTTGTTCCTCTAAACCAGAAGATTATAAAATCTGTGTACGATTTTGTGGTTTAGGACAAAGCCTCATTGGAAAAGAAAAAAATATTCTACCTTTTAACATACCTTCCTTGATAAGGGAATTGGGAAGACCTTGTTGAGGTAGAAAAGATTAAAATAATTCTCTGTAGCTCAGCATGACCATAATATCATTCTGTAATGATAACCTCGGCCATATTTTGTTCCCATAATTATTCATAAGAATATTAATAAGTAGTTGTATGAAAATTCTGTAAGTATTCCTTTTAAAAATGCATAGATTCGATTGAAATATCCCATCACATCATGTTGTACACCTTAAGTATACACAGTATAATTTATTATTTGTTTACATATTAATGAAAATGATTTACTGAGAATTTATTTCTTATGTCTGTGAATGATAGGGATTCGTGCTTATTTTTCCCCTATTTAAGTCTGGCTTGATATATGTTAAACTAAATAAAAATAAAGTAAAAATAATTACTTCTTCATATTTTCATCATGTAGATTAGATATTAGCAAAATTTAAATTGTACATGGATAATAGGGTATAAAAATATAAATATTATCTGCAAAATGTATTTTATGTTTAAATGTTCTACAAGTGAAATTATAAATAAATTCCACATTCCACATGTTAAAGAACTTTTACATGATAAATACCAGATAATCCTTAGAATGTTTCCAAATCATTCTGTCAAAAAGTTTACAGCAATAAAAACACATTAATTCATCTCTCCCTGGTGGTTTTTCACTTCTTCACTTTTACATGTCAAAGGCAGCCACAATGCCTCTATGTTTCTTCGAGCTCTTTCATTGATATTTTGTACCTTTGTACCATTGGCACTGCATTTTTCTTTTGGGCCTGTTTCCACTTTATAAAGTCATCATGCTATTGGTTTTGCTCCCTCATGCAATGCTAATAGGTGTTCCATCTTTTTTTTGTAACCCTTTGAAAATGCCAAGTAATTATTTACAACTCCTCACCCCTGCAGGGCCTTTATAAAGAAATCAACCAGATGGTGTGAAGTACATTTAGACAGTTCAATGCAAGGCTAAGAACTGTAGGGAATGTCTTAGAGCCTTTGTGAACTCAGAATATGCAGCACCCATGAAAAAAATGGATAAAGAAAAAAGAAAGAATCCTAAACTTGAAGCCTGTACCTTAAGATGTTATAGAGAAAAGCTGTAGAAATAATCATATACTGCATTTATGGGACACAGTGCTCCACTGAACAATTGTAAAATGTATTTTTAAATAATTTATAAAATGGAGGCAGATATTCATACATAAGCATATTGTATATACATGCAAA
This sequence comes from Peromyscus maniculatus bairdii, assembly GCF_049852395.1. Classification (NCBI taxonomy): domain Eukaryota; kingdom Metazoa; phylum Chordata; class Mammalia; order Rodentia; family Cricetidae; genus Peromyscus; species Peromyscus maniculatus. The sequence continues at coordinate 103,541,912 of NC_134875.1, forward strand.
TATACTTCTATTCTTTGTGAATGTTGATTTTTGAAAATACAAAATGTTTCAGTGAAAGGGCTGTAAACTTTTCCTTTAAAAGATGCAGAAACTATATTTATTTTTCATTTCAGGCTCAAAATTAAAAAGACTGCTTCAAATCTAATCTTTCTTCTTGTAACATTAAATAGATACGATAGCATGTAAATGAACATATGTGGCTTGTTTCAGTATCAGTTCCTCTATTGTATTATTTGAATATCACAAAATTTTCACATTGTTAGATATCATTCTTTTCATTTTGTCCAACTATTTAAGAAATGTAAAAGCAATTCTCAGCTTGAGGGCTATAGAATGAGAAAAAAATGAGGTGGGCATAGACCACAGGGTATAGTTTGATACACCCTGCTTTAAAAAAGTAAAAATCTATGTTGATGAAATAAAATTTTCTATCTAAAATTTCAAAGTATTTTAGCTTTGAATATATCCTTAATACTAAATATAATGTATTTATGTTATTAGCTCTTTGTAAGCGTAAATATAATTGTGGGTTTGCCCTTTACCCTTCATGCTGCCTCTACATTTGTTACCTACTGTAATGCCACCCACTATGAAGTTCAGTAATTTTTATTATAAATTTTCTAAAACTATTCTTTAAAAGCAGAGAGCTACCACTTGTATTTTCAATATAATAAATCAAAATTCAAAGAACTACTGATAATGGTTTTAAAATTCAAATCATTAAAAAATTAAAACGTAAATTTTTAGTTGTGGATTTTGTTTAATGTTAAAACACTTACTTAGCACACTTCAGCTCCTGGGATAACTCCCTGGTTCAACACACACACACATACACACACACAAACACACACACACACACACACACACACACACACACATGCACGCATGCACACACAGAGAGACTATTTGTATGTCAGCACACTTGAAATGTTTACAGAAGAAATTTATCATCATAACTGTCTCATTGTTAAAGCTTTATTGTCATGCAAAACGTTGAGAAAATATTGTTATATGTTTTTCTATATTATTACATAAGCAAAATTAATTAACAAATGATATTAATATTAGATTAATAATATTTTTACTGTATTATATTAATCTAGACCACCCAAAAGAAACCATTGACTTGAAAAAAAATATAAAATTAACTTCTAATTTGTCTTAATGTATTTTCTACTGTAAGTGGTTGTTATATAGCAGTCTTTGTATTTATCCTCCCTGTGTTTCTTTCTTAATTCCCACATGGTATTTGAATTACATAGGTCTGTTGCAGGCTAATTATCACAAACTAAGTGACTTAAACAATCCACTTTAATTAATTATCTCAGGATATTTTTAAGATCAAAACTTCAAACACAGCTTGTCTTGATTTTCTCCTTGTAATTTTGAAAGGCTGTGCTACTGAGAGATACCAAATATGGTATTCCCATAATGACAGAAAGGAAGATCAATGGAGTAAAATAAAAGATCCACACATGAGTGTACAAAATTGTAGTCATCTAATATTTGACAAAGAGACAGGATAAACATACCCCACGGAAAAGACAGCATCTTCAACAAATGGTACTGGGGAAACTGGATATTTATAAGCTAAAGAATGAAAGTAGATCTGTATTTATCATCCTGCATAAAAATTGGATTCAAGTGGATGAAAGCCCTCAATTTGAAACATGAAAAGCTAAAACAGCTAGAAGAAAACATTAGCAGTTCCCTGGAAGATATATGTTTAGAAAATGACATTCTGAACAGTATTTCATTTACCTGAGAATTAAAGCCAAAGTTGACTAACAGGACTTCATAAAACTAAAAGTGTCTATAAATCTAAGGAAACAGTCAATCAAGTAATGGAGGGAACAGTAAGATACAGGGATATACAAAAGAAAAGAAGAAATGAGAGAGCCTCTAACTGGGGAGGAGGGAGGAAAGTCAATACAGTAGAAGGTGGAAAGAGGGACAAATGACATCAAAGTTGTTTGTGAAAGCCTCAAGGCATCACATTATTTTATATTTACATAAAATTATACACAATACATTTATGTGTACCTAGAAAAATGTCATGCCACTTGGGCTGGCAGTGGTTCGCTGAAGAACTGTAGACTAATAAATAACTCCAGTATCAGTCAAGAGAAATCTCCTCTTAACTGGTCAGGGTAATCCAAATGACACCTAAAACAACATAGGCTGTTGCTATTGCCCTTGCAATACTCTCAGTGATTGAAGATGCAGTATAGTAATGACAGAGGTATTAGATTCTTACCGCTGGTTCTAAACTGAAAGCCACCTACCTATAGTCCAGCTTCCATAGTATCAGAAAACATTTTGCAAGCTGCCAAGGCAAAGAAGCAATTTATAGTCTTATTCAGCTGTAATACCTATGGACCACAACCATGTTCAACATGGCAAGATGTACATAAAGGTACAATAGTGGCACTCACATATCAGTGGTAACTATCATCTGTCTAATTGGACTTCATACTCACTCAACAAGAAGGAAATCATGTCTGGTATTGTAAAAGTAGCCAACTACCTATGAATAGCATGGTCATGGCTCTTAGAAGAGAATCTAGTACCAACACTTTGCTAGAAAAACGTAATTCTTTAACTGCTTTTTAAATCTAATTTTTATACCACAGGCAAGTGCAGCTATGAACCTTCATAAAAGAAGCTTTTCTCTACAGCAATTGTAGACCATTACAGATTACCACATTGGAAAAAATATGTATCAGTGGATTGTGGGGAGTTCAGTCTCAACACATACATATGCAACACATATTCTGCATCTATAGCTCAGGGAACATCTCAGAAGAGGAGATGGAAAGTTTAAAAGAGCCAGAAAACTAGAAATTCTCCCATGAAACAGTCTTTCCTGGAAATGGATGGATAAACAAGACAGGAATAATGGTATTAAAAATAGACCTGCTAACACGATAGGGAAAAAATCCTTTGGGTGTCCCATCCTTATACAGAGAACTACAAGTAACTAGTGATTGCAGAGAGGGAGATAAATAACTTCTCTTAGAGATGAGCCTCCTGATTGGCTGTCCAATACAAATTGATACTGTCTGAAACCATATATACATTAAAATGGCTAATCTTTGTAGTCAATTTGACTACATCTGAAATTAATTAAAATCCAAGCAGGTGGACACACCTAAGAGGAATGTTTCTTGATTGGATTATTTGAGGTCAGCAGACCTATCTTGATCATTTGAGATGGGAAGACCTACCCTTAATCTTCATTTGGTAACCCACACAAAAGGACATGAAAGTTAGAAGGTTTTACGTACATGTGCTAAACAAATGTTCTGTAACTGAGGTATATCTCTCAGGTCTTAAAGATTCTTTGTTAGAATAAAAATCCATAGATCATAGGTTCTTAAGCTGGTACTATATGTACTGTTATAGGGAAATGGCACTTGCATTGTAGAACATTTTACAGTCCGTGGTTGCCACTTTACATAATTATAGCAGTCTCTCCCCAGGTTGTGACAAATATGTTTCTATGTATTTCAATTTATCCTCTGGAGGGTGTACAATATTCTGTTGTTGAGACCTATCATTCATCAAACTGTATCAAGATTTCAGGGAGTCAGATACCAGGTCCTTTATTCCCAACAAATTTAAACACAGCATAATTTGGAAAGAAGTTTCCCAGTGTAGTACAATCCCCAGTATACAAGGAAGCATAATTATGTTGCAACTCAACTCAGGGTATATGTCATTTCTTCCAAGATGAGTTCTAGAGACAGGCTACCTGTACTAGCTTAAGGGTTAGAGTTAGGTTTAGGATTTGGGTTAGGGTTAGGGTTGGGATTAGGGTAAGGGTCTGACCTGGTCTCAGTCATACAGATAGGGTAAAGGTCATTGGGGCAGTGAGCCACCTCTGGTCCTGGTTGTGGAAGCTTGAGGGAGCCTCTGGCTATACAGATAATATCAGGATCATTTAGACTATTAGGTTTTTCCAGTCCTGGTTGTAGGTGTTGGGGAGCCCCTTGGTATAAAGATCATTTAGATTACTAGCTACATTCAATCTTTGTTGAAGGAACTTGATATGGTCTGGTCCAATAAATAATACAGATCACCAGGCTGTTAATCACTTCCAATTCCCAGCTTTCTAGATAGATTAACAGGTTTTACATCTTTCCCCTTGTATATACAATCTTGAATGTTTAACATTCCTGGGTTCTCTGTAGATCAGAGGACACAAGGACATTCAAGCTGTGCTCCCAAGAGAGAAGTACAGATCTTAGGCCTGTTTGTTTAGTGAGAAAGAAAGGAAGTATACTGGGTTTTATTTATTTTTAAATTTTTAAAAAAGCTATCATACCAGTAAATGTACAGGACCAAGAAACCTAGAGCTTAAAGGTGAGGTGTGCAAAAGGGTCCATTGGCATTTATGTAGCAGTTAGAAAGAGGAATGTGTTAGCTGAGATAAATCCAATGATCTGGTGACAGGTGTCTTGCTGTGTTACAGTAGAATGGATGGCATGATATGGTGAGAGAAAGCTTGCATGTTGGGTTCTTTCTTCCTCTTCACATAAAGCCACCAATTCCAGTTAGGCCCTACCCTTATGATATCATATTATCATATTTAAGTCCCCTCCAAAGGCCTCAGCTCCATCTCTCATCAACACATGGATTTTAGTATTGCGTTGCCAACACATGAACTTTACAGAAAGCAATAATGCTACCCTTTTAAATAAACTTCGTGTCAGTATGTGTTCGTGTTCACATGAGTATGGGTAAATAAATGCCATGGCACATGTGGTGGTCAGTGGATAATCTCAGATGTTGGGCCACTCCTTCCACCTTATTCAATACTCCATTTCTTGTTGTTTTGTCATTGTCTAAGCCAGGTTAGGTGGCTCTGAGTTTTTGGAGCATTTCCTGTTATTTATCTTCCATCTCCTCAGAAAAATGGTGAAATTATAGACTCATGTGACTGCATCCAGCCTTATGTGAATTTGGGGATATGAACTCAGTTCCTCACACTTAAGTGGCAAGACTTCACTCACTGAAGCATGTCCTTAGCACCAATGCACAAATTTATTCCTTGTTTCATTAATGTTCTAAAAGGTATGTGTGGTGGTATTGTGTTCCCCGAAATATTGTGCACCCTAATAAACTTATCTGGGGTCAGAGACAGAACAGCTACTAGATACAAAGGCTAGAAAATGGTGGCACTCACACCTTTAATCCTAGCACTCCAGTGGTAGAAATCCATCTGGATTTCTGTGAGTTTAAGGCCACATTGGAAAGAGCCAGGCATGGTGACACATGCCTTTAATCCCAGGTGTGAGCCTTTGATTCCAGGGAGTGATGGTAGAAGGCAGAAAGATATACAAGGCATGAGGTCCAGGAACTAGAAGCATTTGGCTGGTTAAGCTTTCAGGCTTCTAGAAGCACAGTTCAGCTGAGAGCCATTGGGATGAGGACACAGAGGCTTCCAGTCTGAGGAAACAAGACCAGCTGAGAAGTTGGCCAGAACTTTTAAGATTCATGCAACATCTATGCTTGCTCAAACTTTATTATTTTAAAGAGTATAGTTTTAAAGGATTTTCGATTTATAAAGAATAACAGTGATTTTCAGGCCAATGTCCTTATTAGCCACATGTCTGTCTATCTATCTATCTATCTATCTATCTATCTATCTATCTATCTATCTATCTATCATCTATCATCTATCTATCTATATTTAATTGTGTATATTAAATATATATTTAAACATATATAAATATGAAATGTTTGTATATTAATAGCTCATGTAGGAGTAGCACATATTGTGTTTGATTTTTTTATATTTAATCAATTTGATTTGCTTTATTTTTATTAATTTAAGCTTATTTTTATTTTCTTTTTTTCTTTCTTTTTTTAATTATTATTATTTATTTTACAATACTTTTCAGTTTTACATAATAGCTACAGATTCCCTTGTTCTCTCCCTTCCTTCCCCCCTCCCCTTCCCCCCAGCCCACCTCCCATTCCCACCTCCTCCAGATCAAGGTCTCCTCCGAGGACTGGGATCGACCTGATAGACTCAGTCCAGGCAGGTCCAGTCTCCTCCTCCCAGATTGAGCCAAGCGTCCCTGCATAAGTCCCAGGTTTCAAACAGCTAACTCATGCAACGAGCCCAGGACCTGGTACCACTGGTTAGATGCCTCCCAAACAGATCAAGCCAATCAACTGTCTAACCTATTCAGAGGGCCTGATCCAGTTGGGGGCCCCTCAGCCTTTGGTTCATAGTTCATGTGTTTCCATTCATTTGGTTATTTGTCCCTGTGCTTTATCCAACCTTGGTTTCAAAAATTCTCGCTCATATACACCCTCCTCTTTCTCACTAATTAGACTCCCAGCACTCCAGCAGGGGCCTAGCTATGGATGTCTGCATCCAGATTCCTCAGTCCTTGGATGGGGTTTATGGCACAACTATTAGGGTGTTTGGCCATCCCATCACCAGAGTAGGTCAGTCCCGGCTGTCTCTCGACCATTGCCAGCAGTCTTTTGTGGGGGTATCTTTGTGGATTTCTGTGGGCCTCTTTAGCTCTTTGTTTCTTCCTTTTTTCATGTGGTCTTCATTTACCATGGTCTCCTATTCCTTGTTCTCCCTCTCTTTTCTTGATCCAGCTGGGATCTCCAGCTCTTTTTCCCTCGACCCTCGCCCTTCATTGCTCCCACTCATGTCCAGGCTGTTCATGTAGATCTCAGCCATTTCTCCGTGTCTTTCTTGGAATCCCGTTTTCCAGGTAGCCTCACTGGTGATGTGAGTAGCAGTCCAGTCATCCTTGTTCCACATCTAGCATCTTCCTATGAGTGAGTACATACCATATTTGTCTTTCTGAGTCTGGGTTACCTCACTCAGGATGATTTTTTCTAGATCCATCCATTTGCCTGCAAACCTCATGATGTCATTGTTTTTCTCTGCTGAGTAGTATTCCATTGTGTATATGTGCCACAATTTATTTATCCATTCTTCAGTTGAAGGGCATCTAGGTTGTTTCCAGGTTTTGGCTATTACAAACAATGCTGATATGAACATAGCTGAGCAAGTGCTCTTGTGGTATGATGAGCATTTCTTGGGTATATGCCCAGGAGTGGTATAGCTGGATCTTGGGGGAGGTTGATTCCCAATTTTCTAAGAAAGCGCCATATTGATTTCCAAAGTTGTTGTACAAGCTTGCATTCCCACCAGCAGTGGAGGAGAGTTCCCCTAGTTCCACATCCTCTCCAGCATAAAGTGTCTTCAGTATTTTTGATCTTAGCCATTCTGACAGGCATAAGATGGTATCTCAGAGTTGTTTTGATTTGCATTTCCCTGATGATTAGGGATGTTGTTGCTCAGCTTGCTTTCTTGTAGCACCTACTACCACCAGCCCAGGAGTGGCACCACCACATTGACCTGGGCCTTCCAACTTCAATCTTCAATTTAAAAAATGACAGGCTTATCCAGAGGTAAATCTAAAGGAGTCACTTTTCAGTTGAGGTCCCCTGTTTAAAAATTAATTTAGCTTTGTCAATTTAACATAAAACTATCCAACACACACAGAAATTAGATGGTAATGCTATATAAAATATGATCATAACATTTATGAATTTAAATAAGTACAGAAAGGGTATGACAGCTGGAGAGTTGCCTCAGTAGTTAAGAATAAGTACTCTACTTGCAGAGTGTCTTAGTCAGGGTTCTCTAGAAAAAAACAAATTTATAAAATGAATCTCTCTGTATAAATGTGATTTGCCACAGTGACTTACAGGCTGTAATTAACTATCAAAGGATAAAAATTTTCTACTTCCATGTCCTTTATACTAGCTGCCATCAGAACATGTGGCCCAGATTTAGGGTGAGGCCTCCAACCTCAAATGATCTGGATTTAAGCTGGGTCTTCCCATTACAAATAACCCAATCAAGAAAAATATCCCTGAAAGTTGTATCTAGCTGCTTGGGATTTAGTTAATTCCAGATGTAGTCAAGTTGACAATCAAGATGGCTATCACAAGTTCACTAATTTCCAGGTTGGAAAATATTCATATCTCCTTACATCATGCTTAATTTTCAAATTAAGACAGTAAGCTGGTCATAATCACCCTAACATGATATAACTGTCCTATGTACAACTGCAAACACATTATATGTTGTAGAATATGAGCCAATATCCCCTTAGGGACATCCTTTTAGTATCTCATAACTTAATTGTGTTAACCACTAATATTATCTCAGTTAATGTCATATAAATGAAAAAGAAATCAAGGAATGAAAGCATAAATATCTGTAGGAATAAATTAACAAAATATGACAAAAATAATCATGTCAGTTATAATCCTGATTTTTACAGCTGGTTATATGGCCATAGCTGATATTTATAATAACATTCCTCTACTATACATTCTGTATTTCCTCCAGTTTCTGAAAGCTCCTCAGCTGGTCTTGGTTCTTTTCCTGGAGGACTAACCTATAACTCCATTCTTAAAGTGTCTAGGCTCTTTTTCATCCTGCCTAGATTGGGGTATTATAGTTTTGTATTATTTTTAATAACAAGACATGGTAACACCAAGAGATGCCCAAAGGATCTCCTGCCCTTCAGACATAATCTTCCTTTATTTTGGAGAAGTAATCCAATTTCCTCTTGGTAATCTTGATCAATTATCCCTCCTGGCACTTTCTTAACCTGTTGGCTTAAAGGTATCAAAATTCCAAAGTGGCCAGGAGGAAATCTGAGTTTCTAGTTCAATGGAATGTTTGTTATGTCTACTGGCGGGAGTACTCACTCCCTGCTGTGGGATGGTCTTTCTGTATGCTGTGATACCATTGGTTAATAAAGAAGCTGCTTTTGCCTATGGTCATACAGGTTATAGCCAGGTAGGAAATCCAAGAGAAATATAGGGAAAAGAAGGCAGATTTGAGATAGATGCTTAGAGCTACTAGGGGAACAAGATGTAATGGAACAAGTAAAGCAATGAGACATGTGATAATAATAAATTAATAGAAATGAGTTAATTTAAGTTGAAAAAGCTAGTTAATAATAAACCTGAGCCATAGACCAGTTTGTAATTAACATAAGCCTCTGTGTGTTTATTGGGATAGAGCAGCTATGGGACACAGGAAAACATCCATCTACACCTCCCTTTGGAACCAAAACTTCTAGGCCAGCAGAACTTAAAGTTGCAGAACATTTTCCTGGTGGGTTACTAGTAGTGATAGTGAGTAAAATCATTTCCTTTTCTACCCCTTGATTACTGGACTTATAAATCCTGGCTAAGAAAGAAACCATACCAGATATTGGACACTGATTTGTAGCATATGGCGCTCTCTAGAGAACCCTGCCTTAGTTCTCCATTCTGCTGGCACATATTTGACACTGTAACTGTGTCTTCAAAAGGGCTTTCCATGGCTCTATCAGGCAAACTGCTTCAGGATGGTGGGATACATGGTAAGGCAAGTGGGTTCCATGATTTGGGGCCCAGTTTCACCTCTTTCTTGATTTTTGAAGGGGCTAAGTACAATATATCATCATTCACCTTAGAAGAAATATCTCTGCATGCATCATACCACTTGACTCCTAAAAATTTCACTGAAAGGAGGCTCTTGAATTATGATTGTGTTCATTTCCCATTCTTTGATATATACATATGTTACAAATGAGTCCAAAATAGTTGCTACCTCCTGGTCACTTGATCCAATCAGCATAGAACCGTCAATTTAGTAGACCAGTCTGATACTCTGCAGAAAAGATAAAAATAACCAAGATCCTAAGTTATGACACAAGGCTATAGAGTTAATGTATCCTTGAAGTAAAACTGTAAAGTTAATCTTGACCTTGCCAATTGAAAGGAAATTGCTTTTGGTGGTCCTTATCGACAGATACTGAGAAAAAGACATTTGTTAGATCAATAACTGCACACCATGTACAGGGAAATGTGATAATTTGTTCAAGTAAGGACACCACATCTGTTATAGACACTGCAGTGGAAGTCATTACTTGATTAAATTTTTGATAATCAACTGTCATTCTCCATAATCCACATGTCTTCTGCCTTGTCCAGATAGGAGAGTTAAAGGGAAATTTGATGGAAACCACCATCCCTGTATCTTTCAAGTCTTTGATGGTGGCATTAATTTCTGTAATTTCTCCTGGAATGCGATATTGGTTTTTGTTCACTATTTTCCCTGGTAGAGACAACAATGACTTCCATTTGGTCTTTTTACCTGTAATTGCTCTTAGTCCACAGGTCAGGAGACCAAGTTGAGAATTCTGTCAACTCCAAAGTATAATATATCCCTGTTATAATTCTGGGACTGGGGAAATAACCACAAGATTATTATTAGGGAGCCCACTGCACCTATAGTAAGCTGGACTTTTATGGAATCTACTTTAAAAAAAACTACTTGTTTTAAATAAGATAAGTAATGAAAATTTTTTGGTCTGAGTTTATCAGATGTTACTGGACTGGACATTGTTAATATATATAATGGAGTTTTTATCTGAATCTGTCAAATGTTAATGGACTAGACATCATTAATGTAATTTTTGGCTGTATATATTGTATATACTTATTGGATAGTTTTTCTTGTATTAGTTATAAGCTTTCTTTAATTTTAGACAAAAAGAGAGGAAATGTGGTGGTATTGTGTTCCCCAAAATATTGTGTACCTTAATAAATTTATCTGGGGTCAGAGAACAGACAGCCACTAGATACCAAGGCTAGAAAGTGGTGGCACTCACACCTTTAATCCTAGCATTCCAGAGATAGAAATCCCTCTGGATCTCTGTGAGTTCAAGGCCACATTGGAAACAGCCAAGCATGGTGACACGCCTTTAATCCCAGAAAGCCAACCTTTAATCCCAGGGAGTGGTGGTAGAAAGCAAAAAGATATATAAGGCGTGAGGACCAGAAACTAGAAGCATTTGGCTGGTTCAGTTCAGCTGAGATTCATTCCGGATGAGGACTCAGAAGCCTCCAGTCTGAGGAGACAAGACCAGCTGAGGAATTGGCGAGGTGAGATAGCTGTGGCTTATTCTGTCTCTCTGATCTACCAGCATGGACCCCAATGACTCGCCTCGGGTTTGATTTTATTAATAAGAACTTTGAAGATTCCTGCTACAGGACTTCTTTGAAAATTCCAGTAATCCTCTGACCTCCATAAGCCCCTAATTTAACCAGAGGGCTACAATGCTTCTTGGTTTCTCTGGTCTCCTGGCATCATTGTCAATTCAAAACCAGTATCCAACAGACCCTGGAAATTCTGATTGTTTCCTTTCCTCCAGTGTCCAGTTAACCTCCTAAAAGGCCATAGTTCCTTTTGTGTAAAGAAGGGAGAAAGACTAACAGTAAAACTCTTAGGTGTTTTAGCAAAATCCTTCCTCAGGGAGACATACTGTCCCCTTCACTCAAGAGTTTCTGAGACCGAAAACTAACTCAAGTCTGAAAATTGGTCCAAAATAGTTTTTCTTTCATTTGTTTTAATATTTTTTCCATGTATAGTAACAAAATAAAATGTAGTAGGTTTCTTATTTATTTTTTTCCTTGGAAACAACATGACAAATTAGCCAGTACTCAAGGTCCATATGTCACACCACCATAAAAATTCATTCTGCCCATGCTGACCATTGCAAGTCAGGTGACTGTATCCACAGCTTTGTTTATGCTGCCCATTGTGATAACTACAACTTGCCTTTGGTGATTCAGTGCTGCCACCTGTCTCCTGTTACTTCAGGGACCAATTAAACTCATCACATTTAATTCATCTAACCAAACAGTACCTTTCCAACCCTAAGGTCTGGTATAAGGAAAAGAAGAATGACAAAGATATTTAAAAGTGCAAGTGACCCTCTCATCATTTTTTGTCTTATAAGATTAGTAAAAGTCATGATTTCTGGGCTGTCCCATTGTGGATAATTAGGTTTTAAACAGCATACCCATTGTAGCATTGCAATTTCCCTGAGCCTTAATATCTCTTCATCAACACTAAGCCAAGGGATGGCTATTGGGCATTAACTCCTTTCCAGTGAGCCATCTATTATCAAATGCTACAGCCAACATTTCAAACAAACTTTTGACACCTTTCAAAACTGTGTAATCGTCCATATTAAACCTAGAATCTCCATTCAGTGGGCCTATGTCAACAAACTCAACCTGATCCAGTTTTATATGCCTCCCATCATTATCCTGCTCTTAAAATGTTTCCATATTTATTCCCCAGGTGTCTGCTTGAATGAATTAACAAACTCATTAAACATTTTTAGTGCTGTAGTGTACTTCCTCGAGGACTACATTTTCTATTTCCCCTCTGGGAGCCTGCTTAGCCTTAATTTTTGTTATAGGTCTAGTCTTGCCTGGCATCTCTTTAGGAAAAGTCACTGATAGTTAAGAAGACAATGAAGGATTAATTTCCTCAAAGGTGGAAAAGGCAATATTTCAGGGGTGAAAGTACATCTTCTAAAGGTGGAGATATTTCTTCCTCATGTGAGAGCAAGCCTTGAGAATCTGAGGGTTCAATGTTCTCAGCCTCAGAGTCCTCCTCCCAGACATCTCAACCCCTAGTTATGGGATCCATTTTTTTTTTAATTTATTATGTATACAGTGTTCTGTCTGCACATATGCCTGCAGGCCAGAAGAGGGCACCAGATCTAATTACAGATGGTTGTGAGCCACCATGTGGTTGCTGGGAATTGAACTCAGTACCTTTGGAAGAACAAGCAGTGCTCTTAACCTCTGAGACATCTCTCCAGCCCCCCCATTTTTTAACAAATCAATGCCCCTTCTTTAAACACCAACACTCTCCAAGGCTGAGACTTGAATTTTCATTGCAATTCAGTCAATCTTACAATGAGGCCTTTGGTTTGATTTTCTGCAACTTTGAGTTCTGTGACTGGTGAATAGAAAACTCTCTTCCAGGGCACAATTAAAAACCTTTAGACTGTTTATGCACATCTAGAGCAAATCAATTTCATCCCTGTGTTCATTATTGTCCTCTGTAACCATAGCCTGTGTTGCTAGAAGTTGGCTAATTTTATCCTGAAGCTAGTTCATTTCTTTTGTAAATTTATCCAGAGATGCTAGAAGCAACCCACCAGAATCACTATTTTCCCACAAATTGTCAAAAACTTTGCATATAAAATCAATAAATTTTTTGCTTCTCCCAACAGGTGAATTAGGGAAACCAAATGCATTTATCTCCCTGAGCTTGTTAAATAGTTCACACCATGGGTTTTTACTTCTTCCCATGCTTCTAGAAGAGGCTTCAGTAAACTGTAGGTATGGATGGTTCAGGTGTTCTGCATTGTGTACTAGAATCCTGAAGACATAGGCTCTGATAATTGCAAAGGAATGAACTTGCCCATGAACATGATAGCAAGCAGTCAAACAGTAAAAGCTTTCTTCTTCCATGTCCTTTATACATGCTGCCACCAGAAGATGTCACCCAGACTTAAAGTTGGTTTTCTGAACCTCAGATGATCTGGATTTAAGTTAGGTTTTCCTATTTCAAATTATTCAATCAAGGAAAAGAAACCAAAACATCACAGATGTGCGTAGTTTCTTGGGCTTTAGTTAATTCCAGATGTAGTCAAGTTAACAACCAAGAATAACAATCACAGTAAAGACCTAGGTTCAGTTCCCATCATCCATGACAGGTGGCTCATAACCACCTTAAACTTCAGCTTCCAGGGGATCCTATTTCTCTGGCCTCCATTGCCACTTGCACTTACATGTACCTAAATTCATTCACACACAAACAGATTATTAAAAATCAAGATGCCAGCTGGGTTGGTTGCACATATCTTTAATCTCAGCACTTGGGAGGCAGAGGCAGGTGGCTCTCTGTTAGTTCTAGGCCAGCCTTGTTTACAAAGCAAATTCTAGGACAGCCAAGGCTATTATACAGAGAAACCCTGTCTCTAAATCTCAAATAAATAATAATAATAACAATAATAATAAAAACTCTGAAGGAGGTTTTTAAATATGCTGGGTGTGGTTACATGTTCCTTTAATCCCAGCGCTTGGGAGCTAGCAGGTAGACCTCTTTGAGTTCAAAGAGAGTCTGGTTTATACAGTGAGTTCCAGGCTAGCTAGTGCTATACAATGAGACCCTGACTCAAAAATTAAAAGGATAAATTTCAGCTTATCTATTTAGATAATTTTATGGCACAAAATTGTTTGCAAATGAGATGGTGGGTGGTTGAAAAGGAGAAAGTGAAAATATGGTTTCTCCAATCTATGTTAGGCAGGCAATAAACCTTGCTCTGATGGTAGTTTCTATACAGATACCTAGTTGTGAACATAGCTACCTGACTCCTTCATTCTTGTAAAAAAAAAATAAGGAGAAAGACATGCTTTCTCTAGAACCTGGTGAACTACACTGTGTTCTGTGATTTTTTTGTAGCTAGTGTTCATTAATATAGACATTGCTGCTTATTTTTGTTGAATATCAGGATATCAATGGTATATTTCTTTTCTTATTATGTAAGGATTAAATAATGACTTATTATTAGCTTAGGAAGTGGAACTTTCATAATTCTGTTCAAGTTTGTTTTTTCTTGCTGCGAAAAACCCTTACCAAAACCAAGTTGGGGAAGAAAGGGTTTATTTGGATAACATGTCCTGATCTTCCATCATTACAGATGGAAGTCAGAGCAGGGGATCAATTAGGAATCATGGAGGCAAACTGCTTACTGACTTGCTTCTCATGGCTATTCAACTTGCTGTCATAAATAGCCTAGGAAAACCTGCAGATGAGTGGCATTATCCACATTGAGTTCGACCCTCTCATGTCTATCATAAATCAAGAAAGTGCCCCAGAGACATGCCAAAAGGCCAATCTAATGGAGGCAATTGAGGCTTTTTTCTTCCCAAGTGGCTCTAGATTGTGCATTTTGACCCAAAGCTAAGCAGCGCACATGCCCTGTCATCACAAGGGAAATTATAATATAGTAACAGAGTGAAAGAGGTAATTTGGCCAAGAGGAACAGGCCTGTTAAGTTAGGTAAAATTGACTTTGTATATTAAGTAGTCTGTAAGTATCAAATTCTAATAATATTTCTTAAAGTAGATAGTCATTAAATAAATTAGTATCTTAAACCCATAGTTCAATTATTGTTTTGTATTTGTAATGAAATAAGTCTGTTATTTCCAACAACCAAAGAAATGACATTAAATAAACCCTCAGTGAAGTAAAATCAATCCTACAGGACATTGCTTGACTTTGTGGCCTAAAATTGATTTCAGTTTTATTATTAGCACTGATGCACTATGGGATCATAGAAGCATGATTTTGTTTCTTAACATGGCTTGCTGCTTTCAAAAATGCAGTGGGCACAAAGGCTCCACCAATTAGACCTGGTTTTTCTAATTTGAAAGAATTGGAACTTACTGTTAGGAACTTGTCACAAAGACAAACATTCAAAATCTGTAAATAATGGGAAAATGTTGGGAAAATATATAGGTAAAATATAGCTACATCTGAAAATAAAGTGCTTTAAAAATAGATGGCTGGGTTTATTATTGATTCATTTTACCTTCTCAATTTCTTAATTTAGATCTTGCTCAAGCTGAAGAAAAATAGAGTTACTTTTGTAAATTTACTTCACTGCCAAATCTGTACTATTCTTTTCCACATGTTTTCTAAATGTCAAGAAATTAGAAGATTATTTGTTTATACTGAATTTTAAGAGTTTTTCCATATGAGAAGTAAATCAGATGTGTGTATACCCTGTGCATCTCTAAGGGAAAAATATAAATTTTTCCTGCTAATCATAAATTTTGATATCAAATACAAATTCATTTAAAGAAGTAGAGCATTTTGACTCATTTTTAGTTAATCATGTTTAGTTACTTGTATTCCTTTATTTTTTTAATTCAATATGAAAATTAAGTTGTACTTAGTCCTATTGCTTATTTATGTGTACATTAAATGAAGAGACTAGATAATATAGCTTATACATTCTGGAACTGCTAAAATGTCTTTATCAATTCAAAACAATGCTTAGATGTATACTATTCTTTTTTAATTAAGTTAATTTTGAGTCTCTATTTTCATTTGTTTTTAATGCTTTCTTATTCTTTGAAAGTTCCATACATTTATACAATATATGTATTGTTCTTATGCATCTAGCACAACCTCCTATAGCTCCCCCCTACTATTTTATCACATCTCCCTTCTAGCTCAGTGTCCTCACCAGCCACTGCTGTTTGAGAAACTTATCAGTGGTCAAATACTCAAAGAAGAGTGACAGCCATCAGTTGTCAGTAGCTCTTCCAATATGGTTAGATCCTCAGAAGTCTTGTCCCATATTCATGTTGAAATATTGACTGGCTTGATTTTATACATGTCTTGAACAAATAATCAGGAATGCTATAAACTGATTTGTGTATCAGGCACCACATGTCCCTCCCCAAGTGTTGTTTTTTAGATTCTTTCTACCCTATGTTCAGCACCTGCAAATTTGCCTTAGCCTTGGTTGGTAAGACATTTATTCAGGCAACCCACCTACATATGAGCACACAGAGATTTATAGTCAGCACTTTGACCAGTCTCTTCACTAGGAACTACCCATTGCAAATAGAAGCTTCTCTGACCAAGAGTGAGAATGTCCCAGGTCTATGAGCACAAACATTAATATTTGGAATGCAATTGTACATCATGATAATATAGCAAAAGCAAAAGCAGATCCCCCACCGAGGGCCTATGATGTTCCCAGTCATGAGCTTTAAATTTGGATTATAGTACTATGTCTTAAATCCTTCTCACCGAGCAGGCATGCTATGTATCTGGCCAGGAAGTGCTTGGCTACCCTCATAAATAACATTTACACTATTCCTGCAACAGTGGACACTTCTTGCCAACAGTTTGATGTTGTGGCAGGCAGGGTCCAGTGTTCTATAAGAGCATTGATGTTACTGTTAAAGCTATCCAACAGGAAAGGAGTTTCTTGGTTAGATCAAGATTGATATCTCTATGCCCTGTATCCAAAGCGAGTGTTGCCTTCAGCAGTAGGGTATTACACAATCTAGTTTTTGTGGACAATCAAGAGCCACCAGTTTTTTTTGTTTGTTTTGCTTTTGTTATTGATGTGATCATTGCCATAGTTAGAGTTTCTGTTGCTGTGAAGAGAGACCATGACCATGCCAATGCTTAGTAAGAAAATCACTTAATTGAGGCTAACTTACAGTTTCAGAGGTTTAGTTCATTATTGCCATGGCAGAAAGTATAGCAGCATGTAGGAACACATGGTGCTGGAGAAAGAGCACAGGGTTCTTTTTCTGGATCAGCAGGCAGCAGGAAGAGAAAGTGTGTGAGCTTCTGGAACCTCAAAGCTCCCCTCCCACTCCAAAAAAAGGCCATACCTACTCATCAATGCCACACATCCTAATAGTGTGCCACTTCCTACGGGCCTATGGGGGCCATTTTCATTCAAACCATCATAATCATGAAGCAGTGATTGGAACTATGCATTCATGTGATGATAGCATTTGGAAGTTCCCAAATGACCAAAATGGTCAGAGTCAAAGAATTGAGTTGTTCTTAGAAACACTGAAGATAGCATACCCTTCTGCCAAGTGTGACTGACGTAGGACTTTCAGTTCTCAGAACTGTGAGAGAACACATTTCTAAGTTGTTTATTTTCTTCCTTCTTTCATCCCTTTGTTCTTTCATTTGTTTAGTTCTTCATTACTTTTTCCCCTGCAGTGCTGTACCTAGGCCTCATTCATGTTATGAAAAGTACAGTACCAATGTTACCTAACCAAATTGTAACTTGTTCTTCTTTTAAGGCAAAATCAAATGGTTATTTGCTATAGCTTCGTAAGAAAACTAGTCCATCTAGAGTATATGACTTCACTAACCCTGGGGAGCTAGGTATATTTCCAGTACCAGATATGATTGTCTTCCTGTCAAGTGAAACTTAAGTCTAACTAGACAGCTGTTGTTTGCCACCAACATATCTGTATCACCTCTTTTACCTTCATGTATATCTTGCCATGATTATGATTGTCATGGTTCATAAGTATGAATATTTAATTGCTACCCTTGCTTGGAAGCTTGTATTCTATTTTCTAGTACCATGGAAACTATATTGGAGCAAAGAAGTGTTCAGGTCCAATCCAGTTCAAATCATCCTGGAAGTGACCAATGGCTACATTAATAATCTAGTCACTTAGACTACCTGGACCAACCCTTCAAATGGAGGTTTCTTATGCCTGGTACTGGGGATTTTGTTAGTTTATGGTTCTTGTGGTGGGAACCATTATCACCTCAAGTGAATTAACTTCCTGTAAGATTATATATATATATATATATATATATATAATCTTATATATAATATATAATATATATATAAATATATAATATATATTCATAATATATAACATGTTATGTTATATATATATAGTACATAAACTTTACTAACAAAGGATAATTTCTTACAACATTCTAAATCTTACCCCTATACACAGAGATAATTAATTGTACCTACCACCCTTCATTAAAGACACTTCTCTTTAGAACAAATGGAGACTATCAGTTTCCTGACTATAGGGGACCTTATGAAGAGCCTGTTCCAAGGCTACCTCCAGGATAATGCAAGAAAATCCATGAAGGCAGTGAGGGCTTAGGAAAAAATCTTATCTATCTGAGGGCTAGACTTTTTCCATCTGATGGTAATTAGAAATAAGTTTGTAATCTGTCTAACTGGTAAAATAAGAAAACACACGTGCTTTCTGATGTTAACTTTCTCTTTTTACTTCATCTTAAAAATGGTCTCTGACTCTTTCTATCTCCACACTGCTGCATACAGATACATATCTTTGCATACATACATCATTTCACAAGGCTACACATATTTATTTTACATACATTTCTCCTCTATATCTCTTTTCTATACAGCTTCATCTTCCTTGTCTCCACACAGCTACAAATCTCTTTGGCACAGTTACATTTACACATTTCTTCTCTCTACTCTGCTACATTGCTTCACATATAATTACATCATTTATTCACTCTTTACTCATTCTTTCATTCATTCATTCTCTCATCTTACTCTCACAGTGCTGCTTCTTCTCTGATCAACTATGGACAATTCTGTGTTACATTTTCTCTCTGCCCATTCAGCTACATCCCTCACTTAGCACACATACCTACACACACTCACACACTCACTCTATCCTCTATCAATCTCTTACACTGTTTCTTCACATGATTCTCCTTCATTCACTCTCTCACCTTCCCTAATGCTTCTTCATCTCTCACTTGGCACAAATACACTTCACTCATATAATGCATAGCTTCCTCCTCTATGTTGCTATGGCCCTCATCTCACACTCAGCACACACACACACACACACACACACACACACACACACACACACACACACACACACTTTACTCACATTCTGCAGCAGCTCTCACATAACTCTACCCAGTCATCTCTCTCCACACCTCTGCTGCTGCCTCTCTCACAGCCAAACTCTGGACAAATACAAGTTACATTTTCAGGGCCCTACCCATCCTCAAAACACAAGATAGCATAGTTTCTCTTAGGCTAGTAAAGTCATATTGACCTGTGCACGTAGCTATAAGTCGGTGAGGGGTCCCAGTGATTGGCTGAACCTTGAGCCTGTAGCATCTACTGAGGTTAGGATTAAATGCAAAATGCCAATTACTGAGAAAAGTATGTTTCAAGTTGCCTCAGGCTTTGACCTTGAATAAGCAAAACACCTGGAAAAAAGACCTCATGTATTTAACTCTAGGGGCAAAAACTTGCTTTGAATCTGCTCTGAAGTCTAAAGTTAGCTCTCCGTGTAAAAGGCTGTCTTTGTGACTGAGAATCTGTCAGTCTGAGTAATGCAAAATATCCTAGTATTGTTTCTATACATCAAAATTATGCAGCTTAAACAGAAATCATAACCTGTCCATCCACAACTATAAGTGTTCCCAAAGACATAAAATACACTACTAAAGGGCTGTGGCAAGTATCCCACAGCTGTTCTTATTAGGGAAGCATAATGGTGGAACATGAGAAAGTTACAGAGAGAAAACAACCAGTTTCCAGCAGCCAGTGACCCCATGCTTTGCCAGGTGGGGCTTCTTATCAGGGAGTTATATGTCTGGTGGGACGATTTGTCAAACACTAGTTGTCACCTGCTGTATACTCCCACAGCCCTTAGCACCTGACTTCCTCCAGTCCACTCCTTTCCTTTATTCAAGTGTATATTTCTTCCAAATTTGACAATGCCTATGACTGTTTGTTTCTTACACTGACATTTACCATCATTTCAGTGAAAGTTTCTATAGTTTTATTTGGTTGAGATAGGCTAGACTGTTCTCTAACTCAGTTTCCTTCCTGTGATTACTGGTATGCATCAACATTCGCTTTTAAACACTAAAATAACTATCATTAATGTCAGTATTTCAGGAACCTCAGATATTATAATCACTCTGCTTTCTACCAAACTATTAACCCGATCACCAACTTTCTCTATACTTTTACTATCTATTAAATTATAATATATTCAAAAGTTTCTTTCAACTCTAAACTTTTATCATTAAAATACCTGACAAAATTATAACTTTCTAAACAATTCCTTAACTTTTTCTCTCACCTCTCACCTCACAGCTGCAGAAAAATCATATAATCTATAGATAGGATAAATCCATACATATATTTAATCTGGTCCAGAAGAACACACATTGAGTATATTTTAATTTTATTCCTACACTACACCCCAATGCTCTCGGATAATGTATAATTTATTTATTGTCCCTATGATCCAATGTGCCTATTCCACTCATTGACAACTGGTTATTATCACATATTTTTATTTAAAAAAATTCAATAAAAATGCTTAGGTAAGAATATTCTCAGAATTTGGGCTCCAACTCATTGAGTCTTCATGAATATCAGTCTTCCTTTTTCCTTCTCATGAAGGAAGAGTATTCATCCTATACTATTGTTCTCAATGGAATCACCTTCTTTATTGATTATCTTCCATCATTCACAATTTCCCCATTTAATCAACATTCTGCTCTTCTTTCCAGTTTGTAAATGTACTAAAATGTAGATAAAATATCCTTAAGTGTACTTTGATTCTTGCAATTATACATTTATTTTGGTTCTAGTATCTTGATTTTTAAATAAATGCCACTCTATATCTAAGTTATAGCATTCAGCATTAATCACTTTAATTTTTTCAAAATAAAATAACCAGATTAAATAAAAATTTTAATTAAAATAATAAAACTTAAATGTGGGCACACAAAAGGACCATTATTAAACCTCAAATTAAGAATATATATCACTATAAAGTGAAAAAAAGACAATAATTTGAGCCTTTTGTTGTTGGCTGTCATATCTTGATGTTATTTTTAGGTCATGGTATTGCTTAACCTTATTGAACTTGATTATGAACCATGGTCTTTATTCCCATTTTTCCATAACAAGTTCTAATTCTATTATCCTACATATTTCAGATATTAATCTTGATTGATTGATTGATTGATTGATTGATTGATTGATTGTGTGTGTGTGTGTGTGCAGATGCCCTCAGTGTGCAGAAAAGGACATCAGATTCCCTGGAGTGAAGTGATAGGTGCTGGTGAGCCACTAGACTTGGGTACTGGAAACTGAACTTGAATTTCCTGGAAGAGTTGTTAAGTGTTCCTAACCTCTCAGCTATCTCTCCAGCCTATCTCACATATTTTCAAAACGACTCTTTAACACACCAATTTCTTTTCTAGAACTCTGGACATTGATTTTAGAAGTAGCATATGCTGATATTATTTGTTTACCTCTCTAGATCCTAGCTTGGCTCTCTCTTCTCTGTTCTGCATCCTAGAGGATAACATCTATGAGCTGGATTTCAGGGCTCTCCTGAATTTTGGCTTTGAATTGCATTTTGCCAATGATAGTTGTTGACAGGAAAGCAAATAACATGAGCATAAGGATACCAGGCACCTAGTCCTTTCCACTGATCAACCCCTGTCAGAATAATGTTTTATCATGGCTGTGTTGCATAACTGTGGTTCTTATGGAAAATAAAAATAGAGGACATAAGTCGTGAGTGGCTAAAACTATCATTGGGTGGCCCTATCTCACTGAAAGGACTTGCTTGTAATAATAACACTACTCTCCTTTGTCACCACTGGAGGACTGGGAATAGCTTCATGGTACTATGAATCTCTGGGTCCATCACTGTTTCTAATAGGTTTCTTAATGTTTTCCTCAATTCCATAAATAATCCCTTCATTAAATTCTCTTCAACTGCTCTAATAAGCTATTCTCAGTAGAAGTTATGTTTTAGATATATTTAGCTTTCATTGCTCACTAACACATTTTTTCTATCTTTTGTACAGTTATTCAACAGTTGAAACATAATCAGAAAAAATATTCTCTTAAAACCACTTAAAAACAATTTAATTATGAGAATCCATTACTTAGTTGTTGGGAACAGGTGGGGAATCATAGAGATTAATGTCACCAGGAAACACTTAACACACTAGGTACAATGTTAGGCTGATACTAATCTTGAAGGCCTGAGACAGTTTGTTAAATATTGAAAACATGATGTATTGGTCAGGAGAGGCTCCTGGAACAAAGACAATGCAGTCAGTGCCAGTGATACTAATTGAAGTACAGAGTGCAAAGAAAAATAGGATTGCCCTGCTTTCTGTTAGTTTTCTTTAGCGGTCTCATGCTAGCTGTACCTGTATATACACAAAAGCAATACCAGAAGAAAAGAATAAAAAGTTGTTTTAAAGATTAGCTATCTAAGAAAGAGAAATCTCACTTCTGAGACAGTCTAGGCATTTTAATTTTCTTTTTAATGTAAGTAGTTGCTCAGTCCATGACTGACTGACAGATTTTGAAACAGAGTTCATTGTACACCTGGCTAGACTTGAAATAACTATGCACTTCTGGCTTGCCTCATATTTTAAAATCGAGAAAAATACTATTTACATATTTAACGTTAATACATTTGAATGTTCGGAAATATGGTCGTGTCCTGTCTATTAAAACAGGAAGTTTATGAATTATGCTACCTATTTAGGCTTTATAAGTATTATTTTCCAAACAGATTTTGAAATTCAAACTATTACATCTGGGTGGGTTTTGGAGAGTTTGTTTTACAATAAGCTGTAGCAGAGGGTGTTAAACATCCCCTGAGAGAATAGTTAAATCATGCAAATTAACATTTTCAGGATGAACTTCAAACTCATACAAGGCCTTGACATGTAGGTCACAAGATTGGGTCCACAAAGCCTTCTATTTTTCTGAAGAAAGCTTAGTTAAATTACATTGATGTTCCTTTTCTTATCCCTAAGACATGACATGTTGAGTCACCCACAGTTCTTTTCCCATCAACTCTAAATAGTGTAAGGAAAAATAAGAAAATCAATTTAATAAATGCTAGGATGAGTCATATTATAAATTAGATCAGTGTAAAACAGGGATTTGCAAAGGATGACATTTTAGAAGCTGTGGAGAAATGCATTTCTAAGGAAATGGGAAGCACTTGACAGTTATAGAGAGAACCTGCTCATGTAATTTTAGCAGGACCTAAAGCATATCCACACTAACACCATCAGATGGAAAGGGACAGGTTGTTACCAGTAAGTTCAGATCACAGGGATCTCATAATTCCCTCCAGGAAATAGGACAAGAACAGCAGAAATCTGCCTTTCTTGATACATTTGCATGAAGGTCATACTGAAAGGGTTCCTGAATGCTGACAAAAGCAAAATCACTTATGCGGCAAAGCCTGGCTAGGGAATACCTCAATAAGTGCTTCTTGGTATATGTAATCTTTAAAGAGTCTCATGTAATAGACACTTGTGAGCAATCTCCTCAGTGCAGATGTCCAATATACAAAATTGTGCTCCTTTGCTCCCTTGGGAAAGAATATTCTAATAGCTATTCTCTTTTAGTTATGTGGTGAAGTCTGTTCTGAACGAAACATAAATGATGTAGACCAAGAGTTATGAAGCTGCTCTAATCATGAGGTCTTCAGCCATGGTGATGTTTCTTGTGGTAAGCAAATAGGGAACATATATGCTGCTGAGTTCCACATTTGCTAAGCACATGGAGCTTAAGTGCAGTGTGACAACTGTGGTTTTTTTTTTTTACATTCACTGATGTTGTTCTGCTATGAACTCTTTCATTTGAAGCTTTGACTTATAGTGTTTCTCTCATTTATTTTACACATAGGACCTAAGTCCACTGTGCATTCTCTTTTGTATTGCAAGGTAAGATTGGCCACTTAACAGCTTAACATATTCTTCATGCCTAGCAGTGTGACATTGTGACATTTCTTGTATGCAATCAGTAAACTTTTGTGGATGAAACTGTCTGTAACTGTCTCATGCATGAGGTTTTTCTCCACTTTTGCTGTTGTTTGTTTATTTTTTGGTTTTTACATCTTGACCACATTCCCCTTCCTGCCACTCCTCCAAGCCCTTCTCCCCACCACCCCCTATCTTTCCCCCACTTCTCCCTGGTTTCTCATCAGAAAAGTGGGGGCCTCTCATGAATATCAGCCAGCCATGGTATATAACGTTGAATTGAGACTAGGTACCTCCTCTTCTATTAAGGCTGAATAAGGCAATTTGGTAGAAGGAAAGGGCCTCAAAATCAGGCAACAGAGTCAGAGACAGCCCCTGCTCCCACTGTTAAGCGTCCCACAAGAAAATCAAATTACACAACTGTCACATATATACAGAGGGCCTAGGTCAGTCCCATGCAGGTTTGCTGGTTGTCAGTTTAATCTCTGTGAGCCTCTATTATCCCCAGTTGGTTGGTTCTGTGGGTTTTAATGTGGTGCTCTTGACCCCACTGGCTCCTGCAATCCTTCCTCCACATGTTCCTCAGGATTGCCCAAGGTCCACTTAATATTTGACTGTGTGTCTGCATCAGTTTCTATCAGTGGCTCGATGAAGCTTCTCCGATGACAGAACAGAAAATTATCACTGAGTATAGCAGAATATCATTAGGAATCATTTCATTGACTTTTTTCTGCAACAATGATCATGTAATTTTTGCTGTATTATATATATTGATTAGCAATACTAAGCCATTTTGCATGCCTACAGTATAAGCATCTCTATTGTGAGGCAGGGTAATTATGTTTTATGGAATGGGAATTCAGATACTTTCTTCTTTTTTCTTCATTTATTTTGAATGGAGAGATTTTTTTTTTACATTTTCTTGTATTTTTGTTTCATTCATGCCAGTAAGTTTTAGAATCAAGAGTTGTAATTTTCACACAGTGAGTTTGGAAAGTTCTCTTCTCGAACTGCTTCACAGAATACTTTACAAAGCACTGATGTTAAATGTCCTTTATATCTTTTAATTTTGTTTTGAGAATGTTATATATGAAAGCAATGAAATATTATATTTATTCCTTCTCTCAAATTTTCCCTATATTCTTCTTAATATGTTACTTTATAATTTCATATTTCTATTTTGTAAATAACCTACTAAGTTGATAACCCACTATGTGCATATATGTTGGGCCAACTAGTAGAACTGAGAAAATCTGGCCACATCCACAGTTGTATGGGTATAAATATAAGTATTTAGAAGCATGATCATTTAGCAAAATAAGAACAATAACAAAAGGATCTATGCTAGTGCCTATGACCTCCCTAGCCATGAACTTTTGACTTGAATTATATATAGTACTAGGAAAGAAATTTCCTTCTGTGGATCAGGCCTCACAGCATTCATGTGGTCAAAGGTGCTAAGAGTGCCAACAACTCATGTGTAACAAAACACTTGTGCCCCTCAAACAGCATTTCATTGTAGTTGCATTCCACCTGTGACTCTAAAAGTCTTCCTGCCTCCCCACCCATAATGACCTCTGAGATATAAGTAAATGGAGTATGATATATACACTAAATTTAAAGGCTTTTTATTCCACATTCTCTTATGCTCTGCACATTGACCATTTGTGGTTTTTCTATGTACAATGTCATCATTGTAAAAGGAAGTTTCTTATATCAGAGTTAAAAGACACATTAATCTATGAGTATAGTGATAACTCATTAGAATTAATTTAAATAGTATATCTATTTGCCAAAATAATACTAGTACATTCTCCCTTAGGGAAGTGATATCTCTAGCTACAAGTTCGTAGACCCAATAATGATGCTAGACATGGGTTCTATCTTATGGAATGAGCCTTAAAAATTCAAATCAAAAGTGGTTGGTTGGCTGGAGAGATGGCTCAGAGGTTAAGAGCACGGACTGCTCTTCCAGAGGTCCTGAGTTCAATTCCCAGCAACCACATGGTGGCTCACATGAGATCTGTGCCCTCTTCTGGCCTGCAGTCACATATGCTGTATAAATAAATAAATCTTTTAAAAAAAAGTGGTTGGTTATTCTCATGATGTTCATGTCACTCTGTCACCAATGGGCATGTCTTATCAGATGGTTTTTGCTATAGCTTACAGGGGTCACAGATGAGTAAGGTTGATGATTATTTTCTTTCTTCCAGTAGTGTTCATAGCACCTTCAAGCACTGTAAAAGCTAGATAACAGAGAAGGCATTTCCAGGTTGGTTTCTGTTTGATTTCACCGTGTTCTTTGACTCAGACATATGGCATTTTCAGTATTGGCTCTTACTGTTGAGTTCTGAAGGGAATCCAAGAGCAATGGAAATAACCTATAATGTTCAATGATCTCTGATATCTATTGTTGTAGAATAATCTTTTTGTTTATTATGAAGATTTGACAGTCTGTTTGGTTTGATAATGAGCTGAACAGCCAATAACTAGGCAGGATTTTCAGGAACACAGGATTCTGGGAAGAAGTGTCAAGTCACCAGCCAGGAAGAGAGGAAGAACATGGGTAGTACAGAGTGAGACTAATAAAACAACAAGACAAAAAGTCGATTAAAATTGGTTAATTTAAGTTGTAAGAGCTAGTTAGTTGGCTGAGCTTTCTCAATTAATAATAAGTCTCCACATCATTGTTGGGGAGCTGCTGGTCCTGACTAAAAGGTCCAACTACAACCTACTGACCAACCAATAGAAAAAAGATAATATATTCATAGCACTGGAAATTTACTTGTTAGTCTAAGATGCATTGTCTCCATGTAAATTCTTTTTCTATGTGTTTGTATCTGTTCTAGGAAGTTTACATGGTAGTTGATTTCCATAGGACTTTACAATGTGTCTTTAATGCTAATTATTTTACCTCATACTCATTCTACCTCTTCATCCCACCTCTCATCCCACTTAATCTTTGGTGGTCCATTCTTCCCCAGTCACCCTTTGGATTAATACTCTAAAAATGTCTACCTTACTAAAAGCCACATACAGATTCAATGAAATCATCATAAAAATCCTTTAAAATTCTTCATCAAATTGAAAAGAATGTTCTTACATTTCATATTGAAATAGGAAGCATCCAGCAGAGCCAAGACATAACCAAAGAAACAAACAACAAATACTGCTAGAGGTATCACCACCCTTGATTTCAAGTTGTGCCACAGAGTAATAGTAATAAAACCAACATAATACTACCATGAAAAAGACACATTGATCAATGGACTGGGATTGAAGAAACACATATCAACACACATTCTTACAGGTATGATTTTTTTTTTACAAAGGCCAATAGTACACACTGGAGAAAAGTCACCATCTTTGACAAATGGTGCTGGTCAAACTTGATAACTATATGAAAAAGAATGAAATTAGATTCAGTTTTTGTCTCTCACCTTATCAAGAACTCAAATCCAAATGTATCAAGAACCTCAACAAAACACCTGATACCTGAATCTGATAGACGAGAAAGATGGGTGTAACATTCTCTTTATAGGCCATGGGAAATTACAAATAACACACAATAAAGCAAATTATTTCAATGGGAATCCATTGATACAAAAATACTATTATCACCATTTAGTTAAGAGGCAGCCTAAAGAGTGGGAAAAGTTCTTTACTAGCTATATATCTAGTAGAAAATTAGTATCTATAAAACATGAAGTCCTCAAAAATAAATAAATAGCAAAGCAATGAGTAACAAACAAATGGCTTAGAAATATTTTCTGTTAAATATTTAATATCCCCAGTCATCTGGGAAATCCAACTTAGAACTACTTTTAGACTCTATCTTACCACACCCAGAATGGATAAGATTAGGAAAAAATAAGAAAGGAAAAAAAAGAATTGATAACAAATGATGGTATGGATATAGAGAAAGGGGAACACTTACTTACTGTTAGTAAAAGGACAAACTGTTGTAGCCACAATGGAAATAAGTGTGGAGATTTCTCAAAAATAAAAAATAAAAAACTAGATATATATCTACCATCTGATCAAGTTATACCACTCCTTGGCATATGCCCAAATCACTCTTTTTCCTACTGTAGAGACATTGGTCATCCAAGTTAATTGATGCTGTATTCACAAGAACCAGGAAATATAAACAGCTTAATGCTCATCAACGATAAATGAATAATGAAAATGTAAAATAAACAATGGACTTACCGTTCAGCTATTAATACCAGTAAAATTATGACATTTGCAGGTAAATAGATTGAACTGAAAATCACCATTCAGAGTGAGGTAACCCAGATTCAAAAAGCAAAGCATCACAAATTGTCTCCCACTTTGCATCTTTACATATTTGTATTCAAATAAAATTATTCTTTGAGGTCAGGAAGCTAATAAGGGGCCACAACAGGGGAGGGTAGTTTCCCAATGGAATGAAGATAGACTGCTGGTAGTATAAAGTTGGAATAGAGATAAGGGGATAGTTTTAACTTACATTTAACTGGTGAACAAGAATGTTGAGAACTTTTGAAAGATTTTTTCCCATTTGCATTTTTTATGATTTTCTGTTCAGTTCCATGCCCCTTTAAAAATTTGTTTACCTATTTTGTTAATGATTAGTTTTAGTTATTTATATATTCTAGTCATTATTATTCTATAGGGCAAATATCTGACAATTTTTTTCTCCCCTTCTCTGGGCTGCCTTCATTAACTTCACAGATCCGTTTGCTGAACAGAAGCTTATAGTTTCATGAGATTCCATTTGTTAATTGTTGGTCCTATTTCCTGTGCTAGCTGAGTCTTATTGAGAACGTCCTCATCTGTGTCTATATGTTAAAATGTACTCTGTATTTTGTACATTATTAGTTTCAGGGTATCAGATCATATTTTGAAGTCCTTGATCCATAAGGTTCCAGCATCATTTTTCTGCATGTTTAAATCCAGATTTCCCTGCACCATTTGTTGAATATGCTATCTTTTTTTCCAGTGCATATATTTTGCATATTTGTCAAAAATCAGTTAACTGTTAGTGGTTGGGCATATATTTTGGTCCTTGAATCTATTCTACTAATCTATGCATCTATTTTCATGCTGGTAACATACTACTTTCATTGCTACATTTTGAAATCAAGTGTTGTGAACCCTCCCACAGTATCCTTTTTGTTTGGGATTACATTGGTTATACTTAGTCATTGATGCTTCAATATAAATTTTTTGCATTATTTTTTCTAAGTCAGAAGAATGGCTTTAGGATTATGGGATTGCACTAAATCCATAGATTGCTTTCAGTAAGACAGTCATTTTTAATTCTACCAAACTGCAAACATGAGTTCTCTTTCCATCTTTCTCGATTTCTTTTTTTTTTTTTTTTTTTTTTTTTTTTTTTTTTTTTTTTTTTTGGTTTTTCGAGACAGGGTTTCTCTGTGTAGCTTTGCGCCTTTCCTGGAGCTCACTTGGTAGCCCAGGCTGGCCTCGAACTCACAGAGATCCACCTGGCTCTGCCTCCCGAGTGCTGGGATTAAAGGCGTGCGCCACCACCGCCCGGCCCTTTCTCGATTTCTTTAATGTCTCAAAATTTTCACTGTAGAGGGAATTCATTTCCTTGGTTAGGATTATTTCCAAGTATTTGTGTGTGTGTGTGTGTGTGTGTGTGTGTGTGTTATGATTTGGATTGTTTCCATGATTTACATTTGCATTTCAGTCCATTTGTCATTAATATACAGGAAAGCTGCCAATTGTGTTTATTAAATTTTTATCTTGACATTTTGATGGAATTATTGGCTGTACTAAAATTTACCACTGATTATAAGTTCTAAACTTATTTCACAACCAAAGTAAAGCATGTGTTATTTCACCATCTACTTCTGTACAAACAAAATGGCTGTCTGACTGAACTGAGCTAAAGTATCAAAGGTTAGAAAGACATGTATAGAATGGGCAGAAAGTTGCTTAGTTCACTCTAAACGTTCTGCAATATTTCTGATGCTGATTGCAGTTTCATGTGTGTGTGTGTCTCTCCTGTTCTCCTCTTCATACTTTCCTTCTGCCAAACCCCTTTAAGTATGGCAATCTACAGACTAGAAAGAGCTATGACCTTTTTCAAGATGGAGATTTACCACACTGATCACTGAGCAGAAGAAATTGTAAAACTGAATGTTTAATATTTTAAAAACATGTACAAAATGGTTTTCATGAATGATTTTGTACTATGTGCCATTTTGTGGAACAAAGATTATCTCAAAGGACTGGGGCTGCCAGCTATAAGAGGACAACATGAGCAAATACATTTCAAATGTATGCTTACTCCACTTTGCATGAAAATGAATCTCACATTTGATATGGAATTAAAGGTTGAAAATAGTAATCACATATTTACTTATTTTATAGAATTATTATCATCACGTAATATGTACACTGCATTTTCTTTTTAGATGTTTTGTCTTAGTTAGGGTGCATGCTGCAATGAAACATAATGGCCCAAAAGCAAATTTGGGAGGAAAGGATTTATTTGGTTCGTATCTTCCATATCACTGTTAATCATCACAGAAAGGATAGGTACTCAAGGAAGTTAGGAATCTGGAGGTAGGAGCTGATGATGTAAATGCCATGGAGGAGTACTACTTACTGCCTTGAACTTCATGGCTTTTTTACCCTGCTTTCTTATAGAACCTGGGACCACATGCCCAGGGATACTCCACCCACAATGGACTGGACCTTCCTCTATCAATCACTAATAAAGAAAATGCAATAAAATGTAGCCTACAGCGAGATCTTATGAAGATATTTTCTTAATTGGGGTTCCTTCACTCAGATGACTTTAGCTTATGTAAAGTTGACATAAAACTGTCCAGCACATAGTGCTTAGCTAACCTCTTGCTCTGTAGAAGAAGGGAAGCAAAATAGATAAAAGCTAAAGAAAATGTATCTTTTACCAGAGTTTTTCATAACTTAGAATGAATAGTTTTTTGAAAGACTGAAAAGATTTTATGCATCATTTTGGAATGATCAGATATATAGTTAATAAAGCTAAGAGGTACAATTTTAGGGTGTTTTTTTTTTTTTTGCTTTTCCAGTCAGTTAGATATACATGTAATTTATAACCATGAAAAAATAGTCATTTTCACATGTTTTCTCTTAGATAAAAATAAAGGAAATGTTACATTAAAAAATAAACATTTTTTCCAAAGGAGTTTTTTTTTCTAAGAATCCTCTTCAAACACTGTTTCAAAGACTGAAAAGCTACCAAGCATCCCACATAAGGCTGTGGTTCATATAACAATAAATATCAGAAATATCTATATGAGAAAACAAAGCAGTAATTTTAACTTGTACAAAGCAAAACATTATTGCTACATAATATGAAAGAAATTAATGCATTTTCTAAGTACAGTAGGTAGGAACCAAGACCTATTAGCAATTTAGCTAAACTACTTATTAGAATATTCCTATTGAAAATTTTGTGAGTTACAATGATGGCTTTTAGAACATAACCAGCACATATATGGCAATGTACAAAATCACAACTTATTTGAAATGACCTAGTAGGAGGTCTTCACATCACGGAGCACATTGCCTTTGTTGATGATAGTGAAAACCTAACTCCATTTTCCTCTTTTCACTTATTTATAATGAAGTAATTGGCTTTGTACTTCACATGGTCCTGCCATGGTGTGCTGTTTCACTACAGGCCTGAAAGCAATGGAGCCAACAGATCATAAGCTGAACCTCCAAAATTGTCAGCCAAGATAAGCCTTTTCTCTTAATGAGATGATTGTCTTTGATATTTTCTATCGAGATATAAAACTGACAATCACAATTGCATATTATTGGGTAACAAGGAAAATCAATGAGATCTAATTGGCCTACTGAATTTTGACTGAGGTATATAGGCCACTATTAAAGTTCACAAGTACTGGAAATATGATTTTGCATAAAATAGTGAGTTTTAGTGAAATTTTTCCTCTATATACTCAGAAAGGCACAGTGATCTCACTGATGTGGTGAAGATAAAAGTCCTTTTCCCCAAATCAGTGGCAAAATAGGAGAACATAAAGAGAGGGCTGCACAATTAGCAGGGGCACCAGACTGAAGAGATTACAGGATCAATTTCCTGGGGATTTTATTCATTTGCATAGCAATCACAAGGAGGAAGAGGTAAAATAGTGAGCTGGAAGATACCAGGATTTAAACTGTCATTTTAGAGAATAAATGTTTACTGATCTCAGACTACCCTAATAATGAAAAGTAATATGCGAGTTTCTGTGTGTATGTCTCTCTGTCAACCTTCAAGGCAAATTTTATATTCTGAAACCACATGTATAGGTTATTTTTGTTTTTTAATACAAATGAATAAAATATAAATGTCATAAATTAACACAAGTGATTCTTCAATAGGCTTTAGTTTTTTTAGATCATACTATTTTATGACTTTTAAAAGTCCTTTGAAAAATATATGCTTTAACATAAAACACCATAGTACAATTTTAAGGATAACATATCCAAGTAATATTCAGTTTTTTTTACATATATCAATTTTCTGAAGTCAAATCAGAGCCTTCTCAAGCATTAAATATAATAAAAACTAAAGTATCTGTTATTCTGTGCATCTTAGGATACTTTTTTCATACTACTTCAACAGAAATTGACTTAATAGTATTTCCTTAGTGATGAACGATAAGACCAGTAATGTATATAGGCTGAGTTCTAGACAAACACTTTTTCAATTGTGACTCAGGCTCATGATCTTGGTATGTTTAGTAAAATGTTCAAATTAGAGCTTTTAAGAACACACTAGACTGTTTACTAAGGTAATATATTCCTTGTCAATGGGAAGCTTCAGGAAGTTACCAGATGGATTCAACCTCCCAAACTTGGTTTGTGGAATCCTGATTGATCTTATGGTTGGATTAGATTATAAGTGGTTTTCCATATATATGATTTATAGTCATTTACTTTTTATGTGACAGATTATTCAAAACAAAGTGCTTAAAAGTTAAAAGCAACTCCTGTTGTTTTGTGTGTTTTCTATTGTTAGGAACAGCTTCTTGTTTTACAGTATAGATGTTGCTAAACATTGAAAGTTATTCTTATTTGTTATGGATAATCTCTTTAATTAATCATTTTATATTTTGAGAATTTCATACATGAGTATTGTATTTATATCAAATCTACCCATCTTTGTTCCTCAAACTTTTTCCATAGATATCCAGATATTTAGAAACTCCCAACTTTTACTTTAATTGTTTATGCTTACGTATGTTTAATTTTCAAATACATTAAATAATCAGATGGCTCATCCACGGAGAAAACTGATTTTCCCTCTCTCAGCATCCGTTTATAATCTATTGCTCTTCATTGGAAGTAAGTATTTCTTAAATTTCCCCCATTGACATTGGGATGTCAACTGCTGTTGTCATGAAGCTTTTCTTATTTATGCAATCATATTGCTGAAATTTTACAAGTGCAGCATTTATGTCATGTCTAGGGATTATTATCAAGAATCAGGTGCCCTGGTATTCTGTTTCTTAGGAACCTTCTGCCACTCCTTCCATGATATTCCCTAAGTCTTAGGTACAGGGTTTGTATTAACTTACAAGCTATATATGCAGAAAATTGTTATTGAATTAAATGTCTGGATATAGACCAATACAACTAAGGTGTTAATGAGGTGTATACTGAATGTTTCTGGACCTTAAGAGTCACTGAAGAAAAGGTCTATTTTGTTTCTATATCTGTGGGTGTATCTATAAAGAAGTCCATATCCTTCAGGTTGCTATGATATTATTAAACTAAGCAAATATCACCAATATTGCTATGTGTTCAAATTTATAATATTAAAGAAATATATATATATATATATATATATATATATATATATATATATATATATACATGCACACACATATATGGATATACATTACTCAAGTCCTTATCTGCAACTTCAATATCTAGCAGGGACCTGACTTGATATAAGCAGAGTTGACTGTTCTGTTGAACAGCCTTTTCTTTCTGAAGGGCAACATTAGCACTCTGCTTATTATTTAGTACCTCAGTAATATTCACTGCTTCTTCAGGATATTTCAGAGCTTTTGCTTCCAAAACTTTTAGCCAACAATTTGTGAGAGCCTACTATTCTTTCACTGTAGGACACAGAGAGATTAACTAAATGTGATCCTTCTCTACAAAAAACTAAGATGCACATAAATAATGAAAGGAATAGTTCAAGTTTTTATCTTAGAGATAAGAGCAAATGGAAATTGTAAAAATAAAGTGTTTCTCTGCCAGCTGGTGTGACAGGAGGAGATGGCTCAGCTTTGTAACTAGGTCTTGAAATAAGACAAAACACTGACAGATGGATATAGTAAAGGGTTGTTCTTACTTGTTTTCTCTCCCCTGACCCATGAGTGCTCAATATCAGCCTGATTCCTTTGAATGCTTAGCATCAAGTCTTGGCTGCATATTTTTCATCTAAAACCTCTTGTTGTAATGTCTTTTACATTTTTAAAGCTGTCCTCAGTTCTGACATTAATTGAATCATCAATGGTGTTAGACAACCTTGATCTGCACATCACATCTGCACTCCTAAGAGCATTTTTATTTATTTATTTATTTATTTGTTTATTTATTTACTTATTTATTTATTTTGCATAAGAGACACCATACTTTTCCAAACTTTTCTTTATGCCTTGGTAACCATTTGTTTCAAATGTCCTTTGCTGTAGCTTGATTTCACAAGTTCTTTAAGCAGTGGCAGCTGAGTACTCAAGTATCTGTGTAGCTGGAGTTTTCTCTCCAAGTCCCACCAAGCCCTGGCAATCCAACAGCCCACTTTTAATAAACACACAGATGCTTATATTATTTAAAATGTTTGGTCTAATGGCTCAGGCTACAAGATATCTAGTTCTTACGTCTTAAATTAACCCATTTCTATAAATCTATACCTTGCCACATGGCTCTTGGCTTACCGGCATCTTCACATGCTGCTTGTCATGGCAGCGTCTGGCAGTGTCTCCCTCCTCCTTCCTGTTCTCTCAATTCTCCTCTCTCTTAGTCTAGCCTAAACTTCCTGCCTAGCCACTGGCCAATCAGTGTTGTATTTATTGACCAATCAGAGCACATACAGACCATCCCACAGCACTTCCCCTTTTCTTTCTTTTTTTTTTTCAGAGATGAAAGCCAAGAGGTCAGAGCAATAGCTAAGAGCTAAAAACCTTACCCTTCGCTGTCGCTGTTGTCCTACCTCTCCAAAAGGGACCTACTTCCTGTGTGTTTGTGCTTTTTATTGACTTTCTATTCTGACTTCTCATTGGTTGTAAACCCAACCACATGACTGCCTCATCACTGCCCATCTGTACAACCTCCAGGTCTTCTATTGTTGGTATTGAGATTAAAGGTGTGTGTCTCCATGCTGGTTGTATCCTTGAACACACAGAGATCCACCTAGCTCTGCCTCCCAAGGGCTGGGATTAAAGGCGTGTGCCACCAACGCCTGGCTCTGCTATGGCTTGCTATTAGATCTGACCCCCAGGCAACTTTACTTATTAACAAACAAATAAAATCACATTTCAGTACCAAAAAAAAATCACCATATATCTGTCTGTACTTACCATTTCAAATGGCCAGTAGTTTTGTTTTGTATTTTTCCTAACCACCCCAATACTAGAATTTTAGGCATGTGTCAGACGTTCTTAAGCTCTGTTGAATATTACAGTGACTAGAGGAGATTATTAATTTCCCAGCTGAAATTTAGATTTAGTTTTGCTAGAGACAGAAGGACATCATTATCTAATTTGAAACCTCCTGTGGTCAGTTACATGTGTAGATTTGTTAAGAATCAAGGAATAGTGTGAAGGGAACACTTTCTGTATCCTCAAATGTGATAAAAATCTGGTAATGCAAATGGCTTTCTCTGACTCTGAGTTTATTCTTGGTGTTCAGATTCACAAACAAAGTTCACTAAACTAAAGAAAATAGGTTTGTTTAGCTCAGTTTTAGAAGGTGAAAATATTGTAATGTGAATGTCCAACAATTCAGTTTCTTTTGAGGAGCCTCTATTTACATCTTACCATAATGATGGGACTATAGCGATAGCACAGCCGAAATGGAGTGGTCACAATGTGAGATATGTAGAAAGAAAGTGACAGGGGCTGACCTTGCTCTTTTTTTTTAAGTTTATTATTTTTTTAAAGAATTATTTCTTTATTTATTACCTATACAGAAGAGGGTGCCAGATCTCATTGCAGATGGTTGTGAGCCACCATGTGGGTGCTGGGAATTGAACTCAGGACCTCTGGAAGAGCAGTCGGTGCTCTTACCCTCTGAGCCATCTCTCCAGCCCGACCTTGCTTTTTTATATAGCAATCCATTCTCTTGAGAACTAACTGGGCTTGCAAAATCGCTGTATTTAACTGGGTTTGTAAAATCTCTGTATTGTTCCTTTCAAGAGAATTATCCTGGATGAAGTATATCTTGTTCTATACATTACTTTTAGAAAAGGGTCCATGATTTTCCAACATTGGTACACTAAAGACTATGCTTCCAACTCATTGACTTTTGGGAGCCAGACCCAAACTATCCCAAAATCATAACACTGTTTAATGTTCATTTCAGTTAGCATGTTCTAAATAGACTTTCAAATTATCTTTCCATTCCATTTACAATGTTTGATCACACATTTCTTAATGTATTATGCAGATCAAGCTTTGTCCTAGGAGTCATCCCAAAGAGTGAAAGAGTAATCAATTCTCTGTTATTGTTGGTTTAATCAGCAATCTCTTTGTTACTATATTTCAAAATAATCTTTAATTTGTTCATGTCTTATCACTTCTATCACATTCTCCCTGAATTAAGTCAACATTACCTCTTACCTATGCTAGTAGACTTCAAACACTTCTGTACTCACTTTTTCTACTGTAACATATGGCCCAGTCTCTAGACAACAAGTTTGTACATTCAGTCTCAAATGGCTTTTTAGATTCTCCTGAAAAAATGAGATCATTCAATCTAGTGTTCTGAATTCTTCAAATTGTTTTAATCACAGAATAAAATTTACCTTTACTACAGCCTACTCTTTTGGTGAACTAAATTCCCAGAATTTTCACCTTCCTTCAAATTCTTCCTCAAGGTGCATCAGGCACATTGGCCTCATTATTCTTCAAATACTGCATGCATGCTCATGTAAAGGGACTAGGGATTACTATTATATACATTGCAATATAACATGACTAGCTCTCTTGTATCAGTCAGATATTTCTTTCTTCAAAGGTGAATAATATATTTTAGCTCTAACACTATATGCTTATTTATTTTTTGTTTGTTTTTGTTTATTTATTTTCCATATCTGACATGGTCATTTCCTTAATTTATACCTTCTAGAATGAATGTTCTCTACAATATGGTAAGGTTATATATTTCCTTAGCATTATACTTCTATCATCTTAAACAGCAATTTTACTCCAGTAGTGAGTATTGAAAAACATGAATACATGAATGCAGTGGAAAGGTATAGACTAAATTCTAAACAGTCTTATCAAATAAGAAACACAGAGCCAAATACAGAGTTAAAAGCCCAAGAGATCAGAGTACTAGCGAAGAGCCAAGACTACCTTTAGCTTACCACTCACTGCTGTCCTTCCCCTGAGAGAGAGAGAGACCTTCTTCCTGTATCCTGTCTTTTTATTGCCTTTCTGTTCTGCCTTCTCGTTGGCTTTAAACCCAACCACATGACTTCCTCATCACTGCCTGTCTATTCAGACCTCCTGGTCTCTATGGTTGGTACTGGGATTAAAGATTTGGGTCACCATGCTTGGCTGTGTCCTTGACCGCAACAGACTCTGCCTGCCATTTGATCAGATTAAGGGTATGGGCTACCACCAACTGACTGCTGTCCCTGGCTTGCTATGACCTCTGACCCCCAGGCAAACTTTATTTATTAACATACAAATAAAATCACATGTCAGTACAATTAAAATATCACCACAGAAAGGATTTCTGGTCAAGGGAATGTATGCAAGACAGAAAGTAACTAGTCTGGGAGATCATGTTTGGCAAGAGGGTGCTTAGAGTGGAGTGGCAAATGAGTGGTTTTTGATAGGGAAGTAAAAGTTAGAATGTGAACAAGGTTAAAGGATGCATATAGACTTCCAAAAATGGTGTTACCATGGATTTAACAATAACTGAAAGAGACTGCATTCTTACTACTAACATTTACTTATATATTGTACATTACATCCTGACCACAGTTTCCCCTCCCTCCACTCCTCCCATTCTCCCCTACATCCCTTCTCCCCTAGATCTGCTCCTCCATTGTCTCCCTTCAGAAAAGACCACACCTCCCAGGGATATCAACTGAACATGGCATAACAAGATGAAATAAAACTAGGCACAAACCCTCATATCAAGGCTGGACAAGGCAATGCAGTAGGAGAAGTGTCCCAAGAGCAGGCAAAAGAGTTAGAGACACCCTCACACACACTTGCACTGTCAGAAGTCCCACAAAAACACCAAGCTATACAACTATAACATTTATGCAGAGGAACTAACTCAGATCCATACAAACTTCCTGGTTGTTGCTTCTGTCTCTGTGAGTCCTTATGAGCCCTGCTTCAATGATTTTGTGGGCCATGTTCTCATGGTATCCTCAACCCCTCTGGCTCTTAGAATCATTCCTCCCCCTTTTCCACTAACTTTCAATACTTTGTCATAATCTGTATTTAATATTAAAGTGCCAATAATAACATATCTCACATCATATTACTAGCATTTTGAACCCAATGAGGATTTTACTATAAAACTATTAAAGAAAAAGAGGATTAGAAAGATCAATGATGTCAAGTTTGTTGTCACATACCTGTAACACCACTTAGTAAGCTGAACTAGAATGATCACAATTCAATGTTGATACCTTGTCTCAAAATTGGGGGGGAATTGTCTGAGTATATAACTTAAGAGTAGAACACATGCCTAGTAGGTGCAAGTCCCTGGGTTCAATCCTAGCACTGCAAAAATGAATTTAAAACAAAAATGTCATGTTCACAGGTATTCAAGTATCAAAACAACAAAAACACAAATTCTAGTATGCTTAAGAATTACTAAATACAGTATTAGATTGCTCAGTTTAGCAGTGTGACCTTCACCAGAGTACTACCAATCATAATGAATTTATTTTATATTCATGAGAGTGACATTTTTTATACAAAATGTCACTGCAATAATTATTCATGAATTATTATAAAAAAGACATCAGTGGCAGAAATTACCTTGTAAATCTTCCAAATGGTTACTTTTTGTTCTTTCTTTTGAGTTCAGATTTATACTTTTCTTTGCAAATTTGTTTTATTCTTCTCTCATATATTACATCCAGACTACAGTTTTCCTCCCTCCTGTCCTTGAAGCCCATTCTCACCACCTGCACTTTCCTCCAGATCCACTCCTCAGTTTCCCTTCAGAAAAGAGGCCTTCCAGAGATATCAACCAAATATGACATAACAAGTTACAATAAGATTAGGCACAAACACTCATATCAAGGCTGTACAAGGCAACCTAGTAGGAAGAAGAGTTCCTAGTGTAAGCAACAGTGTCAGAGACACCCTCACTCCCATTGTTAGGAATCCTACAACACCACCAAGCTACACAACCATAACATGTGCAGAGAGCCTAGGTCAGACCCATGCAGATTCCGTGATTGTCAGTTCATTCTCTTTAAGCCCATATGAGCCTCATTTAGATAATTCTGTGAGTCATGTTCTCTTGGTTTTCTCAACCCATTTGTATCCTACAATTCATACTACCTCCACTTCTGTGGGGTTCCTGAAGATGCACCTGATGTTTGGCTGTGGGTCTCTTCATGTGCTTCCATTGGTTGCTAGATGAAGCCTTTCTGATGACAGTTATGCTAGGCTTTGGCCTAGAAGTATAGCAGAATATCATTCTGAATCATTTTATTGACTTTTCCAGATATTTTAATCCTATAACAAGTGATCTCTAACTATCAAAAATATACTCTAAAATAAGCATATATATTCAAAAAAATTCACTTATAGGGCTAGAGATATGGGTTAGTGTATAAAGCACTTGCTGTCATGCCTGATGCCCTCCAATCTTCATATGTGAACATGTCCTGGCACACACACACACACACACACACACACACACACACACACACACACACACTGTAATTTTCAAAATTCACACTAAATAAATGTAATGTTACAAAATTCACTTCTATGAGTGTAATCTTTGATAGTAAAGTGATTTGCTTCAGTCATAAAAAGGGAATGATCTCTTATAGCACAAATTCTAATCATTGCGCACCAGATGTAGCGGGACTTCTAATTGGTCTTAATAATAAAAAAACCCAGAGTCAGATATAGCTGTAAATACTGAAAGATCAGAGAGACAAAAGAGCAAGCCATAGCCACTTCTTACTTCTACCTAATTCTCAGACCTGAAAGGTGGAGCGCCTAACTCCACCCTGTTTTATTACTTCCTTTCTCTGTTTTCCTGTTTTATCCTCCCAAGTGCTGAGATTAAAGGTATGTGCCACCACTGCCAGGGCTCTAGTGGCTAACTCCTCACTCTGATCTCTAGACAAGCTTTATTTGTTAGAAGACAAACAAAATATCACCACAATCTCTTAAAATTATATTTACTAAGAAATGCAGTGATGTTTCAAAGTATAAACACTAATTTTTATGTGAACCAGGTCAGAAAAGTTCACAACACAATAGCTAAACTAGGATGAATATGGTGTCACTCAACTTTAATCCCAGAAATTGGGAGAGAGAGGCAACCAGATCTCTATGAGTTTGAGGCCAGTCTGGTCTACATTTTGAGTTTCAGGAAAGCCAGAGCTACATAGTGTGACATACATACATACATACATAATTATTATTATTAAACTACTCACTTTCATATTGCTTACTATAATCTTAGAAACTAAAAGACTTTTTCGTCCCCAAATATCAGACAATACTAAATTGTCATAAATTAATATCTTTATAAATGAAACTTTGTCATTTTTACTCATAGTATTGTTTATACAACCTAGCATCACCTTTTTCCCATCACTCAACTGCTGACAATTACTCTGAATATTGTGCTGGACTGAATATGAATATGTAGTGTAAGAAGTCAGCCTTCAGAGGTAGGGATGAAAACTTCTCATCATTCTTGTGTGCATAATTTATGTTGGAAAGAAGAGCAGAGTAATTGGCACTGTACCATGGAAATACTAAGTAATGATGGCAGTAGTATTTCTTCTTCTCTTCCTCACCACCAAACTGAAAAATTCAGTGCACTTAAATATTGAAGAACAATTAAGCTTTGGTCGTATGATATAGAGTTCATTATTTTCACAATCTTGTTTATCACAGAGTAAAATTTATACTTTGAAGAACCCAACGTTTAATTAATTTTCAATATTGTCCTTTGTCTTAACAGATATTAATCATTTGATTTTCAAAAATTATAGTCCTGTTTATATGTAGGTAAGGGAAACACTGCCTAGAGTAGGCCAAACCACACACAAACCAGTGGACCTCTTTGCTACTCTTAGGATAGCCATGCATAGGCTTACATTTTATGAATGCTTAAAGGTTTTTAACCTTTGTCTTCAAGTTCAAGTGTACAAAATAGTGAATCAAATTTGGACAACAAGAAAGAAAAATGCATCTCCATTCCTTTTGAGGGAACAGTGCTATGATAATCCTCATTTTGAGTTAAACTTAGTGTGTTTTTATATTAGAAGAGAATTTTAGTAACATATTTATTTATCTACTAGCTAGGTATCCTGTACTTCATAATTGAAAGTGATAAAAGACATAGTAAATGCAAATTCTAAGTCTCTGATTCATGAATTTAATGGCAGAGTGCAGGATTTTTATACCTAATTTTATTTTCCAAATCCCTTAGGGGATGGACTTCACAAGTTCTGTTATTATCATAAAAAAATCAAGAGCATTATGATCCATGCAGATGAGTGACAAAAGGAAATAATCTAATACAATATAAAGAGTACATTTGAAACAATTTCAGGTTCTACTTTGTATACCTTTATGT
Source organism: Peromyscus maniculatus bairdii (assembly GCF_049852395.1). Taxonomy (NCBI): domain Eukaryota; kingdom Metazoa; phylum Chordata; class Mammalia; order Rodentia; family Cricetidae; genus Peromyscus; species Peromyscus maniculatus. The sequence goes on from NC_134875.1 coordinate 103,584,231, forward strand.
TTCTAGCTATTTTCATTTAATTACAGTGAGTCTATAGATAAAACTAAAATTACATCAAATTCACACAAATTTTGTGCATGAAATAAAAACAAATAAAGTGAAACATAAGCGTTTTATGTAACTTAAATTTAACAAGGATAATTAGCCAAACAGTGTACATATTTTTAGCAGTTGGAAGCTTTATGTTCTTTCTGAAGTTATGTACAGGGAGTTTATTTTACAATTTACTGTAAAACATAATTAACAGCTTCTTTCTTATCTCCTTCCTTCTAAAATCCTCCTAAATGTTTTGTTCTGTTTGGTCCTATTTGATTATCTAGCAAGTGTTCACTTTCTTTTCATGACAAATAATCAGTGAAAACATGTCTTGAGTCAGAGTGAGGGGAAAGCAAGATGCATTTAAAGAACCTATTTTTCAGTTGTCTGATTATTGGATTCTTTAGTTTTCTGTCAGTTACTTTTCTTAAAGCAGTACTAAGAAAAACAGTCATTCTGGTTCTTCCTAAATATGTCATGACAGCAAAGAGAAAATTTCAATTTCTTCTTCTAGACATTTAAATTGTTCTCAATGTAATAAAACTCTATTCTTTGGGAGGCTTATAATTCAAAACACAGAGAAATGTTTAAACTGTGGAGAAGCAAACTATGCAGAACAGGAGGAAAGTAAGTATGGCATGGGAATATATTTTCAAATCTGAAATGAGAAGGAGAAATTATTGTGAACTGTCTGCAGTGAGTATTTGCACAGTGCAATGCACTCTAGTAATGTTAGAAGAGCACACAGATTTCACAAAATGTGGGTGCTGAACTTCCACCTTAAGAGTTCCCTTGAAGAACGTATGTATATGTATAAAGAGCTCTGATTTATATGAGATAATGAAGTGCCAAAAAGGAAGGCAGAATGTCCATTCTGAAGAAAGAAAGATGTTTTGACTTCCGAATTTAGACACTATTGTTGTGTCATAATGAACAGTATTTTGTTCTGTTATACATGTCTATCAATTTTTCCTGGGAGCTCTACCATACAATGTGGTAATAACTAAACATATGGGGACTATTTAAATATTAAGTAAATAAAACATTCATTTCCACATTTGCACTTGGCACATTGCAAGTGTTCAATAGTCATTCATGGATAGTAGATATTATATTCATTATAAATGAACAGGACATTTAGAAAACTGAACAATGTTCTATGGAACATTCAATTTTCATAGCCTGCCTTGTGTGTACATTAAAGAAGATAAACTGAGTTCCTTATTCTAAGATATATGGAGGATACACGATTATTTGAAATACATTGAAAATGTTATAAATTCAAAATTCAGATTATTAAAAATATATGAAAATATTTTTATAATGTAAGAACAAATGATAAATCATAAAATAGGTAGAGTATTATAAATTAAAAATTAGGTTTTGGAGAAATATATATTTATATTTTAGTGTAAGCCATAGCCCTGTAAGACTAGAAAATGCAACTAGGTATGAGACAGGCTCTGAAATCACAAGGGTTGAGCAGCTGAGGCAGAAGGATTGCATGAGTTTGAGACCATTTTTGGCTACATAGAGAATCTAAGGTCATCCTAAGATACATAGCAAGACAGTATGAAAAGCTTTAGAAAATGCAAATATACATTATTGTCAGATGTTAAAATACAAGTTATTAATAGAAGTTCTAACTTAATGGCATTAAGGCAGATGGTCCTCAACTAATTGTAACTTTCCGTGAGATTAGTCACAGCTTTAGTGTATTTGAGGTTATATTGGACACAGTTGTTGTCATGGTAACATTCCTGGTGTAATCACTGTTGAAAGGGATTCAGGACAAGAACACAGAAAGTTTGGTAGTATTTGTACAATGGATACACTTTTCAGTCAGAAAGTGATTTTAATTTTATTTTTACCTCTGAATTTATATTTTTAGCCAAAATTCCCCAGACATATTTTACCACACTAGAAGATGACATTAAAGAACCCTTGTTCTGGAACAGCTCCAGGTTAGGAGTTATACCTCAAATTGCCCTTCTTAGGCTGAATAACAGGAAGCAAGCCACATTATTTATAGTATTTTGATGGAGCTTTTCAAAAAGATTGAGATAGTCCTTTTCAGTCATGCTGTTTGTACTTTATAAGATATTTGATATTAACCTAATTCTTACAGCAAAAGTTCTTGTTAGCATTTCAATGTCTTTAAGAAGAGCCGTATGCTATCAGTGATCCATACTCAACCAGACTGCCTTTGCCTGAGTTCCTGAGGAAAGAGCTGGGAGATTATGGTAAGCTACATTGTTTATATAATGAAGCAGTACCTTCACATTACCTGATTTTATTTGATCAGTCTGGCAACTGTTTGGGGAATGTACATTTATTCAGGATTTGTAATTACAAAACTGAGACCTATCCTAAAGTTATCAGTAAATTACAAGAGTAGAAGTGAGGCCACGATCTACATGTTTCTGATGCACTGGACATAATCATTGCACTCCACTCTTCCTTCAATATACCAATAGATGAAGCAATATGGTTTTAAAACATGCTTTCTTGAGGACCAATTACTGGTATTCTGATACTATTCTAAACTTTTCTGTTACCTTAGAACATATACAAAGTGGAAAAATTTAAAATCACCTTATTTACATATGTTTATATAATGACATGATAAATACACACTTACACTACGAAAATAACTTATGTTTTACATAAACATGTGGTAATACACACAAATTTCAAATGAAAAAATATTACCTATACAATGTGAATCTGTTTAAATAAATGAAATGATATAAAATATAGTAAAAATAATTTATAAAAGGACATACACAAAAATATTTTCTGAATAGTGAGAGAAGTGATATTTTTGTTTATAAGGAATGAAATAAGTATTTAAAGGCACCATGAAAGTTACTTATACAATTCATTGGACTTCACATCTCATCAGCACTTTCTCCAATGTATTTTGTTTTATTTTTATGACACACTTTCTTATTATTTATTTATTTAGTTAATTTAAGTGTGTGTATGACTGAGTATGTATATGCATCAATAGCACAGGGGTCCAGACAGAGGCCAGAAGAGGGTGCTGGATCCCTTTGAACTAGAGTTACAGGCTGTTATGAGCTTCCTGATGTTGGTGTTGGAAGCCAAACCCTGGTCCTTAGCAAGAGCAGTACATTATCTTAACTGCTGAGTTTCTCTCCTGTCTAGATCATATGATTTTTTAAAAAAAGATATTTTTAATATAAATAGAATTACATCTTGTTCTCCCCTCCATTTCTTACATCCAGCACTTCCTAAATACCCTATATCCAATCCCTCCCTATACTTTCAATGAAAAAAAATCGAAAGCAAATAATCATAAGATTACTGTTCCACATTTGTTTCAAATAACTTTATAGACAAAATTTTTAATGGGCAGAAAGACTGCTAAAAGACAGAAGATCAGGGAGTTTGCTGTGAGATTGTGTCTCCTAGTAACATCATAAGCTATACTCCAAAAACCTCAAAACATGGTTTTCCAAATGTGAACTGAATAAGGATGATAACAATGAACATGGCAAAATGGATGGAGATAAGCCCATGAGGCCTCAACCACATATGAAGAAATATATACACCTAAGGACAGCTGGGAGTGAGAGAGGTGCTCTTCCCTAGGGAAGAACAGACCACTTGATCCTCTAGTGACAAATGACCAGCCCTGAAATTATACATACAGATAGCATTATAGGGACTGAACCGTATATATTTAGAAACGTGTGTGTGTGTGTGTGTGTGTGTGTGTGTGTGTGTGTGTGTGTGTGCAATAACTATTAGTGAAAAAAAGAGACCAAATGTAAGCAGAGCTGCAAGAGGTATGTGGAAAGATTTGGGGGTTTTGAAGGGATATCTGTGACTAAATAGTAATCTCAAAACTTAAAAAATTTTAGCTAATGCACAAAAATGTAAAAGCATTACATACTAATGTAGAAGCATGCATACATGTACACATTGTGTAATGGTAAATTATATTATATACATCAATAACTTCAGATATACATAAAAATTTTTTTCATTTATTTGAGATAAAATATTTATTTTGTCTTCTAGTTTATTGTCATATACAGGTTATAGTTGTTAATTGCACTTGCCATTCTTTTCCATACTTTTTAGAGATTCTTGCTCCTGTCTAAATATGACTCAATATCTACTGATTAAATACTCATCATTCACCTAACTCTATCCATGACTAGTATGAGCCACCACTGTAGTCCCAACTTCTGTGAGACAATTCATAGATCCAACATAATTTTGGATTCATCTGGTATTCATCTTTATATGTGTGACTAAATTATTTAATTGAACACAATCATTTTCAGTTCCATCTACATTGATGCAAATAACAGGAATAATTTTTGTTGTATGGCAGAACAGCAGCACATTATGTATTTGTGATATATTTTTTATTCACTTAGAAACTGATAAAGACTTAAATTCTTTACATTTGTCAGATTCCTAATATGACTTGTCAGAGATTTCCTTTTCTTTGGAAATACTGTATCAAGTATTAGGGTTATTTGATCATGTGGAAGTTTTAATTTTAATCTATTTGAGTAACCTCCAAAGTGCTTTCCATAGTGGCTGCACTAGTTTACATTGTCAACAGTATTGTACAAGTTTTGTCTTTTCTTCACACACATCCTTGCCAACACTTGTTATTGTTAGTTTTAATTTTTATAACAGTAATTCTTACTAAGGTTAGATGTTATATTATTGTGAATTAACATACTATTTCTCTTATGATAGTAATGATGACTTTTTAGTATTCCTGTAGGCCACTTGTGCAACCAATTTTGGTAAATGTGTATTTAAGTGTATTGCCTATTTCTAATTGGTTTTGTATTTTTTTATTGATGATGATTTTTCTATTCAGAGCTCTAAGTTACTTTATATTCTGGTTATCAAGACATGGGTAGATATACACATTGCAAACATCTACTTTGTAGGTTATCTGTGTACTCTTGAATGTTTCCTTTGTCATATAGTAGCTTTTTTATAAAGTTCTATATGGCCTCATTTGTCTTTAAAATTTTTATTATATTTTTGTATATTTGGGTTTTTTTAAAACTGGATTGTCTTATGTCTCCTATTTTTTTATTCTAGAGTTTTATAGTATTAAGCATTACATTTAGATCTTTAGTACATTTTATGTTTATTTTAACTGGTGAGAGATAGAAACCTGATTTTATTATTTAGTGTGTATATGACCAGTTTTCCTAGTAACATTTATCCTCTTTTCAATGAGTTTTATTAGTTTCTTTGTTGAAAATCAGCTAAAGATAGACAAATTAACTTCTGGGCTCTCTATTCTATTGCATATATGTATTAGTTTTTATTGTGCTTCCTGAAGTTTTATAAAATATTTTTAAGTCGGGCAATGTAATGTTTCCAGCTTTGCCCTTTTTATTCATAATGCCTCTAGCTAGTCAGGACCATTTCCTCTCATTCCATTTAAATTCATAAACTCTTCTCTATTGTTGTAATTAACAAATTGACAGTGATTGGATTGATTTTAGGTAATATGGTTAGTTTAAGTGTATCATGTCTTCTAGGCTACAGCCACCCGACACATTCCCACTTTTGCGTTTAATTTTTAACTTCTTTCCATAAGATTTTATACATTTCATTGTAGAAATCTTCCACTTATTTCTCTAAACTTATTCCAGGCCTTCTATTTTTTTGGCTACCTTAAATGGTATTTATCAAGAAGAAAATTCTTGATTTCTACTTCTGATAATTTGTTACTTGTTTTGAGCAATGAAACCAATTGTGGTATTCTTTTTTTAAGATTTTTCTTTACTTAAGTTTTCTTCATACAATATGTTTTAACCATATTGCTTACACTTCATCAACTTCTTCTAGATCCTTCTTACTTTCTTACCCAGATAATTTCATGTTCTTTCTTCTCATATCCCTAAATATATAAAAAAGGGAACAAAACAGGAAAACAACAAAAATGGCAGTCAAAACAGTCAAACAAACTTAAAAAATGTTAAAACAAAAAATAATTGTAAAACCAAAAATTATAAAAACCAACAAACAAATGAAAAGTCTGTTTTGTGTGATCCAACTATTTCTGACCATGGGGCCTATCCAGGCACGTTACTGACAGACACAATAACACTCCATTGGAGAAGACAGGTCTTTTGTTTCTCAATGGGTATCCAGCACAAATAACTTCTTGGTCAGGGGTGGGACTTCATATCTACTTCTTCTTTTGCTGGGATGTTGTCTGATATGAACCACCACAAGTCTTTTGAATGCTGTTATAGTCTCTGTGAGTTCATGTACATACCAGTCCCAATGCATCTAAATGATAGAATTTTCTTGGCTTCATCTGCCACTTTCGGCTCATGCAATCTTTTTGCTTTTTTTTTCAACATGGAGCCTGACCTTGCAAAGAGGGATCTGATAAAGACATTCTGTAGAGAAAGGAGCTGGCTAAAGAACCCCACTCATACCCTGGAGCCCAGAACCAGTGAAAGAAACAACAGCCCAGATCTGGGACATAAGCCAGAGAAAGAAACACTTTATCCCCAAACCCAGAACCAAAGAATCATGCCCAGACTCTGAAACCAGTGCCAAAGAAACACTCTTTGTCTCTAGAATCAGAGCCAGTGAAAGAAATATGCCCTGGCCTTAGAATTAGAGTAAAAAAGCTAAGAAAGGCCAGTGAAAGAAACATGGTTTGGCTCTGAAATCAGGACCATCTCTATCCCTGGCCAGCTGACCCGTGAAACCAACCAATCACAGAACAGGAAATCAGGCACCCTGACCCTAAAGCCCAGAGCCAGGGAAAGAAACACACTCTGGATCTAGGACCTGAGTCAGAGAAAGAAACACTTTATCCTCAAACCTAGAACCCAAGAAACATGCTCTGACTCTGAAACCAGTGCCAAAGAAACTCCTTGTCCCTAGAATTAGAGCCAGTGAAAGAAATATGCCCTGGCCTTAGAATTAGAGTTAAGAAGTTAAGAAATGCCAGTGAAAGAAACACGGTTTGACTCTGAAATTGGGGCCATTTCTGCTTCTAACCCACAAAAATAAGCAGTCACTCAGCAGAAAAAACTAACCAGTCTCTGGACTGAAAATCTTCTCCCTGGAGAAACTCTGCCCCCAAGATATCCTTTATCAACCACCCTTCTGGATGGCCAGACTGCAACCCACAACTCCAGAGAGGCTAGCTAAAAGGGAAAGACCCTAGGAGGGACACATGGATGACACTGAGAAGGAGAAGTGGATGAGATCTACATGAGTGGACTGGGTGTGTGTGTGGGGGGGTGGCAGAGGGAAAGGAGTGGGGGATGAAAACATAGGGAAATGGGAGGGTCAAGCTGGAAAAGGGACAGAGTGGGAGGGCAGGGAGGAAGATACCATGATAGATGAGGGCATCATGGGAATAAGAAGAGGCAGAGTGCTTGGGAGGCTCTCAGGAATCCACAAGGATGACCCACCTTGGTCTCTGGCAGTGGTCCAGAGGGTGCCTGGACCAGTCTACTCTGGTAACCCATCTAGCGAATAACCTAGCTGCCATCATAGAACCTTTGTCCAGTGACTGATGGAGGCAGATGCAGAGATCCATGGCCAGGTACCAGGCTGAGCTCTGGGAATCCAATTCATGAGAGAGAGGAGGGATTCTGCAGGCAAGGGACATTGAGATCACGATGGGAGGATGTGCAGAGATGACCGGCCATAATAGTGGAAGCCCATGAACTGTGAACTGGTGGCTGTGGAGCCCCCATGGGACTGAATAGGTCCTCTGGGTACTGAAGATAGTTGTTTGGCTCGAACTGTTTGGGGGCACCCAGGCAGAGGGATCGGGAACTGTCCCTGGTGCATGGGCAGGCTTCTGGGAATCCAGTGCCTGTGGTGTGATGCCTTGCACAGCCTTGGTAGGAAGGGGCTTGGACCTACCTAGGTTAAGTGTGCTGGGCTCTGCTGACTCCCCATGGGAGACGTTGATTTGGGGGATGTGTGGATGCAGAATGGCTTCAGAGAGAGGGTTGAGGGGTGGGAGGAGGGAGGAGGGGTAATCTGTGGGTGGTATTTGAAGTGAGTAGAAATTTTCTTAATAAAGAAAAATGAAAAAAATAAATAAACTACCCTTCCTGGTCAGTTCTTTCCCATGCTGGTAGAGTCAGCCACTCTCTTGGACTCCTCCTTCCAAATAAATATCTTTCTCAAAAGAGTTTTGGTTGTGAAGATCTTCATTCACTGGCACAAAGAAGAACCTTGCTGAGACATCCCTTAGGGGACTGAGCAAGGTGGAGCAGAAAAAGTAACAACTTTTCGCCCAGCCAGAGGAGATTATTACATTCCTCCAGGTGTTTCCCCTTTAGCAGAGTAAGGGGGGAAAAAACAACATCTTGGGCTAGAGAAGAAGCAGAGCTCTGCTGAGAAGCCCACCTTAAGTGAAGGCTGAGCAAAGCTCAGCTGTAGTAACTCTCCAGGAGAGAAGCAGGATTGCTGTATCCTGTGGAGAGACCATCCCCCATCACACCAGGTATAGCCTGACTCCCAAACAGTCGAGGATAACTTTTCCTGCTGATCTGTCCTAACAGCTCCAGGCCTGACTCTCCTGAGTCAGGATAGCTTTCCCTCCAGACCCGAGCTGTCCCATTGCAGCTCCAGCTGTCAGAGCTGTCCTAGCAGCTTGAGGTATTCAGAATATCTCCCGCTGCAGATATGAGCTGTCCCATTGCAGCTCCAGCTGTCAGGGCTGCCCTAGCAGCTTGTGGTATCCAGGATACCTCCCCCTCCAGATATAAGCTATCCCATTGCAGCTCCAGCTGTCAGAGCTGTCCCAGCAGCTTGAGGTATCCAGGAAACCTTCGCCTCCAGGGCTGAGCTTTCCTGCTGCAGCTCCAGCTGTCAGAGCTGTCCTAGCAACTCGAGGTATCCCTTTGTCCTTTCATCAGGGCCTCTAAGAAGTCCCTGGATCAGCATAGATCTCAGCACAAATAGAACTAATAAGTACTTTAAGTAAAATTATAGACTACAAAATTATAATTCTGTAATTAAAATGTTATTAGGAGTCATTTTATTGCTATATTTCTTTAGCAATAAAAATAGTAGTTGGCTTTCCCCTAGGCTCATAACTTATCTAGTATTAGAATCTTGGCCACCAAAGAAGTATAAAGCATGGGTTCCATTTCATGGAGTAGACCTTAAGTCAAGTCAGAAAGTGCTTGGTTGTTTCCACATCTTTTGTGCCACAACCGCACCAGCATATCATGAAGGCAAGTCATTGTAATAGATCTCAGACATTGCATGTGGGTTACTGTTTACCTTTCTCTTCTGTTTGTGTGCAGTTTACTTCCCTGTACCATGAGCACTAGTCAGTAGGAACGAAGAGTCTAGTTATGGTTTGGAAATTTATAACTGTAAGTTCCTACATTAAAAAACAGAAAGAATATAAGCAAATGAGTTAACAGTGCAACTGGGTATGCAGTATGAAATCCTATGGGGATGAAAGTGGGAACACTAGTAAGTGGAGAATAGGTTGGAGTATTCCTATCTTAGTCAAGGGAGATGGAAGATCATGGAGGAGCTGGGTAGCCTGAAAGCACTTTGAGATGGAATCTAAAAGAGCTGGGAAATCTATAAGGTGAGGCTGAGTTAATCCTACCCCATGGCTCACAGAAGAAAATTCCTACCTGACGGGCAGGGAAGAGAGTTTGCAGAGGACCCAACTGTGGTGATATATTGTATCCCCCAATATATAATACACCCTAATAAACTTATCAGAGGATCAGAGGACAGAGCCATCCAATAGTTTAGACATATAGGCCACACAACGGTGGCACACATGCCTTTAATCCTATCACTCGGAAAGTAGAGATCGGTCTGGATCTCTGTGAGTTCCAGGCCACAATGGGAACAGAGCCAGCCATGTGGCACACACCTTTAATCCCAACACTTTAGAGCTCATGTCTTTGCTTGGGAAGAACACATGCCTTTAATCCCAGGAAGTGATGGCAGGAAGCAAAAAGGTATATAAGGTGTGGGGACCAGGAACTAGAAGCTTTTTAGCAACAGTTCAGTGGAGACCCTTTTGGGTGAGGACTCAGAGGCTTTCAGTCTGAGGAAACAAGATTGGCTGAGATGTTGGCGAGGTGAGGTTGGCTGTGGCTTATTCTGTTTCTCCAAACTTTCAGCATTCACCTGAATATCTTGCTCTAGGTTTTTTACTAATAAGATTCGTGTTACATCCAACATGATTCGTGAAGGGAGGAGAAAGACATGCTTGAAGGTGAGGGGAAGAAAAGTCCTTGAGAATCTAGTTCTATGGGATGTGAAAAATCAGCCCAACCTGGCATCATTGAAATTACAAGATACAGAAGAGTAAGGTGGGCTTCACACTTTTCAATGTATTAGTTTATGTCATCAGGATATAGTTACCATATTACCTGTTTTCAAATTTGAATTTGCTTTATTAATTTCTTTTGCCCACTTTCTCCAGTGAGAACTTCCAGCTATATATTGAAAAAGAGCAATGAACTAGGGGGTCTCTTGAAGACTTTAAAGAGAACATTCTCAAACTTTCCATATGTAATATAATACTAGCTGCTGCTCTTAGGGTTTTGTTTCTCATTCAGTTGATATGGGTATCACATCCTTTAATTAAATTGTGTTAATTTTTATTGAACAATCATTATATAATATAGAATGACCTTCTTCAATTATTGTAAATATTCTAAGTGGGCTATTATCTTTGGTTTTCTAGCACATTATTGAGGGCTTTTGCCCATATGTTCATGAAGGATATGGTCTGCATCTCTCTCTCTCTTGCTGTTTTAATATAATGGTATGATAAAGGTATAGACAGCATTTGATATAATGCTAGCTTTGTGATATGTGTGTAGAAGAATATATTCCTCTTCTAGATTTAGAATAACCTGAGTATAACCAGTAGCAATGTTTTACTTATTTGGTGGAATTCAGCGTACAGCCATGTTGTCCAGGCCTTTTTTTTTTTTTTTTTTTTTTTTTTGGTTTTTCGAGACAGGGTTTCTCTGTGTAGTTTTGCGCCTTTCCTGGGACTCACTTGGTAGCCCAGGCTGGCCTCGAACTCACAGAGATCCGCCTGCCTCTGCCTCCCGAGTGCTGGGATTAAAGGCATGCGCCACCACCGCCCGGCTAAAGATTTTTTTTTTTTTTTTTTTGGTTTTTCGCCAGGCCTTTTCTTAATTGGAAACTTTTTTTTATACTTATTCAATCTGGTTGGTAGTTATTGAGCTGTTCATGTTATTTGTTTATTTTTGAATCAATTATGGTAAGGTGCATTAGGATAAAAATGTTTTTTCTTGGTTATTAAACTTGTAGATGTTCAGAGATTCTCTAATTTCTGTAATGTCAGTTGTAATATCTGCATTTCACCACAAATGTAATTTCATTTATTTGAGATTAATCTATTCTTTTGCTAATTCTAAATAATATTTTACCTACCTAGCAAATCTTCTCAAAGAACCAAGTTTTTGTTTCATCACTATTCTGTATGGATCTTTACTTTCTGTTTTATTTATTTTATCTCTGACCTCTAATAGTTCTTTCCATCTAATAATTTGGGATTAGTTTGCTCTTGATTTTATAGTTTATTGACAGTCCAGGATCAGTTATTTATGTGAGTTATTTCTACTTTTCTGATGTGGGCAAGTCATTGGCTGCTGTAAACATCCCTGTTCATATTTTGTTTGTATCTTGTAGTCATTGAAGCGTTTATCTCCATTTTGGTTTGTTTAAAGATTTTAACATTTCTCCTTGGTTTATTCATTTATCAATTAATTCTATAAAAGAAAGTTTTATAATATTGATTTTATAAACTTTCTAAGTTATTATTATTAATCCCTTCCCTTATTCTAACTGTGGACACAAAAATAACTTGAATTCAGCAGTCCCCAACTTCCAGAAAACCAGGTAGACTATCTGAAGATCACCTCTTCTTCCTCTGTTCCCCCAGATCCAGTCTCATCTCCAGTTTGGCAGCAGAACACCCATGCAGACTTCCTGCCCCTATACACCTATCTTCTGTGGAGTCCACAGACCTTCACTTCCTAACAGGCCTTTCACCACTTATTGCTTTATCTCAGCCCACAACTCCAGCAGACATTCCCAGCTAAACAACAGACAACTCTGCAAGGAAAGCAGAGTTTTCTATATTATAATATAGAAATATGTAATAGAAAGCACTCTATTCCTCTATATCCAACCACCCGATGTCATCCCCAGTGGTATAGTAGGGCCTCAGGGGTTACCTTATCTCCATGTTTTTCCTCATTCCAAGTAGAAGAAATGAGCATATACTGGCTTAATACTTTGTTCTCCTCCTTCCTGTGAAACCTCTCAGACTCAATCCTAAGAGTCAACTCCCAATACCTAGGAAAATAATTTACTTGGAACCCCCAGTTTTCAAAACAATAAGGTCCAAAAAAAAAACATCCTATCATTAACCCACAGGCACCATAGTCTCTGAAAATTCAGAGAGGAAACCAACATCAAGAAACAAAGCATCCACCAACAAAGACAAATCCAGAAATGAGCACCTCACCCTATAGTCATCCCCAATCCAGATGGTACATGCCAGTGTAAAAACACAATCACTAACAGCCAGGGCAATATGTCTCTGCCAGAGCCCAAAGAAGACCCTTAATATTCTAACATAGCTTAAAGCACAAGATAAAGCTTTAAAATTGCTTGTAGGAAGACACTAGAGGCCCTTATGGATGGGACTAGAAAATATCATCCTGAGTGAGGTAACCCAGACTCAGAAGGACAAACATGGTATGTACTCACTCATAAGTGGATACTAGATGTAAAGCAAAGGATAACCAGACTGCAACTCACAGCTCCATGGAGGCTAACTAGTAAGGAGGACCCTAGGAAGGATGCATGGATCACCCACCAATGGAGAAATGGATGAGATCTACATGAACAAACTGGGGTGATGGAGGGGAAATGGAGGGCAAGGGATGAGGAATGAGAGCTTAGGAGAGTGAGAGGTTCGAGCTGGAATGGGAACAGATTGGGAGAACAAAGAAAGAAATATCATGATAAATGAAGACACCATGGGAATAGGGAGAAACAGAGTGATAGGGAGGTTCCCAGGAATCCACAAGGATGACTCCACACCACCATAGACTACTGGCAATAGTCGAGAGGGTGCCTGAACTGGCCTACTCTGGTGATCGGATGGCTGAATACCCTAACTGTCATCATAGAACCCTTATCCAGTGACTGATGGAAGCAGATGCAGAGATCCATGCCCGTGTCCCAGGCAGAAGCTCCAGGAGTCCAATCGACAAGAGAGAGGAGGGATGCTGTAAGCAAGAGATATTGAGACCATGATTGGAAAAAGTACAGAGACAACTAGCCAAACTAGTGGAAACCCATGAATTGTGGACCAATAGCTGAGGAGCCCCCATGGTACTGGACTAGTCCTTCTGGATAAGCAAGACAGTTGTTTAGCTTGAACTGTTTAGGGGGCCCCCAGGCAGTGGGATAGGGACCTGTCCCTAGTGCATGAGCCAGCTTTTTGGAGCCTAGTGCCTATGGTTAGACACTTTGCAAAGCCTTGGAACAGAGAAGAGGGGCTTCGACCTGCCTCAACTGAATGTACCAGGATCTACTGACTCTCCAGGGGAGACCTTGCCTTGGAGGAGGTGGGAATAGGGGGGTAACTTGGGGGGGAAGTCTTGGGGGCAGGAGGAGGGAAGACAGGGGAATCTGTGGTTGGTATATAAAATGATTAGAAGATCTCTTAATTAAAAAAATATGAAAAAAAAGAAAAAAAGAGAAAAAAGTTGCGAAAATCACATTCAGCATTTAAAAGAATAAAATGAAATACAAATTTTTTTTAAAAAGAGTAAACGAATAAGTCCTTAAAGAAACACAACAAAAGACAAACAATTCGACAAAATGAATTAATCCCTTAAACAAACCCAAGAAAGAAAAACAAGCAGTGGAAATTGTTCAAGAGATGAAAATGGAACTACAATCAGTAAAGAAACATAAACTGAGGTAACTTTGAAAATGAACAATTTGGGAATATGAACAGGAACTACACTGGCAAGCTTTACCAACAGAATAAGAAATGAAAGATAAACTGGGGAGATCAGGGACAATAGAGAGGAGAGAATGGGGGATGAAAACAAGAGGGAATGGGATGGTTGAGCTGGGGGAAGAACAGAGTGGGAGAGTAGTGAAAGAGATCTCTTGATAGAGGGAGACATCATGGGGCAAGGGAGAAACTTGATGCTAGGGAAATTCCTAGGAATCCACAAGGATGTCCCTAGATTAGACTACGAGCAGTAGTGGAGGGGGTGCCTGAACTGGTTTACCCTGCTAATCAGATTGGTGACTACCCTAATTGTCATCATAGAGCCTTCATCCAGTGACTGATGGAAGCGGATGCAGAGATCCACAGCCAAGCACCAGGCTGAACTCCAGAAGTCCAGTTGAATAAGGGAAGAGGAATTATATGAGCGAGGGTGGTAAAGATTATGATAGGGAAATCTACAGAGACAACTGAACCAAGCTTTTCTGAGCTCACAAACTTTAGTCTGACAGTTGTGGAACCTGCATGGGATCAGAGCAGGCCTTCTGCGTACAGAAAACAATTATATAGCTTGCTCTGTATGAGGGGCCTGTGGCAGTGGGATCAAGATCTATCCATGGTGCATGAGCTGGCGCTCTGGAGCCCATTATGTATGATGGGACCCTTACTCAGCCTTGATGCAGGTAGAAGAGGTTTGGTCCTGCCTCAACTGATTATCCCAAGCATTGCTGACCCCCCATAAGAGCCCCTACTCTTTTGGAAGAGGGGATAAGGGGTGAGGCTGAGGGAGAAGCTGGGGGGGAAGTGGGAGGAGGGATGAGAGGGGGATCTCTGTTTGATATGTAATGTGAATTAAAATGTCATAAATAAATTTAAAAAAATAAAGCACAAAAAAGAGAGTTGAAAATGCTTTTGAACTGAAAAAATTAATCCTTGATGATGTAACACCTACTCAATCAATCTCAATTATATTAAGTGTTGAGTTTGAAAGAAGGACAATTCTATATGTAAATCAAATGAAGATTCACTTGTCAATGATTTTAGTATTCTAAAATTTTGTAGCAAATATAAATAGATATATGCATATACAAATATATACACAAATTTATATATAAACAAATATGTATGTATATACATATGAGAAAGAATGAAATCTCTGAAATACAAATTTTATGTGTCCTCCTCTGATCAAAATTATCAGTTGACTTACTATTTTTCTCAGAGTGGTATGCAATGTTATATTTAGCTTACATCATCCTCAGTCACATTTTCATCATCTATCTCATCAATAACCTTTCTTTGCCGTGATTTTTTCTATTTTCCACACATTTAGACTACTCAGTTCATCATGGATTCTTTGTTATTCTGAGAATACCTATGAAACATCCAACCTTGAATGTTTGTAATGTGAAAATTTATTTTTGAAACATTCTATTCTGATATAAACATTTTTGAGATCTTTCTTTGCTTGCAGGGACACCTTTAAATAGTATTCTTCTTAGAAAACTCTGCCATGACCTTTATTAAAGTTACAAGTTGTAACCGCATTCTTTATGATGAAGTTTAGGTCTAGAGTAACCAGGACACACACACACACACACACACACACACACACACACACACACACACACACACACACACACACGAGTATGACATACTCTTGATATCATGGACATTTGATGTATACAGAATGAAAACATCACAGCTGTGAAACTCAATCAATAGTTACTTTATATATAGTCTAATACACAGCTTGTTCTTCAAATATTGATATCATGGCTCACAATACTTATTTCATGATCTGAACAGAGTCTACATTTCACATTATACTATAATTCTTAAGATATCCTTCACAAGAGCAGTGAATTCTGTTTCATATTTTTTCATAACATTGATGTGATTCAGAACCAGAAAACATTGGCTTGTGGAATAAAATAAGATCTGAATTTTGCTTATTATTTCTCTGTCCTGTGTTATTTGTATTCTCTGTCTTGTTTCTTACAGAAGTGAAGCAAGACATAGCCCTAACACCTTTATTAGAAGCCAGGGTGGTCCTAGGAGCCCCAGATTAGACACTACTCACTAACACTCCTTGAAGCCCCCTTGACTGTGTGTTTCTGTCTACAACTTCAGAGGAAGACTTCAGCTTCATCAGAGGCCAGGCTGGAGCTAGGGATGCCAGATAAGATACCACCCACAGAACACTAACAATACTTAAGGCCCACCCAACAACCCCAGAATGCACCGCTTTCCCTGGACTCCATATTCTGGCTATAATTTTGGAAGAAGACTTTAGCTTTACTTGATGCCAAGTGGGATCTAGAGATCTCAGCCCTGGCAAGAAACTTCTGCTGCCTAGGAATCCACAAACCAATAAGGAATCCCAGAAGCCACACATGTATTTGGAACCACAGAGGTAAAAACTGCACTCAAAACTCAACAGGTTTTTTCAAGCCTCGAAAACCCAAGTGGACACATTGTACTGGACCTGAAAACTTACTAGTCATCAGAATCCTTGGCCACTTAGTTCAGAAGACCAGAGAGGAAACAAAAGTCAAGGAAAAAGAGGCCCATTCAATAGACAAGTGCAGGAATTAACACCTATACCTATAATCATCCTAAATCCAGATGCCTAAACACCAGTGTAAGAACACAATCAATAACAAAAAAGGGAAATATGATACCACCAGAACCTAGCTATGCTGCAAAAACAATACCTGAAGAATCCAATGCGGAAGAAGCACAAGAAAATGACTTTAAACCTAACTTTATAAAGATAATAGAAGTTTTCAAAGAGGGAATAAAAAAAATCCCTTAAAGAAATTGAAGAGCAGCCAGGTGGTGGTGGCCCACACCTTTAATCCCAGCACTTAGGAAGCAGAGCCAGGAGGATCTCTCTGAATTCAAGGCTAGCCTGGTCTACAGAGCAAGATCTAGGACAAGCACCAAAACTACACACACACACAAAAAAAAAAAAAAACCTGTCTTGAAAAGCAAAAAACAAAACAAACAAAACCCCAAGAAACTGAAGAAAAGATAAACAAAAGTTGGAGGGAATAAATAAATCCCTCAAAGATGCCAAGAACCCCCCCCCAAAAAAAACAGGTTAAGAAACAGTTCAAGACCTGAAAATGGAAATAGAAGCAATAAAGAAAACACAAACTAAGTGAATTCTAAAAATGGAAAATCTGAGTAAGTGAACAGGAACTACAGATGCAAGCATCACCAAAAAAATGGGAAAGATATTCTACAGAATTGAAATTATGATAACAGAAATACATTCATCAATCAAAGAAAACATTGAATTTAAAACATTCCTAATAGAAAACATCCAGGAAATCAGGGACATTATGAAAAGACCAAACCTAAGAATAATAGGACTAGAACAAGGAGAAGAATACTAAGTTAAAAACACAAAGAATGTATTTAACAAAAGTAGAGAAGAAAATTTTCTGAAACTGAAGAAGGACATGCCTATGGGTGCACAATAAGTTTTTTTCCCTTTTCTTTTAACTTTATTTTATAATTTAATTTAATTTTATATATCAGCCATGGATTCCCTTGTTCTCCACCATACCTCGCCCCCTGCCTTCCCCCCAAGTCACTCCCCATTCACATCTCCTCCATGGCAAAGACTTCCCTGAGGATTGAGGTCAACTTGGTACATTCAGCTCAGGCAGGTCCAGGCCCCTCCTCCCAGGCTGAGCCAAGTGTCCCTATATAAGCCCCAGGTTTGAAACAACAAGCTCATACACTGAAGACAGGTCCCAGTCCCACTGCCTGGATGCCTTCCAAACAGATCAAGCCAATCAACTGTCTCACTTATCCAGGGGCCTGATCCAGTTGGGGGCTCCTCAGCCATTGGTTCATAGTTCATGTGTTTCCATTCATTTGGCTATTTGTCCCTGTGCTTTTTCCAACCTTGGTCTCAACAATTCTTGCTCATACAAATCCTCCTCTTTCTTGCCAACTGGACTCCCAGAGCTACACCTGGGACCTGGCCATCGATCTCTGCATCCAGATCCCTCAGTCATTGGATGGGGTTTCTAGCACAACAATTAGGGTGTTTGGCAATCCTATCACCAGAGTAGGTCAGTTCAGGCTGTCTCTCTAGCATTGCCAGTAGTCTATTATGGAGGTATGCTTGTGGATTTTTGTGGACCTTTCTAGCACCCTGCTTCTTCCTATTCTCATGTGGTCTCCATTTACCATGGTCTCTTATTCCTTGTTCTCCCCCTTTGTTCTTGATCCAGCTGGGATCTCCCGCTCCCCCAAGCTCTCTTTCCCTCGACCTTTGCCCTTCATTTACCCCCACTCACTTCCAGGTTGTAATCTCATCCATTTTTCTGTCATTGGGCAATCCCTGTGTCTTTCCTGGGGTCCTGCTCTCTAGGTAGCCTCTCCAGAGGTGTGAGTAGCAGTCCAGTCATCCCTGCTTTACATCTAGTATCCTCCTATGAGTGAGTACATACCATGTCTGTCTTTCTGAGTCTGGGTAACCTCAGTCAGGATAATTTTTTTCTAGATCCATCCATTTGCCTGCAAACCTCATGATGTCATTGTTTTTCTCTGCTGAGTAGTATTCCATTGTGTATATGTGCCACATTGTATTTATCCATTCTTCAATTGAAGGGAATCTAGGTTGTTTCCACATTCTGGCTATTACAAATAATGCTGATATGAGCATATCTGAGCAAGTGTCCTTGTGGTATGATTGAGCATTCCTTGGGTATATGCCCAAGAGTAGTATAGCTGGATCTTGGGGGAGATTGATTCCCAATTTTCTAAGAATGCAGATTTTGATTTCCAAAGTGGTTGTACAAGCTTGCATTCCCACTAGCAGTGGAGGAGAGTTCCCCTAGTTCCACATCTTCTCCAGCATAAGCTGTCTTCATTGTTTTTGATTTTAGCCATTCTGACAGGTGTAAGGTGGTATCTTAGAGTTGTTTTGATTTGCATTTCCCTGATGATTAGGGATGTTGAGTGATTCCTTAAATGTCTTTCAGCCATTTGAGTTTCCTCTGTTGAGAATTCTCTGTTTAGTTCTATAGCCCATTTCTTAACTGGACTGTTGGGCATTTTGATGTCTAATTTCTTGAGTTCTTTATTTATTCTGGATATCAGTCCTCTGTCAGATGTGGGTTTGGTGAAGACCTTTTCCCATTCTGTAGGCTGTTGCTTTGCCTTGTTGACCATGTCCTTTATTCTACAAAAGCTTCTCGGTTTCAAGTGGTCCCATTGATTGTTTCTCTCAGTGTCTGTGCTACTCGTGTTGTATGAGTATACTCGTGATCTCCTATGCCAATGCGTTCAAAACTATTTCCTACTTTCTCCTCTATCAGGTTCAGAGTAGCTGAATTTATGTTGAGGTCTTTGATCCAATTGGATTTAAGTTTTGTGCACGGTGACAGATGTGGATCTATTTGCAGCCTTCTACACGTTGATATCCAGTTATGCCAGCACCATTTGTTGAAGATGCATTCGTTTTTCCATTGTTCACTTTTGGCTTCTTTGTCACAAATTATATGTTCATAGGTATGCGGACTAATATCAAGGACTTCAATTAGATTCCATTAGTCCACATGTCATTTTTTATGCCAGTACAAGCTGTTTTTATTACTGTAGCTCTATAGTAGAGCTTGAAGCCAGGGATCGTGATGCCTCCAGAGGTTGTTTTATTGTACAGGATTCTTTTTGCTATCCTGGGTTTTTTGTTTTTCCATATGAAGTTGAGTATTATTTTTCCAAGTCGGTGAAGAATTGTTTTGGTATTTTGATAAAGATTGCATTTAATCTGTAGATTGCTTTTGGTAAGATTGCCATTTTTACTATGTTAATCCTACCTATCCATGAGCATGGGATATCTTTCCATTTTCTGACATCTTCAATTTCTTTTTTCAGGGACTTAAAGTTCTTGTCATATAGGTTCTTCACTTGGGTGGTTAGTATTACCCCAAGGTATTTTATGTCATTCGCAGCTATTGTAAATGGTGTTGTATCTCTGATTTCCTTCTCAGCCTGTTTGTCAATTGTATATAGGAGTGCTACTGATTTTTTTGAGTTGATCTTGTATCCTGCTATGTTGCTGGAGGTGTTTATAAGCTGTATCAGTACCTTGGTTGAATCTTTGGGATCACTCAATTATACTATCATGTCATCTGCAAATAGGGAAAGCTTGACTTCTTCCTTTCCAATTTCTATCCCCTTAATCTCCTTATGTTGTCTTATTGCACTGGCTAGAACTTCAGGCACTATATTGAATAAGAATGGGGAGAGCAGACAGCCTTGCCTTATTCCTGATTTTAGTGGAATTGCTTTGAGTTTCTGTCCATTTAATTTGATGTTGGCTGTTGGTTTGTTCTAAATTGCCTTTATTATATTCTGGTATGATCCCTGTATTCTTGATTTGTGGTATTGGATTTTGTCAAATGCCTTTTATGCATCTAGTGAGATGATCATGTGGGTTATTTTTTTTTCTTTGAGTTTGTTTATATGGTGTATTCCATTGATGGACTTTTGTATGTTGAACCACCCTTTTATCCATGTGGTGAAGCCTACTTGATCATGGTGGATAATTATTTGATGTGTTCTTGGATTCTGTTTGCCAGTATTTTATTGAGTATTTTTACATCAATGTTCATGAGGGAGTTCAGTCTGTAGTTCTCTTTCTTTGTTGTATCCTTGTTTGGTTCAGGAATCAGGGTAATTGTAGCCTCATAGAAGGAGTTTGGCAATGTTCCTTCTGTTTCTGTTGTGTGGAACAATTTAAAGGGTATGGGTATTAACTCTTCTTTGAAGTTCTGGTAGAATTCTGCACTGAAACCACTTGGTCCTGGGATTTTTTAACTTAGGTATGTGGTACATATCCAGAAAATTATCCATTTCTTTTAGATTTTCCAGTTTTGTGGAGAAGAGGTTTTTGAAGTATGACCTGATGATTCTCTGGATTTCCTCATTATCTGTTGTTATGTCCCCCTTTTCATTTCTGAATTTGTTAATTTGGATACTCTCTCTCTCTCTCTCTCTCTGTCTTTTGGTTACTTTGGATAAGAGCTTGTCTATCTTGTTGATTTTCTCAAAGAACCAACTCTTTGTTTCATTATTTGTTTTTGTATTGTTCTGTTTGTTGATTTCATCTCTCAATTTGATGATTTCCTAGTGTCTATTCTTCCTGGGAGACTTTGCTTCTTCTTGTTCTTCGGCTTTCAGATGTGTTGTTAAGTCACTAGTGTGAGATTTCTCCAACTTCTTTATGTGGGCATTTAGTGCTATGAATTTCCCTCTTAGCACTGCTTTCATAATGTCCCATAAGTTTGGGTATGTGGTGTCTTCATTTTCGTTGATCTCTAGGAAGTCTTTAATTTCTTTCTTTATTTCTTCATTAACCCATTGGTGATTCAGTTGAGCATTATTCAGTTTCCATGAGATTGTAAGTTTTCTATAGTTTTTGTTGTTGTTGAAATCTAACTTTAAACCATGGTGGTCTGATAGAATGCAGGAGGTTATTCCAATTGTTTTGTATCTATTGAGATTTTCTCTGTGGCCA
This sequence comes from Peromyscus maniculatus bairdii, assembly GCF_049852395.1. NCBI lineage: Eukaryota > Metazoa > Chordata > Mammalia > Rodentia > Cricetidae > Peromyscus > Peromyscus maniculatus. Next base: position 103,605,866 of record NC_134875.1, read on the forward strand.
AGTATTTGGTCGATTTTAGAGAAGGTTCCATGGGGTGCTGAGAAGAAGGTATATTCTTTTTTGTTAGGATGGAATGTTCTGTAGGTATCTATTAGGTCCATTTGGGTCATAACATCAGTTAAGTCCTTTATTTCTCTGTTAAGTTTCAATTTGGGAGCTCTGTCCAGTGGTGAAAGTCGGGTGTTGAAGTCTCCCACTATTAATGTGTGGGGTTTTATATGTGGTTTAAGCTTTAGTAATGTTTCTTTTACATATGTGTGTGCCCTTGTGTTTGGGGCATAAATGTTCAGAATTGAAACTTCATCTTGGTGGATCTTTCCTGTGATGAGTATGTAATGCCCTTCTTGATCTCTTTTGATTGATTTTAGTTTGAAGTCTGTTTTGCTGGATATTAGGATGGCTACACCTACTTGTTTCTTAAGACCATTTGATAAGAAAGTCTTATCCCAGCCTTTTATTCTTAGGTAGTGTCTATCTTTGAATTTGAGGTGTGTTTCTTGTATGTCGCAGAAAAATGGGTCCTGCTTTTGTATCCATTTTGTAAGCCTGTGTCTTTTTATAAGTGAATTATGTCCATTGATATTAAGGGATATCAATGACCAGTGATTGTTCATTCCTGTTATTTTTTTGTGGTAGTGTGTGTGTACTTCTCTTCTTTGGGGTTTACTGCTGTGGCATTTTCTATTGCCTGTGTTTTCGTGGGTGTATCTGACTTCTTTAGGTTGGAATTTTCCTTCTAGTGCTTTCTGTAGGGCTGGGTTTGTGGATAAGTATTGTTTAAATCTGGCTTTGTCTTGGAATGTCTTGTTCACTCCGTGTATGATGATTGAAAATTTTGCTGAGTATATTATTTTAGGCTGGCATCCATGGTTTCTTAGTGTCTTCATTACATGTGCTCAGGTCCTTCTGGCTTTCAAAGTCTCCATCAAGAAATCGGGTGTTATTCTGATGGATTTGCCTTTATAAGTCACTTGGCCTTTTTCCTCTGCTGCTCTTAATATACTTTCTTTATTCTGTATGTTTAGTTGTTTAATTATTATATGGCCAGGGGACTTTTTTTGGAGGTCTAGTCTGTTTGCTGTTCTGTAGGCTTCTTGTATCTTTATAGGCATTTCCTTCTTTATGTTGGGAAAGTTTTCTTCTATGATCCTGTTGAATATATTTTCTGTGCCTTTGAGTTGGTATTCTTCTCCTTCTTCTATCCCTATTATTTGTAGGTTTGGTCTTTCTATGGTGTCCCAAATTTCTTGGTCATTTTGGGTCATGAATTTGTTGGCTTTAGCATTTTCTTTGACTGATGAATCTATTTCTTCTTCTGTATCTTCAATGCCAGAGATTGTCTCTTCTATCTCTTGCATTCTGTTGGTTATACTTGCATCTGAAGTTCCTGATCATTTACTCAGATTTTTTATTTCCAGCATTCCCTCTGTTTGTGTCTTCTTCATCTTTTTCTATTTCCCTTTTCAGGTTTTGGACTATTTGCTTCATCTGTTTCATTGCTTTTTTATGATTTTCTTCCAGGGATTTATTGTTTTCTTTTGCTTTATTTGTCCTTGCCTCTAGTTTTTTATAGTGTTCTTTCCAATTTTTGTTTGTCTTTTCCTCATTTCATTTTTGATTTCTTCTATATAAGCCTCTACCCTCTTCATTATGTTATTCATAAGGCTGGTTTCTTCTGCTTCTTCCAATTTTTGATGTTCAGGTCTAGATGTTGGAGGAGGCTAGGTTCTGGTGATGCTGTATTGCTCTTCATTTTGTTGTACGTACTTCTGCCTTGACGACTACCCATCTCCTTGTGGATTCCTTCTTGGTCTTATCAGTGCTCTTGGTCCAGACAGAGCTGACAGATTCAGGAAGCCTCTCTCTCTTGTCCAGGTAGGAGCTCTGGGGCAGGATGGGAGCTCTTGTCCAGATGGGAGGTCTGGGGCAGGATGGGAGCTGGGGGCTGGTCTGTAAGTCTCAGGAAGTGGCTGGGGTCTCAGTGGATGGGCTTGGGGGCAGGGTTTGGAGATTGCAGGGTCTGCCTGGGGTCTTGGAGAAGGGGAACCTTCCCAGCGGGGGTCGAGAGGATCCTGCCCAATGGCCAGAACCTGGGTCCAATTTGGGCAGGTCTTCCCAAATGGTTGATACCCAGGTATGGGATCTAGGGGCAGACCTCTCTGAGTCTGAGCCCAGGCACTTACCTCTTGTCCCACAATAAGTTTTGAGAACACCAAATAGATTGGATCAGAAAAGAAAACTTACATGCCACATAATATTCAAAACAATTAACATACAGAGCAAAGAAAAAGAATATTAAAAGCAGCAAGGGAAAAGGGCCAAGTAACAATTAAGGGAAGACCTATTAGAATCACACCCAAGACCTCAATGAAGAACCTAAAAGCCAAAAGGAACTCTACAGATGTCTTATATAGACTCAAAGAGACCAGAGAGCACAGGCCAGACTACTATACCCAGCAAAACTTGCAACTACCATTGATGTAGAAAGCAAAATATTTCCTGAAAAAGCTAAATATAAACCACATCTATCCAGAAATCCAGCCACACAGAAGGTACTAGAAGGAAATCGAAAACCCAAGGAGGTTAACTATACACAAAAAAATTCCAGGCAACAGATAATCTTACACTACCAAAATCCAAAGAATGGGAATACACACACTACAAATGCCATCACCACCACAACAAAACAGTAGGGACTAACAATCAATATTTATCGATATCCCTCAATAACAATGGGATCAATTCAATTCACCAAAAAGAAAAAAAAAGAAAAAAAAACCACAGGCTAAGAGAATGAATAAGAAAACAGCATCCATCTTTCTGCTGCATACAAGAAAACACATTAACAGACATTACTTCAGAGTATAGGGTTGGCAAAGATTTGCCAATCAAATTAACCTAAGAAGAAATTTGGTCTGACTATTCTAATGTTTAAGATAATAGACTACAAATCAACATTAATCAAAATAGTTGTAGAAGGGGATTTAATACTCATCAAAGAAAAAATCCACCATGATGTCTCAATTCTGAACATCTATGCCCCAAATATAAGGGCACTCACATTTGTAAAAGACACATTACTAAAGCTTAAACCACACATTGACCTCCATACATTAATAGTGAGAGACTTCCAGACCCCACTTTCACCAATGGACAAGTCATCCAGACAGAAACTAAACAGAGAAATAATGGAACTAACAGATGTTATGACTCAAATGGACCTAACAGATATCTACAGAACATTCCACCCAAACACAACAGAATTCTCAGAACACACTTCTCAGCACCTCACAGAACATTCTCCAAAACTGAATATATACTCAGTCACAAAACACGTCTCAACATATACAAGAAAACTGACATAACCCCCTGTACCTTATCAGGCCACCATAGATTAAATCTGGATTTCAAAAACAACACAAAGCCTACAAACTTGTGAAAACAGAATAAATCTCTATGAATCAATAATGGGTCAAGGAAGAAATAAAGAAACTAAAGAATACCTGGAATTAAATGGAAATGAATGTACAACATACCCAAAATTAAGGGACACAATGAAAGTGGCACTAAGAGGAAAGTTGATGGCTTTAAATGCCGTCTTAAAGAAACTAGAGATATCTCATACTAGTTACTTAATAACACACACACCTGAAAGCTCAGAACAAAAAGAAGCAAATATACCCAAGAGGATACCCAAACCACACAATGACTTAACAAAGAAAGAATTACAGACCAATTTCACTCATGAACTTTGATTTAAAAATGCTCAATAATATATGGGTGAGCTGAATCTGAGAAAATAAAAAGATCATCCACCATGACCAAATTGACTTCACCCCAGAGATGCAAGGATGGCTCACCATACATAAAACTGTCATTGTAATCCACTATATAAACTAACTGAAAGAAAAAAAAAGATCATCTCATTAGATGGTGGAAAAACCCGTTCACAAAATACCACACCCCTTTATGATAAAAGTCTTGGAGAGATTAAGGATTCAAGGAGCATACCTAAACATAGCAAAGGCAATTTAGAGCAAGCCAACAGCCAACATCAAATTAAATGTAGAGAAACTCAAAGTAATTCCACTCAATTCAGGAAGAAGACAAGGATATCCACACTTTTCATACTTATTCAACAAAGTACTTGAAGTTCCAGCTTGAGAAATAAGACAATTAAAGGAAATCAAGGGGCTACAAATTAGAAAGAAAAAAGTCAAAGTATCATTATTCACAGATGGTATTATAGTATACATAAGAGATCCCAAATATTTAACCTGGTTATGTATACACCTGATAAATACCATTAGTCAAGTGGCTAGATACAAGATTAACTAAATAAAATCAGTAGACTTCCTATATACAAATGATAAATGGGCAGAGAAAGAAATAAGGGAAACAATACCCTTTACAGTAGTCTCAAATCATAAAACCTATCTTGGTGTTATGCTTACCAAGCAACTGAAAGACTTGTATGACAAGAACTTCAAGTGTTTGAAAAAATGAGAAAACATTAGAAGATGGAAAGATCTCCCATGCTTATATATAGGTAGGATTAACATAGTAAAATGGCCATATTGCTATATTCAATGCAATCTCCACTAAAATCTCAACAAAAGTCTTTACAGAATTTGAAAGAAAAATGCTCAACTTCATATAGAAAGACAAACAAAAACAAACAAACAAACAAAAAACCAGGATAGCTAAAACAATAAAAGAACTTCTGGGAGGGGTATCACCATCTTTGATTTCAAGCTTAATACAATGTTATAGTAATAAAAACTGCATGATATTGGCATAAAAAGAGACAGGTCCATCAATGGACTTGAATCAAAGACACAACATAATTACACACACACGCAGGAAAAACTTATTTTTGACAAAAATAACAAAAGCCAAAATTACAAAATGAAAAAAAGAAAGCATCTTCAATAAATGGTGTTGATATAACTGGATGTTGGCATACAGAAAAAATGCTAATTAAATCCTTATCACCTAGCATAAAACTCAAGTCCAAGTGGACAAAAGACTTCAACATAAATCCAAATACACTGTACCTGGTAGAAAAGAAAGTGAGAAATAGTCTTGAATGCATTGTCACAAGAGACAACTTCCTGAACAGGCCACCAATAGCACAGAAACTAAGATCAACAATTAATAAATGGGACCTCACAAAACTGAAAAGCTTCTGTAGATGTGTGGTTGTGACACAATGTGTGGGTTCACATGGGTACATGGAATGAAGGCACAGAGGCATCTTAAGAATGAGTCTAGCCTTACATGGCTGCAGGGGGATCCAGTCTTGAAGGACTGAAGTAGTAACCCTTTGCCTAGGGCAGTTTTATTTCTCTCCAGTACAGTTTAGCCAGTTAATTTCCATATGCTCTGAACAACCTGAAAGGGGCTCCCAACAATACAATGCCAAGTGCAAATTCCTGGATTTATCAGGTACCATGGTTTTCCAGGTTTCCTCAATCAAGTTTTGACTAGCCCTTTGTAACCTTGGGAAACTCCTAGACAGGATTCACATAGAGGGCAACAAGGGAAACAAAAGTGTCTGCTAAACAAAAGATGGATTAGGGCTAGGTGCTACTTTCTGGAGCCAGGCTAGGTGCAGCTCAGCAGGAATGCCTCCACAAGCTTCTATAAGGCAATGGACACTGTTAATAGGTCAAAACTGCATCCTACAGAATGAGAAAATATCTTCACCAACCCACATCTAACAAAGAGCTTATTTCCAAAATACATAAATAACTCCAAAAACAAGCCATCAAAATCCAATAATGCAATCGAAAATGGGGTACAGATATAAATAGAGAGTTTTCAACAGAAGAATCTCAAAGGGCCAAGAAACACCTGAAGAAATGTTCAATATCCTTAACTATCAGGAAAATGCAAACTAAAATGACTATGAGATTTCCACTTATACCTTATCAATGGCTAAGATCATGAACACAAATTACAGCTCATGCTGGAGAGGATGTGGAGCTAAAGGAATACTCCTCCACTGCTGGTGGGAGTACAAACTTGTACAGCAACTTTGGAAATCAATATGGCATTCACTGTGTCAGGGTCAATATGTAATTTAACTGTAGTAGTGTTTCTGTTATGAACTTGAATGCTTCTTGTAGAATATTTGTTTAACTATGTAAAGATGTGTTGCATTTGTTTATATTGCAGAATATTTGTTTAAGTATGTAAGGATATGTTTCTGTTTTACCTTGACTGCCTAAGGCACATGATTGGTCTAATAAAAAGGTAGATGGAGCCAGGTGATGGTGGCACACACCTTGAATCCCAGAACTCAGAAGGCAGAGCCAGGCAGATCTCTGTGAGTTCAAGGCTAGCCTAGGATACAGAGTGAGATCTAGGACAGGCACCAAAACTACACAGAGAAACTCTGTCTAGAAAAAAAAAAACAAACAAAAGCTAGATGAGCAAGGGAGGAGATATAGGGGAAATTCAGGGCAAGAAGAGTAAGTAGGAGGAGGAATTTAGTCTTGAAGAAGAAAAAAAGACAACAGGGAGACACCAGTAACCAGCCAGCCAGCCAGCCATGGGGGAAGCATGAAAATAGAACATACAGAGTAAAAGAAAGGTAAAAAGCCCTGAGACAAAATGTAAATGAATAGAAACAGGTTAAATTAAGTTAAAAGAGCTAGTGGGACAAGCCTAAGCTAAGACCAAGCATTCATAATAATAAGTTTCTGTGTCTTTACGTGGGTCTGTTTGGCAGCCCAAAGATAATTCTGACTAAAATGCTGTCATGTTTGGTGCAAAAATGTTTAGAATTGTAATATCCCATTAGTAGATTTTTCCTTTAATGAGTATGTAATGTCCTTCCCTGTCTCTTGTCATTAGTTTTAGTTCAAAGTCTCTTTTGTCAGATATTAAAATACTTATGCTCACTTGAAAAAAAAATGAAAAGTGGGAATCGATCTACTACAAGACATAACTATACCATCATGGGCATAAACCCAAAGGACGCTCAAACGTACCATGAGGAAACTTGGTCAACTATGTTCATAGAAGCTTTATTTGTAATCGCCAGAATGTAGAAGCAATTTAGACATCTCTAAACTGAGGAATGGATAAAGAAAATGTGGTACATTTATACAATGGAGTATCACACAACTGCTAAAATAGTGAAATCATGAAATTTGCAAGTGGATGGAACTAGAAAACATCACCCTGGGTGAGATAATACAGACCCAGAATGACAAACATGGTATGTACTCACTCATAAGTGGATATTAGCTGTAAAATAACAGATAACAATGCTACAATCTATAGACCAAGATATACTAGTTAAAAAGGGTGCTTCAAGGGCAGACACCTGTATCTCCCTAAGAAGCAGAAATAGAAGAGATTTGGTGAGTGGACTATGGGTAGGTAGATGGGTAGGTGGGGATGGCAACATGAGTGATCAGTTTGGGGGTGATGGAGGGTGAAAGTACTGAAAGGGACTACTGTAAAAAGGGGTGACACTTTTCATCAGGTAGAAACAGAATGCAAGTTAGTGTCATAGGAATCTACAAGAATTCCTAGCTAAGACTTCTAGCAATAACAGATATGTAGCCTGAATTGTAATCTCCTATGACCGAGCAACACTTCAAATGAATAGTTTGGGACACCAATTCAGCCACTTAACCTTTGACCTAAAGTCTGTCCTAACTATGGTATGTGCTGGCATAAGGGTAGCGTAGAGATTGAGAGAGTAGCCAACCAATGACTGGTCTAGCCTAAAAGCCATGCAGGTGAGTTAATCCACCTCTGACACTTCCTGGAGCACAAAGACCAAGAGCCTAGATGACCCAGTGACCTAAGATAGACCCAAACATGACTAGAGAAAAAAAAAAGTCAATGTAATAATGCCCAGAGGACTGACATTATCTGAAAGCTGTCTCTAAGCCAGATAGATGCCTGATTTATCTTTAGCTTGACTTTGGCATAGATTCTTACTAGAAGAGTTGTGCTAGGAGCTACGCTATAGGAGCCTACCACCACATACGAAGCCTTGATAAGAACCTGCCACTTAATGCAAGTTAGGGTTTGTCCCCAGACTCCCCAATCTTATATATTCCTCATACTCTGGAATAAAGTCAAGCTTATTCCCCAAAGAATATCTCCCAAAGGGCTGTCTCCATCATATCCACAGCCATGTGAACCCTGATTCCTGCTTCTGCTTCTTCCACCCTCATGGACCAATACAGGCAATAATCTGGAGGAAGAAGCAGAGCCACAGATTTTCATTGAATTCTATAGTCTTTTCTTTCTTTATATTTTCACTCATTTTTCATTCAGTAGAGTATTGTTCAGTTTTCATGAATTTGAAAGCTTTCTGATGTTTTGGTTGTTGTTAATATCCAGATTTAATCCATGGAAGTCTAATAGTATGCAGGGATTTATTTCAACTTTCTTGTATGTGTTGAAACTGTTTCTGAGTATGCGGTCAGTTTTGTAGAAAGTTCCATAAGATGCAGAGAAGTTATATTCTTTTATGTTTAGTTTACATGTTCTGTATATATCTTAGATCCATTTGGATTAGAATGTATGTGAGCTACATTATTTGTCTGATTAGCTTATGTCTGGATGACCTGTCTATGGTTCAGAGTATGGTACTTAAGACTCCCACTATAAATGTGTGAAGGGCAATATGTGATTTAAGGTATAGTGATGTTTCTTTTACCAAAAGTGGGTAGCCCTGTGTTTGGGGCACAGACATTAAGAACTGAAATTATATCTTTGTTAATATTTACTGTAGCTAGAGTTTTCCTGCCTGGCCCACAGTTAGGACAAATCTTTGTCACCCGCCAGTCCCACAGCCCTTAGACCCAACCAAGTAAACACAGAGACTTATATTGCTTACAAACTGTATGGCCATGGCAGGCTTTTTGCTAACTGTTCTTTTATTCAAATTAACCCATTTCTACAAATCTATACCTTGCTACGTGGCTTGTGGCTTACCGGCATCTTTACATGCTGCTTGTCCTGGCGGTGGCTGGCAGTAACTCCTTCTGCCTTCCTGTTCTTTCTTTTTTTCCTCTCCATTAGTCCCACCTATACTTCCTGCCTAGTCACTGGCCAATCAGTATTTTATTTATTGACCAATCAGAGCAACACATTTGCTACACAGAACATCCCACAGCGATTTACTTTTATGAGTATGCAGTATCCATACCTATCTTTTTTCATTAGTTTTGGTTTGAAGTCTATTTTGCTAGTTATCATAATGGCTACACTAGCTTGTTTCCTAGGTCCATTGGCTTATAATATCTCTTTCCATCCATTTACCCTGAGATAATGCCTGTTTTTGATGTTGAGGTGTGTTTCTTGGATGAAGCAGAAGGAAGGATCCTGTTTTCTTATCTATTCTTTTAACCTGTGCATTTTTATTGGGGAATTTAGAACATTGATATTGAGAAATTTCAATGACTAATGAGTGAGTGTGTGTGTGTGTGTGTGTGTGTGTGTGTGTGTGTGTGTGTGTATAAATGCTTCTTTTCTTTTGATTGTGCTGGTGTTAGATTATTTATTCCCTGTGTTTTCATGGGTGTAGTTAACTTCCTTGGGTCAGAGTTCTGCACCTAGCACCTCCTTTATGACTGGATTTGTAGATAGGACTTGCTTAGATTTAACTTTTTCATGGAATTTCTTACTTGCTTGATTTATGATGAGTATATTTTTGCTGGGTGTAGCTGGGATTTTTCCTGTGGTCTCTTGGATTTTTGTGGCACATCTGTCCAAGCCCTTCTGAAGGGCTTTTAGAGTCTCCACTCAGAAGTAGATGTATCACATAGGTCTGTCTTTATATGTTACTTGGTCATTTTTCCTTGCACCTTTTAATATCCCTTTTTTATGAATATTTAGTATTTTTATTTAGTGTAGTGAAGGTGAAGGTCATTCTTGTCTGGTCTAATCTCTTTAGTTTTCTGTATGCTTCTTGTACCTTTATAAGCATCTTTTTTTTTTTTTTTTTTTTTTTTTTTGGTTTTTCGAGACAGGGTTTCTCTGTGTAGCTTTGCGCCTTTCCTGGAACTCACTTGGTAGCCCAGGCTGGCCTTGAACTCACAAAGATCCGCCTGCCTCTGCCTCCCGAGTGCTGGGATTAAAGGCGTGCGCCACCACCGCCCGGCTATAAGCATCTTTTTATTGCTTAGAGAATTTATTGTTAAGATTGGTCTTTTCATAGTGTCCCAGATTTCTGGGATGTTTTGTGTTACTTTTTTTTGACATTTAACTTTTTTCTCTGACCATTGTTTCTTCTACTGTATGTTTAATGCCTGAAATTTTATCTTTATTTATTTAATTTTTATTCATATTACATTCCAACCAAAGTTCCTGCTTTCATCTCTCCACCTGGTACCCACCCTTGTCTTCCTTCCACACACCTCATCCCCTCCTCCAAAAGAGTAAGTTCTTCCATGGGGGGACAGCTAAGCCTGATACATTCATTTGAGGCAGGGCCAAGCCACTCCCTGCTGCATCGAGGGTGAGCAAAGAGTCTGACCATAGATAATGAGATCCAGAAAGCCAGCTCATGCACTGGGGGGATATATCCTGATCACACTGCCAGGGGCCCTTCAAACAGACCCAGCTACACATTTCTCTCTTGTGTGCAGAGGGTCTAGTCTGGTCTCATGCAAATTCCAGAGCTGTTGGTCTCATGTTTGTGTTCCTATGAGCTTGATTCAGTTGTCTCTGTAGATTTCCCCATTATGATCTTGTCCCCTTTCCCTTGTTCATTTAATCCCTCTTCCCTCTCTTTGACTGGACTCCAGGAGCTTGGCCTGATGCTTGATTGTGGATCTCTGCATCTTCTTCTATCAGTTACGGGATGAAGTTTCTGTGATTATAGTTAGGGTATTCACCCATTTGATTACCAGGGTAGGCCAGTTCAGGCACCCTCTTCACTATTTCTGATAGTCTAACCTGGGGTTGTCCTTGTGGATTCCTGGGAATTTCCCTAGCATCAGGTTTCTCCCTTACACCATAATATCTCCCTTTATCAAGACATCTCTTTCATTGCTCACCCACTCCATCCTTCCCCCAGCTCAATAATCCCATTCCCTCTTGTTCTCATCCCTCATCCCCTCCCATCTATTGTCCCCCCATTCCTAGTTTACTCATGGAGCTCTCATCTGTTTCCCCTTCTCAAGGCAATCCATGCATTTCTCTTAGAATTCTCCTTGTTTCCTAGCTTCTCTGGAGCTATGAGTTGTAGTCTGATTTTCCTTTGCTTTACAACTAGTATCCACTTATGTGTGAGTACATACCATGTTTGTCTTTCTGAGTCTGGGTTTCCTCACTCAGACTGATACTTTCTGGTCCCATCCATTTACCTGCAAATTTCATTTCATCATTTTTTTTGCAGCTGAGTAATACTCCATTGTGTATATGTACCACATTTTCTTTATGCATTCTTTAGTTGAGGGGCATCTAGATTGTTTCCAGGTTCTGGCTATTATGAATAATACTGCTACAAACATAGTTGAACATGTATCCTTGTGGTATGATTGAGCATTCCTTGGGTATATGCATGAGTGGTATAGATTGATTCCCAATTTTCTGAGAAACTGCCATACTGATTTCCAAAGTGGCTGTACAAGTTTGTACTCCCATGAACATTGGAGGAGTGTTACCCTTTCTACACATTCTCTTCAACATAAGCTGTCATCAGTGTTTATTATCTTAGCCATTCTGACAGATGTAAAATGATATCTCCAAATCATTTTGATTTGCATTTCCTTGATGACTAGAGATGTTGAATAATTCCATAAATGTCTTTCAGCCATTTGAGATTCTACTGTTGAAAATTCTCTATTTATATTTTTAGCCCATTTTTTAATTGGATTGTTTGGTATTTTGATGTCTAGTTTCATGAGTTCTTTATGTATTTTGAAGATCAGCCCTTTGTGAGATGTGAGGTTGGTGAAGATATTTCCCATTCAGTAGGTTGTTGTTTTATCTTATTTAATTGAACTTTGTATTACAGAAGATTCTCGGTTTCAGGAGGTACCATTAATTAATTGTTGCTCTCAGTGTCTGTGCTATTGGTGTTATATTCAGGAAGTAGTTTCCTATGCCAATGTTTCCTAGGTTACTTCCTAATTTCACTTCTTTCAAGTTCAGTGTAGCTAGATTTATGTTGAGATCTTTCATCCACTTGGACTTGAGTTTTATGCATGACAATAGATAAAGATCTATTTGCAATCTTCTACATGTTGATATCTAGTTATGCTAGAACTATTTGTTGAAGATGATTTCTTTTTTCCATTGTACAGTTTTGGCTTCTTTGTCAAAAATCAGGTGTTCATAGGTGTATGGATTAATGACAATGTCTTTAATTCTATTCCATCTGCCCACATATCAGTTTTTATGCCAATACCAAGCTGTTTTTATTATAGCTCTACAGTAGAGTTTAAAGTCAGGGATGGTGATACCTTCAGAAGTTGCCTTATTGTAAAGGATTGTTTTATTGATCCTGGGTTTTTTATTTTTTTCATATGAAGTTGAGTATTTTTCTTTTTAGGTGCATAAAGAATTGTGTTCAAATTTTGATGGGGAGTGTATTGGGTCTGTAGATTGCTTTTGCTAAGACTGCCATTCTTATTATATAGGTTCTACTCATCCATGAGCATGGGACATCTTTCCATTTTCTGTTATCTTTGTTTTTTTCCTCAAGAACTTAAAGTTCTTGTCATACAGGTCTTTCACTTGCTTGATCAATTATCCCAAGGAATTTTATATTATTTTTGATTATTGCAAAGGATGATGTTTCTCTGATTTATTTATTTATTGGCCCATTTATGATTTGCATATAGGAAGGTTACTGATTAATTTTATTTGATCTTGTATCCTGACACATTACTGAAGGTATTTATCAGATGTAGGGGTTCTCTGGTTGAATTATGGCGGTCAATTTTGTATATTATCATATCATCTACAAATAACAAAAGTTTGACTTCTTCCTTTCCAATTTGTATCCCCTCAATCTCCTTTTGTTGTCTTATTGCTCTAGCTAGAATATTGAGTACTATATTAAATAGATAGGGGGAGAGTGGAAAGCCTTTTCTTTTTTCTGATTTTATTGGAATAGCTTTGAGTTTCTCTACATTTAATTTAATGTTTGCTGTTGGCTTGCTATAAATTACCTTTATTATATTTAGTTATGTTTCTGATCTCTCTAACACCTTTATCATGAAGGGGTGTTGGATTTTGTTGAAGAATTTTTTTCAGCATCTGATGAGATGATCATATGGTTTTTTTCTTCTTTCAATTTGTATATATGATGGATTATGTTGACAAATTTTCATGTGCTGAACCATCATTGTGTCTCTGGGATGAAACCTACTTAATCATAGTGGATGATTATTTATGTGTTCTTTTATTTGGTTTTACAGTATTTTATTAACTATTTGTGCATCAAAGTTCATGAGGGAGACTGGTCTGTAATTCTCTTTCTTCATTGCATCTTTGTGTAGTTTTGGTATCAGTGTAACTGTAGCCTCATGGAAAGAGTTTTGCAATGTTCCTTCTGTTTCTATTGTTCAGAACAATTTTAGCAGTATTGGTATTAGCTCTTCATTGAAATTCTGGTAAAATTCTCTACTGGAACCATCTGGCCCTGGGCTTCTTTTTGGTTGAAGGACCTTTAATGTCTGCTTCTATTTCCATGGGGGTTATATGTCTATTGAAATTGTTTACCTGGTCTTGACTTAATTTGGTATGTGGTATTTATCCAGAAAATTGTCCATTTCTTTTGAGTTTTCCAATATTGTGGAGTACAGGTTTTTGAAGTATGACATGATGATTCTCTGGATTTCCTTGTTGTCTGTTGTTATATCCCCCTTTTCATTTCTGATTTTCTTAATTTGGATATTCTCTCTTTGACTTTTGGTTAGTTTGGATAAGTGTCTATTTTGTTGATTTTCTCAAAGAACCAACTCTGTTTCATTGCTTCTTTATACTGTTCTCTTTGTTTGTGTTTTATTGAATTCAGGCCTCAATTTGATTATTTCCTGGCATCTATTCCTCATGGGTGAGTTTGCTTCTTTTTGTTCTAGAGTTTTAGGTGTGCTGTTAAGTTGTTAGTGTGGGATTACTCCATGTTCTTTATGTAGGCACTCAGTGCTATGAATTTTCCTCTTAGCACTGCTTTCATAGTGTCCCATAAATCTGGGTATGTGGTACATTCATTTCCACTCAATTCTAGGAAGTCTTTAATTTCTTTCTTTGTTTCTTCCTTGACCCATTGGTGATTAAATTGAGCATTATTCAGTTTCCATAAGTGTGTAGGCTTTCTGTAATTTGTTTTGTTGTTGAGCTCTAACTAAGCCATGGTGTTCTGTTGAAATATAGGAGGTTATTCCATTTTTTGTATCTGTTGAGTGTTGTTTTGTGACTGAGTATGTTGTCAGTTTTAGAGAAGGTTCCATGGGGTGCTGAAACGAATATATATTCTTTTGTGTTTGCATGTTATTGTGTTTGCAAATGGTCTGTTAGGTCCATTTGAGTCACAACATCTGTTATTTCCCTTATTTCTTTGTTAAGTTTCTGTCTGCAGACCTGTCCATTATTGAGAGTGTGGTGTTGAAGTCTCCCACCTTTATTGTGTGGGGTTTCATGTGTGATTTAAGCTTTAGTAATGTTTATTTTACATAAGTGGGTGCCCCTGTATTTGGGGGCATAAATGTTCAGAATTGAAACTTCATCTTGATGGATTTCTCCTGTGATGAATATGTAATGTCCTTCGCAATCTCCTTTGATTGATTTTAGTTTGAAGTCTATTTTATTAGGTATTAGATTAGCTACACCAGATTGCTTCTTATGCCCATTTGATTGGAAAGTCTTTTCCCTACCCTTTACTCTGAGATGGTGTCTGTCTTTGAGGTTGAGGTGTATTTCTTGTATGCAGCAGAAGGATGGATCCTGTTTTTGTCTCCATTTTCTTAGAATGTGACTTTTTATAGGTGAATTGGGTCAATTGATATTGAAGGATATAATTTTGACCAGGACTGTTAATTCCTTATTTTTTTTCAGTGTTTGATAGAATGTTTACCTTCTTCAGGATTTGTTGGTGTGGGATTATCTATTGCCTGTGCTTTTGTGGGTGCATCTAACTTCCTTATGTTAGATTTTTCTTCTAGTTATTTCTGTAGGGATGAATTTGTGGGTAGGTACTGTTTAAATCTGTTTTTTTTTTATGTAATATCTTGTTTACTTCATCTATGATAATTGAGAGTTTTGCTGGGTATAGTAGCCAGGGCTGCCACCCGTGCAATGGTTCCTTGGTGTCTGTATAACATCTGTCCAGGACCTTCTGGCATTCAAAGTCCCCATTGAGATGTCAAGTGTTATTCTGATGGGTCTGCCTTTATATGTTACTTGGCCTTTATCTTTTGCAGCTCTTAATAGTCTTTCTTTATTCTATATGTTTAGTGTTTTGATTACTATGTGGCAAAGGGACTTTCTGGGGAAGGGGGTTCGGGTCCAGTCTATTTGGTGTTCTATGAGCTTCTTCTATATTTATAGGCATTTCCTTCTTTAGGATGGGAAAGTTTTCTTCTATCATATTTTTGAATATATTTTTGTGCCTTTGAGCATGTATTCTCCCCCTTCTTTTGTCCCTATTATTCTTAGATTTTGTCTTTTCATGGTGTTTCAGATGTCCTGGACATTTTGTTGGCTTTACTATTTTCTTTGACTGATGAATCTGTTTCCTCTATCGTATCTTTAACACCAGAGAGTCTCTCTTCCCTCTCATTCTGTTGGTTATACCTGCTTCTGTAGTTCTTGTTCATTTACTCATATTTTCCATTTTCAGCATTCCCTTGGTTTGTGTCTTCTTTATTGCCTTCTTTATTTCAATTTTCAGGTCTTTAATTGTTTCTTTCACATGTTTAATTGCTTTTCCTTGGTTTTTGTGACTTTCTTTAAGGGATTTATTGATATTTTTTTCCATTTTTTTTTGCTTTTTTCCTCAATTTCTTTAAGGTAATTTTTCATTTTCTTTTTAAAGGCCTCTATCCTATTCATAAAGTCATTTTATGGTCACCTTATTATTATTATAATAATCATCATCATCATCATTATTCTGTGTTGGGATGTTCAGGTCTTACTTGCTGTTGTAGACCACTAGATTCTGGTGGTACCATATTGCACTCTATGTTGTTGAATGTATTCTTGCACTGACATCTACTTATCTCTTTCTATAATTAGTGCAAGTGCTGTCTGTGTCTCAGAGAGCTAATCTTGGTCCAATTGGCACTGCCAGTGTGTGTGTCTAAGGGAGCTGTTGTATCCTTGGGGAATGGATGGGACTGTGGGACAGAATGTGACTTGTATATTGCAGGGTCCAATGAGGAGTGGTGGTGGGAATTCCTGCCCACATGAGTCTTGCCTCTTGGCCTGCAACTGGGGCTGCAATGGGTAAGGGTAGTGGCTCACAGGATGTTCCCCTGGGTCTTAGGCCTAGAGGCTGGGGTGACTGGCTGAGAGAACAATCATTCACCTCTTGGTCCAATAGGAGCTGGCAAAGTCTGGGTCTCAGGGGTGAGCTAAGGTCTAGGTGGATGGGTAGGTTTGAGGGATGGAGTGGGGTTTGTAGATTACAGGGTCTGCTGGGGGGCTTGGGCAGAAGGCCTGCCTACAGAAGTCTTTCCTGCTAGCCTGTAACTGGGGCTGCAATGGGTGAGGGTGGGCAGGCACATGTTGTGCCCTGGGCCTGGGTATTAGAGGCTGGGATGACCAGCTGAGAGAATAGTCACCCACCTCTTGTTCCAATTGAAGCTAGCATAGTCTGTGTCTTAGGAAGCTGCTGCAGTCTTGGGGGATGGGTGGGTTTGAGGGACAGAGTGAGGCTTGTAGATTACAGGGTCTTTTGGGGATGGGGGTGGTCAAGCCTGTCTGCAGAAGTCTTGCTTGCTGGCCTGTAACTGGGGCTACAATGGGTAAAGTAGCAGTTTCAATTCTTTTAAGAAATTATGTTAGAGAAAAAGCTGAAGGCAGACTCCCGGGTAAGAATACAGAGTAAAAATCACATCTATGCAACAATGTGCAAGAAAATTGAGTAATACATAATATAAGTGAGCATTCCATGAGGAAGGAATCAAGAATGGGAGAAAAATGGTAGTCATGACTGGGCATTGAAAGTGGCACCAATGAGGTCAGTGAAAACCACATAAATGCTCCCTTTTCCTTATACATATTGATATTTTTAAAAAATTAGCTGTATAATCATGGGCATCATACACAACTGGTATTTTCTGTCCCTGAATGATGAACTTCAAAGCAGAATGTTTGGATCAGCTGAGGTCAGTGGGAATCACCTGATAGCAATGTATGTCCTCATCTTCTCTACAAATCAGTACATTTAGTAACTCCCGGGAAAACCCATGGCCCAACCTAGTACCATCAGAAGCAAGGACAATGAGCAACGAATATTGTTGAAGTGTGTGACACTGGCTGGCTAAAGCAGAGGCCCTTCTTTTTTAAATACATTTATTTATTTATTATTTGACATCCTGACCAGTTTCCCCTCCTTCCTCTCCCCCCATTCCCTCTCTCCAGCTACCCTCTGCTCCCACTGCCCAATCCACTCTTCCTACTTTTGTGTTTAGGAAAGAGCAGGTCTTCCAAGAGCATCAACAAAACTTGGTATATCAAACTGCAGTAAGACTAAGCACCTCCCCATGTATTAATACTGGACAAAGCAACTCAGTATGAGGAGTAGGGTCCTGAAAGCCAGGAAAAGAGTCAGAGACAACCCCTGTTCACCCTGTTAAGAGTTCCACAAGTGGACCAAGCTACAACTGCCCCATAATATGCAGAGTGCCTATGTCAGTCCCATGCAGGCTCCCTGGGTATAGGCTTAGTCCCTAAGCACCTATGAGCCCAGCTTAGTTGATTCTCTGAATTTTCTTATGGTGTCCTTGATGCTTCTGTCACCTACAATCCTTTCTGCCCCTCTTCTGTGGATTCCACAAGCTCCAACTAATGTTTAGCTGTGGGTGTCTTCATCTATTTCTACAGACTAAGTAACAAGCAGGGTTCAAGAGCAGATGCCCAGATGTCCGTTGCAAGGGGAAGTAGAAGAGAATTACTGAGTAGGAATATAAGTGTGTGGGGATGGGAACATGAGCAATCAGGTTGGGAAGAGATTGGAAAAGGAGGGCATTTCAGGCTCAGGCAAAAACTTGGCACAAAATAATCTTCCAGAAATCTATAAGAATTACCCCAGCTAAGACTCCTAGCAATAGCAGATATGTGGCCTGAAATGGCCATCTCCTATTTCCAGGCAAGACTTTAAAGGGACAGTGTGGGAAACCAACCCAGCCCCATAACCTTTGAACTATCAGAGAAGTCCTTTCTAAGACTGCTTCTGAGGTCAGTGGGAACCTACAGAAATACCTGCCATACTCTCTTCCCTAAGAGTCAGCATTGGGGAGCTTACTACACATTAGCAGTGCTGAAGCAGAAAGGGCATCAAGGTAGAAGTTAAAACTGTACTGTATAACTTACTTATTAAATTAATCATCACTTTAGCAGAAATACTGTGGTCTTTATTTAATATGCACATGGCTTTGTATGGCTATATGGCTTTTCTACATGCTTATACATCCATTCTTATCTTATACATTCTCTATTTGCTTCTTACACATAAGTCATTTTACTTGTACTCTTTCTCTTATTCTCTCCTCATTTTAGCTTTTAACTAACTTCTTGCATTTTATATTCTCTAAAAGGATGAAAAGGGAAACAATCATTCTGATTGATGCAATCAGGCCCATACAAACAAATATCACACAGTTTATCTCATTTGTGAATGTTAGATTTGAATCTTCACATGGGTGTGTTTCATTTAGAATAGCCATTGAGGTCAGGAAATAACTAAGGAGCCATATGGAGAAGTTTTCAAAGAGGGAGGATAGAAGACACTGATATAAAGGGTTAAAAGATAATAGTAGAATAGGAAAGTTTAAATTAAAGTTGAGCAAGGTGGGGGCAGGGTAGATGAGGGTGTATGGCAAGGGATAAATACTACTAATGATGTTTCAAAAAAGGCATATGAAAACCTACTACTCTAGAAGCATGCACACACACACACACACACACACACACACACACACACACACACACACACGTGCACATACACATGGGTGAGTTAAAATGAAGTTATCCTATAATGGGACAACAATGCCCCTACTAGACACCAGAGACGTCTTAAAAGTTAAAAATCCCAGTGCCAAAAATGTGTTTTCTAATTATTGGTCATTAGGTACAACATATGCTCAATCAATACTTGCTATTGTCAATGATCTTAGTAATCATCTACAACTTGATAATATGACTCTTGTTGATAACAGCACATATAGGAGCCATATACATAAAGCTGGTACTGACCTGGAAGCTTTACCCTTAACTAGCCAGCTTTCATAGTACAAGAAGATGCTATGCATGTCATTGTATGAGAAAAATAATCATCAATCTTACCTAACTGTGAAACCTGTCAGCTACAATAATGACTGGCTTTGCAAGACATGCCCACTAGTGCAATAGTGGCATGAACAAATCATGAGAATAAACTATGACTTTTTGTCTAGATGTAAGCCTCACACCAAAGGATGAAACTTCTACCTGGCACTATTATTGGGCAAGAACTTACACTTAGGTAAGTTAGAGGCCCTTAGATGAGAACATACTGCTATTATTCTGCTAAATGGACATAGAATAAAGCTGACACATAAAGACTCATTGAAATACCTATTGATGAATGCATCTTTCAACTTTAATCTGTGAAATTTCTCCTTTCAGCAGATGGCATATAAAACAGACATTCCCATCTAGCCAGGATTCAAAAAATAAGGAATTGCCAAATTCAAATTCTCAGCCCTAAATGGAGTTTATATATAGCATCTCCTTCTCTCAAAGCTCAGATATCAGCTTTATTGATGTTTGAATATTGTAATTCATACCTGAATCTTCTTTTCCCCACCTAGTATTTGGTCATTCCCTTAACTTATTATCTTCATGAATATTTCTTTTGAGGTTTTTATTTGACTTTCTTAGTTTTTCATTTATAAAATTTCAATCTTTTTTCAATGTTTCTTTCTCTGTAATGAATTTATATTCCACATCCTGCTTTAACCTTTTTTAATTTAATTAAAATATTTATTTTTGTTCTTTTGAATTCTATTTCTAATGTTTTTTGTTTGTTTTTCAAGATGGAATTTCTTTGTATAGCTTTAGAGCCTTTCATGGAACTCACTTTGTAGCCCAGGCTGGACTCGAACTCACAGAGATCTGTCTGCCTCTGAATCCTGAGTGGTCGGATTGAAGGCATACATCACCACCTCCAGGCTAAATTTTTTTTTCTTATGTATAAGTGTTTCACCTAAATGTATGTGTGAACACTATGTACACGCCTGGTGCCTGAGAAGGCAGAAATGAGAGTCAGATGACTTGGAACTGGAGTTACAGATTATTATGAGTAGCCTTGTGGATTCTGAGACCTTAACCCAAGTTTTCTGCAAGAAGGGCAATATTTTCTGTCCCCCTCTTTGATTTAAGTTTGGAAGGAGAGGCAGAAGGATAAGAGGCAGAGGCAGAGGATGATCACAAGGAAATCAAGTCTTCTGGACCCAGTAGGGCAGCTGTACATACATATAAATTCACAGTGGGTGTGACAGTATACACAAAGATATGTGCAAGCCCACGCTAGCTCAAATTCCAGCATGGAAATGGGAACTTAGTGATAAAATCCCATCACTAGATATGGATTTCTGGCAATTGTTAGTTTCTGGAAGAGGAAGAATCAGAATTTTCCAACTAACTTAGCCCTTGCTAAATAAATTTGCTCCCAAGTAAGGTCACCCTTCTGTGAATATTTGAGCATCACAAATTTTGCTTGATGGGAAAAAGAAACAAATTCTTGTTGATAGGGAGGGAGAGTTGATAGGGAAGTGTAGTGTAGTGTGTGTGTGTGTGTGTGTGTGTGTGTGTGTGTGTGTGTGTGATGATAAAATCCATTGTACAAAATTCTCAAAGAACTAGAATTTTTAAGGTTATATTCCACCAACTAGAAAATATCAAATTAGCAAATTAATTCTTAGAGTTGTGTGACCTACCAAAGTGAACTCAAGTTCAACTAAACAACTTGAACAGATCTAGAGCATGTAATGAGATTGAAGCATTAATTTAGAATGAAATTTCCCAACTACAATGAATCCAAGTACAGATGGGTTAGCTGCTGAATTCTACCATTTCTTTAATGAAGAATTAATATCAGTGTTTCTCAAAATATTTCATGAACTGAAAAGAGAACACCATTATACTCCTCTACAGCTGGAAATATCTTGCTAGAAAATCTATGTAAAGACCAACCACCCTGATGAATATAAAAGCAACAATTCTCAATAAAATACTTGCAAACAGGATTCAACAACATCTCAAAAGGATCATTGACCATGACCGAGTATGCTTCATTCTAGACATGTAGGGATGGTTATGCACATGTAAATTAATAAATGTTATTTGAGGGGTTAGTCTCTGTTCAAGTGGTGTCACTAAAAGACTGGGAATGTGCCGGGCGGTGGTGGCGCACGCCTTTAATCCCAGCACTCGGGAGGCAGAGGCAGGCGGATCGCTGTGAGTTCGAGGCCAGCCTGGGCTACCAAGTGAGCTCCAGGAAAGGCGCAAAACTACGCAGAGAAACCCTGTCTCGAAAAAAACAAAAAACAAAAAAAAAAAAAAAAAAAAACAAAAAAGACAGGGAATGTGAGAAGCACTCCTGCAGCTGTTTGAGCAGACCTGAGACTCTGGAAAACTAGATAAAGTGTCTCAGCAAAGTGGAGATGCTCTAATTTGTTACCAAAGCCCAGGGCATTGTTTGCATCCTGCCCTTTGTCTGAAGATACACTGTCTGGACATACTCCTCCCCACCCATGAATGCACTCACATTATGCAGGTTGCATACCATTTGGACTCATACTCATATTGGAGAGTAGCTCAATATGACCTTAGCTGACTGGGTAAAGTATGCATACATGTCAGTGAACATACACATTAATCCAGACCTGCACCTCAATGCTGGTCTCTGGAGTCTGCTTCCAGGGAATCTCATTGTTACTCCATCTCCCTTACCTTCCTGCATCAAGCTGCCAAGGAATGGGGGATAAACCCTACAGTTACTAATCTCATACATGAACCAAAGTACAGAAATCAAATCACATGATCATTTTAGTACATGCAGAAAAGGCCTTTGACAAAATCCTGACAAAAACCTATTGATGCTAAGCCCTGGGACAACTAGGGATAAAGAGAATGACTCTAGCTAACATCAAGCTAACTGGAAAGAAACTTGAGGCATTCTTACTATAATCAGGAACAAGATAATATTTTCCATGACCTTTAATTCTATTCATTTGAGTTATTGAAGTCTTAATTAAAACAATAAAGTAAGAGGAGGAAATGAAAGAAGTAAAAGAAAGTCAAAATGTACTTATTTTCAGATGGTATGATTCTACAAATAAGACACAGAAAACTAGAGCTGCTAAATACTCAGCAAATTGGTGGGATATAAAATTAACAAACAAACCTCCATAGTCTACCAAAGAGAAATATAGTGAGAAAGAAATCAGGAAAATAGGCATATTCATAACAGTTTAAAATATATATCTTGAAATAAACTTAACCAAGGAATTAAGAAACCTCTACAAAGAAAACTTTGAATCACTGAAAAAAAAAAATTAAGGAAGATGCCAGAAGTTGGTACTGCTTGTTTTGCTGATGCATCTGAAGAATCAATGGTGAGAAAATGGCTGTACTACCAGAAGCAATAAATGGATGTAATGCAGCAATTAGTGTAATTCCATTGCAATTTTTCTCAAAAATAGAAAAAAAATCGTTAAACTCATATTCATGCCCAAATTCACTCCAGAGAAAAAGGAACAATGACATAAATGTCCCAATATCTTTTTTCAAGGCATATATAGGAAATAGCAGGATAAAGGCACTAAAATAGATACACAGATCAACAGAAGCAAATGTTCTTCTCAATCATGTTCTGTATATTTGGAGGTTAAACACTCAGATTTCTTGCTAGTCTCCTCTTCTGTGAGAGCAAGACACCAGTAAGTGGTCAGAATATTTATTTATTTATTCTCTGTAACTCCTCTCTTAGGCCATAATTTGTCAATGGCTGCTTTAGCATCATTTATGAATGTCACTTGGGCACAAGAATATCAGTTTCTTAGGTGTATATTTCAGTGAGGTTCCCTAGAAGAACAGAACTCCTGGAAGAGCAGTGCCAACTCTTGAGGCTCAGGTCAAGAAGTGCCAGAATGGAACAATATCAGTAACTCAAATAGAAGCCATTATTAACTTATAAAATGTAGTAAGTGAACTATAAAATAATAACAATAACCAAATAGTACCAGAGACTCTAAGGACCCAGTACTCAGTCCTTGAGGCTGCATGTCTCAACAGTCAGTACAAAATAGCTATCTCTTAGTGGAAGTTGATGATCATTAGTTACTCATTCCACAAGGTGGGGAACATCAGTAGTCCTCATCTGGCACTGGAAACTCAGAAAATTTCTCGAGAGTCACTGATCCCTATTCCATCATGAATGTTTAGAAACAGATTTTTCTACCAGTGAAGGAAGTACCAGTGGTAGCAACAATAGGGTAAATTTACTCAATAGCAAGAGGGAGGGTTAATGTGGTTAAATTGCCACCAATCCAGTGATATAGCTAAATAATTATAGGAATTTATTGGGGGATTGACTCATGTTACAGGAAACTCATAACAGAAAATGGGATTGAGGCATGGTCCATAGATGCTTTCCTGAGAGCTCTGCCCTGATCCGCACCAGCATCCAAGAGCAGGGGGTAGCAAAAAGTGTGAGCATGTATGTCATCCCAGGACTTAAAGGGTACCCATCTGCCCTTGGTGGAGAGGAAACTAGCAGTTACCTGCTGCCTAGGGAGGGTGCTTCAGGGTAAGGCACAGACAACCACCCTTGCAGAAGATAAGTGAGAGAAAGGTACAAATAAAGTTCCATCTGAAATACTTTTGCGTATCTGGACTGCTACCTGATTTTGCCTTCCTAGATCAATAAAGAAAATCAGGACAGTAATTCAGGTGAGGCTCCCTAATCAGGTGATTCTAATTTATAGCAAGTTGACATTTAAACTAACAAAAATAGTGGGCTTTTCATTTTCCTATCTAGCAATAGATTTCCTTATGGTTTCTAAGGCTGAAAAACCATGTAACCTTCAGACCTAGCTGCTATTTTTGCTCTCTTGTTTGTCCCATGAGTTCTTTCACTACCCATTTTGATGTCCTTAACTCTGCTTATATATTCTCTTCATTAACTCTCATATTAACCTTATCTTTGCAGTCCATCTACATGCTGTCAAGAAACTCACAAACATAGTTTTCCAACTATTGAATCTAAGCTTTTCTTTGTTTTTGATAATTTAATATATGTATATAATGAAATACTGTCATATCTAGTACATTTCCCCTCAAACGCCCTTCAGGTCCTCTTCCAACAAGCCTTCATCCAAACTTCATGGCTTTCTCTTTTTGATAATATAATAAATCCAGTTAGCATTGGCTATTGTCTTATATGTATAAGATATCAGTATATTTGAAATGGATTTGATTAAATTTCAAGTTAAGGACAGCTTCATTATTAGTCTTTTCAGCATGTGGTGATTTAAATGAGAAATGCTCCCTTAGGATAGATATTTGAACACTTAGTTCCAAGTTTTTTATGTTATTTGAGGAACTAATGCAGCCTTATTGAAGGAATTATGGCACTGGGAACAGGCTTTGAGAGTTCACAGCCT
This sequence comes from Peromyscus maniculatus bairdii, assembly GCF_049852395.1. Classification (NCBI taxonomy): domain Eukaryota; kingdom Metazoa; phylum Chordata; class Mammalia; order Rodentia; family Cricetidae; genus Peromyscus; species Peromyscus maniculatus. The sequence goes on from NC_134875.1 coordinate 103,630,723, forward strand.
TGCCCCACCTCCATTTCACACTCTATGCTTTGTATTTTTGGTTGATGATGTTATCTCAGATTTTTCTATTGCTACCATCTTGCCACGCCTTTCTGCCAAGCCACTTCACCATAATGGACTCTTATTCACCTGGAACCATAAGCTAAAATAAACTCTTCCTTGAGTTCCTTTGGTCATGGTATTTCATCACAGCAACAGGAAAGGAGCTAGTAAAGAAGATAGTATGCAAGAGTGGGCTGCTCCCATGAAGAACTTGACATTTTGAAGGAAGATTGAAGAGTTTGCAACTTTAAACTAGAAAAGTGAATGCTTTAACAGGCCATTTTGGTAAGCTCATGGAAGACAGTTTCAAGAGCATTGCAGACTGTGGAGGCCCAGATCAAGAGGTTTCAGAGGGGAACAATACCAGTAACTGGAATAAAGGCCTTATTTGTTACATTTTGCTTCTGCCATGTCTTAAAACTTACCCGAGGCTAAATTAAAATTAGGTTAATTTCTTTTTTTTTTTTTTTTTGTATTTTGTCTTGTTTTGTTTATTTTAAGAAAGAATTTCCCTGTATTGCTTTGGCTGTCCTGGAACTCATTCTTAGACCAGGATGGCCTTCAACTCAGAGATTTCCCTGTCTCTGCCTCCCAAGTGATAGAATTAAAGATGTGCACCACCACCATCTGGCATAGATTAATATTTCTTTGGTGAAAGATATTTTAGGACTGCATAACATAAAATCTATGGTTTGGCTCTAAGTTATTTCTCTTATACAAGACAAAATGAGAAAGAACAACTCGAGTAAAAAAAAAAAACTAAGCCAACTAAACAAACAAAAGGACTGGGAGCATGACATGTGCTATGAAAGAGGCTGATATTCAGGAGATTAGTGTCCTTCAGGAAAGGCCTGCTGTGCATGGGAACATTAAGAAAAGTGACCAGAGGAAAACAGCTCACCCACCAAAGTCTCCAATTTGTGAAAAAGAGTCTAATGTTTTCTAGAAGCCTGCCCATAGACCAGGGACAGATCCTGATTCCCCTGCCTGGGTACCCCCCAAACAATTCAAGCCAAACAACCATCTTCCATGTCCAGAGGGCCTAGTCCAGTCCCATGGGGGCTCCACAGCCACCAGTCCACAGTTCACAGGCTTTCACTAGTGTGGCCGGTCATCTCTGCATGTCCTCCCATCATGATCTCGACATCCCTCACCTGCAGTATCTCTCCTCTCTCTCATGAATTGGATTCCAGGAGCTCAGCCTGGTGCCTGGCCATGGATCTCTGTATCTGCCTCCATCTGTTACTGGACAAAGGCTCTATGACAGCTATATTATTTGCTAGGCTGGTCACCAGAGTAGACTGGTCCAGGAACCCTCTAGACCACTGCCACCAGACCAAGGTGGGGTCAACCTTGTGGATTCTGCCTGTGGTGTGACACCTTGCACAGCCTTGGTGCAGGGAGAAGGGGCTTGGATCTGCCTAGGCTCAGTGTGCTAGGCTCTGCTGACTCCCCATGGGAGACCTCGATTTGGGGGGTGTGGTGATATGGGGTGGCTTGGGAAAGAAGGCTGGGGGTGAGAGGAGGGAGGGGGTCTGTGGATAGCATGTGGAGTGAGTAGAAAATTTCTTAATAAAGGAAAAAGGAAAAGAAAAAGAAAAAAAAAGAGTCTAATATGTGCTTTGATTTGAGAAAGCAACTGGACACAAAACCTGCTACTAATGTGATTAAGAGGAGCAAGTGTCCATCACAAGCTTGCACTAAAACTTGGTGGAGTCATCTAAGTGTTACTGGCTTTGGATTAAAAGACATAAAAGTGAGGGGGTCTCAGATTATTCCTTCATCACTGAGGCTGAGCGAGACCAGTTCGATCCCCCCCTCCAAGGTGCTCTTGAGCAGGGAGAAATAAGGAATATATAGATAGAAATGTAGAGGAGAGAGACAGTTAGAAAACACAGAACAGCCACGGGAGGGTCTGGGTCCAAACCCACCAGCCCCTTCTGTCTCCACTAAAGGGCTTTTAAAAGAATGCCAAGGGGTGGAGCAAAAGACCTCCCCACAGCACAGTCAAGTGTAGACTATCCCAGACACCTGGTGACCATACACATGGTCCAGCCATCCCTTAATGCAGCCCTGCTGTGTAACCAAGCTCAGGTCTCACTAGGAAGCTTTTCTGGGCCCCCACAAGAGGCCAGGCAACATATGTTAGTGCTGGAATCACTTGAAGAGGAAGGCTCTGAGACATAAAGGGACCTTGAAAGGTCATCATGTGAAGCTGCAAAAGTAAAGCCTGGGTTAAAGTATTGGCCCTGAGATGCTGAAGATGCCAAAGTCATGAGACATTTGACAAAGGTAACTATATAGAAGAAGTGAAACCAGCCCAAGAGAGAGGTGAATGTCGGTAGTAAAGCTGAATTGGCTGAATGAAATGACATTGGCAGTTGAGGTACAGATTTGTGTTCGCTCTACTGAGTTTCCATTTGATTTTGTCCAATACTTCCTTACCATACCACCATTCCTACTTTATGAATGTATATTCTGTGCCTTCTGTGTTATTGCTTGTTATAAGTAATTAGGTTTTCTTTTCCTTTTTATAGGGCAGAATATTAAGAGATTGCATTAAGAAATGTCAGACTTTTAAAAAATGTTGAAACTGTGAAAGCCTATGGTATTTTTAAAGCTCAACTAAATACATTATGATTTTTGATATGCTGATGAGCCTATGTGGTTCTATGAACACTGTCCCACATAGACTAGGATATTTGAAAACTTGGCTTCCAACTGGTTGTGCTGTTTGGGGAAATGGTACAATTTTGCTGTGGGCTTTGAGAGTTTATAGTTTTCCCCACTTCCAGGTTTTTCCTTCTGCTTTGTTTTTACAATTGAAGAATCAATTGCACAACATCCTGCTTCAGCCAGTGGCTGCATGCATCTCCCACCACTATGGACACTTCAAGAACTCTTCCCTAAGTTCCTTATGGCCATGGTGTGTTATCACAGCAATAGACAATAACTGATACAAAATATCTGAGTTTTTTTTAATGTTCACAAGACTTCAAATTTAAAACTTTTGTATATATGAGAGGTTGAAGTTTATTGATAGCCTACTCTATGTTGTTATGAAGTGAAATCATGAAGTAAGTCTTTTTTATGAAGGAATATTACTGACTTGCTCAATAATTATTTGACTTTAGTGTTATTTATTTAGTTGTAAGTGGACTTTTCTTTCCTGTCCACCAGTTCCCAAATAATCAACATAGAGTGTTAATATTAATTATAAATTCTTGGCCAAGAGCTCAGGCTTATTAATAACTAGCACTTACAACTTAAAATAACCCATTTCTATTAATCTATGTGCTGAAGCATGGCTCATGGCTTTATCTGTCCTCCAGCATGTATTCCTCCTTCTATATCTCCTGGTTACTTCCCTAACTCTGCCTTTCTTCTTCTCAGTGTTCTTAGTCTGGTTCTCCTGCCTAATCTTATCCCATCCATCTATTTGCCAGGTAGCTTCTTTATTTAACCAATAAGAGTGACATATATCCACTCAGTGAAAAGGAATATTCCACATTTCCCCCTTTTCTAATTTAAATAAAAGGTTGTACATTTAACATAGCAAAATTATATATAACAAAACAGTTATAAAATAAGAATTACAGTTACAATATCTAGTCCATTTTTATTTGGCAAATTTTGAGAAAATACTCTATTATTTATCTTGTCTTTGTGAATCTAAAGTTTATATGTAATTTACCTTTTATCTTAACTAAGGAAAAATTTAACTATGACTATCTAGTCTTCAACTCCAACAAAACCTCAGAAGGGTGAAATGTTACCTAATGACAGGTCATCTGCACAGTCACCCAAAGTTATTATGTAACATTTGGGCATCTATCTTTGGCCTGTAAGCCTGGTATATCTGAAAGACATTTCTGAAAATCAAGAAATTTTAAAGGGTTGTCCTACCTTGTCTTGGCAAAGATTGGCATTTGCTTTTTTTGCACCCTGCTAGTCCTGTTTCAACAGTATGCTGTCAGCAATTGAGGTAAGGGCAGTTTCTTTGCCCAAATGTATAGCTTTTTCCATAAAGAAAGCAAACTCCATAGAGAGGAGCTTTGATGCTGATCATCTTCTCTTGAAGTAAATGGGTGCTGTCTGGAGCAGAAGTGTCTCACTGCCATGGAAAGTTTTCTGTTATTGAAACATTTCAAATGCCGTATTCTGTAGGTCTTTCAAGTGTTTTATGACTATCTATCTAAATATATCTGTTTAAACTTGAAAACATACCTAATATGATTGCAAGTTTGATTATTATAGATGACTAACTACTACCCTGTGTTTTTTACTTATACATTACATTTTTAAATGAGCTGCATGAGCACAATACCCCAAACATGAGTAGAAATATACATATAGAATATCAAAAAAACTTTAAATTTATATTAATAAGCCCAAATTCATACATGTGTAAAATATTTTGAAAGTAACCAAACAAGGATACAACAAAGAAAGAGAACTACAGACCGATCTCCCTCATGAACATTGATGCAAAAATACTCAATAAAATATTGGCAAACAGACTCCAAGAACACATCAGAACAATTATCCACTATGATCAAGTAGGCTTCATCCCAGGGATGCAAGAGTGGTTTAACATACGAAAGTCCATCAACGTAATACACCATATAAACAAACTCAAAGAAAAAAACCACATGATCATCTCACTAGATGCAGAAAAGGCATTTGACAAAATCCAACACCCCTTCATGATAAAAGTCTTGGAGCGATCAGGAATACAAGGAACATACCTAAACATAATAAAGGCAATATATAGCAAACCAACAGCCAACATCAAATTAAATGGAGAGAAACTCAAAGCAATTCCACTAAAATCAGGAACGAGGCAAGACTGTCCACTCTCCCCATACTTATTCAATATAGTAGTTGAAGTTCTAGCCAGAGCAATAAGACAACATAAGGTGATTAAGGGGATACAATTTGGAAAGGAAGAAGTCAAGCTTTCCCTATTTGCAGATGACATGATAGTATACTTGAGTGACCCCAAAGATGCCACCCAGGAATTGATAAAGCTTATAAACACCTTCAGCAACATAGCAGGATACAAGATCAACTCAAAAAAATCAGTAGCCCTCCTATATACAATGGACAAAGAAGCTGAGAAGACAATAATAGATACATCACCCTTTACAATAGCCAAAAATGACATAAAATACCTTGGGGTAACACTAACCAAGCAAGTGAAGGACCTATATGACAAGAACTTTAAGTCCCTGACACAAGAAATTGAAGAAGATGTCAGGAAATGGAAAGATCTCCCATGCCCATGGATAGGCAGGGTTAACATAGTAAAAATGGCAATCTTACCAAAAGCAATCTACAGATTCAATGCAATCCCCATTAAATACCAACACAATTCTTCACAGACCTGGAAAGAATAATACTCAACTTCATATGGAAAAACAAAAAACCCAGGATAGCTAAAAGAAACCTGTACAATAAAACAACTTCTGGAGGCATCACAATCCCTGACTTCAAGCTCTACTATAGAGCTACAGTAATAAAAACAGCTTGGTTCTGGCATAAAAACCGACATGTGGAACAATGTAATCAAATTGAAGACCCTGACATTAACCCACACACCTATGGACATATAATTTTTGACAAAGAAGCCAAAAGTTTACAATGGAAAAAAGAAAGCATCTTCAACAAATGGTGCTGGCATAACTGGATATCAACGTGTAGAAGGCTGCAAATAGATCCATATCTGTCACCATGCACAAAACTTAAGTCCAAGTGGATCAAAGACCTCAACATAAATCCAGCTACTCTGAACTTGCTAGAAGAGAAAGTAGGAAGTAGTCTTGAACACATTGGCATAGGAGATCACTTCCTAAATATAACACCAGTAGCGCAGACACTGAGACAAACAATCAATCAATGGGACCTCTTGAAACTGAGAAGCTTTTGTAGAGCAAAGGATACAGTCAACAAGGCAAAGCGACAGCCTACAGAATGGGAAAAGATCTTCACCAACCCCACAGGTGACAGAGGACTGATATCCAGAATATATAAGGAACTCAAGAAATTAGACATCAAAACGACCAACAGTCCAATTGAGAAATGGGCTTTAGAACTAAACAGAGAATTCTCAACAGAGGAAACCCAAATGGCTGAAAGACATTTAAGGAATTGCTCAACATCCCTAATCATCAGGGAAATGCAAATCAAAACAACTTTGAGATACCACCTTACGCCTGTCAGAGTGGCTAAGGTCAAAAACACTGAAGACACTTTATGCTGGAGAGGTTGTGGAACTAGGGGAACTCTCCTCCACTGCTGGTGGGAATGTAAGCTTGTACAACCTCTTTGGAAATCAATATGGCGCTTTCTTAGAAAATTGGGAATCAATCTCCCCCAAGATCCAGCTATACCACTTTTGGGCATATACCCAAGAAATGCTCAATCGTACCACAAGAGCACTTGCTCAGCTATGTTCATATCAGTATTGTTTGTAATAGCCAAAACCTGGAAACAACCTAGATGCCCTTCAACTGAAGAATGGATAAATAAATTGTGGCACATATACACAATGGAATACTACTCAGCAGAGAAAAACAATGACATCATACGGTTTGCAGACAAATGGATCGATCTAGAAAAAATCATCCTGAGTGAGGTGACCCAGACTCAGAAAGACAAATATGGTATGTACTCACTCATAGGAAGATGCCAGATGTGGAACAAGGATGACTGGACTGCTACTCACATCACCAGTGAGGCTACCTGGAAAACGAGACCCCAAAAACGACACGGAGAAATGGATGAGATCTACATGAACAGCCTGGTCATGAGTGGGAACAATGAAGGGCGACGGTCGAGGGAAAGAGAGTGGGAGATCCTAGCTGGATCAAGAAAAGAGAGGGAGAACAAGGAATAGGAGACCATGGTAAATGAAGACTACATGAGAAGGGGAGGAAGCAGAGAGCTAGGGAGGCCCACGGAGATCCACAAAGATACCCCTGCAAAAGACTGCTGGCAATGGTCGAGAGACGCCAGGAACTGACCTATTCTGGTGATGGGATGGCCAGACACCCTGTTAGTTGTGCCCTAAACCCCATCCAAGGAAGCTCTGAGGAATCTGGATGCAGACATCCACGGCTGGGCCCCTGGTGGAGCACTGGGAGTCTAATTATTGAGAAAGAAGAGGGTTTATATGAGCGAGAATTGTTGAAGCCAAGGTTGGATAAAGCACAGGGACAAATAACCAAATGAATGGAAGCACAGGATCTATGAACCAAAGGCTGAGGGGCCCCCAACTGGATCAGGCCCCCTGAACGGGTGAGACAGTCATTTGGCTTGATCTGTTTGGGAGGCAGCTGTGTGTTGGTGCCGGGTCCTGGGCTCATTGCATGAGTTGGCTGTTTGAAACCTGGGACTTATGCAGGGACACTTGGCTTGGTCTGGGAGAGGGGGACTGGACCTGGATGGACTGAGTCTACCAGGTCGATCCCGGTCCTCGGGGGAGACCTTGATCTGGAGGAGGTGGGAATGGGGGGTGGGGTGGGGGGAGGGGGAGGGGGGCGAGAGTGCGAGAACAGGGGAATCTGTGGCTATTATGTTGAACTAAATGATGTTAATGATGTTGTAAAATAAAGTTACTAAAAAAAGAATATCAAAAAAACTTTAAATTTATATTAATAAGCCCAAATTCATACATGTGTAAAATATTTTGAAAGTAATAGATTTTTATTAAAGTAGATCCAGTAATATACTCATTTTCATATCAATTCTATATCATTCAGTGCTATTATTCAGAAAGGAAGAATAAAATTGAAAGAATTAGGTAACTGTGTTTTAATATAATCTGGAGGTTGCATTGTGGCATCATATAAAGGCCTATTTAAATTCAGAATCTCTGTCTAGTCACGACCCAGAACCAGGAAATATGGCCTTGACAAAAGAATATCAATTTTATTAACTATTCCAGACTTTAATATTCAATAGCAAGTGTGAAAAATCATTGTAATAAAATATCTGTATTAAAATGCTCTACCTGCCGGGCGGTGGTGGCGCACGCCTTTAATCCCAGCACTTGGGAGGCAGAGCCAGGCGGATCTCTGTGAGTTTGAGGCCTGCCTGGACTACCAAGTGAGTTCCAGGAAAGGCGCAAAGCTACACAGAGAAACCCTGTCTCGAAAAACGAAAATAAATAAATAAATAAATAAATAAATAAATAAAATAAAATAAAATAAAATGCTCTACCCAAGAGAAGAAAGATAGAGTTGATATAATTTGTTATGAATTTTAAGTTGTAACATTTAAAATCAGCAATTATTGAAATTATGGAATGTCTACAGTTGTATAATAGCTATAATCACCATTAACTTTATTTTTTTTTTAAATTATGGAATGGGCTTTAAAGCTTTTAGCCTTTTAGCAGTAGTTAAGTGGACACACTTTTGGGTGAGGACTCAGAATCACCTGAGGAGTTGGTGAGATTGGAATAATGATGGCATGTAGTCCACAGTTCTCAGCTCTCAGTTCTCCTACCATCAATCATTAGAGGATTTTATCTTTGTTTTTGTATCCCATTGGTAAAGCCTGAGATTCTAGAAGAAAAATGACCTTAAAAACAACCTTTGAAAATGATAGAGGACCTAAAAGAGGAAATGAAAAATTCACTTAAAGAAATGGAAGAAAAACAAACAAAAATTGAAGGAAATCAAGAAATCTCTTAAAGAAATTCAAGAAACCCAAGAAAAAAGCAATCACACAGGTGAAGGAAACAGTTCAAGACCTGAAAATTGAAATAGAAGCAATAAACGAAACACAAACTGAGGGAATTCAGGAAAAAGAAAATCTGAGTAAATGAACAGAAATCACAGAGGCAAACATAACCAACAGAATAAAAGAAATGGAAGAGAGAATCGCAGGTGTTGAGGATGTGATAGAGGAAATATACTCATCGGTCAAAGAAAATGATAAATCCAGCAAATTTTTTAGACAAAACATCCAGGAAATCTGGGACACCAAAAAAAATTGAACCTAAGAATAATAGGGTTTGTCCAGCTCAAAGGCACAGAAAATATATTCAACAAAATTATAGAAGAAATCTTTCCCAACCTAAAGAAAGACATGCCTATGAAGGTACAAGAAGCTTACAGAATACCAAATAGACTTGACCACAAAAGAAAGTCCTCTTGTCACATAGTAGTCAAAACATTAAACATACAGAATAAAGAAATATTTTTAAGAGCAGCAAAGGAAAAATGTCAAGTAACATATAAAGGCAGACCTATCAGATCACACCTGACTTCTCAATGGAAACTCTGAAAGCCAGGAGGTCTTGGATAGATGTTCTGAAGATACTAAGAAACAATGGATTCCAGCCAAGACTACTATACCCACCAAAGCTTTCAATCACTATAGATGGAGAAAACAAGACATTTCATGACAAAACCAGATTTAAACATTACATATGCACAAATCCAACTCTACAGAAAGTACTAGAAGTGTGGGCACCATGGGCCCTGGCCCCCGACTGTGAGTGGCTGCTGCCTTGCTTGCTGACCTTTACCTATTCAGATTCCCTGCCAGTGTCCTTCTCACCTAAGGATCACCGGAGAGCTTACCGGAGGTTCTTTGTTCCTACATCCTGCTTGTGGTGTAAACAACTTAGGTGCATCCTGTATTTGGTGTAAACAACTTAGATACAAGAATGTAGAACATTGGGTCTAGAATGTAGACCATTGGTAGCGAACTTCTGCCCTCCGGGGATCCTCCATTTGTGTTGTAAGCCTGTACTTAAGGTTTCTTCCCTCTTTCAATAAACGGCATTCGGCATTCAGTCACTGTCTCTTGTCTCTATTTTTTAATCTGCAGCCCTTCACTCGGACATGGCGAACGGGTATCGGTAATGCGGGCGTTACCGCTACATAGAAGGAAAACTCCAATCCAAGGAAGCTAACTGCAACCACCAAAACACAGGTAACAGTTAACCTCACATCAACAAATCACAAAGAGTGGAAAAACACACAAACCACCACCAAAAATAACAAGAATTAACAAACACTGGTTATTAATATCCCTTAATATCAATGGACTCAATTCCCCCATAAAAAGACACAGGCTAAAAGAATGGGTACAAAACCAGGATCCATCCTCCTGCTGCATACAAGAAACACACCTCAACCTCAAAGACAAACATTACCTCAGAGTAAAGGGTTGGGAAAAAAAAAACTTTCCAATCAAATGGACCTAAGAAACAAGCTGGTATAGCTATCCTAATATCTAACAAAATAGACTTCAAACTAAAATCAATCAAAAGAGATGAAGAATGGCATTTCATATTCATCACATGGAAAATCCATCAAGAAGTCTCAATTCTGAACATCTATACCCCAAATACAAGTGCACACACATTTGTAAAAGAAACATTACTAGAGCGCAAATCATACATCAAGCTCCACACACTAAGAGTGGGTGACTTCAACACCTGACTCTCACCACTGGACAGATTTGTCATACAGAAACTTAACAGAGAAATAAGGGAATTAGCAGATGTTATGACTCAAATGGACCTAACAGACATCTATATAACATTTCACCCAAACCTTCTCCATAACTGACTACACACTTGGTAACAAAACAAATCCCAACAGATATAAAAAAATTGAAATAACCTCCTGTATCTTATCAGAATACCATGGCTTAAAGCTTGAATTCAACAACACAAAAATGTAGAAAACATACAAACTCGTAGAAACAGAACAATCATCAACTGAATCACCACTAGGACAAGGAAAAAAGAGAGAAAGAAATTGAAGACTTCCTAGAATTCAATGAAAATGAAAGCACAACAATCCCAAATTTACAGGACACTATGAAAGAGGAACGTTCATAGCACTAAGTGCCCACATAGAGAATTTGGAGAAATCTCACACTAGCAACTTGACAGAAAACACCTGAAAGCTCTAGTACAAAAAGAAGCATACTCACACAGGAGGAGTAGATGACAGGAAATAATCAAATTAAGAGATGAAATCAATAAAATAGAAACAAAGAGAACAAATAAAGTATCAATGAAACAAAGAGTTAGTTCTTTGACAAAATCAACAAGATAGACAAACCCTTATCCAGACTAACCAAAAAGCAGAAAGAGGGCATCCAAACTAGCAAAATCAGAAAAGAAAAGGGAGACATAACAACAAACAATGAGGAAATCCAGAGAATCATTAGGTCATACTTCGAAAACCTGTACTTCACAAAACTGGAAAACACAAAAGAAATGAATGGTTTTTTTGATAGGTAACATATGATTTTTTAAATCAAGATCAAATAAACCATTTAAATAGACCTATAACCCTCAAGGAAATAGAAGCAGTCATTAAAAGTCTCTCAACAACAACAAAAGTCCAGGGTCAGATGGTATTAGTGCAGAATTCTACCAGAATTTCAAAGAAGAGCTAAAACCAATACTCCTGAAATTGTTCTGAACAATAGAAACAGCAGGAACATTGCCATACTCTTTTTATGAAGCTATAGTTACCCTATACACAAACCATATAAAGACGCCAATAGGTAAGAGAATTACAGACCAATCTGCCTCATGAAAATTAATGCAAAAATTCTCAATAAATTACTAGTAAATCAAATCCAAGAACACATAAAAAATCCACCATGATCAAGTAGGCATCATCCTAGCAATGCAGGGATGGTTCAACATATGAAAATCTATCAGTGTAATCCATCATATTAAAAAAAACTGAAAAGAAAAAAAAAACACATGATCATCTCATTAGATGCTGAAAAAGCATTTGACAAATCCAAACCCTCTTTATGATAAAGGTCTTAAAGAGATCAGGGATAAAGGGAACATACCCAAACATAATAAAGGCAATTTTACAGCAAGCCGACAGCCAACATCAAATTAAAAGTAGAGAAACTCAAAGTGATTCTTCTAAAATCAGGAACAAGACAAAGCTGTCCACTCTTCCCATACTTATTCAACATAGTACTTGAAGTTCTAGCTAGAACAATAAGACAACAAAAGGACATCAAGGGGATAGAAAGGAAGAAGTCAAACTTTCCCTATTTGCAGATGATATACTAGTATACATAAGAGACCCCAAAAATTCTACCAAGGAACTCCTACAGCTGATAAACTCCTTCAGTAAGTGGCAGGATACAAGATTAAGTCAAAAAAATCAGTAGCCCTCCTATATACAAATGATAAACAGGATGAGAAAGAAATCAGAGAAACATCACCCTTTACAATAGCCACAAATAATATAAAATACCTTGGGGTAACTCTAACCAAACAAGTGAAAGACCTGTATGACAAGAACTTTAAGTTTTTTAAGAAAGAAATTGAAGAAGATATCATAAAATGGAAAGATCTCCCATGTTCTTGGTTAGGTAGAATCAACATAATAAAAATGGCAATGTTAGCAAAAGCAATCTACTGATTCAGTGCAATCCCCATCAAATTCCCCATGCAATTTTTCACAGACCTTGCAGGAACAATACTCAATGTCATATGGAAAAACAAAAAACCCAGGAAAGCCAAAACAATTCTGTACAATAAAGGAACTTCCAGAGGCATCACCATCCCTGACTTCAAGCTCTACTATAGAGCTATGATAATAATAACAGCTTGGAATTGGCATAAAAACAGACACATTGATCAATGGAATCGAATTGAAGACACTGACATTGATCTGCACAATTATGAACACCTGAATTTTGACAAAGAAGCCAAAATGTAAAATGGAAAAAAGAAAGCATCTTCAACTAATGGTGCAGGCATAACTGGATATCAACATGTAGAAGAATGCAAATAGATACATATCTGTTGCCATGCACAAAATTCAAGTCCAAATGGATCAAAGACCTCAACATAAATCCAATTGCACTGAAACTGATAAAAGAGAAATTGGGAAGTAGCCTTAAATGCATTGTCACAGGAGACCACTTCCTAAATATAACATGAGTAGCACAGACACTGAGAGCAATAATTAATAAATAGAAGGCCTTGAAACTGAGAAGCTTCTGTAAGGCAAAGGATACTGTCAATAAGACAAAAAGGAAGCCTATAGAATGGAAAAAGATATTCACCAACCCCACATCTGATGGAGGGATGATCTCTAAAATACATAAATAACTCAAGAAACTAAACAGCAAAATATCAAATAATCCAATTAAAAAATGGGCTACAGAGCTAAACAGAGAATTCTCAACAGAAGAATCTCAAATGGCCAAAAGACTTTTAAGGAAATGTTCAACATCCTTAGCCATCAGGAAAATGCAAATCAAATCTGCTGCAGGCCGCAGGAATATATCATAAGAACTCAGCTGGTTATGGCAAAGTCACTACCTGGAGGAATCAGGGAATTCCTCCAGAGGAAGCCAAATCCCAAGGAGTTTTTGGTGTTACTTGGCTTGTTATACATCAGCTCTCTTCTGTTATGAAAATCATGTGTGTCTTCATAGCTTTCCCAATTGACTTTTCCCTAAGAAGTGCTAACAGTGTGGACTGATCACTCTCTGGACATACACATTCCAGGTATTTGGAGAAAAGTCTCAGGAAAGGCTTTCTCTGGAATCAGATTATCTCCCTTGGCCCCTTTCAAGGACTAGCAATAATAACAGTCCACATGCAAGTCTCCTGATTTAAGGTAAATTCCACAAGGAGACACCACCTAGGTCAGGTGGACGTTTTACGCAATTTATCTCGGACTCTCTTTCATACAGCCTTACTAACTTTATAGACCTCTAACTCCTTACCTAACCACTTCTAGGAATATTTAGATGACCTTCTGCTCTGACAGCTATGCTCAGCCAAAACCCCAGTTCAAGCCTCCCTGTAATTATCATCATTGGCAGCATCCGGCCAGGTCCATCCCCAGATGGAGGAAAGTACCTTATCAGAGATACCTCCGTACTTTCTAAGAACAGACTTAAGCATCTGGGCTACCTGTTTGAGAAGGCCTGGCAGATGTGCCAATTAAGCTTTACTTCCTCCTTTCCCAAACCTTACCTCTAGTTCCAGATCTCCCTTTAGCTATTACCAGAGGCATCTAGCTGTACAGGTTGCCTAGCAACCGAGCACACTTTTCCCCACCCTGCAGAAAAATGGCAGATAGGTTGGACAGATATGAGTCACAGGAAAAAAAGAAGACAGTTTTATTTTCTCCCATTGACCTAGCAACTTATAGATTCTTAACATTTTCTACCAATCATATTTAAGATTATAGTTGAGCACATAAGAGCCCTCTTCTTAGATATTACCTGAAATTAGCATTTAGTTCATTCATTTCCCCATTGGTCACTTCCTTTGGGGTTGCAAATGACAATTATTGCCTCCCTATGTGATTCTTATCACCCCTCCGTTTGACCCTGGAAGCCTGGCTTTTAACTGCTAAGAGAATATTGCTTGTAAGTGTATATATACCAGGATTTCCAGGGCACATGGAGGACAGAGAAGAGAAAAAAGAATGGAAGAAGTAGATGGGTAAGAACTTGAGAGGAACAAACTGAGATGGGAAAGAACTAGATTGAAGGGCTAGAACAGAGTACTGGAGGAACAAGATGGAAGATGAGGAAGAGTCAGATGGAAAAGCCCTCAGTGGGTAAGAACAAGGTGAAAAGGACCTAGATGAGGCAGAGTTAAGACAAGAGAATTAAGATAGAACTTAAGAGGGAACAGTAGATAAACAGAGAGAAATCAGGCAAGAAAGGAGCTAGGCATGAGAAGAGAACTGAAGCTGTGTATATGTGGATGTTATGCCAGAGGAATTAAAGCAAGTGGACTATAGAGCTCAGTGTGCTGAGATTTTATTTCCTGAAAATAGTCCTTGCCATTAGTAGTTATCTCTACTGAGCCCCTGGGATGTATAATATTAAGGCTGGTCCTTCTAATATTCTACAAGACAAATCGTCTCTGAGATACCATCTTATGCCTGTCAGAATGGCTAAGATTAAAATCACAGATGACAGCTTATGTTAGAGAGGATGTGGAGAAAGGGGAACACTCCTCCACTGCTGGTGGGAGTGCAATCTTTTACAATCACTCTGGAAATCAGTATGGTAGTAGCTTGGAAAATTGGGAATCAACCGACCTCAAGATCCAGCAATACCACTCCTGGGCATACACCCAAAATTTGCTTGTAGCATGAATCTTAAAAGGTCTTATTAATAAAAACAAACCCAGAGCCAGGTATTGGGGTGAATGCTGAAAGATCAGAGAAACAGAACCATCCACAGCTACCTTCACCTCGCCAATTCCTCAGCTGATCTCATTTCCTCAAACTGGAAGCCTCTGTGTCCTCATCTGAATGGATATCAGCTGAACTGCTGCTCAAAAGCCTAAATCTTAACTGACTCTAGTTCCTGGTTTTCATGCCTTATATACCCTTCTGCTTCCTGCTATCACTTCCTGGGATTAAAGGTGTGTGTCATCATGCCTGGCTATTTCCAGTGTGGCTTTGAACTCACAGAGATCCAGAGGGATCTCTGCCTCTGGAATGCTAGTATAAAAGGTGTATGTGCCATCATTTTCTGGCCTCTATATCTAGTGGCTGTTCTGTTCTCTGACCCAAGATAAGTTTATTAGGGTGCATAATATATTGGGGAACCCAATATCATAAGGTGCTCAATCATATCATAAGGTCACTTGCTCAACCATGTTCATAGCAGCATTATTTGTAATTGCCAGAACCTGGAAAAAAAATTAGATACCCTTCAACAGAAGAATATATAAAGAAAATGTGGTACATTTACACAGTGGAGTATTACAAAGCAGTAAAAAAACAATGTCATCATGAAATATGTAGGCAAATGGATGGTACTAGAAACAAATCATCCTGAGTGAGGTAACCCAGACTCAAAAAAGACAAACATGGTATGTACTAAAAGTGAATGTTAGATGCAAAGCAAAGAATAACCAGGCTGTAATCCACAACCCCAGAGAAGCTAGAGCACTAAAAAAGGCTAGGGCATTAAGAGGGACATATGGATTGCCCTGGGAAGGGGAAAGGGTTAAGGTCTCCTTGGTAATCTGAGAGGGGGGAATAGAGGTCAGGGGATGGGAGGTGGGAACATGGGGGAGAGATGGGGAGGGAGAGCAATGAAAGAGATATCTTGACAGAGTGTACCATTAAAGGGATGGGGAGAAGGCTGCAGCTAGGGAAAACTGCAGGAACTCACAAGATTGTCCTCAGCTAAGACTCATAGCAATAGCTGAGAGGGTGATTGAACTAGCCTTCCCCTGCACTCAGAATGGTACCTACCCTAATTGTCATCATAGAACCTACATCTTGTAAATGATGGAAGCAGAGACCCACAGGCAAACAATTGGTCAAGATCCTGGAGTTTAGTTGAAGAGAGGGATGAAGTATTATAGGAGCAAGGGGGGTCAGGATCATGATGGGAAAAACTATGGAGATAGCTGACTGAAGCTAATGGTAGTTCATGGACTCTGTGCTGACAGCTGGGGAGCCTGCATGGGACCAAACTAGCCCCTCTGAATGTGGGTAAAAGTTATGTGGGTTGATGTGTTTGTGGGTCTCCTGGCAATGGGACCAGGGCTTACCCTGTGTACACAACAGCCTTTTAGACCCCATTCCCTATGGCACCATGCCTTACTCAGCCTTGATGCAGGGGGGAGAGGCTAGGTCTGTCCCCATCATGGCCGGAACTTGGTATGCTAAACTGTTTTGACTACCCAAGGGAGGCCTTACTCTCTATGAGGAGGGGATAGGAGTAGGATGGGGAAGCAGAAGAGGAGGGAGGGGGAACAGGGGTTGGTATGTAAAAGGAAAGAATTTTTTTAATAAAAATTATATAAAAAATAAAATTATGAAATGACAATTCTGTGCTGTAGAGATAGCTTAGTCATAATGAACATTTACTGCCCAAGCATAAAGACCTGAGTTAAGGTCCTAGCACTGATGTCTGGTGGCTCAAAAATGCCTGTAATTTCATCTTCAAAAGGATCTGGTACCATTTTATCACTTCTGTGAGCACCTACACACATATATGCACAGACACATGCACATAAATAAAGTAAAATAAAATTTAAAACAGAAATAACTTTTCCCTCTACTCTTGTTGGTAAGTCCTACCTGTTGTTGTGATATGGGTGATAGTCATAATAAGCTTTGGGAGTGAGCCACACCCGCCCCTCGCCTTGGTGTGAGGATCACAGGACATGGAAGACAGATGACAGGATGAGTTTCACATATTGTTGGCTCCATGGTATCTTTCAACTGAGTCCAAATGAACAGGAAACAAGCATTGTTCCTTCACATGTTCCTCTTATCATGGATTCCCAGCATAAGTGAGACTGTAGAAAAATTTGAGTCTAGAAAAATATAAGTAGAGTCAATGGGTGGTAGGTTTGTATTTCTGACTCTTCCCGAACTTCTGGATTTCCTTAAATACTCATTCACAACTCTCTTTGAACTTCTGCAGGGAATGATTGCAAAGAAAAAAACCAAAATTGTGATAATTGGAGACAGGTTTAGGGAGCAGCTTCTTTAGCTGAATAATATCTAAACTTAATTTTAACCTAAAAATGAAATGTAGTGACATAGCTTCAGAGTATAAAATAGCAATGTTAAAGCCATGGTATTCTCCCTCCACAAAACCAACCTCCCTAGTGTGTGGGTCTGACCAAATGGCAAACACATTGTAGCTAGGGAAGAGCAAAAGCATCCCACATTTGAACAGGAGCACACGTCATAGACCCAAATGTGCCAGCGTGAAGGCGGGTGACATTATGAAAACAGAAATACAAGCTATGTGAGTGGGCTCACCACCTTAGCCAGATGGGAGTGCCCTTCAAAAGAAATGTCATGCTTACTCCACATTTACACTCATGTTTCCACTGTACTTGGCAAGCTGAAGCACTAAGTCAGGCTCAAGATATTCTGTTACTAAAGTACTTTCAAGACATCAGTATCCACATGCATACTACATGTCTAACACAGGGAAGTCCACAACTATGTTTTGGCAGAAACGGGACAGCAAATTTTCTGTGCCCTAAGGGAAGATAATAAAATCAACCATTTCATTAAGTGAAGTCCTGGCTCAGATTACATCCAAAGAAGGAGCCTTCTAGGGCCATATGGAAACTGCTCTGTAAATTTTTCTGAGGTCACCAAGATCTCTCTGTTCCGATTCATAATGATGTTGAGTAACAGAAGTTTCCCAGCTTTCAGATTATTTGGTGGCCCATTACTAAGACAGCATGAGTGTACTTGCACGAAGACTCCAGCTGTTGTGATTTTATTTCCCTGCGTTTGGATAACACAGTTCATGGTTCATGCATTAACTGAAGTAGATGGCCAAAGAAATGGCTAGTATGAAACATTCTCTCTCTCTCTCTCTCTCTCTCTCTCTCTCTCTCTCTCTCTCTCTCTCTCTCTCTCTCTCTCTCACACACACACAAAAAAAAAAAAACAAACACTGAAGTCCCACATTCCAGAGTCTCGTCAAGATTATTGCAGCAGCAGCAGGCATACATTTCCGTGTAGCGAGAATGAAACAGCAGAAAGTCAGAGAGAGAAGATTTATGCTTTCCAGATGTACTGTAATTTACATGAACCCATGGCAGTGGGGGTAGACATGAGGATGTGGTTGCCATTGCAAAAGTGTGTGTTTCTCAGAAATTCCACAAACAGTGTCCCTCTCCACTGCTGCATCAGCCATCATTCTACAGCCTCCTATTATTCCTGTTTTTTTCTACTTGCACAAAATAATGTCATTCCAGATTAGTTGAGTTTCCAAATCTCAATACTAATAAATATATGTACCCCTCATGAAATATTTGGTTGACAAATAGAATTTGATCAATTTTCTCCCCACATAGATGCAATTACACAAAATGCAAGGTGATATACCGATCATATTTCCAACAGAACTATCAGTAACTGTGACATAGCTGATGTCTGCAACAGCATATGCATCTTTTAAACATGTCAGTTCCAGGATGTCAACATTTTTGCTAGAGTGAATGTCATGCACCATTTATTTATGAATATCTCAAGGATTACGATGCTCTTTTACCTTACACATTTCATCCACTTTAACAGCATACCCAACAGCATTCCTATGAAACATTAGAGATGAGGAGAGGAGTGGTGAAGTCTTATTTAATGGTTCAAATCACTCCTTTCTGGCTCGGACACTTCAAGGCATGGCCATCATTCACATTTCAACCGTGTTTTAGCAGGTGAGCTGTAAGTCTTCAGCATCAAACAAAGGCCAACAGTAATGTGGTTTTGCACCATAGGAAGATTTCCTCCTAGAGTTCTCCTGTGGAGAAATGTGAAAGAGAAAACTCACAATATGAATGAAATATAGAAATGTTGATGGTCTCTCTGCTACTACTCACATAATTTCCACACAGCTTCAACTAACCTTGTATTCAAATTGTCAAAAGTTATACATTTCCCCTATAAACTGACACTCACAGAGCTTAACATTTTACTGAGCTAATTTGGAAATTTGGAATTTAAAATTGTGAATTGATATAATCTATCCACCAACTATCTGGTTAACAGTCTCCTCAAAAGCAAAAGAATAACCTGTAAAGGAAACTGCAGAGTGATGTATTGTTTGCTCCTCTGAAGTATGGCAAAAGCTATGACTCAGCTTCCACCTACCCAAGACTCCACAGAGCTTTTAATCCCTACAGTTAATTTTTAGCAAGAATCTGAGGGAGAAACAAAAAGGGTGGAAATGTGGCAGGTCCTGGGCCATTTCTTCTGTCACAGCAACTTCAGTCCCTTGAAGGTGGGAACAGGTCACAGCTGCCACATATGCACTCTGTGGTTGGGGCAATGGGGCCAATCATGAGCCAACAGAAGGAAAGCTTACTTGGAAGGGAAGCTTCAGTTTGTTGTTTCCTAACCTAGATTCTCCTTCTTCGTGAATACGACCTAGAAACTTCCACAAAATGCTATTGAAAAGCCGTAAAAAATCTTTAGAACATTAATGATATACATTTGGTCACCAAGGGTAGGCCCTTTCCCCAATTATTTAAAAACAATTTGTCCTCTTATTATTGCATTTCCTTAACAACTGTGTTAGTGGTTCCCGTATCTTCACTTTTCCAATGAGGATACAATGGGGCTGAAGTCTCTGGTTGTTAATCTGAGACGTCATGCTCCAGCTGCTTAGGTTCCCAAGAGGAGTGTATAGTGATCAAAGGAAACTATTCATGCCTGTTAGATGGGAAGGGACAGCTGATTCCCAGAGCTAAGCCTGGGCCACCTCAAGTTGAAGCAATTCATCTCAGGAAAGATGTGGTATGTCATCCACGATTAGAGTGATTGGGAAAATAAAGAGAATTCCCATGACTGAGTAGGGAGGAATCCTGCTCAGAACTGGTGGGAAACCAAAGACATATTGGAAACAGAAGGAGCTGCATCTCCTGCATGAACAGGTGGTCATCTCATACTGTCTGTCAAAGAAATGATGGTGTAATGAAAGATGCTCCGTGCAAAATAATTCTTGTGAAACATCAAGGGGATTCCCGTCATTTATCCTTTACACAGATTCATTTTTCCTTGACAATACTAAGAAGGTTCTTTCATTTGTCTTCTTTCCAGCATTTTTGTGTGTATATATGTCTGTCAGGTTAAATTTCCTCAGTAAAATAAACTAAAGCCAGAGAAAAAGAATCTGAAGCCTTTTGTTATAGTTTTGGGATATTATAGACACATCTTTTAAATAACACTTCAGTTATCCATAAATTTTAAGCATTGCATAAGTTAGGAGTTTTGGAGTAATTTCTAAGAATTTGATAAATCCAAATGTTTATATAACAATCACCAGACATAAGACATAAGATTTCCATGAATCCTAGATTTTCTTGTATAATACATCCCCAAGTCTTTATCTCTGAAGCCTATGGCAAATCTATTTTTTCTCTTTACTGTGTCTATGTAGTTACTTTTCCAAAATTCTGTATAAGTCAAATTATATGTAATGTCAGTAAATACTAGTAAATTTTATTTGTCACAAAGCCTTTGAGAGTCATTGTTGCTGGGTGTTTTAGAAATCAATGATTTTTATAACTTTGGCATATTCCATTTCATGCATGTTTAGAAATTTTTATCAATTATTTTATTTTTGATTAATAGGCATTTATTTTACACATTAATTGAAATCAGTATTGTATTTTCACAAATGCATACAAGCCTTTCCCCTTTGTCCACCTAATCCATTCCAATTTCTATAAATCATTATTCCATATTTAAGATGAATTAAAAATTTTCATATAAGAGAGAGAATGCATACTTCTTCTGTATATGTTTTTTCACTAATGCTTTTCAGTCACATCCATTTTTTGTAAATGTCAGAATGGCACTCTTCTTTATGCATGAATATTATTATATCATCTCTTTATGGGTACCTCAGCTGATTCCATATCCTGGTAGTTGGTAATAATGACAAAATGAGCACAGATATAGCAGATATCTCTTTCTGACTTCATTTCCTTTAGGTATATACCAAAGAATACAATAGCTATAACATATGGTGAATCAATTATTTTTTTAATTATTAAGAAAATTTTTATTCATTTTACATACCAACCACAGATCCCAATCTCATCCCCCACCACAACCCACCCTCAACCTCCTCCTCGAAAAAGGTAAGGCCTCCTATGGGGAGTCAGCAGAGCTTGGTATATTCAGTTGAGGCAGGTCTAAGCCCTTACCTACTGCATCAAGGCTGTGCAAGCTGTTCCACCATAGGTAACGGGCTCCAAAAAGCCAGCTCATGCACTGGGGATAGATCCTGATCCCACTGCCAGAGGCTCCTTAAACAGACCAAGTTATACAACTCTTTTGCTTATAAGGAAGGCCTTGTCCAATCCCTTTCAGGCTCCTCAGCTGTTGGTCTAAATTTCATGAGTTCCCACTAGTTTGGTTCGGTTGTCTCTGTAGGTTTCCCCATCATGACCTTGATGGCCCTTACTCATAGAATCCCTCTTCCCTTTCTTTGATTGGATTCCTGGAGCTTGTCCTGGTGATTGGTTATGTTTCTCTGCATCTGCTTCCATCAGATACTAGATGAAGGCACTATGATGACAATTAGGGTATTCACCAATCTGATTACCGGTAGGCCCACTCAGTCACCCTCTCCACTATTGCCAGTAGTCTAAACTGGGGTCATCTTTGTGGAATCCTGAGAACATCCCTAGCACCAGGTTTCTCCCTAACCAGAATATGTCTCCCTCTATCAAGATAACTCTTTCATTGCTCTCCCACTCCATCACCATTACAGCTCAACCATCCCATTCCCTTAGGCTATCACCCCCCATCCCCTAGCCTGTATTGCCCCCATTCGCCCCCAGTTTACTTAGGATATCTCATCTATTTCCCATTCCAAGGGCTATCTATGAATCCCTCTTACAGGCCTCCTTGTTAGCTAGATTCTCTGGAGCTGTGGTTGTAGTTTGGTTATCCATTTCTTTTCATCTAGTATCTACTTATGAGTGATACATATCATGTTTGTCATTCTGAGTCTGGGTTACCTTACTCAGGATGATAATTTCTAGTTCCACACATTTGCCTACAAATTTTATGTTGTCATTGTGTTTTAATGTTGAGTATACTCCATTGTGTATATGAACCACATTTTCTTTATTTTTTCTTCAATTGAGGGCCATCTAGGTGTTTCCAGGTTCTGGCTATGTTAATAATGCTGCTATGAACATAACAGAGCAAGTATCCTTGTGGCATGATTGAGCATTCCTTACAGTATATGTCCAAAAGTGGTATCATTGGGTATTAAGGTAGATTGATTCCCAATTTTCTGAGAAACCATCATAGTGATTTTCAAAGTAGCTATAGACTTTGCAATCCCACCAACAGTGGGGGAGTGTTCCCCTGCTCCACATCCTCTCCAACATAAGCTGTTATCGGTGATTTTTATCTTAACCATTCTGACAGGTGTAAGATGATATCTCAGAGTCATTTTAATTTGCATCTCTCTGATGACTAATGATGTTGAGTGATTCCTTAAATGCTTTTCAGCCATTTGAAATTCTTCTGTTGAGAATTCTCTGTTTAGCCCATTTTTTAAATTGGATTGTTTGGTATTTTCATGTCTAATTTCTTTATTTCTTTATGTATTTTGGAGATCCTCTGTCAGATGTGGGACTGGTAAGATCTTTTCCCATTCTGTAGAGTGTCATTTTGTTATTTACTGTGTCCTTGCCTTAGAGGAGCTTCTCAGTTTCAGGAGGTCCCGTTTGTTAATATTTGCTCTCAGTGTTTGTGCTACTGGTGTTATATTTAGGAAGTGGTCTCCTGTGCAAATGAGTTCAAGGCTACTTCCTGGTTTCTCTTCTATCAGGTTCAATGTAACTGGATTTATATTCAAGGCTACTTCCTGGTTTCTCTTCTATCAGGTTCAATGTAACTGGATTTATATTGAGATCTTTGATACCATTTGGACTTGAGTTTTGTACATGTAATAGATATGGATCTGTTTGTAATCTTCTACATGTTGACATCCAGTTATGCCAGCACCATTTGTTGAAGATGCTTTCTTTTTTCCACTGTACAGTTTTGGCTACTGTCGAAAACCAGGTGTTCAGAGGTGTGCAGATCAATATCAGGGTCTTCAATTCAATTCCATTGGTCCACATGTCAGTTTTTATGCCAGCACCAGGCTGCTTTTATTACTACAGCTCTATAGTGGAGCTTGAGGTCAGGGATGATGATGCCTCCAAAAGTTGCTTTATTGTGAAGGATTGTTTTAGCTATCCTGAGATTTTATTTTTCCATATGAAGTATTGTTCTTTTGAGGTCAGTGAAGAATTGCATTGGGATTTTGATGGGGATTGCATTGAATCTATAGAATGCTTTTGGTAAGATTGTCAATTTTTATTATGTTGGTTCTACTTATCCATGAGCATGGGAGATCTTTCCATTTTATGATATCTTCCTCAATTTTTTTTCTTAAAATACTTAAAGTTCTTGTCATACAGGTCTTTCACTTGTTTGGTTAGAGTTACCCCAAGGTATTTTATATTGTTTTTGGCTATTATAAAGGGTAATGTTTCTCTGATTTCTTTCTCGGCCCATTTATCATTTTTATATATTATTTTACATATCCTGCCCCATTGATGAAGGTGTTTATCAGCTGTAGGCATTCCCTGGTAGAATTTTGGGGATTTCTTATGTATACTATTATATCATCTGCAAATAGTGAAAGTTTGATTTCTTCCTTTCCAATTTGTATCTGATTGATCTCCCTTCTTTTCTGTTTTTTTCAAGACAGGGTTTCTCAGTGTAGCTTTGGAGCCTTTCCTGAAACTCACTTTGTAGACCAGGCTGGCCTTGAACTCACAGTGATTCACCTGGCTCTGCCTCCTGAGTGCTGGGATTAAAGGTGTTCACTACCACTACCTGGCTCAATTGATTTTCTTTAGTTGTCTTATTGTTCTAGCTCAAACTTTGAGTATTATATTGAACAGATATGGGGAGGGCAGACAGCCTTGTCTTGTTCCTGATTTTAGTAGAATTGCTTGGAGTTTCTCTCCATTTAATTTATTGTTGGCTGTAAACTTGTTGTTAATTGCCTTTTTTATGTTTAGATATGTTCCTTGTATTCCTGATCTCTCTAAGATCTTTGTCATGAACAGGTGTTGAATTTTGTGTAAGGATTTTTCAACATCGAATGGGATGATCATGTGGTTATTTTCTTTCAGCTTGCTTATATGGTATGTTACATGCAACTCTTGGATGAAGCCTACTTGATTATGTTGGATGATTTTTTATGTGTTCTTGGATTCAGTTTGCCAGTATATTATTGAGTATTTTTGCATCGATGATCATGAGGGAAATTGGTCTGTAGTTCCGTTTGTTGCATCTTTGTGTGGTTTGAGTATCAGGGTAACTGTACCCTCTTAAAAAGTTTGGCAATATTCCTTCTGTTTGTATTGTGTGGAACAATTTGAAGAGTATTGTATTTAGCTCTTCTTTAAAATTCTGGTATAATTTCATGCTGAAACCACCTGGTCCTGGGCTTTTTTTTTCTCATGGAAACTGAATAATGCTCAACTGAATCACCAATGGGTTAAGGAAGAAATAAAGAAAGAAATTAAAGACTTCCTAGAGATCAACAAAAATGAAGACACCACATACCCAAACTTATGGGACACTGTGAAAGCAGTGCTAAGAGGGAAATTCATAGTACTAAATGCCCACATAAACAAGTTGGAGAAATCTCACACTAGTGACTTAACAACACACCTGAAAGCTCTAGAACAAGGAGAAGCAAAGTCTCCCAGGAAGAATAGACGCCAGGAAATTGTCAAAGTGAGAGCTGAAATCAATAAAATAGAAACAAAGAGAACAATATAAAAAATTAATGATACAAAGAGTTGGTTCTTTGAGAAAATCAACAAGATAGACAAGCCCTTATCCAAACTAACCAAAAGACAGACAGAGAGCATCCAAATCAACAAAATCAGAAATGAAAAGGGGGACATAAAAAGAGACTATGAGGAAATCCAGAGAATTATCAGGTCATACTTCAAAAACATCTACTCCACAAAACTGAAAAACCTAAAAGAAATGGATAATTTTCTGGATTGGTACCACATACCTAAGTTAAATCAAGACCAGATAAACTATTTAAATAGTCCAATAACCCCTAAGGAAATAGAAACAGTTATTAAAAGTCTACCAAGCAAAAAAGCCCAAGACCAGATGGTTTCAGTGCAGAATTCTACCAGATCTTCAAAGAAGAGTTAATACTAATACTCTCTAAATTGTTCCACACAATAGAAACAGAAGGAATATTACAAAACTCCTTGTATGAGGCTACAATTACCCTGATTCCTAAACCAAACAAGGATAGAACAAAGAAAGAGAACTACAGACCAATCTCCCTCTTGCACATTGATGTAAAAATACTCAATAAAATACTGGCAAACAGACTCCAAGAACACATTTAACAATTATCCACCATGATCAAGTAGGCTTCATCCCAGGGATGCAAGGATGGTTCAACATAGGAAAGTCCGTCAATGGAATATACCATATGAACAAACTCAAAAAAAGCAAAAAACAAAAAAACACATGATCAGATCACTAGATGCAGAAAAGGCATTTGACAATATCCAGCACCCCTTCGTGATAAAGGTTTTGGAGCGATCAGGAATACAGGGAACATACCTAAACATAATAAAGGCAATTTAGAACAAGCCAACAGCCAACATCAAATTAAATGGAGAGAAACTCAAAGCAATTCCACTAAAATCAGGAATAAGGCAAGGCTGTCTGCTCTCCCCATACTTATTCAATATAGTACTTGAAGTTCTAGCCAGACCAATAAGACAACATAAGGAGATTAAGGGGATACAAATTGGAAAGAAGTCAAGCATTCCATGTTTGCAGATGACATGATAGTATACATGAGTGACCCCAAAGATTCAACCAAGGAACTGATACAGCTTATAAACACCTTCAGCAACATAGCAGGATACAAGATCAACTCAAAAAAATTAGTAGCCCTCCTATATACAATTGACAAAGAGGCTGAGAAGGAAATCAGAGATACAACACCCCTTACAATAGCCAAAAATGACATAAAATACCTTGGGGTAACACTAACCAAGCAAGTGAAGGACCTATATGACAAGAACTTTAAGTCCCTGAAAAAAGAAATTGAAGAAGATGTCAGAAAATGGAAAGATCTCCCATGCTCATGGATAGGCAGGGTTAACATAGTAAAAATGGCAATCTTACCAAAAGCAATCTACAGATTCAATGCAATTCCCATCAAAATACCAACACAATTCTTCACAGACCTGGAAAGAATAATACTCAACTTCATATGGAAAAACAAAAAACCCAGGATAGCTAAAAGAAACCTGTACAATAAAACAACTTCTGGAGGCATCACAATCCCTGACTTCAAGCTCTACTATAGAGCTACAGTAATAAAAACAGCTTGGTATTGGCATAAAAACCAACATGTGGACCAATGGAATTGAATTGAAGACCCTGATATTAATCCGCACACTTATGAACATATAATTTTTGACAAAGAAGCCAAAAGTGTACAATGGAAAAAAGAAAACATCTTCAACAAATGGTGCTGGCATAACTGGATATCAACATGTAGAAGGCTGCAAATAGATCCATATCTGTCACCATGCACAAAACTTAAGTCCAAGTGGATCAAGAACCTCAACATAAATCCAGCTACTCTGAACCTGCTAGAAGAGAAAGTAGGAAGTAGTCTTGAATGCATTGGCATAGGAGATCACTTCCTAAATATAACACCAGTAGCACAGACACTGAGAGAAACAATCAATCAATGGGACCTCTTGAAACTGAGAAGCTTTTGTAGAGCAAAGGATATGGTCAACAAGGCAAAGCGACAGTCTACAGAATGGGAAAAGGTCTTCACCAACCCCACATCTGACAGAGGACTGATATCCAGAATATATAAAGAATTCAAGAAATTAGACATCAAAACGCCGAACAGTCCAATTAAGAAATGGGCTATAGAACTAAACAGAGAATTCTCAACAGAGGAAACTCAAATGGCTGAAAGGCATTTAAGGCATTGCTCAACATCCCTAATCATCAGGGAAATGCAAATCAAAACAACTCTGAGATACCATCTTATGCCTGTCAGAATGGCTAAGATAAAAAACAATGAAGATAGCTTATGCTGGAGAGGATGTGGAGCTAGGGGAACTCTCCTCCACTGCTGGTGGGAATGCAAGCTTGTACAACCACTTTGAAAATCAATATGGTGCTTTCTTAAAAAATTGGGAATCAATCTCCCCCAAGATCCTGCTATATGCCACTCTTGGGCATATACCCAAGGAATGCTCAATCATACCACAAGAGCACTTGCTCAGCTATGTTCATATCAGCATTGTTTGTAATAGCCAGAACCTGGAAACAACCTAGATGCCCTTCAGCTGAAGAATGAATAAATAAAATGGGGTACATATACACAATGGAATACTACTCAGCAGAGAAAAACAATGACATCATGCAGTTTGCAGGCAAATGGATAGATCTAGAAAAAAATGGATAGATCTAGAAAAAATCATCCTAGAAAAAAAATCACTCATAGGAGGATGCTAGATGTGGAACAATGATGACGGGACTGCTACTCACATCACCAGCAAGGCTACCTGGAAATCAGGACCCCAAGAAAGACACGGGGATGGCCCAATGATGGAGAAATCATTGAGATCCACATGAACTGCCTGGACATGAGTGGGGGTAATGAAGGGCGAGGGTCAAGGGAAAGAGAGCTTGGGGGAGTGGGAGATCCCAGCTGGGTCATGAACAGAGAGGGAGAACAAGGAATAGGAGACCATGGTAAATGTAGACCACATGAGAATAGGAAGAAGCAAAGTGCTAGAGAGGTCCACAGAAATCCACAAAGATAGCCCCACAATAGACTGCTGACCATGGTCCAGAGACAGACCGAATTGACCTACTTTGGTGATTTGATGGCCAAACACCCTAATTGTTGTGCTAGAAACCCTATCCAATGGCTGAGGGAACTGGATGCAAAGATCCAAGGCTAGGCCCTGGGTGGAGCTCCGGGAGTCCATTTCTTTTAGATTTTCCAATTTTGTGGCATACAGGCTTTTAAAGCATGTACGTATGAAACTGTATTTCCTTGGAGTGTGTTGTTTTGTCCTTTTTATTTCTCACTTTCCTTGGATATTTTCTCTCTGCCTTTTATTTAGTTTGAATAAGGATTTGTCTATCCTCTTGATTTTCTCAAAGAACCAACTTCTTGTTTCATTGATTCTTTGTACTATTCTCTTTGTTTCTATTTTTATTGATTTTGTCCCTGAATTTGATTATTTATTTCAGTCTACTCTTCTGGGTGTACTTACTACTTTTTATTTCAGAACATTCAGATATGGGGTGATGTTTTTAGTATAAGGTCTCTCTATTTTTTTCATGTTGGCACTTAGTGTTATGAACTGTAATCTTGCAATGCCTTTCCTCATGCCACATAAGTTTGGGCATTGTGTACATTTATTTTCATTGAATTCTAGAAAGTCTTTATTTTCCTAGTATTTCTCTCTTTTTCATTCAGCAGAGATGTTTTTCTGTTTCCATGAGTTTGTAAGCTTTCTGTTCTTTCTTTTATTGATTCCTAGCTTTAATCTGATGTGTTCTAATAGGATATAAAGTGTTATTTCAAGTTTATTTTATCTGTTGAGACTTTGTGTCCAAGTATGTGAAGAATTTTTTATAAAGTTCCATCATGTGCAGAGTAAAAGGCATATTCTTTTGTATTTGAGTAAAATGTTCTGCAATACCTGTTAGGTCCACTTGTTTTATAACATGTTAGCTTCTGTATTTCTCTGGTTTAGCTTTTGTATGGATGACATGTCCATTGGTGAGAGTGTGGGATTGAAGTCTACCACTATCATTGTGTGAGGGACAATATGTGACTTAAGCTTTGGAATTCTTTCTTTTACAAACTTCGGTGCCTTTTTGTGTGTGTGGGAGGGCATAGATGTTAAGAATTGAAATAAATGCCATCTTGGTGGATTTGACCTTTGGTGTGTATGTAGTGTCCTTTGCCATCCCTTTTGATTAATTTTGACATGAAATCTAATTTGTTAGATATCAAAATGGCTATATCAACTTGCTTCCACTTGTTTGATGTATCTTTTTCCAATCCTCTACCCTGAGGTAATGTCTATACTTGGTGATGAGGTGTGTTTCTTAGATGCAGCAGGATGGATCCATTGTGTTAGTCTGTGTCTTTTTATTCGGGAATTGAGAACCTTGATATTGAGAGATAGTAATGACCAATGTTTTATTCCTGTTATTTTGCTGTTGTTGTTGTTCATGTTTGCGGTGGTGATTGTCTGAGTGTGTATGTGGTGTGTGTGTGTGTGTGTGTGTGTGTGTGTGTGTGTGTGTTTGCTTTTCCTTTCTTTTCATATTGTGGTGTGGGAGTATTTATTTCCTGTGTTTTAATAGGTATACATAACCACTTTAGCTTGCAGTTTTCTTTCTAATAACTTTTACAGGGTTAGATTTGTAGATAGTTATTATTTAAATTTGGTATTTATCATTCATTGTCTTATTTTCTCAATCAATGGAGATGAAAAGCTTTGGGTATAGTTGTCGGGGTTGGTGTCTGTGTTCTGTTAGAATCTGTAGCACATTCAACCAGGCCCTTCCAGCATTTAGAGTCTCCCTTAACAACTCATATTTAAATGTTCTGCCTCATATGTGACTTGATCATTTTCTCTTCTAGCTTTAAGTATTCTTTTTTGTTGTTTTATACATTTAGTATTTTGATTATTATTTGCCAAATGGACTTTCTTTTCTGTTTCAATCTATTTGTCATTTTGTATGCTATTTTTATACACATCTTCTTCTCTAGGTTACAAAAGTTTTCTTTATGATTTTGTTAAAAATAGTTTCTGGGCTTTTGAGATGGATTTTTCTCTTTTTTCTATTCTAGTAATGCATTATACTTATGTTTTCTTTTCATTTTCATTAGGTCTTTCATTTTCACAATGTTTTGTAACAGAATTGTTTTAGATTTAACTTTTTCTTTGACTGATGTTTCTATTTCTTCTATGTATCTTCAATACCTGATATTCTCCATTTCATCTCTTGTATTTTGTTGGTGATTCTTTCCTCTGTAGTTCTTATTCAAATTAATAAATTTTTCATTTTCAGAATTTCCTCAGTCTGTGTCTTCATTATTGCTTCTATTTCCCCTTTCATCTGTTCAACTGTCCTACTCATTTCCTTCAATGGTTTATGTTTTCTTGGCTTTCTTTAAGAGATTTATCTATTTCCTCCAATTTTTGGTCTTTTTCTGAATTTCTTTAGGGGGTTTATTAATTTCCTCTTTAAATACCTCTATTATCATCATATAGTTAGTTTTAATGTCTTTTTCTTGTGCTTCAGCTCTGATGGAATATTCATGGCCTGCTGTTATGGTAGCTGGGCTCTAGTGGAGACATCTTGCCCTGGTTGTTATTCAGTTTGTTTTTATTCTGGTGTTTAAGCATCTAAGTTTATGATGATTTTAAATCTAGGTGCTGATTTCTGGGTTTGTCTTTGTTGGGTGGGAGTTTTTTCCCTCTTGGTTTCTGTTTCATTTCATGGTTATGCAAAGTGTGTTGGCTCTGTTACTGGTTCCCGGGTCTTCTCATCTGGTGTGTCCACAGGGATTGCCTGCTGATATTTGATGATGGGATTCTGGGATGAATGGGGTAAAGGATGTTGGAGGAGAAGATCTTTGTGGTCCTTAGGGTATAGGTGCAGAGAGGAAAGGGAGATCACAGTGGGTTTCCTGCTACAGAGCTTGAGGTGAGACTAGTGGGATTGGATCTCAGAAGCAATAAAAGTGGTGAATCTACCAACAGCCTACTTGTTGTCCTTAGAGGAATAGCCTTTAGTTAGCAGGGGGTGTCTACTGGGGTTGCAGTCTAGGACAAAGTAAAGTGTGTGGGGTGGAAGATTAGAAGGGATGGATCTGTGGGATCCACAGAATATGGGAGCAAGGGAGTTGGCAAGGAAGGCTTTCACCTATTTTTTGCTGCAGAGCTGAGGATGAGACTGGAGAATTTTATCTGTGGAAACAGAGAGAGAAGAGAAGATCTGTGGATAGCCTACCTAGTTTACTGGTATATATCACTTTCATCTTTGTTATTGATGTTGTTACTGTTTGTTTGTTTTAAATTGTGTTTATTTCATTAAGAAATCCAGTTCCTCTTATAGAACATTAAATTTGGAAGAGACATGGAAGTCACCCAGTATAACCCAATCATGAATGTGTTCCCCTTAGGCAACATCACCAAATGCTTTTATAGCCTCTGTTTTTCCGTGATGGTATACATCAGTGTAAATAGCTGTTACCATTTGAAAGTTTGAACTTGTGTTGAAATACACATTTCTATTATTGTTGTCTACAACTATATGAACATCAAACTGCACTGAAAAAGCATGGCTATATTATTATTTTTTTCTTTTTATTTATGCTCTCACAAAATACACCCCAACCATATTCTCCCTTCCCTAACTTCCTTTCAATTTCCCTCCTATCTTCCCCATTCTCTAAGATCCATTGCTCCTCCCTTTCCCTTCAGGAAAGAGCATGTCTCCCAGGTGTAGAAAAATAAACATAGCATATTGAGATGCAATAAAGCTAGGCACAGATCTTCATATCAAGGCTGGACAAGGCAACCCAGTGGGAGGAAAATGATCTCAAGAACAGAGAAGAGTCAGAGACAACCCCACTACCACTGTGAGGAGTCCCACAAAACTTAAAGCTAAACAGCCACAACATATTCTCAAAGAACCTAGAACAGACTCAAATAGGCTCCATGATTGTGCTTCAGTCCCTATGAGCCCTGTTTAGTTCATTCTGTGGGTCATGGTGCCTTCCTGATGTCCTTTATCCCTCTGACTCCTACAGTCTTTCCTCTCCTCTTCTCTTGAGTGCCTCAAGCTCTATATAATTTTTGCCTGTGGGACTTTACATCTGCTCCCATCAGCTGCCAGAAAACTCTCTGGGGTAGGCACTGATTCATCAGTATAGAAGAATACTATTAGGAGTCATTTCATTGACATTTTTTTCAGTCACAGTTTGCATGTACCCTAGGTTTCTGGGTTATCCAGCTTCCAGTACTTGGCCATGCAGGCAACATCAAGCATGGGCTCCCTCTTATAGTGTGGGCCTCAAATAGGCCAATAATTGGTTGGACACTCTCACAAGCTCTGAACCTGTATTGCCCTAGCACATCTTGGGTACAGGATAGGTTGTATTCCTTCTTAACAAATCCTTCTCCCATTTTTATAATAGAGTTGCCTGAATATGGATGATATTTCTTAAGCTAGGTTAATTTACAGGCGCTACTTCAGGGAATAAAGTGGCATTCCTTCCCTCAGAAGCTATTAACTACAAATGTACTCTCAGGGTTGATGGTACCTCATGGTCCATTTTCATATTCATAATGAAATATTGATTGGCCCAATTGTGCACAAAACAGTAGCTACAGAGATACAAAATGAAGAGGTTCATTATATGTTCATACATACATATCATTGTAATTTTTGTACTTATACATCTCTCTCACTGTTCTTTTCCATACTTTCTATTTCCTGAGTACTTTTATCTTTCCTTCTCCTAAGTAGTTGTCTCTTCTTTCTCATGTTATATAATTCCATTATTCTTTTTAACCTCCTTCCTTCCACTCATAAGATCTCTCTATTTGCTCTTATGCATGCCTTTCTGTTTTCATGAACCCCACCAATATAATTTTAAATATAAAAGGAACTACATAGTGTTTTCCTTCCTTTTGAGTCTAATTTACTTTTCTAGATATGGTGATTTGCACTTTGTATCTATGTTTCCCATATGTGTCATTCCATTTTTCATTGTTGCTACATAAAATTCCAATTTACATATGTTCCACATATTATGTGTCTAGTCACCAGGTCATAAACATCCAGAGTGGTTTCATTTCTAATTTTTTGCGAGCAGTTTGCAGTAATAAACACTAATATGAAAGCATAAGTTGAGTTTTTATTTATAGTCCTTCAAGTATATATGCAGGACTAACATCTACTTAATAAAAATATATCCAGGCTTCTATCTTCAATTTTGAAGAACTTCATTCAGGGTGTCTTTCCTAGTCAACACCAGTGATTAAAATTTCCCCTTTCATAACATCCATGCCAAAATTTGCTGTCATTTTTTTCTTGCTTGGTGATATCAATTCCGACAGGGAAAATATAGGCTAGTAACAGAAGCAAATCCAGCAGAAATTTGTCTGAATTCATCAGCCATCAGCTTTGTTTAAATAAAATACCCCAGACATCAGTAAAGCTGATGTCTGATGTATTGTCGTATGTGATCATAACAGTGACTTGCTACTTTCTACCTAAATACAAGAATATAAAATGCTTTAAGATTACAGGGAATAGTTTCTAATCTTAACTACTTGACAGTTAAAGAGAACATCCAAAATCCAAATGACTGTGGGCCACTAGTGGAGCAGTTGATACACCTCTGAGAGAGGAGAGATCTTCAGACTGGTGGAAGTGGGACATTCATATATTTTGAGAACAGCACATGGTATGAGGTCTATTCTAATGAAGGATATAACATTCTAAATTTGATGTTGTCTGCCCATTTCAGTTTTTCAAAACAGATATATTTTGATTATGCAGATAATTGTCAAACTCTTCAGAGACCTACAGAATATGGTATTTAAAATTTTTAAAAACTTAGACTTTCTAGACAGTGAGACATGTCTGCTTCTGCTAGCACTGATTTACTTCAAAGAGGAAGATGGCCATTGAAGACATTCCATATGGAGTTTATCTTCTTCTTGGCAAAATAGCCATTTGGGCAAGAAACTCTTCTTGCCTGGATTGCTTGACAAAATGTTGTATTGACTGGACATACAGGACCCATAGGAAGGTGACCACTGAACTTTGCAAGGTGATATGGTCCTTCAGGTTCCTGCTTCACAAGGGAGATTGCCAGATATTCTACAGGACACAGAGAGAAGTTACTGAGAGACTCTAGACCTATAGGCTGAAGATGGATGATGACCCAATGTTGCGGAGGAATTTTGGATGACTGTCCAGGCTGCCAGTTGTTTCTGTCTACTCTCACAAGACTCCCAAAAGTTGCTTGCATCCTTCTCCCATTTCTCAGGTATTATTATATTCCTTCTCAGGTCTTTGATGAGATTGAAGACTAAGGGTTATAGTTACAATCTTCTTGTATCTTAGCTAGGACATATTAAGTATTAGATTCAGGTTCTTCAGGATAGGACACCTTTTGGAATGATCTCTGTAATGTGCCATTTACCTATGCTCCAGACTTCTCTGGATTTTAGTATGTTTCTCTTGTTTGATATTATTCTTGTTGGTTGTAGTTCCATTTTTGTTTATGTTATTAACCTTTATTTTTCCTGGACAATACTTGATAATCATTCTTATTGTATATAGTTTACATTAAGATTAGAACCTTCTTATTTAGACAAAAAGAGGAAATGTAGTGGCAATTGCTCTGTCCATGATCTTGGGCTATACAGTCTCAAGGAGGCAGTGCTTCCTGCCATTGTATGTAACCTCTGATAAGGAGTAGGAGAAGGTCACATGCTTCTGCTCCATGCTCTGGCCTACAAGGTGGATTTGCTCCTGGTCAGATCAGATGACAAACTCTGCTGTCTACTCCATTCTGTAATCTGTAAGTGTATTGCCTCAATTTATATCTTAATAAATTCTATTACCCATTTAATAGATTCATGTTGATTGAACATATTAGTTGATGAAGTAGGCATGTCATTTCACAAAATTTCAAGGCACTTTGAAAAATATCTAAGGCAAGAATTTGTTAAATTAAGGCACCAGATAATACCATCAAAACCAGAATGACAATAGGAATTTTGTGTATCTTTTAAGTCACTCTTCACAATGAAGAATCCAATTAGTAGATATCCTGTTTTTAGCCTGGTGGCTGACCACAGTGTAAGCCAATGCATTCTATGGTTTCCAGTAATTGAGTTATCCATTAGCTTTCAGGTTACTAATTAACTTTAAACTCTTGGCATTTGGGTCAACATTATTTTACTATGCCAAATATTACTGAAAATTGTTTAGAAGATTAAATTCTAGTATAAGAAAAAAACATTAGCTTTTTTGTATTCAAAATATACAAATTAATTTAAAAAGATTTAATGAAATTTAAATTAAAAATAAATTTTATGATGACTTTTGTAATATAAACATATCAACAATTTAATGCAGAGCAGGCAGATGCTAGGCAGGGATAGGTCAGAAGGTAACTGATATCCCTTTCAAAATGGTAGCTATAATTAAATTTTAACTAATGGAGACCTCCAGTATTTTGTGTCTGTACTAGCTCTGAGGAATCACATTGATTAATCCCCTTACTATCTAACATTCTTAGCTGAGGTTTTCATTTTTCCCCATAGATATATGTAAATTGTGGTTAAATATTCTTGATAGAACCAGAAGAGATCAGGATGAATTTTCATTAAAATGTAAATTGTGGGTGCCTATTAAGAAAAATGAATAGGAAATTTTTTAAAAAGGTTAAGAAAGTGAGTATTATATACATTAGACAACCATGTAATTTGTCCAATCTTGAGTAATATTATGAACAAATGGGGGTAACGCTTATTAGAAAAGATAATAGGCATTAATGAATACTATTCCATTTGAACAGGAATATATGTCTTAATATGTGAGCCTATCATAAAATGGAAAGCATAAGCTATTTAGTAAGTCTTTTAAGGAAAATGTAAATAAAATAGGCATTAAAAATTATTGAAATGTGTTGAGAGGAATTGGCAGAGTTTGAGTGAAGAGTAGGTGTGGATATGATCAAGATACACTGTACACATATATGAAACTTTTAAAGAATAAATACAAATATTAATTTAAAAGGAAAAAAACTATGTTTGAATTTCCTGTAAGCTAACTATTTTTATCAAGAGACTCATAATGTAGTTTACATGGTATTAAATATTTACATGGTACTAAAGCTTGAATTCTATTCCATAGATCAGTGAGTCTGTTTTTATGGCAGTTCTACACCAATTGCACACTAGAGCTCTGTAAAATAAAGTGGAATTAGAGATGGTGATACTTCTAGCAGGTTCTTGTATTTATTTGCTTGCTTTTTCTGTTCAGAATTGTTTTTGCTTTCCTGGGTCTTTTATATTTCTATATAAAATAGGCCCAAACATGAGTATATATAAATTTAGCTACTTAATATTTAACAAAGATATTGGAATCATTAGCAGCAAGAATCAAAAGTATCTTCAACAATGGTGGTGAGAATACTGGATGTACACATGTAGAAGTATGAACATAGATCCATATCTATAATCATTCACTAAATCTACTTCTAGAAGAAACCATAGACACACTGCATGATATAGGTGTAAGAAGGACTTTCCAAATAGAAATCCATTTGCCCAGGAATTAAGGCCAAGAATTGACAGGTAGAACTTCATAAAACTTAAAAGCTTATATACAGCTAAATAAACAAACAGGTGAAGAGGAAACCTACCAATTTAAAGAGAATCTTTTCCAACTATACATCTGACAGACAGTCAATATTCAGAATACATCAAGGAAAAAAACAAAAAAAACAAAATGATTCAAATTAAAAAATGGACTTGGGACCTGAACAAAGAACTCTTAAAAGATCAAAAATAATGGCTAGGAAATAACTTTAAAAATGTTCATTGTGACTAGCCATTAGGGAATTGCAAATCAAAATAACTTAGAGATTTCACTTATAAAAATCATTATGACAAAGATGAACAAAAATAGCTAATAACAAATGCTTCAAGAGGTGTGAGAAAAAGGAATCTGTATTCTTTCTCAGTGGCATTGTAAATTGTTGCGAGTACTCTAGAAGTTAATATAGATAATTATCAAAATGATAAAAATTATCTGACCCAGGTATACCAGTGCTTGATATACACCCCAAAGACTCCTACTCCACAGATCCTCACTCAGTCCTCTTCATTGCTGTTCTGTTCACAATAACTACAGAATGGAAGCAATCTGAAGGTTCTACAACTAATGAATTGATAATGAAAATGAAGTACGTAAACACTATGAAATACTATTGAGCTGTAAAAAAACTGGAATAATGAAATTTGCATGTAAGTGGATGGAACTAGAAAAAAATCATACTGAGTGAGAAAATGCAGACCTGGAAACACAAACATTACATGGTCTCTCTCATCTGAGGCCTCTAGCTCCAAGTCTACTGATGTGTGAACATATTGTGGAATAACAGCAGAAATCAGGAAAGTTCAAAAGGACCTAGTATTGGGGTGGGAAGAAACAATAGAGAGTAGTATATCTAGGTACAAGTTATCAGATTGGAGAAATGGGAAGCTGGGGAGGGTCCCATTAGGGAGAGATAAATAAAAAAGGAGAAAGGAAGGTATAATAATCATAAGAATATCAGAAATCATTATAAGAAATCATAGTATTAAGTATCTACCTAAAAATACTTATAATACATCGAAGTCAATTTATGAATATATATATATATATATATATATATATATATATATATATATAGTTTTAAAAATATTCACTTATGGTTGACTCTCCCTCTCAGGACAAAAGGCCATCTATCAAAACCCACAGGACTATGCAAGAAAATCTCCCTTTTTGAGTTGTTTAAGATTGGTCCATGAGGATCCTAAAACATAAAAGGCTATTTGTTGCACTTTGCTGTTCCCCATTGGTGGAAGACAAGTCCCTATTTATGTAGACATCAATGTTTAGAAGCCTCTGAACTGGAAGGGACCTAAAATCTTCCTCCCTGAGGACAAGCTTTCACAGTACCAGAAAGTATCATTCAAGCTTACAAAGTAGTGAAGCAACTGAGAGTCTTATCCCATTATGATGGTTATGAACCCCAACAAGGAACAACATGGCATGATAAAACTAAGGGTACAGCAGTGAAACATATATGTTGGCAGCAACCAATGGCTCTCTTATTTCGTAATAAGCCTCATTCAAAAATAGGAAGTCATACCTTATACTAGAAACCTAGTCAACTCTTAGGAATATTGAAGTCATGCATTGTGGAGGAGAACCTAAGCCTGCAAGTTTGGTAAACTAGCACAATCCTTAAATACATTCTAAACATTTTGTACTCATACCCATAGGTAAGTGTAGTCCCTAACTCTTATTAAGGACAATTCCTTTCACAACAGACAAGACCATTAGAGAAAACCACAACCAATCAAATCACATAGGTGAGGATTCCAGATCCAAGATACATCTCCAGCAAAATTTCAAAACTTGAGGCTCAAGTATCATTGTGAAAGATGGGGTGAAAAGATTAAAGGATCAAGAGGATTAAGAGGTTTTTTGAGAAATTGTGTTCCCTAGGAGTATGAGAAGCTACACCATCAAGTCTCAGGAATAAGGCTGCTTAAACAGCAGATAAAAAGGACAAAAACAGACATGTTAAAGTTGATGGGGGAAATCCACAAAACCTCAACCTTACACAAAGAACTATAGGCAATTAAGTAATACTGATAGTAGATGAAATAGTTTTCCCCAGGGAAGAACACACCAATTGGTTATTCTTTACCAGATGGTCAACACTTAAAATACACACACACACACACACACACACACACACCACAACACATAACACACACACATACATATATATATATATATATATATATATATATATATATATATATATATATAATTGTACTTATATATATTTGGGAGTATATGCATACATAATATATATATATATACACATATATATATATATATATATATATATATATATATATATCACAACATTCAATGAAAAAGAGGCCATGAATTTGGAAAAGAATAAAGAGGGGTATATGACAGAGTTTGGAGGGAAGAAAGGGAAGGGATTAATATTCTTATTATATTATAATGTCAAAAGTAAAAAAAAAATAATTTAAAATTTTTCATACAATATATTTGGATTATATTTTTGTTTACCAAAATAGGACTTCTGAAGTCCTCCTAGAAACTTCCCACATCTCTATGTACACAACTTCAGCTTATTTTCTAAAAACCAATAACACAAATAGTAATAAAAAACCAAAAGTGAAAACAAAAGAAAACCCAATAACAAATAAAAAACATGCACACAAACACACACATACATCAGGAAAAAGAAGTCCATTGTGTATTAGTCAATTGTTCCTAATTATAGGGCCTTTCATGGATATGGTTGATCTAGTCAGTGCTATCCTTTTGGAGAAAATTTTATTTTCCTCTCCTAGTAGTTACTGATTGCAAATAGGTTCTTGTTTGGGGCACTGGGACTTTAACTAACTTGAAATTGTTAGTTCTTCTGCATGAAGTATGAGTTGGTATGTGTATCAGCTGTATTGTGTCTGGAGGACACTGTTTCACTGTCACCATCTACCACCTCTGTCCCTTGTAATCTTTTTTGCCTCCTTTAATACATAGACTCCTGAACCACAAGTGGAAGGATTTAATGAAGCTATTCCTTATAGGGCTGAGTTCTCCAGTCTACCTACTGTCCAGTGTGGTTCTCTGTGTTAATACGAACCAGACCACCACAAACTAAAATTAGATTTCAACAACAGATAGCCTACAAACTCATGGAAACTGAACAAGTCTCTACTGAATCACCACTGGGTCAAGGAAGAAATAAAGAAACTAAAGACTTTCTAGGATTTAATGAAAATCAATCCACAAGATACCCACACTGATGGAACACAGATAACATGGTACTAAGAGGAGATCATCTCACTAAGTGACTTCATTAAGAAATTAGAGATGTCACTATTTGCAGATGATAAGATATCATGTATAAATGACCTGAAATATTCTACCACAGAAATCCTATAGCTGATAAAAAACCTTCAACAAATTGGCTGGATAGAAAATAATCTCAACAAAATCAGTAGCCCTTCTATACATAAATGGTAACAGGCCTGAGAAAGAAATAATGAAAACAACATTATTCATAATAGCCAGGAGAAATATGAAATATCTTAAGTGTAATGCTAACAAAGCAAGTGAAAGACCTACATGGTAAGTGCTTCAAGTCTTTGTAGAAAGAAATTGAAGAAGATATCAGAAGATGAAAAGATAATCCATGCTCTAGGACTGGTAGGATTAGGATAGTAAAAATGGCCATCTTACCAAAAGGTATTTACAGATCCAACAAAATTCCCATCAACCTTCCAATACAATAATTTACAGATGTGGAAAGCACAATACTCAATTTCTTATGCAGGACCATAAGTGTAATAAACAGAAAAGATATAAAAAATTAAAAAATACAAAAGCCAAGATAGCTAAAACAATCCTGTAAAATAAAAGAACTTTCAGAAGCATCACTATCCTTGATTTCAAGCTGTACTACAGAACAATAGTAATAAAAATCCACATGGTATAGGCATAAAACAGAAAGGTTTTTCAACGGAAATGAATCAAAGACCAAGACATGAGTACACATATTTATGGACACATAATTTTTGACAAAGTTGCCAGAAATATACAATGGAAAAAAGCAAACATCTTCATCAAATAATGTTGGTCTAACTGGATGTAGAAGCAAGCAGAAACATGTAGAAGACTGCAAATAGGTCCATATCTATCACCCTGCACAAAACTTAAAATACAAGTGGATTGAAGACCTCAATATAAATCTAGATGTAGCAGGATTTATCTCCAGTCCCACCTGGACCCACAGCTGCTCAGACCCAAGTAAACACACAGAGACATATTACTTATAAACTGTATGGCCGTGGCAGGCTTCTTGTTATCTAGTTCTTATATCTTAAATTAACCCATTTCTATTAATCTACAAGTTTTTCAAAAGGGAAGGTTTTAACTTTAGCATAGTAAAGTTACATATAACATAACAATTACCAAGCAAGAATTACAGTTACAATATCCAGTCTATTTATATCTAGTTTATTTGTATTTGGCAAAATTAAAGAAGATATTCTCTCTATCCTATATTTGTGAGTCTAAGGTTTCATCTAAATACACTTAATTTGATAGAAGGGAAAGTAGGGAATAGTCTTGAACACATTGGCACAGTAGGCAACTTCCTGAACAGAACACCAAAAGCACAGGCACTACAATTGACAATTAATTAATGAGACCTCATAAAGCTTCTGTAAGGCAAAGGTACCGTCAAAAGGCTGAAAAAGCTAGCCTACAGAATGAGAAAAGATCTTCACCAATCCTACATACGGCAAAAGGCTGATTTCCAAAATATATAAAGATATTAAGAAACTGGACATCAAAAAGCTGATTCATCCAACTAAAAATGGGGTAAAACCTAAACAGAGAATTCTCAACAACGAAATCTCAAATGGTCAAGGAACACTTAAAGAAATGCTCAAAATCCTTAGCCATCAGGGAAATGCAAATCAAAGGACTCTCAGAACAGCTAAGATAGAAAACACAAGTGACAGCTCATGCTGGTGAGGATATTAAGCAAAGGGAACACTCCTTCATTTCTGGTGGGAGTACAAACTTGTACAGCCACGTTGGAAATAAACATGACAGTTTTTCAGAAAGCTGGTAATCGACCT
Source organism: Peromyscus maniculatus bairdii (assembly GCF_049852395.1). Lineage (NCBI taxonomy): Eukaryota > Metazoa > Chordata > Mammalia > Rodentia > Cricetidae > Peromyscus > Peromyscus maniculatus. The sequence goes on from NC_134875.1 coordinate 103,672,871, forward strand.
ACCTGAAGACCCAGGTAGGGTCCTCTGGGCATATACCCAAAGGATGTTCTACCATACCACAAGTACACCTGTTCAACTATGTTCATAGCAGTTTTATTTGTAATAGCAAGAAACCAGAAAAAAACTAGATGACCATAAACCAAAGAATGGATAATAAATGTGGTATACTTACACAATGGGGAATTACTCGGCTGTTAAAAACAATGAAATCAGGAAATTTGCCAACAAATTGATGGTGCTGGAAAGTATTAGTGAGGTAAATCAGACCCAGAAGGATGAATATGATATGTATTCACTTATAGGTTACTACTATCTGTAAACTAAAGGATAACCATGCTAAAATCCATAGACCCAAAGAACTAAGTAACAAGGAGAGCTCAAAGGGTGAAACTTGAAACACATTGTGAAGGAAAAACAAAATTGATATCACAGGTGAAAGGTGGGGTGGGCACGGGAATAGGAAGGAACATGTGCTAGAAAGATGAAAGGAGAAAATACTGAGAAAGGTAACTGGAATTAGGGGAATTCTCTGGGATGAGATAGAGACCTAGATCAATAGATCAATAGAAACTCCCAGGAACTTATGAGGGTGACCCTTTCAACGATGGATCTGGAGCCTGAACACGCCATCTCCTATAACCAGGCAAGACTTTCAAGGGAGGGATTCGGACCTCAAGCCAACCACATAACCTCTGACTTACAATTTGCTCTGTTGACAAGATATGATGGGGTAAACGTGGTGCCGAAATTATGAGAGTGGCTAACCAATGACTAATCCAGCTTGAGACCCATACCATGAGAGGGAGCTCAATTCTGATTGTCAGACACAGAAGCAGGATGGTCCAGAGACCTAGAATGGAACCAAACATGACTGGCAAACAAAAATGTCAGTGAATTGATTCCTAATATTATTTTGCTATACTCCTAGATTGTTGCCTAACCCAATTGTCATCAGAGAGGCTTCTGATGGCAACATATATAGAGAGCCATAGGCAAGCATTAGGCAGTGCTCAGGGAATCTTGTGGAAAAGCAGGAGGACAGATTATGGAAGCCAGAGGGGTCAAGGTCACCACAAGAAAATCCACAAAATCACCTAAAATGTGCTCATAGGGGCTCATAGAGACCGAAGGACCAAACAGAATGCTTGCATGGAATTGACCTAAGTTCTCTACAAATATGTTACTGTTGTGTAGCTTGATCTTCTTGTGGGACTCCTAACAGTGGGAGCAGGGCTGTCTCTGACACTGTGACCTGCATAGGACCCCTTTCTCCTACTGGGTTGCTTCGTCCAGCCTTAATAGGACAGGAGGTACTCAGACTTATTGCAACTTGATATAACCTTGCTGACTGATATACACGGAAGGCCTGGATATTTTGGAAGAAAGTGGAGGAGGAGTGGATGTGGGAGCAAGAGGGGATGTTGGAGGCAGAAACTGGGATGAGAGGAGAGAGAAAGGGGAAAATGTGATCAGGCTAGGAAAAATCAATTAATTAATAAACACAAAAAATCCTCCAAGGTCAGGTGTGGTTCTGTCTTATAGAGTAGTCCTTAAATCTAATTTTAAAGGTACTTGGTTATTGTCATAACATTTGTGCCACTATTTTACCAGTATATTATCTAGAAAGGTAATTACTATATGTCACTGGGTTCATATCTGGCTGAGATTGGTGATTCCTTTTCTTATCTGGTAGCTTATATCATGCTTTCCATCATTATGACAGAAGTTTCTAGTTGGACACCACACCAGTTAAATTTCTCCATGTTTGATGAATTAAGTAAATTGTCTCTTCAGCAATAGGAACTTATGGTCCTGTTATATAGGGTAACAGAGAGCCTTGTCAATAGCCTGTAAAGTTTGAGGTAGGCAGTTATATAAGACTCCTTTAAACAATGACTAAACAATATCTATCCCATTCCTGGTACTGAGCATTTTACTTGGTAACATATATTGTATAACTGGGGCATTGTCTCCTCCATTAAATAGTAACTCTGTTTAAATTCCTTTTCATATTTTAGGAACCTTCTACCATATGTTTTTCCATATGGATTTTCAAAATACTTTTAGTGTTAGTCATCCATCCCAATATTCACCCAATGGCATGGTAAAGAATGGAGCAGAGATTTTCAAAGTTCTTACTTTTTGTAATGTTGCTTGAGAAAGTTTATACTTGCAATAATATAGGACAACAGGGAATATTAAGGACACAAGTAAAGGGAAAGGAGTGCTTCAACCCATGATCTAAGTGTCTTGTGATGAATCTCCAAACACCCAGTGAAGGACAATAATATCTTTTTGCATAATGTCAGAAACATGGTTATGATCCATGATTGCAGGCAAAACAAATGCCTTAAACTTACTGAAACATATGCATAATAAAAATTTTTTGATCTTTTAGAAGACTGTTTTAATCTTATCACCCAGTCAAAATGAGCAAATAATATCTTTTAAACTATTTCATAATTTTATTTGATGATAAAAATTTCATCATTAAAACAAATATATAAAACAATTTCAATCATTAAACACTTTAAACAATATGCTGTCAAAACTACCCAAGAAATACATATTTAAAATTCTTAAATGGCCGGGCGGTGGTGGCACACGCCTTTAATCCCAGCACTCGGGAGGCAGAGCCAGGCGGATCTCTGTGAGTTCGAGGCCAGCCTGGGCTACCAAGTGAGCTCCAGGAAAGGCGCAAAGCTACGCGGAGAAACCCTGTCTCGAAAAACCAAAAAAAAAAAAAAAAAAAAAAAAAAAAAAAATTCTTAAATGGCACTCTTTTTAGAATCCCACCACCAGACTTGTTTGGGTGTCATAAATCACCTTTTTCTTAAGTCTGTCTTGCTGTCTTCCTGAACATCTACACTTGTATCTAGTAAAAGTTTTTCTTAAATAATTTAGCCCAACTTTACTTTGTACTGATTCACACTGAAATTCTTTTTTTCTATCTAAGAATCCCTGATTTACCTGAGTAGAGGTCTCTGAAAAGGATTCAGCTATAGAGGAAAGAATTGTTTGTATTTCTCACTGTTGTGGTTATGGTGAAACCTGCATTGATTTTAAGATTATATCTTAAAAAAATTAATTACTCAAGGTAAAACCTAAGTCAAGTATAAACCAAACAAAACAGAAATGTTAACAATACATGAAATAATCAGGTTTTTAATGTTTGAAGAATGACAAATGTCTCCAAGGTTTAAGAATGGAAAGCTGAATGCAAAAGTGCCCACTATTAGTGACATAATCTAGCAGAATTCAGGAAAAAAAGTGGAATTCTAAAATATTAAAAAGGGTGTAGAGGAATAAAAGGATTTACCTGTAAGTTGTGATTAGCTGTGAGTTTTGAATATCATTTGGGCCTGCAATGTCTTATCACTAGCAACAAAAGCTAAAAGGCAATTATATCAGTAAGGAGTACTTAAAGAAAAAGAACAGACAAAATGAATAAATGAGTTTTCATTTACTTATTTAATTATCTGATATATTTTATTTATTTGTTTGTTTATTATTATATTGGCTTAGATGATGTGGTGTGTGTAGTCCAACAATAGTTTCCTGATGCTGGAAAGGCTAAAACCTGGTAGAAGTTCTTCCCATGACTGCCTGTCTCAACATTCTCAACATTCTCAATTGGGCAGTAGAGTCACAGAGGATTCAACCTTGCAGGTTGCTAATCTTCAGCCTACCTCAGAATTATGAAGAAGTTCATTCTAATACTGATGAAGAAATTCTGCAGCAACAGAATAGATGAACTTGCCAATGAAAGTGAAGTCTAGCAAGAAAAGAGGAAAACTTCCTTCTTCAATATCTTTTTATCTGAGTTGTCACCAGAAAATATGAGCCAGACTTACTGCTTCAAATAAATAAATCAAGAGAAATCCTTTATAGGAGTGCCCAGAAATTAAGATTTTTATTGAAATCAGATGCAGTTAAGTTGACAACCAAGGTGAGCCATTACAACAGTGATCAAATCTTTTCAGTTAAGGGTAAAATCATCTTCATTGAACTCAACAAAATAATGTACCTTTTTTATAAGATAATATTTTAGAAAACTCAAATATGGTATAACTGTGAAAACTAAAACAAAAATCTTTTATCCTCAAATACAGGAAATCAAAGTGTAAGAACTTAAGTGAGGGAAATTATAAATACATGGTGCTTAAAACTAAGAATCAGGAAATAAAATATTTTATGAACCACAATAAAAATTACTTATGAAGAAATTAGATAGTGAAAGCAAAGCATAACTATAGTTTTCAATGGAAAAATATATCTAGTGATTTTATCTTCACTTTTGTAACACAAAGCACAATTTAAATACTTATTCTAAGTAACAGTAGAATTTGAGCATTATGGTACATGTTTGTTTTCCAGACACCCCAGAGGCTGAGGCAGGAGGAATATAATTACAGGGGAATTATAATGAGAGGCACAATCAAAAGTACAAATAAAAAAGAAAATAGTGTACTAACGGTTAAAGCTGTTAATATTTCATTAAGTGCATAGCAAGTGTTAAAGAGTTCTTAATATGTTTAATTTCTTATAATAATTTAAAAAGAAATTGTGAGTTTAAAAATTACAATGGAATGGTATAGGCAATTTCTAGAAGAAAACAGTATACAAAAAATTCAAGAGGGGGAAGCGGGTAGGCTAATTGCAGATCTTCACTTTGCTTGCCTTATCTCCAGCTCTGTTGCAGAGTTTCTGTTCCAGCCTCCTCTCCCTCTCTGCCCTCATCTCCAGCACATCACACAAATGTCCTCCATCCATCCTTCCCCCTACTCAGTCCATTACCACAGGCTCCAACACCAGCAGACCTTCTCTTAGAAGCCCATAGCCACTCCTGCTACAGAAGCAAGTAGGCTAACTGAAAATCTTCACCTCTCCCTTCTCTTCTCCAAATTAAATACCCAAGACTCATCCCCAGATGTATAGAAGATGACCTACTGCAGCCTCTTCTCCATCCTTGTCAGTTCTCCAACAGAATTATACAGATCTTGCCTGCCATCCTTCCTTCACTGCACTCATCTCTTTAGTCAAGCACCAATTCCACCAGGCATTCCGTGGGAATCGACAGGCAACTCCAGCGCAGATCTTCACCTCTTTCTCCTCTCCTCTAAATCAATTCCACAGTTTATTTACAAACCATGTAGAAGATCAACTGCCTCCACCACCTCCACCTTCATCTCCAACAGATCATGGAAATAATGTCCTCTAAACTTTCTTTCCGCTCATCCTGTTTTCCCAGCCCACAACCCAGGAGTAATTCCTGGGAACCCACCATCAAAGCCTGCCAGAAAAGCAACAAGGTGACAGCAAGCAAAACATGTAGGTGAGTTTTTTACCTCTCCCTCATTTCCTCCAAATCCAGTCACCTAGTGTCATCCCCAGCTTGATAACAGACTACCTGTTGTGGACTCTTGTCACTTTCTGCCTCCATTCCCAAGATCCTAAGCAAATCCTGGTGGAACACCCTGCTTTCTTCCCTCCTGTGGAACTCTTCAGCCCACCATCCTGACTACAAGCCCAACTCCTTGCCTTTGTGTGAGCTCCCAATAGCTAGAAACACAACTTACCCAGAACCACAAGTGACAACATATGGCAGAATAACAGAAGAATTCCCTACCAGGCAAAACACAGTCACCAAATTCTCTAAGAACCAGAGAGGGAAACAGAAACCAAAAAACAAAATACACATCCAATAAAGACAAGACCATATTTCAGAATGCGGGATAACAATATTGTGAAGTACAGGTGTCTGGATGCCAGGAAAAACCCCAATGAGTAGAAGTTAAGATGGGGGGGCATAAGGGGTGGAACAAATAGGAAGAGGGAAGTTTGAGGGGGTTGAGGGAGGAAAGACAACTAAAATTAATGGGAATTTGAAGGGTAGTGTAGAAACCTAATAAACTAGAAACTTAATAAAAGTATATACATATATGAAGGATTTCTAAATGAAATCACCAAATAATGGGAAGACAAAGTCCCAACTGGATAACTCTTGTCACCAAATGAAGTGTCCACCAGAAGAACTGGGTTGTATTTTATTGAGTTATTGGACAATGGGACCTCATGAGACATATTGTTCTGGATCTTTATAATTTTTATTATTTAAAACAATTTTAAATTTAAATATTTTGATTATACTCTTCTCTTTCCCCAAGTTGTTCCAGATACTCTCCCCCTCCCTATCCATGCAACTTTAAATTTTTTTCTCAAAAACAAAAAAAAAGAAAGAAAACCCAGTATAGTAACAAAATCCCCAAATAACCCGGGATATTGCCAAAGCTATAGGTTGCTCTCCAAAACCTGACAGCAAGGACTCATTGCTAAAAACAACACCTACACAACTCAGTAAAGATGAAGATGTCCAGTTGGTGCCCAAATAGAGCCTTCACCATTATGGCCCAGGATCATTGGTAAAGGAATATATGATGCATGCTCTCAAAAGAGAAACACAAACACCAAACCAGCCATAAATCCTTTATCTACAATGATGTACCGCCTGTAAGATATTCTAGGGCTATGGTGGCGCAAAGCCTGTTGGAGTAACAAATCAATAACTAATTTGACTTAAGGCACACTTCACTATATGGAAACTATACCCAATACCACTTGGGCAACCAAGAACTGAGACTAGATAGCCTAGGGATCTAGAGTAAATACAAATCATACTGCCCTAAAAAATGAAAAAAAATATAGTGATAAAATGACTCCTAATAATATTCTGCCATACTCATAGATTAGTGACTTGTACAGCTATCAGCAGAGAAGCTTCCTCCTTCAGCGTATGGGAAAAAATATAGAGACTCATAGCCAGAAGTTACATAGGAGTGAGAGATCTTGGAAGGCTCTGCCATAAATGGGATGTCTCAATCAAATCTCTCCTCTCAGAGCTCAGGAAAACCCAAGGAAGAAGGAGTAAAAAGAGTGTAAGAGGCAGAGGGGAGGGGGTGGGGATCACCAAGGAAACAAGGCATGTTAAACCAGCATGAGAAAATCTCATATGAACTTAAAGACTGAAGTAGCATGTATAGTGCCTGCATGGGTCAGCACCAGGTCCTCTGTGCTATTATGGCTTCAAATTTAGTGTTTTTATGTGGTGCCTGAGTTTGTAAACAAGTGGGTCTCTGACTCTTGTGCCTTCTCTTGGACTCTTTTCCTTCTGTTTGTTGTCTTTTCCAACTTTGATGTGATAATTTTTGTTTTATCTTATTATACGTTATTTTGTCATATTAACAATGAATGGAAACCTGGCCACTCAGATAAAGCTTAACAACTAAATTGTCAATTATATCTGCTGGCAGAGGAAAAATGAGTTTTCTACAATAGAATGACATTGGGTATATAAACCACTCCAGGGCAGGCCTCATTTTTAGGAGTATTTGAAATACGTGTAATTGAATTTCACACTTTTTTTTATGTGAGTGCTTTTTGTGGTTATACTTTGGTGTGGTTGTTTTTCCCTTTGGGAAGTGGTTTTATCTTGTTTTTGTTTGGTTTGGGGGATTTTGTTGTTGTATTAGGTTTTTGCTTTTTTTTTTTTTTTTTTTTTTGAGGAAGAGCTTAAAGTTGGGTGGGGGGAGTGTATCTGGAAGGACTTAGGCAAATGGAAGAATAAATAAAAAAATTAAAGTTTCAGAAAAATATGTCTTCAATAAAATCATAGTAACCCCAGTATGGTCAGCTCTGATAATTGCAACATAGTTGAACAAAACAAGAATAAACAAATAACCTTTATGAACATGACTGAGGTCCTTAAAGAATAAATGAAAAGAGTTCCTTAAAGAAATCTATGAAAACCCTAACAAATATTTGAAGGAAATGAATAAAACTGTTCAAGATCTGAAAGCAGAAATAGAATTAATAAAGAAAACATACTAAGTGAAATCTAGAAATGAAAGATTTAAGAATTCTAAGAGGAACTCCAGAGAAAAGCCTCACCAACAAATTATAAGATATAGAAGAAGGAATATCATACGTAGAAGACACATTAGAATAAATTTATACCCTGGTCAAAAAATTTTTAAGTCAACAAAGAAAAATCATGGCATAAAACATCCTGGAAATATGAGACACTATGAAAGGACCAAATCTAAGGATAATAGCAATGGAGGACGCAGAAGAAACTCCCAGGTTAAAGGCACAGAAAGTATTTTTTCAAAATCATAGAAGTAATTTTCCTTAACCTAAAGAAAAGATGCCTATCAAGGTACGAGAAGCATACATAAAACCAAACAGATTTAAATAAAAAGAAAGTCCCTTTGGCACATAATAATCAAACCACTAAATGTACAGAGCAAAGAAACAATATTAAAGCTGCAAGGGACAAAGACCAAGTAACATATAAAGGAAGACATATTAGAATGACACCTGACTTCTTAATGGAGATTCTAAAACCCAGAATGCCATGCACTGAAGTTCTACAAACTCAGAAATGCCAGCCCATACTACTATATTCAGCAAAACTTACAATCACAATACATAGAGAAAATAAGACATTCTGTGATAAAACAAAATTTAAGCAATATCTGTCTACAAACCCAGCCCTATAGAAGGCACTAGAAAAAATATTCCAACCAAAATAGGTTGACTACACTCAAGGAAACATAGAGAATAAAGAGAATACACACACACACACACACACACACACACACCACCACCACCACCACCACCACCACAACAACAACAACAACAACAACAACAGCAACAACAAAATGACAGAAACCCATAAATATTGCTTGTTGGAGAACCCTGCATTTAAGGTTCCAGTTCATCATGTCTGGAAAGCTCTTTACACTTTCTTAGTGGTGCTCCCCTTCTTGGCCTGACCTTATTTGGAGAGTGTCTTTAAGCTCAGAGGCCTGACATTATTTGGAGGATAACTCTGCACAGAGCTCCCTGAAAATGCTCTATGATTCAACATATAAGTCCCACTCTTTCCTTCTGACCATATGATAATTAGGTGCCATGTTATGACCAATCAGCCATTCCCATCCATAACCCTAAGAACTCTTATATACCTTACCTCTGGAACAATAAAATAAGCTGTCTCTCTGAAGTTGACTCCCTAAAGTTCTTTTTGCCATGCTCTCAGCTGTTTGATTCCTGCCTGCTCCTTCTGCTCCCTTTGTCCTTGTGGCCAATGACCCTTAAGGAAAGTAAGACCCACAACTGCTCATTGATATCTCTCAATATCAATGGTCTCAGTTCCCTAATGAAAAGACAGACTAACAAAATAAATGTAAAAACAGGAACCATCCTTCTGCTGCAACCAAGAAACACATCTTAATATCAAAGATAGACAATACCTAAGGGTAAAATGAATAGAAAAGATACTCTATGCAAATGGAAATAAGAAACAAGATATAGACATTTTAATGTATAACAAAACATGCTTCCAACCAAAACTCATCAAAGAGATAGGGAAGGACCCTATATACTCATCATGTGAAAAATCCATCAAGAAGACATTGCAATTCTTAACATCTATATACTAAATACAAAGATAACCAAGTTTGTAAGAGAGACTTCATTACAACTTAAATCACAGTTTGACCCTTATATCCTGATAAAGGAGACTTCAGTACCTCATTCTTATCAATAGACATGTCATCCAGACAAAATCTACACATAGAAATGCTGGAACTAACTGACATTATAAACTAAATAAATCTAACAGACATATAAATACTTTTTGCACAAGAACACACAAAAACTATCTTCTTCTCAGCGCAAGATAAGACATTCTGCAATATTGCCCACATACACAAACACAGAGAAAATCTAAACAGTTACAAGAAAATTGACATAACACTTAATCCTGACTACTACTGATTAAATCTGGTTATCAATAACAACAAAAATAATGGAAAGCTTACCTTATTAACTCATAGAAACTGAAAAATCAAGTACTGAATGAAAAATTAGTCAAGACAGAAATCAAGAAATAAATTAAAGACTTTCTATAATTGGATTAATTAAGATTAATATACTGCCTACCCAAATTTATGGAAGGCATTCAAGGTGGTTCTAAGAGGCAACTTCATAGCTCTAAGTACCCACATAAAAAATTGGAACGATCTCATACTAGTGGCTTAATATTATACCTGATGCTCTAGGATAAAAAGAAGAATAACTCCAAAAGTTGTAGACTGCAAGAAATAATAAAAATCCAGGCTGAAATCAATAAACAGACAAACAAAAATAATACAAAGAATCTATCAAACAAAAATATAAAATATTTTGGTGACTCTAATCAAACAAATGAAAGACTTGTATAATAAAACTTTTATACATTGAAGAAAAAATGAAGATGATATTAGAAGATGGAAAGATTGCCCATTCTCATGGCTCAGTGGGATTAATATGGTAGAAATGACCATCCCCTCCAAAGGCAATCTACATATTAAACACAATCTCCAATAAATTCCAAAATTATTCTTCCCAGATCAGGAAAGGACAATTTTCAGCTTCATATGGAAGCACAAAAACCTAGGATAAGTAAAACAAGATTGAACAATAAACAAAGTCTTCTAGAGGCATCACCATCCCCAATCCCAAATTTTCCTACACAACTACAGTCATATAAAAACAGGGTTTCAGTGCTAAAACTAATAACACTTTGATCAATGGAATCAAATTGAAGATTCACACAGCTGATTTTTAATTCAGAAGCAAGAAAAGCACAGGGGAAAAGAGACAAAGTTTTCAACAAATAGTGCTGATCAAACTGCATGTAGAAGAATATGAATAGATCCATGCTTATCACTCTGCACATTTCTAAGGCCCAAATGTATCAAATACTTCAACATAATATCAAATACAATGAAACAGATAGGAGAGAAACTGAGAAATAGCCTTGAACTAACTGGCACAAGAAAATATTTCTGAACACAATACTGTAAACACAGGCACTATTATCAACAATTAATAAGTCACAATTCATGAAACTGAAAATGTTCTGCATGGCAAAGGACACCATCACTTGGACAAATCGACAGCCTACAGAGTGGGAAAATATTTTCGTAAACTAAACATCCAATAGAGGGTTAATATCCAAAGTATACAAATAACACACAAAAAAAACTGGAACCAAGTATACAAATATCCCCACTAAAAATGGGGATATATAAACATAGAATATTCAAAAGAGGAAACTCAAACTGCTGAAATTATTTAAAGAAATGATCAACATCCATAGTCACCAGGGAAATGCAAATCAAAACTACTTTGAGTTTTTATCCTATTCCTGTCAGGAAAATTCAAATCAAAGCTACTTTGAGATTTCATATTACACTTGTCAGAATGCCTAAGATCAATAATACAAGGGACATCTCATGCTGGCGAGGATACAGATTACGGGGAACACTCCTCCATTGATGCTGATTGATGCTGTGACTGAAATCTTGTATAGCCACTATGGAAATAGCAGTTCCTCAGGAAGATGGGAATTGATCTACCTTAAGATGCATCTATACCACTCTTGATATATATCCAAAGGACACTTCATCCTAAGACAGAGACACTTGATCAATCATGTTCATTGCTGCTCCATTTATAATAACCAGAAATTGGAAACAACTCAGATACCTCTCAAGAGATGAATATATAAAGAAAATATAGTACACCTACACAATGGAATATTAATAATTAGATAAAAAATGAAATCATGAATTTCTCAGGAAAATGGATAGAACTAGATAAAAAAAGTAATCATCCTGTGTGAGGTAACCCAGACTCAGAATGGCAAATATGGTACTTGCTTATATGTGGATATTAGCTGTTAAGTCAATAATAACAAAGCTACAATCTGTGTAACCACAGAAATTAGATATAGAGTAAGGTACTAGGTGGGAGAGGTAGATCTCCCTAGAAAAGGCAAATAGAATAGAGAATTAATTATAAATTGACAGTCAGGGGAGGGGCACTGGAAATGGAAGATCAAGTGGTGAGGGGGAAGAAAGAGTCAGATGAAGGAGGGTAAAATGGGAAACACAGCTAAAACAATAAAATAAAGGACCATTTGAGGGGTTGTATGTAAACCTAATGAAGTAGAGGCTTCCTAAAATACACACATATATGAAGGTGATCTAAATGAAATCACCAAATATTGGGGGGAGACAGAGCTCCAACTGAGTATCCTTTTTCACCAAATGAAACTTCCAATTCTGGGTATTGCTTACCTTTATTTGAGTTATAGACCAAAGGGGTCCCATGGGATCTCCCAAATGGCAGGACATTGCCAAGACTGTAGCTTGTTCTATACAAACTGACTGCAAGGCCATATCTCTGAGGACTATAGCTACACAACACATTGAACACAGAGAACTTTAGCTGGTGCCTACCTAAACTCTTTACACCTACATTCTAGTGTCTTTGGTACAGGAATGTACTCTGCATGTTATCAACAGAGAAACATAAACACCAACCCAGGCACAAAACCTTAGGTCTATAATGGTGTCCTAACTACAAGATAAACTAGTGCAGTAGTGTCACAAAGCTTGTGGAAGTAACCAACCAATATCTAATTTGACTTAGGGCCAATTCTGGGAGATGGGACCTATACCTGATGCTGCTTTATTGTTCAAAGTTCTGAGACTAGTTAGCCCAAATACTAAATAAACATAGCAATAAGGTGAACTCTAATGATATTCTTCTAAACATACAGATCGGTGCATTCCTCAGTCATCACTGGTGGCTTTCTCCTTCATCATGTGAGAACTACAGACAGACAATATGAAAAGAGTGAGAGACCTTAACACTCATACCTAAATGAGATGCATACATTAAATCCCTCCCCAAAGGACTCATCAAAACCTGTGAAATATGAAAACAGCATAACATAAGCACCAGAGATGAATGAGGACAACAATGAAACAAGGTCCTCAAAATCAACAGGAAAGCTGCACATATGAAATGGCAGGTCTGTACAGGTCTGCACCAGATAATGTCTTATAGCTAAAAAGATAAGTCGACACACATCTCCATCCACAACCCAGAACATATCTCCATTTGATAACTATTTGCAAATGAAAATTTAGTTTTATACAAGGGAGTCACACTGGGGACAGTACTCTTATGTGTAGTCCACATGCCCAGCAGTAGATAATGAACAGAAAATTAACTCAAAATTACCTTTGGAGGTTTCTTGTCTCATAATGTCACATTAGATTTTAAAAAAATATTGATTTAATTTTACATTTTAAATATAAGTTTATTTAATTGATTTTCTAATTTTTTACACTACAATTACTTTTTTATTAAGGAATGTTTTATTCATTTAACATACCTACCACAGATCCCCCTCTCTTCCCTCTTCCTGCCCCGGCAGCCTTCCCCTCACCCAATCCACTCCCCATTCCCTTCCATGGGGAGTCAGTAGACGCAGGTCCAAGCCCTTCCCTCTGTATCACAGGTGTCCCACCATCGGTAGTGGGCTCCAAAAAGCCAGCTCATACACCAGGGATCTTTGCCTATATATGATTACTTCCAATTTCATGTTTTTGTGGTATTCCTGAGTGTGTGGATGAGTAAGCCTTAGCATCTATATATGTTTCATGTGCCATTCCTTGGGCTACTTTGATTCTGTTTGTTTGTTTGTTTTTTTCTAGGCTGATGTGCTTTTTCTTTTATCACATTATATTTTATGATTATATTATAGAATTCTGTTTGTAATGTAATGAGAGAAAGAAAGGGGATGGTTTCAGATGGCAGCGGATGTGGAGAGGAACAGGGAGGAGTTGAGAGAGGGGAAACAGTAATGAGCATATATTATGTATTTTCAATAAATGAAAAAAAGGAACTTCAACATAAAAATATTAAGCTTGATTAAATTAAAATTGCTAAATAGGAGGCCAGCAAGTTGTTTCAGCTGGTAAAACACCTGCACTATGTATGATGATTTCAGTTTGAATTTTGAAAGGGAAATATGAACAATCATTTTTATGCATATATTTACCAACCTCTCCTCTTAGTGCAATGGTTCTCAACCTTCTTAAAGATATGATGCTTTAATATAGTCCCTCATGTTGTGGTGACCCAAAACCATAAAATTATTTCCACTGTTACCTCATAACTGTAGTTTTGCCAATGTCATGAATTATAATGTTAATATCTGTGTTTTCAGATGGTCTTAGCTGACCTCTAGGAAAGGATCATTTGACTTCCAAGGGGTCACCACCACAGGTTGAGAACAACTCTATTAGTAACACATTAAGTCTCATTAAAAGTTAATTATATTGACTATTCAAATAGTATGATTAGAAAAGATGAATATTAAGGAACAAAAGGTTTTAAACTTGCCTGAAAAATGAAGATTATGAATATAACTCCAAACCAAATGGTCTCCAAAAATTTCTGAAAACATGTGAGAAAAAAGTAAGAAGAAAGCCCTCTGTAAGTGCTATTCCATAGATGTAATGCAATACCATTAGAAAATAGAATACAATGAGTATAATCCCCAAACCTATCCTTTATATAAGTCACAACAGCAATCATTCCAATAATGATAATGTAAATACAATGCTTCATATACAATACAAAAAAAAGGGAAAGTAGAAAAATTTATCTTAAACTATAGAATAAACCAAAGAGGAATTTAGAAAGATAATTTTAGGGTAGAAAATATGTAGTCATATATATACATGCATGTATGAATAGAAAATAATGTAAATAATGTTAATGAGAAAAAATTGGCAAGGAAACCAAAACTTTCTTCTTAAAATAATTAAAAAGATATATGATTATTTGAAAGAAGATATAGGAGTGAAAAACAGAGAAGTGACACATAGCCAAATGTATGATAGATAACAGAAAATTCTTTTAAAAAGCAGTTTCATTGACCACGGCAAGACTTCTAAATATTTACAAAAAACATAAGGGAGTTTCTGAAAGTACTAGCAAACAGGCTTGAATATTTAAATTTAGGACCCAGAACTAAAAAAACAAAACAACAACAACAAAAAACCTCCTAGAAAATGTATAGGAAAGCCATTTGACATTGTTCTCGGTAGTAATTTCTTGTATGACCCCAGAAGCACAGGAAACAACGCCCAAAAAATTAAAATAAAGAGTTTGATGCACAGGAAATGTTCAAGACCAAAAACAACGTAATAGAATAGGTGGAAACACTATATTGACAAATTATATCACTTCCAATGAGGTAACGGGTAATATTCGACAACATAAAAAAATCATTCTGTCTGATCAATATAAGTATCAAGTTCAAATTCATTAGTAAATTTGAAGAAAATACCTGCAACATTTTTAGCAATGATAACCATAACATGTTGAGATACTATTCATTAGTACCAGCATAAGCTACAATTTGATTTAGTTCCATGACCAAAACTAAGAGGCAATTGATTGGGGCATACAATCATGAAGGTATCAACAGATGTCCTTAAGGATTAATTCCTGTTTGTGAAGATAATGGAGATTGTGAGTAATATCAGAATGTTTATGCTGACCTGTTATGAAGTGGTGAATTTTTAAAGATCTGCATTTTGTCAAGCAAGTGAAGACATTCTGATTCTAATAGTTTTCTGCCTAATACAGTATATCATTGATCAAACTCCTTAAGTTTTAATGTGTACACATTGATCCAGCAACTCCAGTTATGCATATCTAAATTAGAATACCCTCACTAGTAGTTTTCTTGGTGATACATAGATGGTTTTAAAGATGTTCATCGGGAGAATATAAGACACAGCAAATCATTTTCATTGAAATTCTAAGTGTTGTTACTGTAAAAAGGAGTAATTTCATATTTGCACTTCATCTTTTTTGTTTGAATTTTTTAAAAGCGTTGCCAAACCATTTGACATCACAAAAAAGTCTAATAACCTTTCATTGACTTGAGAATTTATTCATTGTGGGTAAATGGAATACAGTGACTTTAATTGATTGTATTGCTTTTCTGTAATTTTTTGACAGTGCTAGGGAAATAAAACAGGTGAAAGTGTTATCCTAAAGTGCTACATATTGGCTGGCATGCATTAACATGATTATTTAAATTATGCCAATTATGGGGAGATTTGCCATTTGGGAAAATTTGTCTATGCCAGTGACTTACTTTTTTAATGTTTGAAAATGTTTTCTTTGATGACAGACGGTGCACACTGGCAGACCTGACATGGTATCACACTTGTAAAATGACTTTCAAGATGGAAATTAAAGAAGAATTGAAAGTGAAAATGGAAATGGTTAGTTTGACAAGTGAATATTTCCAATTTATGAATTATACTCTGGAGCTAGAAGAAAATTAATGTAAATTGCTTTCAATTTCAAATAAGTTTTTCAACCAGGCTTATAAAATCACTACTGTCATATAAGTGCTGAGAGGAAGATGGATGCTGTGATAGGAAGCAAACCTAAGAATTTACTTTGCTTCAAGATATAATCATGACCAGGCAGTGGTAGAACAGGCCTTTAATCCCAGCACTCGGGAGGTAGAGCCAGGCAGATCTTTGTGAGTTCAAGGCCAGCCTGGTCTACAGAGCAAGATCCAGGACAGGCACCAAAACTACACAGAGAAACCCTGTCTTGAAAAACAAACAATAAAGATATAATTAAGTTCTAATTTACATGTGCACCATTATTATACATTACAGGCATGTATAACATTTAATAGCAGGTTACAGTTTTGCTTTACTAAAAGTATACAAGGGGATCTGATTTTAAGAGTGAAGTCTAAGGAACTTGGCTACTCATATATAAAAACTAGCAGAAAGACCTTATCAAGAAGCTAAAGGGACAGGTAAGGTAACAGCAACATCTTAAAAAAATAATACCTCAAATGATACTGTAAACAAGAAATTTAGGAGTAAACCATTCTGATTAATGTCTGGTTCTGAAAATTATGAAAAATAATTACTGCCAATAGTAATTTAGTTTGTGTTTTATGTCTCAATGGACAGGGAGTTATTCCTTGTACTTGAAACATGCATTTTATGAAAGAATTACTTCATGGTCCCATCTCTACTTTATGAAGTTTCTGTTTTCCTTTCTTCTGTTGTTCTTACAGTTCTCTAGCAGCACTTGGTAACATCAGACTCTGGATACACATTTGGATTAAATATGTATGCAATTATGACTGATGCTTCTTATACTTATCATTTCATTTACTCTTTACAGAAATTAGTTCCAAGAATGCTCTTTTGCTGTGGGATGTTCTTTATGTTAAATGTGTTGCTCTGATTGGTTAATAAATAAAAAACTGATGGCCAGTAGCCAGGCAGGCAGTATAGGCAGGACAAGGAGAGAGGAGAATTCTGGGAAGTGGAAGGCTGAGTCAGAGAGATACTGCCAGGCAGCCACCATGACAAACAATATGTAAAAGATACAGGTAAGCCACAAGCCATGTGGCAACGTATAGATTAATAGAAATGGGCTAATTTAAGATATAAGAACTAGATAACAAGAAGCCTGCTGCAGCCATACAGTTTATAAGCAATATAAGTCTCTGTGTGTTTACTCAGTTGGGACTGAGTGGCTGTGGGACTGGCGGGTGAGAGAGATTTGTCCTATCTGTGGGCCAGGCAGGACTGGAAAACTCTAGCTACAATGTTTGACACCTATTTGAGGTCCATAGATCCTCAAATCTCTAACATAAAATGAGTACATCTTTCTGTACAACTTAAATCATCACTGCCTTCCTTATAGTACCTAAAACAAGATAAGTGCTGTGTAAATACTTGTTTTTCTATATTACTTAGGTAATGAAGCATCATTACCTAAGGAAAACATCTTCACAGTTTAAGTACAATTTAATGCTTATTTGTTCACTTGACAAAATTTAGTTTCCATCCCTTTTGTCACACAAAGTAACATAGTCATGTGCCAGGGGTTTAAAATGTGTGTGTGTGTGTGTTGGAAGCTATCATTTTGCTTACCACATAAGCACATCCAAGTGGAGAGCTGTACAATACAACCACCTTCTCCCATCAAAGTTAAGGCTTTCCCACTGTATGTATTTGAGTTTCTTATCAAGGCCATCATGCACTAAGTGATGCTCTCCTCTCAGGGGTGACTTTGAAAAGCATATGGATTCTGTCATTCATGAGATATTTCTGGACTTTATTTTCTCTCTCATGTTCTTATATCATCTTGTGCTTTGTCTCATTCAACTTTGATATGGAATATTTGAAATTCTTTGTGACCTAGTTTGTTTTTTTCCTAAAAATAATTTTTGCTAAATTTCTTCTTTGCAGAGAAATGTGAAATAAAACTCCTTTGAGGGTCCATGTCACTCCAGTTAGAATTGCTATCTTCAAGAAATCAAATGACAACAAATGTTGGCTAAGACATAGAGAAAGAAGAATCCTTATTCACTGCTGTGAGATGTCAACTGGTACAAATATGGGGGAAATTACTATGGAGACTACTCAAAAAGCTAAAAATAGAATGACTATATGACCCAAATATTATACTTCTGGGAAGAGACCCAAAGAGTTTACATCCTTTTATGAAGATACTTGCACCTCCATGTTCATGGCTGCTTTAATTATAATAGCGAGAAAATAGAATCCACCTAGATGTCATCAAATAACAAGCGAATAATGAAAATATGGAACATGTACACACTGGAAATTTATTCAACTCTAAATGAAAATGAAAATTTCAGGAAGATTGATTGTACTTGCAAAATACATATACTGAATGAGGTATCACAGGCACAGAAAATCAATTGCCATATGTTTTTCCATGTATGTGCATCTTAGCTTCAAATCTCTATATTTATGTGTTCTACTTGGAGTGCTATAGAAGCCAAAGAACTAGAACGTTCCATGTGTGTGCTTTAAAGGAAGGAGGATAGAAGAACATAATTAATATAAAAGTAGAGAGGGAAAATACTGGGTATAGAGAGGTTTAATCAGAGAGGAACATGAGTGTGTGGGGACAATAAGAGGACCAGATGAGAGAGCTAACCAAATAAAGGGTGTATGAAAAAGTTATATAGAAGCCTTCTAATATGTAAACTAATTAAACAGTGTAAGTCTCTTTTAAAATGAATCAGAAAAAAAAATTCCTGCATGGCTGAATGATGCTGCTCTTAAAACCCATGGGTCATTAACAAAAGCTTAGTCCTAAATGTGGAATATTTCCTTGATTCATTGGTCAGAGAGACTCCAATGTTTCCCCAAATGATACAAATGATTTCAGCTTTCCTTGTATTTCCACAAAAACTAGTTGATAAAACCCCATTGCTGAAGATATCAAACAGGTTTTTTTTGTGGGATGTAGAGAAATCAAGCTGGAGGAGTTGGAATCGTCCTCCTCCTCATTGGCTAACTTTCATAGTGTAGGAAGGGGCTGTGAAAACTGCTCATTATACAAAGAGATCAGTGGGTTTACTCAGATTCCAGGCATGAAGTGCTCACTTTGCTATGGGGGTAACCAAGCATTTTCAGATTGGATTTCAAGTCAACTCTACAGGAGGAAATTCATGCCTAGTAATGCATACCCACTCAAAATTCCATATCTGAAATTATTTTAAGCCGTGTAACTAAATTGATGTGGCACCAAACTGCTTTCTAATGTTTGTTTATGCTCACAGACAAAGTGTGGTATTCTGGTCGGCCCCTTGGGGACCACCCCTGCATCCCGACAAAATCCTCCTTTAAGGAAAAATCTCTCCCTTCTTCTTCCCCTTCCTCCCTTTCTTGCGATGAGCGATACACACTTCCACTTTCCCTCTCCCTCTTCCTCTCCCTCTTTCTTTCTTCTTTTCTCCCTCTTTCTCTCTCTTTCTCTGTCTCTCTACTATAATAAGGTCTCCACGTGGATGCTGCATCTGCATGGTATGAGTGACTTTCTATCATGGCATACAGCCTGCCACCGTGTCTACATGGCATGTCTCCCTTACCCACCAAGTCGTCTTGGTCCAACTCACCAAGGCCTCCTGCACACACCATATAATTACACAAAGGCTACTCTCAGTTGACATGGAAAGCATGGTGATCACTGCTGCTTGACAAAGTTCCAGCAGTTTGACATTATGATCACAACTCTCCAGAACCTGTTTACTTTCATTTATAATGATTCTCACTATTGTTATGCCCAGATCACAGGGACCCCCAAAAGACTATCACAGAGATCAAATCCCACATGTAAAAGCAAAGAGCCTTTATTTCAAACTCGCAGCTTGGTTTCTTTGTCCTTTGCATCGATGAGAGCAGAAAGGCCCAAGCCCAGGCAGTGTAGGGTTTTTATCATAACACAAGCTGGGGTGAGGGGATTTCCAGAATTGAGTACCCTGATTGGCTGACATTTTTCTAGAGGGTATCTTGGTAAAAAAAAAAAAGGGGGGGGGGAAATATGTGTGTGCTAGGCTCAGGGACATCTGGCAATCTTATCTGATCTTAACGGTTGGAATGTTTGGGAAGTCAGGTACTTCCCCTTAGATGCTGGCCCATCCCTCTATGGATCCAGCTTATGGATTTTCCTGGGAATGAGTGTTGCCTGCCAGTAAGCCTGTCACAGAAGCTGTCTGGGCCCCTAAGCCTGTCATGGTAACTGTGTGTTCCAGCTGTTTTGAGCCCCCCACAACTATGTGTTATGGGAGTTTCATTATGCCTTTTACTTTGGGAAATATTCTATGGACTTTGAATGATAAAAATATATAAAATGACAGTCTTGTTGAGCAAAATAATTATTTGGAAAAAATCCCTGACACTATGCAACCATATAGCATGATAACTCTGGACATAGGAATCCCATTGTGCCCGACTGATTACTCCAAGAACAGAAAAGTTAACCATTTACTAACTGGGCACACTTGACCCAAAGATGAAAAGCACACAATCCAGATCCAGAGCCTGAGGCTATTAAGGGTTTGAGCTCAGTTAACAAGTATACAGGATTCAGAATGATATGGTATAATGGAAAAAGAGTAAGACGTCTGAACCTTCCCTTTGGGAAGTGTATGAGGGAAACAGCCCATATAGTAAGAATAAGACACAAAGGAGCACAATTAGGGATCAGCTCAGTGCATACACTAAATCACCTCTTGAGAAATGAAAATTGCTGTTAAATTGCAGTGGAGTGTCTGGTCCCCAGAAGAAGTCTTTCTCCCAAGGTCAGGCATTTGGATAAGGACTTCCATTCACAAAGGTGTTTGAGGAACATAAAGGAGTCTTTCTCCTTATCACTGGCAGGAGGAACTTGTGGCCCTTCCATTGATGTAAGAGCAAACCTGGTGGAGTTACTGAACTTTAGAGAATAATAGGCATTTAGATACTTGCTGAACTTATTGCTTTTGTCTCAGGAAAATGCTGTGATAAAGTTGATGGCCACTTTCATCCCTGAATCATTGAATCTGCTTTCAACCTTCCCTGTGGCTAAACTAACATACAATTATAGAGCACACAATGTGTAGCCTTTTTTCAATAACTGAGAAGGTATCCTGATTAACCCTCAGATGATGTCAGTCTCCTCTTTCCCTTTGATGACTCCACATTTCCTCTTTGGGATCTGAACCACACTGGAGGTGGACTCTAAAACATGGTCTTAATCAAAAAAGGTTCTAATTGCAATGAACAAAGGTAAATGCTGAGAACTGTGCAGGAAATAATTGACATCTGAGTACCAAGTCCTAAACAGGATATTGATACCACCATACTGACCATGTCAAAACTTAAACATGGATTGAGAAAGTACTTGTGGAGCCCTATCCCTCACTAGTGAGCTTTAGGTGACTGATAGGTTTTGAGGGAAAGGCACTCATAGTTTTCTACTGTATACCCACTGATGAACCCACTTGGCTCTAGTGGAATGTTCTCTGATTATTTCTTTCATTTATATAATACCTTCTGATTACCCTTTCCCTGTATTATTTCTCTTCCACTCATTCATATCAATCTTCTCCACATATTAATGAGTTTTGTTTGCTTTGTGATGCATTGGATATAACTAGAGCCATCTGTGTGCCTTGGCATTGGATACCTCCTTATGGTTTATTTGTCAGGAAGATACAGTGGGTCTCAAAATGATAGAGGTTATTGCCATTGATTCTGGCTACCTAACATAGCTATATGTGAAGGGTTCACAACACGCCCCCACGGTTGGGCATGTTTGCATATGCCAGGCAGACACTTCCGCCTAGCAAGTTCCAGGTCAAGATAGCCATTTCTGGGTCAAGGAGTCTCATGTGACCAGGATCTGTGACATTTCTTGGCGACGTAAGCATGCAACGTGGCCATGTGATCTACGCACATGCGTGGAGTAGTGACGTGACTTGGCCATGCCCAGCCTTTAAAAAAACGAGCACCATGTTCCCAGTTCCTTCTTCTTCTCCACACACGTGTCTCTTCCACAGGCCTGCGCACTCTCTGTCCCTTTATCTCTAATAATAAAACTCTTATTAGCGGATTCTGTCGTGTTTTGTGACATTTCCTTGCAGGGTAAGAACACAACGCGGCCAAATAACTAACAATATGGTGTGATCATATTTTTGAAGACACCAAAATTTGGTGGCAGGTTACAGAAAAATCAAGCAGTAAATTAGCTCTTGTTGGTAACTTTCATATTTGTCTTCTTTAAGGTTTTTTATTGCTGTGAAGAAACATCATGACCAAAGATCAAGTTGGAGAGGAAAGGGTTTATTAGCATACCAACTTCAGCATTGGCATTTATCACTGAAGGAAGTCAGGACAGGAACTCAAACAGGGCAGGATCCTAGAAGCAGGAGGTGATGCAAAGGCCATGGAGGAGAGCTAATTACTAGCTTGCTTCACATGGCTTGCTCTACCTTCTTATAGAACCCAGGACCAGAAGTCCAGGGATGGCAGCCACCATGGGCTGGGCCCTCCCACATTGATCACTAAATGAAAAAAAATGCCTGACAGTTGGATTTCAAGGAGGCATTTCCCCAGCTGAGCTTCCTTCCTCTGATGATTCTGTAGCTTGTATCAAGTTGATACACAAAACCACCGAGTACAATACTGTTGGAAGGTGCTATGCAAGCTGCTAGGGAGAAATGCTATAAACACTCTTACAGAGATATTTCAATACCTTCTAGAAATTCCATACCAATGTAACTTTGATTAGAATTCTAGAAAGAAAACACAAAAAACATAACATGGTTCAAAAATACCAGCTCTTCAAATTCTATCTTCTATTTATTTTATGATCTCCAATACAATAACCATTGCATTTATTACCTATTTGGGACATGTTTTTCATATATATTAACTATTAATTTCTCCCTATCCTTTTTTAATTTGTTCCCTAATCTGTACTGAATATTTAAGTTCAAGTTTCATAGCAGTTTAATTTTTAGGCATTCCATCTGATTTTCTTTAAATATAATGAATATTTTATGGGTTGTTTTTAATCTTAAATTTATTTTATTTTTCTCAATATTTTAAGCATGATCATTTTAGAGTGTATCTTATGATCCCTACACATTAAATGTTGTGAAATGCTCCAAATCTGATTAAATATTTTGATCCCTTTCATTACCCAGTAGCTTAAATAGCACCTTCCAATGCTATAAAGGTAGCATCAATATGTGACATTTTGATATGCGTATACTTTCTTTTTTTTTTTTTTTTTTGAGACAGGGTTTCTCTGGGTAGCTTTGCGCCTTTCCTGGAGCTCACTTGGTAGCCTAGGCTGGCCTCGAACTCACAGAGATCCGCCTGGCTCTGCCTCCCGAGTGCTGGGATTAAAGGTGTGCACCACCAATGCCCGGCTGTGTATACTTTCTATAAAGATTAAATTAAGATAAAGAATATATCTACTACCTGGCTTCTTTACTATTTTCTGTGGTAAGAAAACACAAATCTATTATTTCAACAATTTTGAAACATAAAATCTGTTATTATTATGATCACCACACTATTCAGAAGATCATTCAATTTATTCATATAGTCTAATTGAAATGTTTTATTATTTACATTCCTCCTTATCACTCATAATCTCTGGTAAATGCTATGCAATCTGTTTTTATGAACTGCACTTACATAGCAGTTGACAAAATTCAACATCCTTTAATGATTAAACAATCACTATCAACATAATAGGTATAAAAGTATATACTTTAATATAATAATGGTTATGCATCAAAATTTCTCAGACAATGAACTCAATTGTAAATAACTTAGAACCTTTTCTCTACAGTTTACAAATAAGAGAAGAATGCCCATTTTTACTATTTTATTCAATATTGTACTAGAAATCCTATGCAGAGATATAAATTGTGAAAAATATGTTAAAGACATTCAAATAAAAAACAAATGAGGCTGTCTTTATTGGCAAATGTTTTATATATATTATATGTTATACATTATATACACCTATACATATCTATATAATATATAAATACCCATAATAACAACCCTAAAAGCTATTAGAATTTATAAGCAAATTCAGTAAACCCACTAGACTTAAAATAAATAGACAAACCCAAGCAGTATTCCTGTGAATTAACAGTGGCTAATTAAAGAACATAGTAACAAAAAAGTCCCATTTGAAATTGCATCAAAAACATATCCAGGAATAAGTTAGTCCAATGGAGCTGAAAACTCTAGCCATTGAAAACAGAAAAACACATATGAAAGCTGTAGAGAAACAAATAAAAAGAAAGTTACCTCCTTATTGACTTTGAAAGTTGGTCATTCATCAAAAATAAATAATGAATATTTGTTATATACAAAAATGGAATACTTTTCAATTATAAATAAAAATGAAATTAGAATGTTTTCAGGGAAATGGATGGACTAAGAATGAATAATGTTAAGTAAGGTCATAGAAACTCAGAAAAGAAAAAAAAAGCATGTTCTCATTCATATATGGAATTTATTCAATTATGTGTGTGTGTGTTGACAAATGTACATGTAGATGTAGTGTAATAAAATGAAAAGACTAAGAAAGCTAAACATAAAAGAATGAGGAAGGACTGAATGCAGGTAATGAGAATAAAGGATGAAAGATTGTTTTTTCTAGTTCTGAATCTGTCAGGATTTTTATTTTGTTTTATTTTGGTAGTGGATAATTTTTGCAGCGTATTTATTTACAGTGTGTGAAGATATGTCATTGTGACTGATTTAATAAAAAGCTAAATGGCCAATCACTAGGTAGGAGAGAATAGGAAGGGCTTCTGGATTGAGAGAGGAACTTGGGATGAATTTAGGTGTGCAAGAGATGCCAGCAACATACTGAACAAATTGGAAATACAGTACAGAGGAGAGGTACCTGAGCCATGTGACAGAATGTAGATTAATAGAAATGGGTTAATTTAAGATATAAGAGCTTGTTGGGGAAAAGCCTAAGCTAAGGCCAAAGCTTTTATAATTAATAATAAGTCTTCATGTCATTATTTGTGAGCTGGCAGCCCAAAGGAAAGACTGACTACAGATAATTCCATTAAATACATTCAATAATGCAAGTCTAAATTTTAATGTGAAGTTTCAAAACTTCCATTTGAAATGTCTATTCTAACTGCATAGTGTGGTGGTATTGTGTTCCCTGAAGTATTGTGCATGCTAATAAACTTATCTGGGGTCAAGGACAGAACAGCCACAATATCAAACATAAAGGTTGGGCAGTGGCAGCACACGCCTTTAATACTAGCATTCCAGAGGCAGAAATCCATCTGTTCATGGATATAGCCAAGCATGGTGACTCACGCCTTTAATCCCAGGGAGTGATGGCAGATAGCAGATAGCAGAAAGGCAGAAAGGCATGAAAACCAGGAACTAGAAGCATTTGGCTGATTAAGCATGTGGCTGGTTAAGCTTTCAGGCTTCTAGCAGCACAGTTCAGCTGAAAGCCATTCGGATATGAGGACACAGAGGCTTCCAGTCTGAGGAAACAAGACCAGCTGAGAAGCTGGCCAGGTGAGGTTAGCTGTGGCTTGTTCTGTCTCTCTGATCTTCCAGTGTTCACCCCAATAACTGGCCTCAGGTTTGATTTTATTAATAAGAACTTTTAAGATTGATGTTACAGCATAGAAGTTCACTGAATTATATAAACTTTGGGTCTGGTTAATTTGTGAGGGTATTTCTTTAATTCTTTTCCAAGTTTTTTAATACATTTTATAAAATAAAATAAAAAGGAAAATGCTTCAAAAATTTGGTTGAAAATGTAAAGGATCTATGTGGGGAGAGGTAATTAGCTCAATGTTGAGCAAGAACAAAGTTGGAGGACCCTTTCACTTAAATTATAAATTTATTATGATCTGTACAGGATGATATTGATATCTATCTACACAAAATGAATACTGCAACACATTAGAAAGCCTATACATTTATACTTATGTTTTGGCAGAGGTGTCAAAAATATTTAGTGAAGAAATTGTTGTTTCTTAAATGTGCTTTGGGAATGCTGGATATCCAAACACAGAAGAGTAAAATTAGCTCATCAGAACACTATATATAAAAATAATCTAAAAATGCATTTAAACATTTAAACAACCAAAACATGTATGGTAAAATTGTGAAAATATCAGAAGAAAACAGAAGAATACTTTCATGACATGAGTCTGAGTAATATTTTTTCATAGGATCCTGAAATCACATATATATGTGTGCGTGTGTGTGTGTGTGTGTGTGTGTGTGTGTGTGTGTGTGTGTGAAGTTTCATCAAATTAAAAATATTCTGTACAGTGAAAGAAATAGTAGGTGCATTGAAAAGATAACCCACATATTGGAAGAAAATATTTGTGATCCTCAGATTTGACATTTTACTTAATGGTACCATATGAAAGAAAACATAAACCATTATAAAATCACATTTTCTGTGAATAATGTCATGATAAATATCAAAAGCACTGGTACTTTAATTTTTTTCTAAAGTATCTACTTTTTAAACTCTTGGATAATATTACGTTTAAGAGTTTTTCACACATGTCATTCATGATTATTGAATTGTCATTTATTAGTCCCATAGAAATTTTAGCGTATTTTAATGCAGTATTAACTTCAAGAACCAGTTTCTCAGGTAATGTTATTCATGTTCTATTTTTGTCCCTAAATATTTCAGTCTTAACAATTTTGAATTTGTGCTTCAGATATAAAATAAATTTGTTACACAAATGTAAACATCTATCTAAATGCATGCATATTAGGTTTATATGAATATGTTCTGTCTTCCAAATGAGAAAATGTAAAGATTTCAACATGGTGATAATAGAAAATAGGCTTTCCACATAGAAAACTATCTGGTTTATCAAGTCATATCTTAACTTTTACTTACTATTCTGCTAAGCAGACTGGATTTTTTTGTGTGTTTGTGTGTATAAGTGTGGAGAAAGGTAATTTTGTAAGAAAGTCTTACTATGCAGCCCAAAGTTGTCCTGGAATTTGTCATTCTCTTGACATTGCTTTCTCAATAGGATTTCTGATATACAAACCACACCCAACAATGCAAAAATATTTTGTTGTCATTTTGGTAGGTCAAAATCTGAGAATTTACACAGGAGGGATTCTATATTCACTAAATTTTAAAATATATTGATATGTTAAAAACTGAAACATTTTTATGTGAAATAAATTCAATGATCTAGTAGGAATTTCACAATAATGAACACTGATTTAAAATTTCATTATTTTAAATCTTGGCCAGATTAATTCATGAGTTAATACTGGGTACTACTCAATTGTTTCAGTAGACACTTTTTAACTTCTTTTATGAGGGTATTTAAGAACAAATATTATTACCAGGGATCTAATTCTCATATGCCTTGAAATTTTAATATTGATTCATGTTTTTATTACTTATTTGCTCTTAGCAAGGTAAATTAGAAGCATGTCAATATTTAGATATCAAGCCAATCTTAGTTCTGTCTTAACAGAAAAAATTCCTTTTGCATGGTACATAATGATCACTGGTGATGAATACTTTTCAAGATGAATTACGTCTGATGGGAGAGTGGAACACTAATGAATTAGCTATACTTGAGAATATAATATATTCTTCTTTGCAGTTATAGAAAGCAATGTAAACATGAACAGAACTGATAATTCTAGAGTACTCTAAATTTGTCAGGCCATATGTTCCATGCTGAGTTCATTTATTGGAACCACATTTCAGAAGGCTCTTTGAAATTCTAGAATATGTTCAGAGTGAATGGTCTAATGATGACATAAATCAGTGAAAATTTTAGAAACGTTTAGTTTAGAGATCAGAAAACATAGAGAGTACACAAAAATTGTCTTCAAAAAATTATTAAGGTTGCAAGTTATTTTGTACATAGTCCTGGAGGAAATGTCTCATATCAGGCATTAAGTACATGATTCTAAATTAAGCATTGATAAATAAGAAAAAAGATGCTGCTTTTCTTTTTTTTTAATTAAGAAAATTTTTATTCATTTAGCATATCCTTCACAGATTCTCCTCTTCCCTCCTCCTGCCCCTCCAGCTTCGCCTTGAGTAATCTATCCCCATTCCCTCCTACAATAATGTAATTTTCAGGTCATCTTCAAACAATTCAGAGATCTTCAGAATATGGCATTTAAGATGTCTCAATGACAGAGATTCTTATTTTTTATGACAATGATACATGTCTGCTCCTAGAAATAACAATCTATGTCAGAGAAGATGATGGGCATTCAAGAAACTCCTTATGGAGTTTACTTTCATTGGGGCAAGTTAGCCACTGGGCAAGAAAATGCCCTTACCTCAACTGTAAACAGTATGCTGTTCAAAATGGACAAACAGGACACAAAAGAAAGGACTGTGGAATCTTGCCAAGACAAGGGAAGAAGGCCCTTCAGAAAACCGTGCTTCACAGAAAAGTCTGTCAGGTATGTTAGGCCTGTAGGCTGAAGATGAATGCCCCAACGTTGAAGAGAAATCTTGGGTGACTGTCCAGGCAGTCAGCTGTTTCTGTCATTTCTCACATTTTTTGGAAGTCACTTATTTACACTTCTTGCTTGCTTAGGTAACATTATTTCCTTCTCATGTCTCTGAGGGAGTTGAAGACTAGATAGTTATAGTTTTCTTGTTAACAAATTCAGAAAAGCAAATCACTGAAGAGGTGTAAAGTGTGTAAGTTTGAAAGACATCAAAAGATATTTTTGGTTGGTAATACAAGATAGAATAGAAAGTGAATTAGGTACAATATTTTGGACTCACCAAAATAGGATAAAAAGTGGAGTATTTATTGACAAATTTATCTGTTGGCTGTGGCTTGCTCTCCTTCTCTGATCTTTTAGCTTTCACCTCCCCCAAAAAGAAATTTTTTATTCATTTTACATACCAATCACAGAGCCCTGTCTTCTCTCCTCCCAACCCTCCAGCACCCCCCCCATCCTCCATTCCCTCCTACAAGAAGGTATGGCCTCCCATGGGGAGTCAGCAGTGCTTGGTATATTCAGTAGAGGCAGGTCCAAACCACTCTCCTGCCTCAAGGCTGTGTGAGGTGTCCCACCATAGGTAGAAGGCTCCAAAAAGCCAGATCATGTACCAGGGATGGATCTTGATCCTACTGCTAAGGGACCCCTTAAGCAGATCTAACTGTAAAACTGTCTTGCTTATGCAGAGGGCCTAGTCCAGTCCCATGGAGGTTTCATAGGTGAGTGTTGGTTTAAATTTCATGAGTTCCCACTAGTTTGGTTTGGTTGTCTCTGTAGGTTTCCCCATCATGATCTTGATGCCTCTTGCTCATAGAATCCCTCTTCTTTCTCTTTGACTGGACTACTGTAGCTCCGCCTGGTGTTTGGCTGTGGATCTCTGCATCTGCTTCCATCAGTTACTGGAGAAAGGCTTTATGAAGGATGCTACTTTTCAAAGATACAGAGAATAATTATAATCTACAGAATAGCTATAAACAAACAAAAATATACTCTTGAAGCATGATAGAGGGTAATATGAGGTATTGAACAGTATTTTAGGTTGCTTCAGATTTTAGAACTAAGTATGAGTTAAAAGATTGAACAACTTATATTTTTTAAACAGTGTGTTAAAAATATTTGCAGTGAATATACTGCTTTTTCTGAGCCAAGTTCTATAGTAACTCATGGAATCACCACAAAAAAATCATAGTTATATTACCATAATTTTCACCAATATAAGTTCAAGCAACTTGTTCAAGTTCAAACAACTGGAATGCAAAGGAAAAAGATTTGCTACAAATGATTGAGCTCCAAATACTAAGATTCATATTAGAACTGCAGAGTTAGTATAGCTTAGTGGTTTAAAGGCACTGTATCAGGTGATTTACATCTTTTTAAAAAAATTTATTGATTCTTTTTGGATTTCACATTATGCATTCCGATCAAATTACACTTATCTTCCTTTCCCACTATGTCTGCTCTCTGCCCTTGCAACCTCCCCCTGAAAACAAAATTAATTTTTTCTCCTTTTATTTTATTTTAACACACACACACACATACACACACACACACACACACACACACACACACACATATATATATAATTTTACATATCAGCCACAGATTCCCCTGTCCTCCCTCCTCCTACCCCCCCAGCCTTCCCCTCCAATCTACCCCCCTCCATTCCAACCTCCTCCAAGGCAAGGTCTCCCCTGGGGATTGAGCTCAGCCTGGTAGATTCAGTT
Source organism: Peromyscus maniculatus bairdii (assembly GCF_049852395.1). NCBI lineage: Eukaryota > Metazoa > Chordata > Mammalia > Rodentia > Cricetidae > Peromyscus > Peromyscus maniculatus. The sequence continues at coordinate 103,703,397 of NC_134875.1, forward strand.
GAGGCAGGTCCAATCCACTCCCTACACCAAGGTTAACTACCGGCAATGGTAAAAAGAAAGCCCGAACTGACCTACTCTGGTGATCAGATGGCCAAACACCCTAATTGTCATGATAGAATTCTCATCCACTGACTGATGGAAGCAGATTCAGAGATCCATGGCCAAGCCCCAGGTGGAGCTCCAGGACTTCAATTGGCGAGAGACAGGAGGGAATATATGAGCAAAACTAAATTTAAAAGAAAACATAAAAACCAAAGAAACAAAAAACACAGATTAAAAAAAAGAAGAATCTTGTTATGAAAGCTGTAGTGTGGCCCATTGAGTTATACAGTTTACCCATTAGTTCATTCGTCTTTACTTGCAAGTGTTCATTGCTAGAAGTCATTGGTTTGGCTCCAGATATCTACTTCTACTGTGCCACTGATAATGGGCTCTCACTGGGGGCTACTCTTGGATAAACTGTTGTTGACTTGTATCATGGGGAGCCTGTTTGTTTTTGATCTGTTGGTTCAGCCCCTTAAACCTGTTCCAACAGTTCATAGATGAGGTGGGTGTTGGAATAGGCCAACTCCTAGCTCAGGTTCTATTCCAGGGTGGTAGCTGGGTTGGTCAGCATGGCTGCTTTCCCTCATCATCTACCCAGGTGAACTCTCCAGCACTCCCTTGGCTAGCTCATCCCATGCAGCTTGTAGCAAGGAGCTGGGCCAATTCTCCTGCTCTCAGGTTCTCAGATCTGGGTCACCCACACTCACACCACTAGGGCCAGCTCTACTCTTTTGCCCAGGTGAGGTACAGGGCCTCTCTTCTGATTGCTGTAGGGAAATACAAGAGGGAAACATTAGTCAGCTCTCCTGATCTCTTAGGGCTGGCTCACCTGCACATCTGACAACTCAGTCAGCTCCAGTGTGCTGCCCAGACAGGGTACAGAGCCTGTTCTCTTGTGTTCTGCAGCTGCTGAGGATCAGAGATAGCTCTCCCACTCTTGTGAGCATGGGGCCAGCTCTCTCACTTGCCACAAGTGGTAGATGAGGGGAACAGGACCAACTTTCCTGCTCTCATGCCCTCTGGGTAAACCTACTTGCATCCCTGACCACAGGATCATCTCTAATGTGCTGCCTAGATGAGGTACATTCCTGTGGTGAGGGGTGAACTATATTTCCTCAGTACAAGAACTAGCTACCCTGCTCAAGTATCCAGTGAGAGGCAGGGCTAGTTAATGAAGAGTGGCTAGTGAAGAAAGGGGCTGGCTCAGCACAACATGGTTCGAATGATCCTCTGTGCTAGCATGGAAAACAAACATCATCAAAGACCTCCACTGCAGTAGGACCATAGACCCAGACATAGCCCTCAACAGCAGCTCAGGCCTGACTGTTACCATGGCCCTCGAGGCATCACAGGCCACCAGGATCAGTATATCTCCTGTAGCAGCATAGACCTCGGGCATCAACATGATCTCAGGTGGCTGATCAGAACCCAATCACATCCTCATGGCCCTTAGTGATAACAGGAGCCACAGACATCAACTCAGACCCTAACTGCTGTAGTGTCACAGACCCAGACATGGCCCTCAGCAGCAGCTTTGGCCTTGAAAACACCATAGCCCCAGAAGACAGCACAGGACATTCAAATTGGCTTGGCCTTGGTGGCAGCACAACCCTCAGACATCAGCATGGTCACAGGTTGTGGCCTAGACCCTGGGCATTTGTGTAGCCTTTGGTGTTATCCAGGTGCATCATCACAGACCCTGGCTGTGGTAGGACCACAGAATCAGGCATGGTCCTCAACAGCAGCCTGGGCCAGGATATCACCATGAACCTGGGTAGCACTGCTAACCACTCAGATTGGCATGGCTCTTGTGGCAGCTTGACCCATAGATACCAACATGGCCCCAGGTGGCTGCCCATGCTACATGCCTCTGCATAGCCCTCAGTGGCAACAGGATTCACAAACTACCAGCAAAAGCCCACCCCCTCAGCTGCTTCAGGGCTTTGAACCAAGAACTATTTATAGGAATCTTCGTTGTCCTATGCTTGTGGTTATTAAAAATGATACTGCCCTGGATTACAAGATATTTCCAGTCAGAAACAGAAATGTACTGATGGCAACGAGTCTGTGAGAACATTTAAAGAGCTTATGAGTTATCAATTAATAAGCAAATGTTAGAATTTTATTACTGAACCAGATTTTAAAAAAATGCATCTTCTGGATTCAAGTTAAGATAAATATTTTGATAACTTTATTCCTTAATAATTGGCATGTTATACTCTCTAGAGAATTATCTATATCTAGAGAATATCTGAGACTCTACTGCTCATAATAATCAGTAGTCTTCAAATCCTTGTTATTTGTCAATATTCTCTCCAATTCTCTTCATCTTTCTTATCAGAAATGAGAACTTCAACACCTATTGTGCTAATTCCTAATATTGCACTTCACTGCAGCAAAACTTCTCTTGTAGGTTGATGGGCTAACACTTGTCCAATGCAAAAACACTGGAATTTTTGGTTTATCTCATTTCTTTTTCATTTAAGTAATGTTTTTGTTAACTCAATTGTGAAGTTTATAAAAATATCCAAGTGACATTTAACAGAATCAGATAAAAAAGGATGTTCCATGTCTGCACAGGAAATTTACCCATTTACATAGGAACTTGACATGATATTACTGCCAACGTCAACTCTTCTTCCACACTCGCTTTCAGCTGAAGAGGCTATTCCCCATTTTGGTGAATGTGGAAAAAGATAATTGCATTTCTTCCTAATTGCCAGTCCTTTTGTCTTTTCTCACACACTATGCTCTTTACTGGTCACTGTGAATCAACTGTTCTCAAGGAGATGAAGAACATTCCCAGTTGTGCACTCAATACCACTTTTTTCTGCCTACTCAAAGACTTTGGCAAACTAATCTTTCATTGTTAACTATTTCAGTTACAATCTGCAGACCCAGAGAGGCTAGCTAACAAAAAGGACTCCAAGGGTAACGTATGGATCTCTCTGGGAAGGGGAAAAAGAGATCTCCTGGTTGGCCTGGGGGTAAGTGGGCATGGGAATTTGGGGAACAGGGTTAGGGGGAGAGTGAAGGAGTAAAGTGCTGAGAAAGATGACTAGAAAGGGATGCTTTTTGGGTTGGGTACAAATCTGATGCAAGGAAAACTCGCAGAAGTCTACAAGGATGGCCCCATCTAAGGTTCCTATCAGCAGTGGATGCATAATCTGAACTAGCAATCCTCCTGTCTTTGGATAACCTTCATCCAGTGACTGAATGAAGCAGGTTCAGTGATCCATGACCAAATGTCGGCCCAGTCTTAGGAAGTACTGCTGAGGAGAGGGAGTAGGGATTGTAAGAGCCAGGCAGGTAAGAGACATCACAGGAAAACCCACAGAAACAGCTAGCCTGGTTCACTGGAACTCATCGAGTCTGAACCAACAACTGGGAAGCCTGCATAGTACTGACATAGGCTCTCTGCCTATATATGACAGTTGTGTAGCTTGGTTTATTTGTGGGACTTCTGGCAATGAGAGCTGAGCTATCCCTTGTGCTTTGGCTTGTAGTCCAATATTTTGTTTGTGTTCTCACAAAAAAAAAAAAAGACTACCTGCACATCAGAGGGTGGAGCTAGCCACTATTAAACAATAGAGGACAGGTGGTGGTGGCTTACACCTTTAATCCTAGTACTTGAGAGGCTCACGCTTTTAATCTCAGCACAATCAGAAGGTGGAGACAGGAATATAAGGCAGCTAGGTGGAGACAGGATCCCAGGCCCATTCTGTCTGAGGATTTGTAGAGGTAAGAAGTCACTAGTAGTTGCTGCTCTGCTTCTCTGATCTTTCAGGTTATTACCCCAATATCTGACTCCTGGTTTTAATTGATAAGACTAATTAGGATAACACTTCATTGGCTGGCTCTTGGGAACCTATTCCACATGCTGGTTTGCCTTGTCAGACTGAATACAGGGTGAGGTGCTCCATCTTAAGGCAGCTCGATATCCCATGATTTGCTGATGCCCCTGGGAGGTCTTCCCTTTTTTGAGCATATACAGAGGAGGGGTGGTTTGAGAGGGGTGGAGAGGATTGGGTGAGAAGGAGTAGAAATAAAGGATGGAGGGGAGGCAGCAGCACGGGTGTTAATTAATTAATTAATTAATTAATTAATTAATTAATTAATTAATAAGATTGTAGGAAGCAGCCATAAAAAAATAAAGAATGAAGAAAAAGGTATAATTAAGCCAGATATCTGCTATGATAGTCAGTTTGTTATTCACTGAGTATAAGTACTATTTTTGTTTTTTAAGTGTCCCCTGCAATAGTTTTTAAGCATTTACATAATTAATAATATACATTAATAATAGCATAATGTGATTTTTTAAAAGCAATATTAGATTCAACATATAGTTACTTAACTTTTTCACATTGCAAAGTCAGAAATAATAATCTGATTTCTTTTTTCTTCTGTAACAGTGAAAAGAGAATTTGTTTCTCATATGAATAAGCTAAGTATAATTTTCAAAAGAGCCTTATCTTTGTACAATCAAAAATAACTAGTGACAGATCTTTGTTAATGTGCCTGAGATTACTCTAGCAACTATTATAACATGATATATTTGAATTATTCTCTCCATAGCGATCACATAGATAAGTTACAGTTTTCTTAACAGTGAGGTTGATTATGTACCATTGATAAACAAAATAAGATTACCTAGGGGGGAAAAACAGAAAATAATTGGGGGTGGCCATCTTACATGCTTATGTCTCTTACAATATATTCAGTTTTCTAGCAGTGATGTAGTGAAAAGCTAAATCATCATATTGATTTCTGTAGGCTCTGGCATACAGATATCACTTTATTGTCACCACTCTGCAGTTAACTACATAAACAGATTAAATTCTTATAAAAATAATTATTTCATCGAATATCCTATGAAATGCCTGTTCAAGTGGATATATCAAATTGCTAGACATACAATATAATTTTGTGTACCAAGCAGGAATCAATCACTTACATGAAAATTTGAAAATCAAAATAACACAAATGATATTGAGTACTATGAGATGTGGCCAGATTGATATAAAAAATTAAGACAGTTGCTGAATATTGGAAAACAAATAGAGATAATATCAGAGTAGGAATAATCCATGCATCAAGAAACAGCACAATATAATGAATGATAAATGAGAAAAGTATTTTAAGTAAAAGAGATTGGTCAGTGATTCTCACTGCTGGAGAGAAAAAGAACATAAGGATCAAAACTCCAAAACATTGCCAGAAATATTTTTCATCAAGGGGAAAAGTGAAATAAATGATACATTGAGAACAATGACTGTAGTCAAGGGAATTCCAAAGAAGGAAAATGTTCAGAAAATATTGCAGAATTCCTTAGTGATGAAAAATATTATGCATTATATTAATATGACAGAAGTCATAATTAACAGTAATGCTAAAATGTCTAAATACAATGAAGACAGATAAATTTTACATGGATAAGATTGCTTGATGTCAATCACCACATTTTTGACAGTTTTTCAGAATTGTGGGTAAAGAAGAACTCTGAGTAATGCTCCCAAAGATAAAGACAATCTGGTTTTCACCAAGGACAATCAATATTATTGGTATCTCTAAAAATCTATCCCTAGTGTATCTGTTTTGAAGAAAAAGTATCTTTCTTTATTTAACTTTAAGAAAGGTTGTATAACCATTAGAACTAATGTTTCCAGTTTTTAAAAATGCAGTGGAAGTTCATGATGAAAACGTCATGGAGTACAGTATTCCAGAACTACTATCCTTGATAAAGTAATACTCCTACTTGTTTTTATATGAAGCTTAATGTCTTAATTTTCACTGTTACCTACAATTAGTTGTTGATTTAAAAAGTCTATTCTTATCTTTGTGAATTCCAGATAAGGTCATATCAACCATCACAGAAAAAGTTAAGGTTCAGGAGAATGAAAGGATGGATGATAAATCTTATGTTTTCTGGTTTGGCTAATTAAACTTTTGATATGGTAAATGGTAATTTACATGGCCTTTCAATTTATTTTACTGAATCAAGATTAATAATAATTGCTATTCTTCAAAGAATTAATGTTTGTATGATAGTTGAGGAATAAGGATATGTCATTCTCTTTCTAAAGAATTAAGAAGAGTTAACAGCAATTATTTATGTCTGTTTTTACCTTCCAGGTAAAATGTGCCCAATTCTTACAGTATAGGTATTTCTATTCTGGGGTACGTAAATACTTGCTGATTGTATTTAAGGCTTGCTCTACAGGAGGGGGTTTCATACCTATTATTGGTTAAAAGTACAATGTTTGGGAGATCATCCACCCTATGATAGAACCTACTATTGTAATTTCTAAATGGTCATGTTTATAAAATTACCTTCTAAAATATTTAAGTTAATATCCATAGACCTGGGATCCATTCAATCTTGGAATAAGAAGATTATTTTTGTAGTGAATAGCAATCAATTCAGAGATGAATAACTGGTCTAAGTGATATAATTAAGGGACTCAGTGCCCATCCCTAAATGAGACTTACATATTAGGCAACATCACAGAAGAAATAGAAAGAAAATAAGAGTTGGAAGATCCATAAGAGATCTGTGCAATGTTGTCTTCTGAGCATAGCATGCCTATTGCAATTGTGAACTTACAGTTGGCTGTGGGTACCTTCCTAAGATCAATACAGCCAAAATTCCAGTCTACATGGGATTGATAATCTCATTCCTTATTCAAAAGCTATTGGTAATGGATAGTTGTTATTGGAGATAGAATTATTCTTTATCGAGGATGTAGCAACTGATAGGATTACTACTCTCTAATAGTTGGTCCTCATATACATGAACATAGATATGACCAGCACTAATTGGGCTTAATGGGTTATCTAAAAGAAATACATGAAATTTGGAAAGAGATATAATAGGAGAATACAGGGAGACCTGGAGTTAGAAATGGTAGTAGATATAATGATATTATATGTATGGAATTTTCAAAAATAAAGAAAATTTAAAATAAAAATGGATTGAAAATTAGTCACATCCTCAGTTTAATCTAAAACCAGGATGATTTTGTCCTCTATACATAAAAGATAGAGTGAAACTTATTTTGTATGCAATTTTTGAGTGTTATCTAGGTTAAATTTTTACTGGTTGATAGATAAATGTTGATTAGTAGAACAGTTATATAAATATAATCAAATAATCATCATTGCATTAATCCTTATCTTTATTTTATTAATGTTTATGATTTTTGACACATGTAGTCTCCCATCCAAGAAAAAAGTCACCTATGTGAGCCACTGCCCATTTTTTCCCATCCTCACCTTTGGAAAGTATATGGAGGTAATGTACTCTTGTATATGCACAAATTATAACAGAATCTTCATTTGTTTTGATCTTAGAATACTATTGAGCAAACATGTCTTAGTTACTTTTCTATTACTTGAAAAAACACGATGACCAAGGCAACTTATAGAAGAAATAATTTATTGGGCCTTATGATTCCAGAGAGTTATTTCATGGTGGAGGTAGTAGATGGCTAGGGCATCAGCTGAGGGTGTACATTTCAAATCACAAATAGGCATCAGAAAACACACTCAAAGTGGTACAAGACTTTTCAAAGACCACCCCTAGTTACATACTTCCTCCAGAAAGGCCACGCACCCCAATACTCCCCAAACATTCACCAACTGAGTATTCAAATACACAAGATTTATGAGGACACCTCATTTAAAATACTACATAATACCCCTTGTGCCCCACACTCTTGTGGCCATATCTTAATGAAAAATGCATTTAGCCAAAATTCAAAAGTCCCAATAGTCTTTCAGTTTCAACACTTTAAAAGTCCAAGTTTAAAGTCTTTTCTGAAACTCAAGCTAATTTCCTAAATTTAATCCCCAGCAAAATCAAAAAGTAGATTATGTACATCTAACATACAATGACACAGACTATATATTACTATTCCAAAAGGGAGGAATTAGAGCACAATTAAGAAATATTGAACAAAAGAAAGACCAAAATTCAGCAGGGCAAAGTTCAAATTTTGTAGCTACAAGTATGTTAGAGGGCTTCAATGTCTCTGCCCTTCTGGCTTTGCTGCCTGAAACATCTCTCACTCAAGCTGGTTTCTCTCCCTGTATACAGCATTTATTGGCAGATATCTCATTTCTCTGATATGTCCAACACAAACAAGGCTTCATATTCATAACTGCATGTAATTTCATCTCAGGAACTCTTGCTCTCTCAGGGCCTTCATGCAGGTACTGCCCTGCCACACGTTATCTGGCATCAAAGGCTCTCAGTTTGGGAGGAAGATTATACAACCCCTTTACTCTTATGTACTTCAGAGCTATTAAGCCAGAACAATGTGAGCTCTACTGCCAAGTGCAGCTAAATGGTTGCAATGAACCTTGGACCTTTGAATCACATTTTCCAGAGGCTTTGTTGTTGTTGTTGTTGTTTCATTTTTTTTCCAGTCCTAAGACCTTTTCCCTTCACAAGCTGAAAGCTGAATCAGGTAGGATTTTGCACTGATTTGACCCTTCTGTAATGGCCCTAATCTTCTTAATAGCTGTAGCCTCTCTTCCAGCACCAGCGTATCAGTAATATTAACCTTGCCAGTGTCCTTTTCCTTTCAGAACTGCACATTTTCTGTTTCTTTCCACCTCACTTGATCTTCTTCATTACAGATCTGCATGAGAGATATTACTGAGAACCATGTGACCCAATTTAATACTGAGGCTGTATTGGAATCTCTTCTGAAAAAGAAATTATTCTATTACTTCTTAATTTAACCTTAAGGAAATTCTTAGGGCAAAGGCAGAATACAGCCACATTTTTGGCCAAAAGATCACAAGAATGGTCTCTGGACTAGTTGCTATTATTGTTCCTTTCAAAAACCTCTTGAGTTAGGCTTCTATATTCAACATTGCTTTCAGCACTACTATCTTCTAATACCTTACTAGGATGGCCCATTAAACTCTGTTTATAGAATTAAGCAGATTTTCTAATCCAATATCCCAAAGTTTTCCACATTTCTCAATAAATGGCTTGTTCTGTCATAGCAATAGTCCACCTCCTGGTGTCCAAATTTCTATTTGTTTCTTTTCTAATATTGTGATAAGATACCGCAGTCAAGGAAACTTTTAGAAGAAAAGATTAATTTTGAGCTCTAGGTTCTAGAGAGTTAGTGCCCATGATGGCCAAGCAGAAACTTAATACCAGGAACATCTTGAACTGTGAGCAGGAGGCAGAAAAAACATTCTCTAAGTGGATCTTTTGAAAATTCAAAGTTTTCTACTGGTGACATACTTCCTCCAGTAATGCCATACCTATAAATCCTCTACAAACAGCCACAGACTTGGGATCAAGTATTCAAATGTCATGGACTTATGGGAAATATCTTATTCAAACCACCATACTATATGTACATTTTAAACCAGTGTTTATAAGAGAGGTGTAATGTTCAAGTGAGAAATGTTCTCCATAGTCTTGTGTATTTGAATATTTGGTTCCCAGTTGGTGGTATTGTTTGGGGAGGCTCAGTAGGTGTGGCCTTGTTCAAAAAAGTTTGTCTTTGGAGGTGGGCTTTAAGCATTTAAAGGCTTGCACTATTTTAACCTTAGTATCTCTTATTTGCTCCTTTGATTTAAGGTTTGAGCTCACAGCCTCTTGCTCTAGCTGCCATGCCTGTCTGCTGCTATGTTTCCCAGCCATGACGTTGACAGACTCAGCTCTCTGTATCTATAAGCCCAAAATAACCCTTCCTTGTATAAGGTCAAATAGAAGAATCAATAATACAAAGAATATAATTTCTTAATCTAATAATGAGAGGAAATATTTGTCCATAAAGTGTGGTATTACCAACTTTCACAATGATTTCTATTTGTTTATACTTCTATTTGTTCATTTCATGGAGAAGCTGGAATTGAAATCATATACTACCATGACTTATTTACTTGTAGTTTAATAAAGTCAGGAAAAGAAGGGGACGTATTTGAAAAAAATTTATAATATATAGATAGAAGGTAAATTATTACAAAATAATGTGTTATTATTTTCAATGTTATATAGCCTGAAATAAATGAAGATAATAACACATTTGTTTAAATTGTGTCTCATATTTCTTACACAGTTCAAACTAATTTATAAAAACATGATTTATGATTTATGGATATAGAATATGAAGTCCTATTACTTATATTAACACTAGACAGGCTTAGTTTTTCTCTATTCTACAAAGTCAATATTATGTTAACCATATAAAAGATGAATCATATGTTACAAAACTTAAGGTAGTCTATAGTTCATATTCACTTTGCATTCATTTATTTATTGTAGGCAAATAATATTCTACAGAAGATATTCAGACTCATTACATTTCATAAAGATGAGAACAAAATATAAAAGTATCATAAATATTAAATAACCATTTAAGGTATTTGGAAGCATCTATGGAAATATAGCACTATATTTCAGAAACATCCTTAGCACATTTTGAATTATTAATAGATTGAAAAAATACTGACAGTAATGTGAAACATATTTATGTCCTTCAGGGCATTTAGGGTTCCTAAGGTAAATGAATGTAATTCTAAAAGTAATATCTCTGAATATAAAGAAAGTGAGAGCAATCCACATACTTTTTTGTAAGTTATGATAGGAAGGATTTGATATGTACAAAAAGCAAAAGCAGCAATTATCAGTCACCCAGTTTTGTGTGCCACACCTCAATGTGAGTTATTTTCCCTGGAAAGTGTTTTCAATACTAATAATGAGGTTGTCATTGGAGCTGATGAAATAATGTGCATAAGTTTCCTTTGATCCAAATATCTACCTCCATCTCCTCTACAGATAAGTACCAGTTATGTATTAGTGAAAAATCATTTGCTTATTTCTCAGTGATGTCATTGGTGACATTATTTGCTTATTGTTAAAAACACTGAGTAATACGAATTCTGAGTAATGCAGCATAGAAAGGACTGATTCTAAGAATAAATCCACCCTTTTGTGCTGGCTAGGTTTTAGTCAATTTGACTCAAACTGCAGTCATCTAAGATGAAGCCTCGATTAAGAAAATGCTTCCATAAGATTAAACCAGAGGTTGTGCTGGCCAGCAGATCTCCAGGTAGGTTACTTGCCCACAGATTTCCCCCACTATCTCAGTACCTGCTGAGCCACCCCAAATGTAGATCCTCCCAGTAAGGACACTGTGACCTGCAACTCCAGAGGAACCTTGCTGAACTAGAGGCAACAGGGGTCAGAATTCCATGTAGGCTGCCTGCTAACCATTCCCCCTCAGTTCCTACCTTCCCTATTCTCAACTCTTCCTCTGCTCCTTGTTAAGGAATCTAGTCCTCCAGCCACAGCCACAGCACCTTGCTTGACTAAAGGCCATCTTGACCACCAGAACCACAGGTAGGCAACCTGCCTGAGCACTGTCCCCAATGTGCTTGCCCAGCCTAAACCCAATAGCCACAACACTCCCCACTCCCCAGCACCATATCTCAGCCACCAACTCCTGCTGATAACCCGTAACTGAATCAGACACAATTCCATCTTCCAGAATGCTAGTCTCAATCACAGGTGGAAAGCCTGCGTTTGATCAGTGGCCACACCAGCCATCAGAATTCTAGTCCCCAACTCAGGTGAAGATCCTCTTCTCAACCACAGGTCACTCCAGCCAGAAGACCAGGGAAGAAACAGACACCATGGAACAAAATAAACATCCTACAAAGAAAAACTCAGAAACTGGTACCTAGACCTATAATCACTGTAAACTCAGATACCTAGATGGCAGTAAAAGAACACAATCAACAGAGCCAGGGCAATATGGTAACACCAGAGCCCAGCAATCCTACTACAGCAGGCTCTGAATATTCAAACACAGCTGAAGTACAAGAAAACAACCATAAAACTAAATTTATGAAGACGGTAGAAGTTCTTAAAGAAGAAATAAATGAATATCTTTAAAAACTGAGAAAAGGACAAACAAAAATTGGAGTTAATTGATAAATCCCTTAAAGAAAGCCAAGAAAAACCAAATAATCGATGGAAATAAATAAAACTGTTCAATGCCTGAAAATTAAAATGGAAGAAATAAAGAAAACACAAACTGAGGGAATTCTGGAAACATAAAAATGTAGGTAAGTGAAAAGGAACTATAGACTCAAGAACCACAAATAGAATACAAGAGATGGCAGAAAGAATCTCAGGTGTTGAAAATATGATAGAAGAAATAGATAATCGGGCCAAAGGAAGTGTTAAATCTATAATTTCCTGACACAAAACATCCAGGAAATCTGGGACACTATGAAAAGACAAAGCCTATGAATAATAGGAATAGAAGAAGGAGATGAATCCCAGCTCAAAGACCCAGAAATTATTTTTAATAAAATCATAGAAGGAAATTTTCCTAACCCTATGACATACGTATAAAGGTACAAGAAGCTTACAGAACACCAAATAGACTGGACCAGAAAAGAAAATACTCTTACCACATGATAATGAAATCACTAAACATACAAAAAAAGAAATAATATTAAAAATTGCAACGGGAAAGGGGCAAGTAACACATGATAGCAGACAAGTTGGAATTACATCTTAGTTCTCAACAGAGACTCTAAAACCCACAAGGACCTGGACAGATATCCTGCAGACTACAAGAGATTACAGATACTATTCCACAGTATTACATCAAGAAAAATGTTCAGTCACTATAGATGGAGAAAACAATATATTCTGTGATAAAGGAAAATTTAAACAATTTTACGTAAAGATTCAGCCCTACAGAAGGCACTAAAAGGAAAATTCCAACAAAAAGAAGTTAACTACATCCATGAAAATACAGGGAACAAATAATCTTGTACCAGCAACACCAAAAGAAGGGAATTGCATACACATATGCACCACCACCACTAACAAGAACAAAACAATAGGAATCTACAATCATTGATCATTGATAGCTCTCAATATCAGTAGACTGAATTCCCTAATTTAAAGACTGAGAGAACAGATGTAAAAGCAGAATTAATCCTTCTGCTTCAATCAAGAAATACACTTCAATATAAAGAAGTACACCACCGCAGAGTAAAGGTTTGGAAAAGATTTTCCAAGCAAATGGACCTAAGAAACAAGCTGTTGTAGCCATTCTAATATCTAACAAAATAGACATCAAAACAAAATTCATCAAAAGTGACTGGGACAGGCACTTCATATTGAAGAATAGAACAATCGAACAAGGTGATGTTGCAGTTCTTATCACCTATGCCTCAAACACAAGGGCACCCACATTTTTTTTTTATTTTTTTATCTTGTTTATTTTTTTCTTTTATTTTACAATACTATTCAGTTCTACATAACAGCCACAGATTCCCTTGTTCTCCCACTTCCTGCCCTCGTCCCCTTAACCCAGCCCACCTCCCATTCCCACCACCTCCAGATCAAGGCCACCCCCGAGGACTGAGATAGACCTGATAGACTCAGTATGGGCAGGTCCAGTCCCCTCCTCCCAGATTGAGACAAGCGTCCCTGTATAAGTCCCAGGTTTCAAACAGCTATCTCATGTAGCGAGCCCAGGACCTGGTACCACTGCCTAGATGCCTCCCAATCAGATCAAGCCAATCAACTGTCTCACCTATTCAGAGGGCCTGATCCAGTTGGGGGCCCCTCAGCCTTTGGTTCATAGTTCATGTGTGTCCATTCATTTGGCTATTTGTCCCTGTGCTTTATCCAACCTTGGTTTCAACAATTCTCGCTCATGTAAACCCTCCTCTTTCTCGCTAATTAGACTCCCAGTGCTCCACCCCGGGCCTAGCTGTAGATGTCTGCATCCAGATTCCTCAGTCCTTGGATGGGGTTTCTGGCACAACTATTAGGGTGTTTGGCCATCCCATCACCAGAGTAGGTCAGTCCTGGCTGTCTCTCGGCCATTGCCAGCAGTCTTTGTGGGGGTATCTTTGTGGATTTCTGTGGGCCTCTTTAGCACTTTGTTTCTTCCTTTTCTCATGTGGTCTACATTTACCATGGTCTCCTATTCCTTGTTCTCCCTCTCTGTTCTTGATCCAGGTGGGATCTCCTGTTCTCTTTCCCTCGACCCTCGCCGTTCATTGCTCCCACTCATGTCCAGGCTGTTCATGTAGATCTCAGCCATTTCTCTGTCATTGGGTGATCCCTGTGTCTTTCTTGGGGTCCTGTTTTACAGGTAGCCACACTGGTGATGTGAGTAGCAGTCCAGTCATCCTTGTTCCACATCTAGTATCCTCCTATGAGTGAGTACATACCATATTTGTCTTTCTGAGTCTGGGTTACCTCACTCAGGATGATTTTTTTCTAGATCCATCCATTTGCCTGCAAACCTCATGATATCATTGTTTTTCTCTGCTGAGTAGTATTCCATTGTGTATATGTGCCACAATTTATTTATCCATTCTTCAGTTGAAGGGCATCTAGGTTGTTTCCAGGTTTTGGCTATTACTAACAATGCTGATATAAACTTAGCTGAGCAAGTGCTCTTGTGGTATGATTGAGCATTTCTTGGGTATATGCCCAAGAGTAGTATAGTTGGATCTTGGGGGAGATTGATTCCCAATTTTCTAAGAAAACGCCAAATTGATTTCCAAAGTGGTTGTACAAGCTTGCATTCCCACCAGCAGTGGAGGAGAGTTCGCCTAGTTCCACATCCAATCCAGCATAAAGTGTCCTCAGTGTTTTTGATCTTAGCCAATCTGAAAGGCATAAGGTGGTATCTCAGAGTTGTTTTGATTTGCATTTCCCTGATGATTAGGGATGTTGAGCAATTCCTTAAATGTCTTTCAGCCATTTGAGTTTCCTCTGTTGAGAATTCTCTCTTTAGTTCTATAGCCCATTTCTTAATTGGACTGTTGGTCGTTTTGATGTCTAATTTCTTGAGTTCCTTATATATTCTGGATATCAGTCCTCTGTCACATGTGGGGTTGGTGAAGATCTTTTCCCATTCTGTAGGCTGTCGCTTTGCCTTGTTGACTGTATCCTTTGCTCTACAAAAGCTTCTCAGTTTCAAGAGGTCTCATTGATTGACTGTTTCTCTCAGTGCCGGTGCTACTGGTGTTATATTTAGGAAGTGATCTCCTATGCCAATGTGTTCAAGACTACTTCCTACTTTCTCTTCTAGTAGGTTCAGAGTAGCGGGATTTATGTTGAGGTCCTTGATCCACTTGGACTTAAGTTTTGTGCACGGTGACAGATACAGATCTATTTGCAGCCTTCTACATGTTGATATCCAGTTATGCCAGCACCATTTGTTGAAGATGCTTTTTATTTCCATTGTACACTTTTGGCTTCTTTGTCAAAATTTATATGTTCATAGATGTGTGGGTTAATGTCGGGCTCTTCAATTCGATTCCATTGGTCCACATGTCGGTTTTTATGCCAATACCATGCTGTTTTTATTACTGTAGCTCTATAGTAGAGCTTGAAGTCAGGGATCGTGATGCCTCCAGAGGTTGTTTTATTGTACAGGATTCTTTTGGCTATCCTGGGATTTTTGTTTTTCCATATGAAGTTGAGTATTATTCTTTCCAGGTCTATGAAGAATTGTGTTGGTATTTTGATGGGGATTGCATTGAATCTGTAGATTGCTTTTGGTAAAATTGCCATTTTTACTATGTTGGTCCTGCCTATCCATGAGCATGGGAGATCTGTTGCTGGAGGGCTTCTCTCCAGGCTCCACCAAGCTCCACAGTCCCACAATCCACGTATAAAATAATCACTCACACACTTATATTACTGATAAACTGTATGGCTGTGGCAGGCTTCTTGCTAACTGTTTTTATACCTTCAATTAACCCATTTTTATAAATCTATACTTTGACACATGGCTGGTGCCTTACCGGCATCTTTACATGCTCCTTCTCCTGGCTGCAGTGTCTCCCTTTCTTTCTTCCTGTTTCTCCAATTCTCCTCTCTCCTTGTCCTGCCTACACTTTCTCTCTGGTCACTGGCCATCAGTGTTTTATTTATATAGAACGATATCCACAGCAGAGATCTTTCCATTTTCTGACATCTTCTTCAATTTCTTTTTTCAGGGACTTAAAGTTCTTGTTATATATATCCTTCACTTGCTTGGTTAGTGTTACCCCAAGGTATTTTATGTCATTTGTGGCTATTGTAAAGGGTGATGTATCTCTGATTTCCTTCTCAGCTTCTTTGCCCATTGTATATAGGAGGGCAACTGATTTTTTTGAGTTGATCTTGTATACTGCTATGATGCTGAAGGTGTTTATAAGCTTTATCAGTTCCTGGGTGGAATCTTTGGGGTCACTCAATTATACTATCATGTCATCTGCAAATAGGGAAAGCTTGACTTCTTCCTTTCCAATTTGTATCCCCTTAATCTCCTTATGTTGTCTTATTGCTCTGGCTAGAACTTCAAGTACTATACTGAATAAGTATGGGGAGAGTGGACAGCCTTGCCTCATTCCTGATTTTAGTGGAATTGCTTTGAGTTTCTCTCCATTTAATTTGATGTTGGCTGTTGGCTTGCTGTAAATTGCCTTTATTATGTTTAGGTATGTTCCCTGTATTCCTGATTGCTCCAAGACTTTTATCATGAAGGGGTGTTGGATTTTGTCAAATGTCTTTTCTGTATCTAGTGAGATGATCATGTGGTTTTTTTCTTTGAGTTTGTTTATATGGTGTATTACATTGATGGACTTTCATATGTTGAACCATCCTTGCATCCCTGGGATTAAGCCTACTTGATCATGGTGGATAATTGTTCTGATGTGTTCTTGGAGTCTGTTTGCCAGTATTTAATTGAGTATTTTTGCATCAATGTTCATGAGGGAGATCGGGCTGTAGTTCTCTTTCTTTGTTGTATCCTTGTTTGGTTTGGGAATCAGGGTTATTGTAGCCTCAGAGAAGGAGTTTTGTAATCTCCTTTCTGTTTCTATTATGTAGAACAATTTAGAGAATATTGGTATTAACTCTTTTTTGAAGATCTTGTAGAATTCTGCATTGAAACCATCTGGTCCTGGGCTTTTTTTGGTTGGGAGACTTTTAATGACTGTTTCTATTTCCTTAGGGGTTATTGGACTATTTAAATAGTTTATCTGGTCTTGATTTAACTTAGGTATGTGGTACCTATCCAGAAAAATGTCCATTTCTTTTAGGTTTTCCAGTTTTGTGGAGTAGAGGTTTTTGAAATATGAACTTATAATTCTCTGGATTTCCTCAATGTCTGTTGTTATGTCCCCCTTTTCATTTCTGATTTTTTTGATTTGGATTCTCTCTCTCTGTCTTTTGGATAGTTTGGATAAGGGCTTGTCTATCTTGTTGATTTTTTTCAAAGAGCCAACTCTTTGTTTCATTATTTTTTTGTATTATTCTCTTAGTTTCTATTTTATTGATTTCAGCTCTCACTTTGATAATTTCCTGGCATCTATTCTTCCTGGGAGACTTTGCTTCTTCTTGTTCAAGAGCGTTAAGGTGTGCTGTTAAGTCACTAGTGTGAGATTTATCCAACTTCTTTATGTGGGCATTTAGTGCTATGAATTTCCCTCTTAGCACTGCTTTCATAATGTCCCATAAGTTTGGGTATGTGGTATCTTCATTTTTGTTGATCTCTAGGAAGTCTTTAATTTCTTTCTTTATTTCTTCCTTAACCCATTGGTGATTCAGTTGAGCATTATTCAGTTTCCATGAGATTGTAGGTTTTCTGCAGTTTTTGTTGTTGTTGAAATCTAACTTTAAACCATGGTGGTCTGATAGAACACAGGAGGTTATTCCAATTGTTTTGTATCTGTTGAGATTTGCTTTGTGGCCAAGTAAGTGGTTGATTTTAGAGAAAGTTCCATGGGGTGCTGAGATGGTATATTCTTTTTTGTTAGGATGGAATGTTCTGTAGATATGGATTAGGTCCATTTGGGTCATGACATCAGTTAAGTCCTTTATTTCTCTGTTAAGTTTAGATTTGGGAGATCTGTCCATTGGTGAAAGTGGGGTGTTGAGATCTCCCACTATTAATGTGTGGGGTTTTATATGTGGTTTAAGCTTTAGTAATGTTTCTTTTACATATGTGGGGCACCCACATTTTTAAAGGAAATACTACTAAAGCTTCAATCACACATTGAAACTCACACATTAATAGTGGGAGACTTCAAATCCCTGCTCTCACCAATGAACTTGTCACCCAAACAAAAACTAAACAGAGAAATACTGTAGTAAAAAGAAATTATGAACCAAATATTCCTAAGAGATATCTACCGTAACGTTCATCCAAACACTGAAGAATACACATTCTTCTGAGAATCTCAAGGAACATTCTTCAAAATTGACCATATAATTGGTCACAAAGGAAGTCTCAATAGATACAAGGAAATTGGAGTGACCTCCCATATCCTATCATACCACCACAGATTAAATCAGGATTTCAAAAACAGGAAAAAAACTACAAACTCAAGGAAAATGAATAACTCTCCAGTGAATGACTGCTGGGTAGTGGAAGAAACAAAGAATGAAATTAAAGTCTTCCAAGAATTCAATGATTTCTTTGAATTCTAGAATTTATTTATATTAAAACACACCACACTAAAGCTTATGGAACACAAATAAAATGATGCTAAGAGGAAATTTCATAGCAGTAAGTAACTTCATAAAGAAGTTGGAGAGATTTCTTATTAGCTACTTAACAGAACACCTGAGTGCTCACGAACAAATAGAAGTACACATACAAAAAAGGAGCAGGTGGCAGGAAATAATCAAACTGAGGGCTGAATTCAGTAAAATAGAAGCAAAGACAAAGGATCAATGAAACATAAAATGAATCAATCAATAGTTGGTTCTTTGAGAAAATCAACACAATAGACAATGACCTATCCAAACTAATTAAAAGTGAGAAAATATCAACATTAACAAAGTCAGAAACAAAAAGGGCGACATAACAACTGACACCTAGGAAATTCAAAAAGTCTTTTAAGTCATACTTCAAAAACTTTTACTCCACAAAATCTAAAAGAAACTGTGAAATTTAGATATCACTTATAAAAGTTAAATCAAGATAAAATAAAAATTTAAATAGGCTTTTAACTCATAAGGAAACAGAAGAAGTCACTAAAAGGCACCTAATGCAAAAAGCCCAGTGGCAGATGTTTTCAGCACAGAATTCTACCAAACTTTAATAGAAGAGCTAATACCAGTTCTCCTCAAATTATTTTCACAAAATAGAAACAGAAGAAACATTGCTAAATTCATATTATGTGACCACAGTCACTTTTTTACCCAAACAACACAAAGACTCAACAAGAAAGAGAATTACAGATCAATTTCTCTTATAAACATAGATGTAAAAAGCTCAATAAAAATACTCACAATTCAAATCCAAGAACACATCAAGAAGATAATCCACCATGATCATGTCAGCTTCATTCCAGAGATACTGGTATGGTTCACCACATGGAAATCAATAAATTTAATCCACCATACAAATAAACTTAAAGAAAAAAACACATGATCATCTCATTAGATACTGAAAAAGCATTTGACTAATTCCAACATCCTTTCATGATAAAGGTCTTGGTGAGATCAGGAATATAAAGGACATAACTAAGAACAGTAATGGCAGTTATTTATAGGCAGTTGGTTATTTACAGCCATTCAGTAACCAATATCCATTTAAATGGAGAGAAATCCAATGTAGTTCTACTAAAATTAGGAAAAAGACAAGGTTGTCCACTGCCTCCATGTCTATTCAATCTAGTAATTCAAGTTCTAGCTGGAAATAAGAGAACTGAAGGAGATCAAGGGAATACAATTTGGAATGGACGAAGTCCAAGTATCATTATTTGCTGATGATATGATAGTATACGTAAGTGACGCATTAATTCTACCAGGGAATTCTTACAGCTGACAATAACATTTAGCGAAGTAGCTGAATATAAGATTAACTCAAAAAAAAAGTAGTCTTCCTATACACAAATGACAAACAGGCTGATAAATAATTAATCAGGCAAACAAAACACTTAACAATAGCAACAAATAATATAACATACCTTAATGTAACTCTAACTAAACAAGTGTTAAACCTATATGAAAAAAACTTCAAGTCTTTAAAGAAAGAAATTGAAGAAGATATCAGAAGATGGAACAATCTCCCGTGCTCATGTATTGGTTATTTACATAATTGGAGTGTGGTTTTATATTGATGTCTTTATTAATATGTTATCTTAGGGACAAACAAGAAAAAAAAAAGGTTGTGGCTTAATAGCAATGTGTTTGTTTGTCAAGTTGAAAAGGGTCAGTTGTACTGGCTAGATTAATGTAAACTTGACACAAACTTTAATCGTCTCAGAGGAAACCTTGATTGATAAAATGCCTCCATAAGACCAGGTTGTAGGCAAGCATGTGGAATATTTTCTCCATTCGTGATTGAGGGTAAGTGCTCAGACTATTGTGGGTGGTACCATCCCTGGGATGGTGGTTCTGGGTTCTATAAGAAAGTAGACTGAGCAAGTCATGTGAAGCAAACCAATTAGCAGCACCACTCCTTTATGGCCTCTGTATCAGTTTGTGCCTCCAAGTTCCTGTCCCCTTTGACAGCCTGGAACCTTTGAGTTCCTGCCTTGACTTCACTCAGTTACCTATGACTCAAAATATTTAACCAAATGCACACTTTCCTCCCCAAGTTGCTTTTGGTTATGTTGTTTCATTACAGCAATAGTAACTCTAAGACAATAAGATGATATAGGTACAGGGGTTTTGTGTGTTTATTTTCACACCTCTTTTTATTAATTTTGATTCAAAATTTATTTTGTTGGATATTAAGATGACTACATCAATTTGATTCTTAGATCCATTTGTTTGGAATATCTTTTTTTTCCAATCCTTTACCCTGAGGTAATGTCTATGCTTTACATTGAGGTGAGTTTCTTGTATGCGGAAGAAGGATGGGTCATGTGTTTGAAACCATGATTTGTAGGAAATTGAGAACATTCATTTTGACAGATATCAATGACCCATGATTGTTAATTCCTGTTATTGTGTTGCTGTTGGAATTGGTATTGGTTGTTATGGTGGTGTATTTATGTGTGTGACTGTGTGTTTTTGTATGTGCGTGCTTCCCCTCTTTTGTTTTTCCTTTTGTTTTCTTGTGTGTAGTTAGTCTCTTTTGGTTGGCATTTTCCTTTTAATATCTTCTATAGGGCTGGATTTGTAGATAGATACTGATTAAATTTGGCATGATCATGGAATATAGTATTTTCTGCATCTATTGTGATTGATTTTTTTTCTGGGAATAGTAGTCTTGGTTGGCTTCTGTTGTCTCAGAGTCTGCAGTACATCTGTCCAGACCCTTCTGCTTTTAGAGTCTCCATTGAGAAGTCAGGTGTAATTCTAGTAGGTCTACGTTTATATGTTACTTGAACTTTTTCCCCTGCAGCTTGTAATATTGCTTCTTTTTGTCTGTATTTTTAATGATTTGATTATTATGGGGCAAGGGGACTTTTTGTTCTGGTCTAGTCTGCTTTGTGTTCTGTAAGCTTCTTGTACTTTTATGGGCATGTCCTTCCTTAGGTTAGGAAAATTTCCTTCTATGATTTTGTTGAAAATATTTTCTGTGCCTTCTCTCCTTCCTTAATTCCAATTATTTTTAGGTTTGGACTTTTCATAGTTGTCCCAGATTTCCTAGATAGTTTGTGTCAGGAATTTTTTGATTTAATATTTTCTTTGACTGATATATCTATTAATTTTATCTTATCTGTAATGTCTGAAATTCTCTCTTCTATCTCTTGTATTCTATTGGTAAAGCTTCCCTCTATAGTTACTGTTTTCATTCCTACATTTTTTTTGGTTATTCGAGACAGGGTTTCTCTGTGCAGGTTTGGTGCCTGTCCTGGATCTCGCTTTGTGGACCAGGCTGGCCTCGAACTCACCTGGATCTGTCCTAAATTTTTCTTTCAGAATTCACTCAGTTTCTCTCTGTGTCTCTCTTTGTTTCTGTGTGTGTGTGTGTGTGTGTGTGTGTGTGTGTGTGTGTGTGTGTGTGTGTGTGTGTGTTGCCTCTATTTATATTTCCAGGCCTTGAACAGTTTTGTTCATTTCCTTCAACTTTTTTTTTTGGGGGGGGGCTTTCTTTAATGGGTTAATTCATTTTCTCCAAGTGCTTGTGTTTTCCTGGGTTTCTTTGAGGCATTTATTCATTTCCTCACCTTGTTTATGTTTTCCTGGGTCTTAATAAGTGCTTTTTCATTTTCTCTTTAAGAACTTCTTTGATCTTCATACAAGCAATTTTCAGGTCTTATATTATGCTTCAGCTATATTAGAATATTCAGAGACTTCTGTGTTAGGATAGCTGGTCTCTGGTGGAGAAATATTTTCCTGGATATTATTGACTGTGTACTTATTCTGGCTCTTAGGCATCTTAATTTACAGTGATTATAGTCCTAGGTGTTGATTTCTGGGTTTGTCTTTGTTGGGTGGGTCTTTTGTTCCTTGGTTTCTGTTTCCTCACTGGATTTTCAGAGAATGTGTTGGCTGTGTGCTGTATGTTTTACTGGCCTGACCAGCTGGTGTTTTAATGGTGAATGCTTATTAGTGTTGGAGTTTGGGGCAAGGGAAGGCCAGGGAGTGATGGTCTGTTTTATTACTATCAATGACCCTGAGGATTGCATCTGAGAGAACACACAGACTGGAGAAGATCTGTGTGTAGTGTACCTGTTCTCCTGGCATGTATGGCCTGTGGTTGGGCATGATGTGTCCACTCTAGTTAGTGGCTGGGACATAGCAATGAAATGTAGAGGGGAGACCAGGGGGATGGTTTGTGGGATCTACAGGAGGCATGGACATGGGGAATGGGAGGCTGCATCTGATATTCTGTATAAGTGCTACAGACAACCCTGAGGATTGGGTCTGGGGGAGCAGAGAGTCCTTTTCTTTATCATATAGTCTACTTCTGATATAATAATGGAAAACCAACTGTTGTGATTGCAATATAAGTCAGAAATATAGGTTAATATTGTTTTTTCACAATGTCAGAGTTATTGAATAACAATAAAATCAATTTAATTGGCTGTAATTCATCTAGTACTGCTGTGTTTGATGTGTGTGTGTGTGTGTGTGTGTGTGTGTGTGTGTACATACATATATGTTTATTGGCAATCGTAGGTCCTTTTATTTCTATCTTAATTACTAGTATTAACTCTGGGATCATATACTATTCTTCATACAGTGAAATGTAGGTAACAGAATATCTAAGAAGGGTTAAAGATGCTAAAGTGTTCAAGGAAGGCTTAAAAGAAATAGAGAGATTATAGGGATACAAAGAAAGTGACTAAGTAGCATATTAATGAATCTACTAATATAAAGTTTAGATATGCACAATGCTGTGTTAAGGGGTATGAATAGGAAGAGGAGAACATTTGTTGAAATTTCAGAAAATATCATGTTATAAATTTCCAGGGACAAAGCTGAAAGTTTTTCACCTGTTATTTCCATAGTGTATGATGAACTGGATGTTCTAGTGATAGATTAGCGCATCTGATGAGATCCTAGTATTAGGTATCTCTCCTTTAATATGGTCCTCTTGAGAGGGTTACATCCCTTATTAATCTGGTGTGCCTGAAAAGTCCATGAACTTTATTTTGTTTTTGTTGTTTGATATGACTTTTATATGTCCATCTGTTTTTTTCATTTAGTTTGATAATTCTATAGGTGGCAATACTACATTTGTGAGGATATTGAGACTTTTACTATGTGAAATGGTTTGCACTGGAAAGACATTAATTGTTTCCTTGTACTAGCAAGACAGAATCATTATGTCTTGGCGCTAATACTGAAAATAAAACAAATGTAATGTCTTGTATAAGCAAAGTCTGAAAGCTACTACTTTATACAATATCAACAGCCTTGTCTCCCCACAGACTATTTCAAAACACATTATTCCTCTTTTCACCCCTAACTACTTTACTACCCACCTTCTCTTAATTAAAATTAATCTTTTAAAATATTTTTTTATTTATGTATATGTATATTTGTCTACTTCTCTGTATGTGTACTATGTTTATGTAGGTGCCAGTAAAAGCAAGAAGAGGGCTTTGAAACCTCTAGGACTGGAGCTACAGAAGTTGTGAGCTGCCTGGCATGGACACGGGGAAACATAACCAGGTCATCCTGAAGAACAATGTACTCTAAGCAATTCACAATCTCTCCAGTCACATAATTAGCCTTCTTTGTGTTTTTAAATATGTGAGGTTTCTCTCTGCTATACTCCTTTACACTAATGTTTCCTATCAACTCATGCCTGTGGCACTCACTCTCAAAAGTACATAGATGTTATTTCTTTTCCCCGTCAAGCCTTTGTTTAAATGCCACTTTATCAGTGACACACATCCTCAACCTCCAATTTATTCTTATCTGGCCTTTTCCACTCCTATTAATGTGTCTATTTATCTCCAAAGCACTTATATATTTTTATTTAAGTAAGCCTTCATTTTAGAATAGGTTAATATTTACAAATAAGTTGCAAAGGCAGAACACAGAGTTCTCAGCCATTCCACATGCAGTTTTCCATATGATTAACATCCAACACCTGCTACAACTAAGGATTAAACATCACTATTAAATAAACTCCATAATTTTTGTTTATATTGTATTATTTTTTCTAATACCCTTTGCTTATTCAAGAATCTTATCTAGAGTGTCACATTACATTCCATAATGTCTCTTTAGCCCCTTCAAGTTTACATTTCCTTATACCATATTTTTATGATGATGACAGTTTTCAGAAACTTTTTGCACATATTTTATAGAATGACTTTTATTTTTTATTTGTTTGATATGGATTTTACAGAGAATAAACACACAAGCTGCTTTCCATTTTTTAACATATATATCTCAGAGGAACATACTATTGCCATACTTTAACACTATTGATGCTGATCTTAATCACTCAAATGGATATAGTATATGTAAACTTTCTCCAAAACTAAGTACATTCTTTTCTCTTTTCACATGTGGTACACATCTGGAAGAAGTCTGTTGTAGAATATTAGTTTGAGACATGCTGCATTTTTTTATGCTGTGGAACATTTGTTTATTGATGCATAGATGTATTGCATTCTTTTATGCTGCATTTGTTTAACTCTGTGAATTTGTGTTATTTTGCCCATCTAAAATAACTTACTGGTCTAATAAAGAGCTGAACAGTCAATAGTAAGGCAGAAGAAAGGATAGGCAGGGCTGGTAGGCAGAGAGAAAATAAGAGGATAAATCTGGGAAGAAAGGAAGAAGAAAAGGAAGAGAGGAGGATGCAAGGGGCCAGTCACCCAGCTACACAACCAGCCACAGAGTATAGTGATATTTTATTTGTACTGAAATGTGATTTGTATGTTAACAAATAAAGTTGCCCAGGGGTCAGAGCTATTAGCAAGCCATAGTGAAAGCTGGGCAGTGGTGGTGCATGCCTGTAATCCCAGCACTTGGTAGGCAGATTTAGGTAGATCTCTGTGTGTTCAAGGATACATCCAGCATTGGAGACACACGCCTTTAATCTCAACACCAACCATAGAAGACCTAGAAGTTTATACAGACAGGTAGTGACTAGGAGGTCACATGGTTGGGTTTACAACCAATGAGAAGGCAGAACAGAAACTTTATAAAAAAAAGACAGACACAGGAAGTAGGTCTCTCTTTCGGAGAGGTAGGAAAACAGTGACAGTGAAGGGTAAGGTTTTTAGCTCTTAGCTATTGCTCTGACCACTTGGTTTTCATCTCTGTATTGGCTCTGCGTTTCTTATTTAATAAGACAGTTGGTTACATCTACAACAGAGTAAGAACTAAAGAATGGCATAGAGAATAGAGAAAGCTAAAAACCCAGAGGTAAATGGTAGATGGGAGAATTTATGTTAAGAAAAATTTTCTAGAAATAAGCTTAGCTAAGAATGGGCATTTATAAGTAATAATAAGACTCCATGTGTATTTATTTGGGAGCTTGGTGGCAGGCTCCCTAAAAGAGTAAAGAACCAAAAGAGTAAAAAATACAAACTACAGAGGTCACTATATACAACCCAAACTTAAATTGTATGAAGCTATGCTGTGGGATGTTCTGTATGTCAAATGTGTTGCTCTGATTGGTTAATAAATAAAACACTGATTGGCCAGTAGCCAGGCAGAAGGAAGTATAGATGAGACAAGGAAAAGAATTCTGGGAAGTGTAAGGCTGAGTCAGAGAGACAGTGCCAGCCGCCGCCATGACAAGTGAGATGTAAGTTACTGGTAAGCCACGAGCCACGTGGCAAGGTATAGATATATAGAAATGGGATAATAGATAACAAGAAGCTTGCTGCAGCCATAAAGTTTGTAAATAATATAAGCATTTGTGTGTTTATTTTATAAGTGGACTGTCAGACTGCCTGGGCTTGGTGGGACCTGGAGAGTTAACCCCAGCTACAAAACTATGTAGACAAATTTCTAAACGGTCTTATTAAATAAGAACCACAAAGCCAAATACAGAGTTAAAGCCTAAGAGATCTGGGCAATAGCCATGACTCCCTTTAGCTTACCACTCGCTGTAGTCCTTCCCCTGAGAGAGAGAGACCTTATTCCTTTGTGTCTTGAGTTTTATTGCTTTCTTCTTCTGCCTTCTCATTGGCTCTTAGCCCAGCCACATGACTTCCTCATCACTGCTTGTCTGTACAGACCTCCTGGTCTCTATGGTTGGTACTGGGATTAAAAACTCAAGGGTCACCACACTTGGCTGTGCCCTTGACCACACAGAGACTCTGCCTGTCATGTGACTGGATTAAAGGCATGGGCTACCACCACGTGAATTCTGTTCCTGACTTTTTAATGACCTCTGATCTCCACGCAAACTTTATTTATTAACATACAAATAAAATCACATTTCAGCACAATTCAAATATCACCACAAAGCTATGTTTTACCCCCTTAAAGGCAGACTAGTTACATAAATTATTTATGAATCTACAGGGGAAATTTGTATATGTGTATTTATTTATCAATTGGATAATTATTTATGTCAGTATGTACTTATTGATTCTTATATTTTTTTGTTAAGTGATCAATACTATTTTATTATTTTGTTGTTCAAGTTCTTCTGGATTTAGCATTAGCAATTCTTTGTTAGCTATATGGTTACATTCTTACCTGTTTTTATCCCATATAGAAAAGATTGGTTTTCCTGGCTTGTTTCATTTATCTTTCACTACTGCTACTTTGTTACATCTATGATAGTTTCATAGTCAACTTTCAAAATAACTATTTCAGTTTTGTTGGGGGGGTTCTTTTCCATTTAAATTTCAGAGGTTGAAATTTATAATTAAATTTTCATATAGATTTCAATATCTACTAAATTTTGACATGGATTTTATATTGTATAAATAAAGTTGGGAAAATTGATATATTAGAAATACTGAGATTTTAGATCTAAAACCACGGACTACATCTCTATTTCAATTACCTTTTATTTCAAAACAAAAATATCAGTATTATGTACCTGATATATTTTATATGTACTTTGATATTATACTGAGGTACTTTACTTTTTGCTGTTGCTCTTAAGTGGCATAGGTGTGTTTTTTCTTGTTAAATTCCATTTTTTATTTAGCAGAATGAATGGGTCTTGTATGTCTCCTTGTAACTTGTACCCTTTTTGAGCTTAATATTAGTTTCAGAAATTTGTTGCTTGGTTGGTTATCTATCAAAAAAGTTGTCCATGTATTTTTAGGACTTCCAATTTTGTAGAGTACAGTTTTTTGACATAATGATTATTTGGAGTTCCTTGGTGTCTTTTCTCCCTTTTTATTTCTGAATTTGTTAATTTGGATATTATCTCTCTGTCTTTTAGTTTGTTTGGATATAAGTATGTCTATCATTTTTATTTTCTCAAAGAACCAACTCTTTGTTTCATTGATACTTTATATTGTTCTCTTTGTTTCTATTTTATTGATTTTAACCCTCATTTTGATTAATTCTTTTTTTTTTTTTTTTTTTTTGGTTTTTCGAGACAGGGTTTCTCTGTGTAGCTTTGCGCCTTTCCTGGAGCTCACTTGGTAGCCCAGGCTGGCCTCGAACTCACAGAGATCCGCCTGCCTCCGCCTCCCGAGTGCTGGGATTAAAGGCGTGCGCCACCAACGCCCGGCTTGATTAATTCTTATTTTGATTAATTCTTGCCTTCTATACCTCTTGGGTATATTTACTTCTTTTTTTGTCCTAGAGCTTTTAAGAGTACATTTAACTTTCTACTAAGAGATTTCTCCAAGTTCTCTATTAAGGCTCTTAGATTCTATGAACGTACCTCTTATCACAGCTTTCATATTGTCCCATAAGTTTAAGTATGTTGTACATTCATTTTCATTGACTTCTAGAAAGTCTTTAATTTCCTACTTTATTTCTGACTACCTACAAGAGATTCTTAATGGATTGTTTTGGATGTAACTGAATACTTTTCTGATTCCATTAAAAGATAATGTGATGTTTTCTTTTATCCCTTTAATAGGGCAAAATGATTGGCTTACCAAGATGAAACCAATATTGCCCCTTTGAATAAACTCTGCCAATATAGAGTAGAAAGCTTAGTTTCTTTCCCAGTTGTTATGGTAAAATATCCTCCCCCAAAAATTTAGGGGAAAAAGTTTGTTTTAGCTTATACTTTCTGATTATAATTCATTGTATCTTGGAATTTCCAGTAGCAAGAGCTTTAGAAAGTTGGTCATATCCCATCCATAATCAGAAATAGAAAGAACAGTGAGTGCATACTGGTATTCAGCTTGCATTTTCTACTCTCGTACTATTAAGAATGCGCTATCCAGGCAATGATGACACTCACAGTGGTTGCAACCCTGTAGTTCACTTAAATGAACTAATATAATCCCCCATAGACATGAGCACACATCAACTTGATGTAAGTGATCCCTCATTGGGACTCCCCCATTAGATGATTCTACATTATGACAAGTTGACAATATTATTGACCATAGTATATATTTGAATACATTGTTGGATTTATTTGCTAATATTTTGGTAAAAGGTCTATTTCTAAATTAATGACTGTTAAAGTCTATTTTTCCTTTTTTTCAATGTCTGCCTCTAGTTTTAGAATATGGTTAATAAATGACCTCATAAAATATATTAGAGGGTGTTCTCTATTTTAATTTTATTTCTGAGATAATGTAAATACAACATTTCTTCCTTTACTTTTCTCCCTCCAAAACCTCCCATGTATCCCTTCTCACACTCCTTCAAATTCATGGTCTCTCATTTCATTGATTGATATCAAATGCATAAATGTATGTGTATATACATATATATTATCTTATATGGAATTATTTATTTTTAAAAGCTCATATTTCTCTCTTAGTGTTTTTGTGTTTCTGTAAAAGAAAAACAGAACATGGGCATTTTATAAAGGATGGAAATTTATTTTCTCAGTCCTGCAGGCTGAGAATTCCGTGGTTAAAGCACCAGCAAGTTTGGTTGATTACTGAGAATCTGTTTGCCCAAATGTATTTTCAGTACTGCATTTTCTGGTAGGCAAAAATACTGTGTTCTCACTTCTCAGATAGCAAAGATACAAAAGGGACAAAACCCCTCTATCAAGATCTTATATCAGAGCAACTCATCTTATTTGTGAAGCTTCTACTCTCATTCAAAGCCAATACAACTTACCACTGTTACACTGAGTATTAAGTTTCAATGAGAACTTTGGAAATAATGCATACACTAAAACCCTAAAATGTTCCTCAGGTATGGTTTTGAACCTTCTGATTCTTCCAGTATATTTTATTCTATTAATTCAATTTGTTATAAATATACAGATATGTTCAGGTTATCTGTTTCTCTTTGAGTAAATTTGGTGGTAACATTTCAAGAAATTTGTCTATGTCATCTAACTTACAGAATTAGTAAATGAAAGGTCATTTAAAGTATTCTCTTGGCTTAGTTTGGGTTTTTATTGCTGTAAAGAGACACCATGACCACCGCAACTCTTATAAAGAAAACATCTAATTGAGAGTGGGTCACTTACAATTTCAGAGGTTCAATTGATCCTGGCAGGGAGTATGATGGCATGCAGGGAGGAATAGTGCTGGAGAAATTGCCAAGTGTCCTACATCTTGCAGGCAACAGGAAGTTGGCTGACTCACTGGGTGGTATTCTAAGTATATTGAAACTGTAAATCCTGCCCCCACAGTAACACACTTCCTCCAGAAGGTGTGGCCCAGATTAAAGGTATGGCCTCCAGCTTAAATGTCTGAATTAAAGGCATGTGTCATCCAGTCTCCAACAAGACCATACTTCCTCCAACAAGGCCACACCTCCTAATAGTGCCAATCCCTGTGATCTTATGAGATTATGGAGTTATGGGGCCCAATTACATTCAAACTACCACACTC
Organism: Peromyscus maniculatus bairdii; assembly: GCF_049852395.1. Lineage (NCBI taxonomy): Eukaryota > Metazoa > Chordata > Mammalia > Rodentia > Cricetidae > Peromyscus > Peromyscus maniculatus. The sequence continues at coordinate 103,733,772 of NC_134875.1, forward strand.
TTGTTATCTTTAATGTTGTAAGATCAGTAGTGATAGCCCTCTTATTTCTGAAAATGCTATTTTGTATCATTGTTTATATTTTTGCTTATATGACATTTGATTTATTACTCATGCAACAACTAATTAAATTCATAGGTTATCTCTTAAAAGGACCTGTTTCTATAGATTGGCAAATGGTTGTTTGCCCTTCCATCTTAGTTCTTTCCTGTGTCCAAGAAAAAAATGGTATTTAGTTCATCTGAGCTTTTCTCTTGGTGAAGATTGGAATGACAGATTCCAAGATGAACATATTTCTGACTAACCAAAATTTCCACAATACAATGTTAACACATTATGACATTTCATATAAACTTATAAGTAATTGTTTTTGTGTCTCCTAATTCAGATTCTAAGATTCAAGCATTCATTGTTTCAAGTTACAGTATAAAATATTAACCAGTACCCATTCAAATAATGAAAATAATTAATTATTACGCAAGTTGAGAATTAAAATGGATTTGGGAATTTTTCTCTTTCTTTTCATGTTAGAGATCATGGCATTGATATTGACTAAATGACCCAGTAAAGATCATTCATAATTTATGAGATAACTGAGATCTAACCAATGAAAAGACAGATTCTTCTTCACTTGAAAAGCCAGCTGCTTTTCTTATTATTCTGACCACTTGATATAACTGCCCGTGCTATTTTTAGTACAAAAGAATTCACACCTGCTTTCCAGCTTTGCAGAGGATATTTCCCAAGGCAGTCTTTTGTGTAAAGTGAGTGCTAAAAACTGCCTCCTTCATTTTGCAATTGCCTGTAAGGGCTGTAACTCCTAAGCAAACAGAATAAAAATAATCAAGGAGCAACTGAAGAAAAACAATCAAGAATATTTTTACAGTGCTTTATGTTATCAGACATTCTTGAAATACTAGATGACTGTTTATTGGAATCACCTATGCATACTAAAGTTTTTGCTACTCAATTTGAATATAATTACATTTTCTTTATTGCTCTACTAATGTAATTTTTGTCTTATACCATAAGTGCTATATCTCAAATGTGAAATATTATTATTTGTGAATATGTGCAATTATATTCCTAGACTTGAAATATTTTAAAGAATGGTATTGTGACATTTTCATTACTGGACCCATAAAATTTAGTATGCTTGTCTCAATGATGCTTTTGAACATATTAACCAAAATGTTTTTTTTTCAATCCATGAATGTAAGTTAGCTTGATATGGAAACAAATTATAACCTATTCTTGTAATAAGAATATCTGAGATTTGGTCAACCAGATAGAACCAAATGCTAAATAATCTTCTCAAATAATATAGAAGTAAACTGCAACCAATAGGGTGATCCCTGTAGCTATACCTCCTTATTTTTCATACAATCACTTCCCTCACTCTGTTTGTATGGCTAGGGCTAGGGTTACATGTGGTAGGCAAGAACATTCAGAACCATCTTGACGCTTTATTCTACAATCACCAATAAAGCCAATTAAGATCTACAGAATCACTACACAAGCCTCTACCTTCTTCATGATGTTATTCATAAGGCTTGATATGAGCTCAACTCACCTGGGAAGAGGGAACTTCAACTTATGAGAATTCTCCATCAGATTGGCCTATGGAAAGACTGTGGGGTATTTTCTTAATTGATAGTAGATGTGAGAGACCATTAAGTTTGAAATATGTATCAATATATTACTTTACTGCTTTTATCAGTTCAAATAAGACAATTATATAGACTTATCAATGTTAAAACAAAATGGCATTAATATGTAAGTAATTCTGTAAGCTGAAAAAGTGACATTATTTAGAAATAGTCAAAGTGAATCAAACTTGGGTTCTTATAAATCACTTTGTAAATAAAATGAGCATGGAGGTCTGATGTCTTTTAAAAAAAAGATCTACAGAATCAGCTAAACATGGCTGTTTAAGTCTCCATCTCAGTACTCAGGCAACAGGATCTGAGTTCAAGGCTACTCTGGGCCATGTAGGTAGATATTCCTTAAAACAGTTTGCAAGAGTAAACAATTAAACTGTATTTCTTGTAATTTTGTCTTTTATAAAGTTTAATAAAACAAGTGAATACTCACTGGTGGTGCAATTTTGATGAAAAATGTGTATTTTTATTCTACAATCAGTTCAATTGTGCACACTAAAAAGACATTCCCAATAGCACAGAATATTTTCAGCCTTAAATGCTCTAGTAATTTCCTTCCCAGATAAATGTTGATATAACATGAATAAAAGTTTGGAAAAATTAAACATTCAATTTATTTTCTTTTCCTTTCATATTTTGCATTCTTTGTGTCTTTTACCTAATAGGGTCTCATCATACTGCACAAACTTTTCAAATTCCTAGGTTCAAGTTCTCTTCCCCTTTCAGCCCCTCAAATTGCTGGTAGTACAAAATAGAGGTATGTGCCAAGATGGCCAGCTGAAAATTCTATTTGCTTTCATAGGCAGACTAAGGACTTAAGGGAGTTAGTGAGAACTCATTAGAGCATATATTTCAAGAATTCTCGTTGAGTACTCTCTGTTTTGCCTGGAGTACTTTTTTGTCCTTCCAGCCTTCACTGTTCATTTTCTTTCCTACTTTTAGCTAATGAAACACTGTAAACTTGGATTTGGCAGTGTACACCGGGTTTCCAGTTCATTTGCTTATATGCAGTAGTATATAGCTTCATAACAATATGAATGAGTTTTTCTCGCTAGAATTTTCAATATTGGTATCATTTCTTTTAGTTTCTTTTTCAGCTTTTTCTTAAAATGTTTATTACCCTATTATCCTCTCTCAAGAAATTGATATGCTTTAACAATAAAACCAAATAGATTCCTTTTATATTTAGTTTAGCATATACTATTGTATCTCTATAAATCACCTTTTTATTATTTTAAAGTTATAATTGTACTGTGCAAAATGTACTGTTGCTTGATTTTCTCACTGTTATTCACTGTGCAAAGTTCCTTCTATGCTAACTAGTCCAATCTGGTTTTATTGTCTTCAAACATTTTAATATGTGCATGTAGCACTGGGGCAGATATTCTACAATTTCTCAATCTACCCCATATGGTTTGTTTTGAATAGTAAAGTGTATATTGATAATACTAAGATACACAAATGTATAAGTTAAAAATATTTTTTAGTGCTCTTACAGAGATGTCCAAGATTGCATAGTTGGATTACAGTTACTGTGTTTTAACTTTTTAAATTGTTCTGAGTTGAATTGACTCTAAAACATGTTGAAACCATAATTCATGGAACTTGCTACTGTTGTGTTATTAGGAAGTATGATTTCTGTAGATTCACTCAAATTAGGCTGAAATTCTACTGGATTATAATGTGATCTGATACAGTGACTAGAGAATTTATAAGAAAAAGGAAATTTTGTCACAAACACCTGGATGAGATGATCATCTGTGATAACATGAAAAAAGATGGAATCATGTTTCTATAAGCCAACAACCACATAAATCAATGGAGAAGTGAAAAATAATCTTCCCTTAGGAAGATTGATTTTAGACTCACAGCTTCCAGGATGGAAAAAGTAAAATTCGGTTCTGTTAAGCAAAGTTTGGAGTATTATTTACAGTAGCCCAAGGAAACTACTAGCTGCTCCAAAGGTAGATTTTTTTGTTTTACTTCATGAATAGATCTACTTACTATCATTTAAACTATACACTTTAATTTTAATTTTGACATTTTGTTAGAAAGTCACATATGTGTAAAGTATGTTTACTTTATTTCTGCTTCTCTCTTCCCAAGAAAACAAATTCTCTATACCTCAGCAGCTATTGACTATTATAGTTTTTTGGATTTTTTTTTTTAAATCTAGGTATGATGCCCTGTGAAATTTCCTCCGTGTACTTTTGCATGTTGGGTGGTATTTTCATTATTCTAGTCTTATACTGGTCAATATATTAAGATGTATAGATGCAGCTTTCTTGTCATGTCTATAAGACATCTAATAGCCAGACACTAGATACCTAATACTATCCAGGTATCCTGGCTCTTAGAATCTGTCAGCCCTCTTTGTTATTTTTGTTTGTTGCTTAGACTCTTCCTTTAACTATTATTTTAGATGGCACTGTTTTAAATGAGGCTCTGAGTAACTTCAAGTGACTTTCAACATTTATTAATATGCTCTCAAAACTTTCTTATTTTACTTTTTAATTGAATGAATTAATGTAATATTTTATGATAATTGATCCATCATTCATTCTATTCTACACTTGTTAGTTTACTTTCTTGGATTTCATTTATTTTTTATTATTACTAAATAGAAATCACCTTCAAATTCATTTTATTTCTTGTGGCTTTTAAAATTGTCCATTTGAAAAAGTTAACCAATTCCTAAAATAAAAAAAAATATTAGATAGTGTACCTTTAACACCCATTATAGCTAGAAAGTTCTAATTCTGGTTAGAGTTTTACATGACCATGCACCTGAAATACTGGTGATGATTTATAGTTTTCCTTAAAATTAAGTGTTATGAATACTCAATATACTCACCAAGTACAAAGTTGAAATAATCTGTGACTTCTCAACTTGACTTAAGGAGAGATTTAATTGAGCCCAAATCCTACCTTTTTTAGAATATTAATCTTTAAGTGTCAATTTCTTCATCTATGGCATCAGCAGATATATTAACAGTATCTTTTCCCAAAGATAGCTGTAAGTTATGGACTGCATGGGGTACATTCTAGATAACCACTTCAGGAACAAAACACATATTTTCACAATTGCTAGGGTTGCTTCCTGATGCCTTTTAACAGGGTATTTTCCTCATTTGGAATGATCTCTGATGAAGGCACTTGCTTTAAACAAGTTTGTTTTCCATCTCAGGAGCACCAAATGACCAAAAAATGTTTCCTGCCCCAGTTCAGGATAACTCTGTAGGACAATTTACTGTCTCAATTCTCATTCTCAACCTTTACTGAAACCTGTTTCGATGGTATGTACTAAACATTTATTGCTGCTTGGTTTTGATTCTCTTATCATTTCACAGGTCTATAATAAGAGATTCCTTGATAATACTACCAAATGTCAGTGGTCATATTGTTTCCAGTGGAGTATAACTTAAGATACTACTTAGAAAGTACATGAAAAGTATTAAATAACTGCTAATATTATAGACTGCTGGTAGTAGTATTATAAATCTTAGTGTTCAGTCTTTCATGATAACCTGTAAAAGTATGCCATGGCATGGGTATGGTGGAGGTCTCTCTCTCTCTCTCTCTCTCTCTCTCTCTCTCTCTCTCTCTCTCCTTCTCTCTCTCTCTCTCTCTCTCTCTTTCTCTCAGTCTCTCCTCTCTCTGTATGTCTTCTCTTCCTCTGTATCTCTGTCACTGTTTCTGACCCTGTCTCTCTCTCTCCTGAAATCGTATTTGACATGTACCAATTATTCTGGTCTGATTCTTCTTAGAAGACAAATAGTGTGGCTCAGAATAGGGTAAATTCTAACTCCTAAGCAGAATAATAGCAACTGCCATGTAACATTACTGAAAAACACTGCAAAACTAGGGCATCAGTTATTGCTCTTTTATAAATTAAAGCACAGTATGTTGCAGTATATATATATCGATACAAGCTGTCAGACAAAACATATTCAAAGCCAAATTTAAATAAAATAAAATAAAATGGCCTTAAGTGTTGATAAAATATTGATTAACATTTTCTGCAATTCTGAATTTTAGTTATGAACCTTTACATTGAAATCTGTGCATGTGGATATGTGATGTGTCTCCATGTGGACAAGTGCAGACTATATACTTCAAGTGAAGATATTCTTCATTCAACATGCATATAGCAAGGAAGTGATATAGTCATTTATATGGTCAGTATGATTAACTAAAGATGGACAGCTGGCTAAATTTGATTAAAGGGAAAGGAGTGCTTTAATTTATTTGATTTTCTTCCCCTAAATTATCTATAGTGTGAATTTCACAACCATCACAAATATTCTCAACAGTAATTTTCATAAGTATTTGGAAAATTCATAAATTAACAGTGATGTGATTTATTATTTATATTTTATTATTATTTTAATTTTTAAGTTTAAATGAATCAAGCTAAAGCTATATATTCTAAGTGATTTTGAATACAAATTCAGTACTGAAATGCTGTTTCTAGCAGGCTTACTGGCTATGAAAATTCTAATTGAAGATAAATTGACAGGTATTGTATAGGCTCTGAAGAAAAAAATAAAATTCTAAAAGAAATAAATGTTAAATGAATTATTGGAAAACATTCCATTTGCCCCATGCACTGCAGTTTGTATCATAGATTGGTCCAGCCCTATTAATCTGATATTTTTTTGGGTACAATCTTGTTCTAATTTGAGAAACTTCAAATAAATATTAAAGTGTCAAAACAAAGGAATGAATGAGGAGAAAGTTTGGAATAAACTATAGTATTTTTAAATGATTATTTGACTGCAGTATCTAAGTTATTTCAATTTATGATTTAACATGTGTCAAGGCAGAAACTGGATGATCAAGTCTGATCTTCTTTGTGTACTTCCCTTTAAAATCAGAATTATAAAACCATTGAATTATTGAATTATCTGAAATCTTTTGGTAATCTGACAATCTCACATGACGAAAAAGAAGACAAGAATGAACACATAAAAGGAAACAATGAGCAATACCAAATAAAAATTTTTGAATCATTATTTTTGCTGTAAACATATAAGTGGTAAGTATTATTGTTATTCATGTAATCAGCTTTATGTCAGTTACATAGATAATAAATTTTACCATTAATATTGATTTTATTTTTGCTACTGCAACAAGTAGTCATAAAGTTGTTATATTTAAACAATACCTATTTTGTTGTTAAAATTTTATTATTATTATTATTATTATTATTATTGAGACAATATCTTCATACATAGTCTTAGCTGAAATTTAACTTGCTATGTAAAACAGGATGGCCTTGAACTCAGAGAGACCCACCTGCCTCTGTCTCCCAAGTATGTGTATTAAAGGAAAGCATCACCATGCCTGGCTTTAATTTATTATATTAAAATAAATTTTTTAAATTTGTTTTCATTTTTTTATTAAGGTATATAATGTATTCTGACTACCTTCACACCCCCACCTTTTATCCTCTACCTCACTCTTATGTCACTCCTTAACATAAATCCCTTTGCCACATTTATCTCTTTGTGTTTTATTTTGTGGCCCACTGAGTTTAACCAGGGATATGTGTATAACTATGAGTTTGGAACCATCAACAGAGCCTGGTAGGCTCATCAATGGGTACACAGCTGAAGTCAATGACTGAGTATCCCCCAGAATCCCTCAATAGCCAATGCCTTAGTAGGGAAATACAGGCTTTGTGGGTCCTTACCCAGTCTGTGAGTAGCCATTGACCAGCTCAGTCTTGTGTAGTTCCAGTACAGACAATCACAGCTGCTGTGACTTTATGATTGCAATGGTTGTGCCCTGTCAAGAAGATAGGCACTTTAATCACAATTCAGTTTTCAATTAAAAATGTGGTGATAATGTGTCCCCAATATATTGTGCACCCTAATAAACTTACCTGGGGTCACAGAACAACAGTCACTAGACAGACATAGAAGCCAGAAAATGGTGGCACACACACCTTTAATCCTATCACTTTGGAGGCAAAGATCCAACCAGATCTCTGTGAGTTCAAGGCCACACTGGAAACAGCCATGCATGGTGACACACACCTTGAATCCCAGGAAGTGATGGCAGGAAGCAGAAAGGTATATAAGGTGTGAGGATCAGGAACTAGAGGCTTTTAAGCTTTTAGGCTTTTAGCAACAGTTCAGCTGAGATCCATTCAGATGAGGACTCAGAGGCTTCCAGTTTGAGGAAACAGGATCAGCTGACAAGTTGGCTAGGTGAGGATAGCTGTGGTTTGTTCTGTCTCTCAGATCTTTCAGAACTTACCCCAATAGCTGGCGCTGAGTTTTTTGTTTAATAAGACCTTTTAAGATTCGTCTTACATAAGAAAATTTGAATTATCCATTTTGTAAGGTAAGTCAGTACATTGGAAGCTTCCTGGTATTAGAATGAGAACATGATTCTGTGGCTGATATTTTGCCTGTAAAATACATGAAAAGATATTATTCTTCTAAAACCATTATTTTCTCCTTTCTCAGTTTCTCGTTTTTTTACTTCCAAAAAGCAAAATGTAACATGAGCATAAAAGATTCTTTATATCACTGTTTACTCTGTCATTTTGAATATTCATTAAAGATTCAGAGATACAATACCATAATTTGTAAAACTGAAGTATTTAATATATCTGTAAGTTCTGTTGTGGGTATTATTGAGATTATAAAGATAAAAATAACTATTAACTGAAATAACTATAACAACAATAATAGTGAGATATTGTGAGTTTTTTTTTTTTAAAGATTTATTTATTTATTTTTGTATACAGTGTTCTGCTTGCATGTGTCCCTTCAGGCCAGAAGAGGGCACCAGACCTCATTACAGATGGTTGTGAGCCACCATGTGGTTGCTGGGAATTGAACTCAGGACCTCTGGAAGAGCAGCCAGTGGTCTTAACCTCTGAGCCATCTCTCCAGCCCATGAGATATTGTGTACCAAAGGTTTTTATAACCATTATTTTTACTGAAGTGTGTAATATACATCTATCTGTAGTTATATGGTTATTTTTATTAATTCAAGGAAAATTAATTTAAATAAAATAAAATATTACTGAGAACCTGCCACTTATTAAAGTCTATTAACAATTTTGGCTCAAATTTAAAAATCACTGATGAAGATTCTCACTTTCCTATCAATATTTTGATGTCGAAGATTAACGGTGTACACAAATATTTCCATCATTAAATTAAATCATCAGAAAATTGAATGTTAATATTTGTAAGTAAGTGCCAGGCTTATGAAGATGCTTTTAAGTGAACACAGTTTGATTTCAGTTCAGACTGATCCTCATACAATTATGCATGTTAATGAGAATGATGATGTGTAGTAGTGTCCAGAGATTTACTTTCAAGGACAGAAATGACACAGCATAATTCATACTCATAAATCCTTGAAGACATTCTAAGACACTAACATAATTCTAACAAAGTAATTATAAAATTATTCAGAATATGTGATTTCTCTGGGCTCAAGGCAGTTTGGTAATGGGAAATAAATGGAGTCTCCATATGTCTACTCCATCCACAGCCAATCTGCATCTGTATACCTATCCTTCTGTGAATAAATAAGCGCTACTCTCTTTTGTCCTCATCTCCCTCTTAAGTTTCAAGTTCTGGTTAGTTTTGGCTTGTGATGTTTGTCTTTATTTAAAAGATTCGTTTAAAAGTTCATAAAATTACAAACAAAATCTCAAGTCCATTGTGTCCAGTTGTCTTACTATGTCAGGAATAAAGAAAATTCTTGTGAGCCACAAAGAACTGAGGAATGAACAAATCAGATCTTTCAGAATCTCTGTGTTGAAAACCTGTGCTTTAAAAACTACCACAGTAAATAATTTGTTCTTAGGATTAAACTGTGCTAAAATGAGAAGAATATCAATAGCATATGTCAAATTTTTCAAAATAGACAAAAGTAGTAAATACAGAACACCTCCAATATCCAACATTATATTCACATTGGTCTAAACAAAAACTTTCAAATTACTTTCTCATGACTGGCAATTTTTTTTTTCACAAAACTTAAGCTTTCCATCCTTCAGTAAAGGCATTGCATCTGTTGCCAATCGAGCTTGCTTGTTCTTTGCTTAATCTAAATTTATTATCAGCTAAATTTCTTATCAGCTGTGCTTCTGTTCCATTATTTATGGATGATAGTTGGTGAAATAAAGCTTTCTGTAATTATCTAGCATTTTTTAAAGAATGCAAACTCAAAATACCCAGAGTTGTATAAGGTCAGTTTGAGGTAAATTGATGAATGCACCTCTTGACTATAGGACTTAGTGTACAATGGAGTTGAAGATACAACATAAAAGAGAGTTGTTATAAAATATTGAATATTACAAATCCTCTTTGAAAAGTTTTACATGCATAATATTTTCTCTCCTCTGGGCAAGAAAATATTCACAGATGAATGCTGTGGGCCGCAGGAATATATCATAAGAACTCAGCTGGTTATGGCAAAGCCACTACCTAAAGGGATCAAGGAATTCCTCCAGAGGAAGCCAAATTACAAGGAGCTTTTGGTGTTACTTGGCTTGTTATATATCAGCTGTAATCTGTTATAAAAGTCATGTGTGCCTTCATAGTTTTTCCCAATTGACTTTTCTCTAAGAAGGGCTAACAGTGTGGACTGATCATATTCCAGGTATTTGGAGAACAGCCTCAGGAAAGCCTTTCTCTGGAATCATATATTTTCCTTAGCCACTTTCAAGAACTAACAGTAATAACAATCTGCATGCAAGTCTCCTAATTTAAGATAAATTCCACAAGGAGACACCACCTAGGTCAGTTGGATGTTAAGTAATAAATTTACACAATTTAGCTTGGACTCTCCTTTCATACAGCCTTATTAACTTTATCGACCTCTAACTCCTTACCCAACCACTTCTAGAAATATTTTGATATCCTTCTGCACAGACAGCTATGCCCAGCCAGAACCCCAGTTCAAGCCTCCCTGTAATTATCATCATTGATAGCATCCGGCCAGGTCCATCCCCAGAGGGAGGAAAGTACCTTATCAGAGATACCTCCGTACTTTCTAAGAACAGACTTAAGCATCCGGGCTACCTGTTTGAGAAGGCCTGATGGATGTGCCAATTAAGCTTAACTTCCTCCTTTCCCAAATCTTACCTCCAGTTCCAGATCTCCCTTTAACTGTCACCAGAGGCATCTACCTGTACACAGGTTGCCTAGCAACTGAGCACACTTTCCCCACCCTGCAGAAAAACAGCAGATAGCTTGGACAGATAGGAGGCACAGGAAAAACAAAGGTAGTTTTGTTTTCTCCCATTGACTTAGCAACTTATATTTTCTTAACATTTTCTACTAATCACGTTTGAGATTATGGTTGAGCACATAAGATCCCTCTTCTTGGATATTACCTGAATTTAGCCATTAGTTAATTCATTTCCCCATTGGTGACTTCCCTTTGGGGTTGCAAATGATAATTATGGCTATTGCCCCTCTATGTCATTCTTATCATCCTCCATTTGACCTTGGAATCCTGGCATTGCACTGCTAAGGGACTACTGCTTATAAGTGTATATATGCCAGGACTTCCAGGGCACATAGAGGGCAGAGAAAAGAGAATGGAAGAACTAGATGGGTAAGAACTTGAGAGGAACAAACTGATATGGGGAAGAACTGGATTGAAGGGCTAGAAGAGAGTACTAGAGGAATGAGATGGAAGATGAGGAAGAGCCAGATGGGGAAGAACAAGATGAGGAAGAACGAGGTGAGAAAGAAGGAGATGGGAGAGGAGGTGATATGGAAAAAAACTAGATAGATGAGAACCTAGAAGGGACAGAACTAAATGAAGGAATTAAGATAGAACCTGGAGGGGATAACAGATAAATGTTAAGAGAAATTGGTCAAGAAAGGAGCTAAAAATGGAAGCAGAGTATAAGCATGTAGAAAGAGAACTGACATAAAAAGTATGGACTAAGGAATTTCGTGTACATAGATTCATTTCTTTTCATCAAAGATATTACTAGTTGGTTGCAGATTCTTCCCGGACCCTGGGAGAGGACTATCGAGGGGCTGGACCCCCATAGTCCTCGATAGATGAACAGATCTGAAAAAGAGGTGTCTGTGCATGAGTGTGTGTGTGTGTGTGTGTGTGTGTGTGTGTGTGTGTGTGTGTGTGTGTGTGTTTTCTGGTGTAGCATTTTATGGGATTTTTTAGTGTGAGAAGCAGTGTGTTCTAATGCTTGTACCTTTTTTTATCTTTTCTTGACTTTCCTTCCATTGGTTTGTCTTGCCAAACCTTGATGTAAGTTTTTATTTTATTTTGTTATATTTTATTATTATCTCATAGAAGCCTGTCCTTTTCTGATGAGTAACAGAAAATGAGTAGGTGTAGATGGAAGGGGGTGGGAGGGTTAGAGAGAAGTGAAACCATAATCGAGATTTATTATGTGAGAAAAGGATCTACTTTCAATAAAAGGAAAAATATATAACCACTTTGAAGAAAGTATGCCCTCTAAATACCACCCCTTCACTATACTTTCAGTTAAATATATTCAACATGTAATATTTTCTACTCTGCCCAAACTCTTACCACATTAAGTGTGCAACAACTAAGGGAAAAGAAGTTAATGAGCAGAGAAATAATATGATGAGACAGTGTTTTTAAAATTATGATGGCCAAAGCTTTTTAATTTTTTGTCATGGTTTACTTTAATTCCTCTGGGACTGTGTCCTTTTGATGAAATCACAGTCACTTTGATTAATAAGGTACTTTCCACACACTATGACCAATTCAATGTTATTGCTACTATCATAACAAAAATGGTTTTGGCCAACAAGGCATTATACTGAGTTTCTTCCAGAGGGGTCAACATTCTTTGGTGTTGACCAATTTTATTTTACCTAGTGTGGTTATTTTAGGTTTTTTATGCAAAAGACATAGCATATACTTTATGTTCTTTATAATGAGTTAGATGGTACAAATTATTTACTCCAATAACTTTTTTTGTCTTCTTGACACTCACCATCTTCTTTCCTTAGGTACAGTATAGACTCCAATAAATAGTAGATGCAAAGATGCCAGAGGGGAGAGAAAGAAGGATTTAGATGCTATTTTGAGTATTCATTTGATAGAGGCAAGTATTTAAGACAGGAGAAAGTTTAACTACAGTAACAAATTCAGGTAAAGGTTATAAAATGTGCCAACAGACACCAAAGTCAAATATAAAAAAATTACATACCAAAGTCATATCAATGAGATTATCCTCAAATTTCACAGGTCCTATTATAAGTGATCATATTTTGCTTAATTTTGTTATTTTCACTTCTTAAGTAGAGAAATGAAGTTGAAAAGATCAGTTCCTAGAAAATTAATACCCACCATTTATCAGTCTAAATCTTAGTAATCTGAAATTCATTCTAGAGCTTTAATGTATTAAAAGTGAGCAAATTCAAAACAATGTGTGGGCTCTTATAAACACCAAGAAACTATAAATAACAAAATAATAATGCTTATAATCCAGAGGCCATAAAATAATCATTATAAACTATTTGAATAAACACTAGAGTCAGAAAAGTAAAGTATAGTAGCACTTAAAAGAATTACATAAATTGCTCGAATTATAGTGAATGGTCAAAATTCTTCAGCCACTTCTGAGTGAGTCATGAACCAAGTGTCAATAATCTCAGAATGTCAAAATGAATCAATGCTTTGTGTGTAGTGTTAGCACATAGGGTGAGACTTTTATTTTATTATAGACAGCATATGAATATTTCTAATCAGAAGTTAACCAGTTCTAAATGGGTCTTCTACTAGGGCCTAGGATCTCTCTGAGAAGGCAATTATATCTCAATGAAGTAAAAGCAGTTGGTGTTGGGGTTATGGTTCAGTCTGCAAAGTACCTGGCAAATAAGTATATGGACTTGAGTTCAGACCTGTAGCACCATGTAAGTGATAGATATGTTAATGCATATTTATAACTCTAGAGGATGTGAGATGGTGCAGAAATAAGCAGATTTCAAAAACTCCCTGGTCAGTCTAACAACTGGTCCCAAGTTTAGTGAGTGATCCTCTCTCTAAAATAAGATGGGAAACAACAGAAGTCGACCCCTGGCCTCAACATACACATTTGTGCTCATTTACATTCACAAGTACATAAAAGCATGTGGGCATATACATTGTATATGCACAAACACCTAGAGAGAGGGAGAGAGAAAGAGAGAAGAGAGAGATATAGTTGTGGATCCAGTATTTGAACAATTAAGGACCAAGCTACACTACTTGTCTAAAAATAATATTGTATGAATTAAATGTTTATACAAGAGTTAATCTGGCTCTTAAGGTTATTTAAATACCTTGCAGCTGCTATGAGAGAGAGGGGGAGGAAGAAAGAGAGAGAAGGAACAAACAATTGGCTGTAAATACATCTTCTTCATCAAATATAACACAATGTCATCTATGCACAGGTTTTCTTAGGTTATTTTCCCAGAATAAATTCTCAGATGAGAGCAAGATTAGGTCTAGTTTAGAGTCATTTGATTCAGATTGTTCTAGACAAGACAAGCGTGAGGTGCTATTCAGCTCTTTGTTTGGGTTTGAAATAGAAGAACTGCTAGTCCATCACACACACACACACACACACACACACATACACACACACACACACACACACACACACACACACACACACACACACATATATATATATACACACACACACACACGTGTGTGTGTCTCTGTGTGTCTGTGTGTCTGTCTGTTTCTCTCTCTCTCTCTCTCTCTCTCTGTGTGTGTGTGTGTGTGTGTGTGTGTGTGTGTGTGTGTGTGTGTGTGGTGTGTGTAATGAAAGAGAGGCCACACATTCTGTCATGCCACCTGGCACCATTCAAAAAAGGAGCTTGAATTGACCATGTTCAAATGGATAGTTCAAGTGTGAAATCATCAGAACTAAAGAAGAGAAAAAAATAATCGCATCATAAAAGAAACACTTCAAGGGACCTTAACAGAGGTTATTAGTATTGACTACCTGGGGTTTAAAAGACCAAATGGCAGCTAGTTTTCTTTACATTGCTTTGTAACAAGGCAAGAGAGAGCAGACATAGGCAGGTCTTTTGTAAATGCATTGAGAAGCCAAGGGAGAAAAAAGTAGCTTGTGAATGTGAATATACTTCACGGCCTATTGATAGACATCCTGGACCCAATTTTAAGTTTCATTTGTGGGGTAAAGGAAGCAACAAGTAATTAGGTATTTAAAAAAAATCCTTTCCAAATGCTATAGAATGTCCTAAAACAGCAGACTGAAATACTTTGACTTCCTCACGTGTCATTTTAAATTCATTTAATTGAAGGTGGACTGCTTCTTTCTGTGGCGGAAGAAAGTATGTGTTTTCTTTAATTATGATGTAGTGATAGCATTTATATTTAACTATTTTCTGGTGCTCGAAATTGACAACTGGGGTGAGAACCAGATGGCTAGGATCATTGAAATACTTTGAGGCAGAATAAATAGAGCCAGCTCAGAGAATGAAGATCCACACAAACAGATGTGTTCACTGAAAACCCACGGCCAGATTAGACTAAGGATTCTTTTGTGCTCCATTAAGAATAATTCCTGGTAAGAGTTGGATGTATACGCTATCATTAAAAGTCACCAAACTTTTTAGCAGCCTTTCTTTACCAAATGATAATTATCTCTGGTAATTCTATTTATTTTGTGAATTGATCTTATATTTTGCATTTCAAAAAGATGATAGATAGATAGATAGATAGATAGATAGATAGATAGATAGATAGATAGATGATAGATAGGTGGATAGATAGATAGATAAATATATAGATAGATTTATGATCTTCTCTAGAAAAACAAAAGGTTATAAAGGTATGCAAGGGTAGATGATGTATCCCAGATTATGCTATTTTGTCAACATGTTTTAATAATGTTAATGTTAAAATGCTTAATAGAAGAGAATATAAGAAATGTTTAATACCTCATGTGTGTATCCAAAGTACCATTTTCATATATCTGTTAGAGATGTAATAATTTAGGATAATCAGTAATCAACTGTATATTTTATAACACTGCTTTAAGTTCTATGGATGTGTATATATTATTTGAAGTTAAATGTGTCTTCATATCCCTATTAGTTATCCATTTGGCATTTCATCTTGAAGTACTGTGTTGTACGGGAATTATCCAGAGATGTCAAATAATATAATGGCAATGAGATTTATTTGAACAAACAAACAAAAAAAACATTTCTGGTGTGTGTGTGTATGTGTGTGTGTGTAATGTGATTATTGGGTATTTTTTTTTAGGTCATAACAGATATGTAGAGACAAGAAAACAAATTAGTCTTTTCTACTTTCTACTTTTTTCCTTCTTCATATGGTAATCAAGATGATGTTACCAGCCTTGCACAAAACAGACATTTCCCACTGACGGGTGTCACTGACGCTCAAATAAGATTAGTTGAAGCTTTGTATCACTACAATATTGCCTTCTTTTTTGATTTTAAACGTATTTTCCTCCAAGAATAGAGAAAAACAGGACAATTTGAATATTAAATCCTACTTGCAATTGAAAAAAATAAGAAAGGTGGATTTAGAGAGTTTATTAAAGGAAGTTCATTTGGAAGCATGTAACAACCTTGATGAATTAGAAGTGATTAGAAGTTCAAAAAGTTGTCCAGGATAGTCTACTATTATTGAGAAGACAGAACTAAATCGGTTTTTCATACTAGTCACCTTTGGTTTTCTGGTCCTTGGTCCCTAGGAATAGAAAAGATTTAGCATAGAAAATAGATGTCATATGTATGCATCTAAATTGAAATTGCAAAGGATTATTTTCCTGCACAGAAAATAGAAACTGTGAGCAAAGAAAATTAATACAAAATTTAAAGGAATAAGGAATTGGAAAAGGAAAATTTCCCTGAACTTCTCTAATGTGTGATGGTAAATTCAAAATCACAGCTGTGCAGTAGTCACCTTCACCTCTCAATGTAGAGGAAGAAATACATGGATGTAAGTTTACGCCTTTTGTTTTCAGAAAGAATGAGGGATATTATTTTCATGGTTTTACTCTGTGCTATGAAACATAACCTATTTCTAATTCACTCAAGGAACAGCCAATTTACACAACAGCTGGAAAGTGAAAATTACAGAAACTTTATTGGATCAGCTGACTTCTGAGAAAGGCATTTCATACCCCTCCAGCTGATGCAATACAAAGATCAAATTGGCAGCTGTATTTTAGGGAAAATATGTCATGACAGATACATGTAAGAAAAGGACAAATCCACAAAAACAATCTCATGTAAATGAATCGCTTTTATGAGACGCCTGAAGAATTTGTCAGTAAATGGTTAAATACCTTTTCCTCAATATTTAGAATGCCTTTGCACCCAGTGCAGCTACAACACAATGTGATGAAAGAAAGTTTTAGAATTTTCTCATAAGAACAGAGCTTATCAATCAGGGTTGCATAATAATTAAATTCTCAGAGAGCTGTATGATAAAATCTACACAAAAGCAAATAAGACAAAAAATGGGGGACAAACACATCAGGCACCTACAGCTTGTAAAAAGTTGGGGCATATTCTGACTTCACACTTTAGAAGTATGCAGAATATAAACCTATTTTCAAAATGACTTTGGCACCTTTGCCACATCATCTATTGTATTGAATTCATCATGAGATAAATGCCATTACTGTGAACGAGGTTCCATTATTTATTCTAATTACACTAATAATGAAATGATAACATAGAATTTAAATTTCTTCTTCAAGAGCACTCAGTAAGTGGCAAAGAAAGGAATGAAACCCATATCATTAAGATGCTAAAAGTTGGATGTTTAGTCATATTTTACGATAGTTACCCAGTATTAAATCAATTGACCTTTAATGAGGAGATTTCAAAGGAATCCCAGTTCCATGAGGCAACTGTGTTTGAATGTTTTAATAATTCAGACCTGATTTTGTCACCCCTACTGATTTCCCTTAGCAACAAATGTTAAGAGCCATACAGCTTCACTCCAATTCCTCCTTTAAATGATATTTATTCAGATATCCAGTAGAGTGTTGTCAAATTAATTCTAATTTTCTGGCTCTTAATATATGTAAAACTCTTAGTATTTGGCACATAACAAGTGATCAATACAAACTTTATTTCATGATATTATTGATGTTATTATCATTATATACAAAATTGTGATAAAATGTACTCACTTGGGTAAAATCTCTAATATAGAACATGAGACATAGTAATCATTTAATCAATGTAAAGCAATTAATACGTTGATTAACCCCATGGGAGAATTTTTTTTCAATTTCCACATGTAATAGTTTCTGACACAACACATCAGTCAGACTTTATAGTTCTGTCTTAGCAGAAGAGAGATTTTGTTGTTTATATCTCTTTCCGAGAAAAAAAAAAAAAGTGACCTCAGACTTTGCAATGTAGGCCATTCTATTCTATTATGCACAGGAAAAAAACAAAGTCTGCTGTGATGCCATGGTAAATGTGTCTTTCCATGGCATAAGTCATTTGTTCTCCATACCCACTAGTAGATCAGTCGCAGAGCTTCAGCTATGAATGGTTGTCACGGTAGAAATTCTTTGGATTGTCTTTAGGCTTCACAGCTGCAGCATTTCAAGGGATACTTTCTCATGAACACCAAAGTGTGAATCTCTATGGTGAAGGGCAATTGCATTTTACTGAGAATTTTTACCATTTTATCATGAGATTCTGTAGATTTTTTTCTTTTGCTTTCCCTGTCATTCGATCAACTGACTAAATTAACTGACACTAAGTTTCATCAGCTAACAGAGGTGGAGGAATTACATGACAAGGAAAGGTTTATTGTAAGATTTGATGTACACTGGTAGCATGCACACACAAAAATATCATATGCATTCATGTGAAACCAGTGTGGGAAAATAACAGTAAAACAAAAACACTGGATATTTGGTTTAGTGTTTCTTTCTTTTTTAAAATTTTATAACTGCCATGAATCCAAGCCAAATATTGATCCTGTGATCTCTTTTATTACCTCAGGGGTAATTTTAAGCATGTAATTACATTATAATTGGTCTTCATGCAAATGGGCCATGGAAATTATCAACATTTTTTCTGTGCTGGGAAAGGAGTTGTATCATGCTTAACATTATGATAATATCAACCATCCTCTTTCTTTTACACTTATTTCTGTGCTATCATAAACATAGAAAATGTATGTAACTATGGAAACATTATTTTAAAATAGTAAACACAATACTATTAAATTTTGCTTCCAAAATATAAGTATAATCCTTTTAAAAATAGTCAATTATTTGTATGTGTGTGCATATGTATAGTGTATGTATGAGTGCATATATAGGTGTAGGTACGCAAGTAGATGCCAGAGGTAATTGTCAATGGTCTCGCTCTATTATTCCCAACCTCACTTTTAAAAATTTATTTTGTTTGTCAGTCCTAAACAGAATATCTATACCATACCTCATTTCCATAGCTCAGGTATCATCTCAGAAGAAGGGATGGAAATATCGGAGTCAGAAGTAATGGATAACTTTAATGGAACGCTTTCCTAGACACATCAGGGAAGCTTCACATATTACTCCATTTCATTTGGCAAATTCCAAAGTCATTTAACACATAGCTGTATTAATATGTATGATAACCAACACACCTATGACTCCAATTCCAGATGACTTCTTGGTTGAAAAGAATAAATTGACAATATTATATTTTCAAATCAAGTATAGGTAGAAAGACTATCTCTAAGGAATGGATTTGTTACCCCTTTCTAGAAACAGGAAGTATAGTACAGAATGAAGGTCCACATAGGAGATGGACCAGAGTTATTTAGTAAGCCAAGAATGTGGGAGGAAATGTAAGCAATAATGTTTGTTGTGGATTTGGGAGAGTAAACAGGTGAGACAACATAAGCATGTATAGAATTGACCAGCTTAAATAATGTCAGAAGCTCATGAGGTAGAAAATGCAGCTCCTAGATGCCTGATGCCAGGATGTTTAGTGAAGATAGATAGTAGCTTAGAACTTAAGTACCTCTGATAAAGAATATGGTTGGCCTATAGGATCTGGATTTCTCAGTTTGCAAATGAAAGCAGTGCTATCTTGGTATTGGTTTGCTATTTCTTGGAAGTAGTTACCCCTGAAAGTTGCAGCAAAGGAATGTGTGAAATCATGGGAATACAGAAAATCAAAGCCCTTACTAATGAAAGTATGTATTCATTGCAAGAAAAACACTTCACATATATAGCAGGTTTGTGAGATCCTCTAGTGAAAAACTGTTTATCTGTTACCACATATTTAGCCAGAATATAAAATCTCACCCTGGAACATATTGGTGAAATTATTAAGGCCATTCCACGTAGTTAAAAGATTTATTTAATGGCGTAACTTACAAATGAAGGAATACGTAGGTTGAGGGTTCTGGGAAAGATGCAGCAGTAGTCCAGCGATGTTCTCTGGAGTACTATCCTCTGTCCACTTCTAGCTTCTGGGCTCCCAGCAGCAAGAGAATGCAGCACATCCCGATCTAGGGTCTTCAGGCTCTCCCTTGGCCCTGCCTGGTGGGCGTGATAGTTACTAAAACTCAATGGGGGTTGGAACTTCAAGACCAAAGCTAGAATGGCTACCCACTACAGGAACGCAGTTATAAATATTTAGTTTATTCTATGGCCTAGATTTTACTGCTGCTAAAACTTCATTACTCTTAAAATATATAAAACATATTTGGGAAAAAAGCAAAAGACCAGTGTCAAATTCTACTATAATCAGCAACATTTTTAGAGTGCTTCTGATTTAACAAGTCTTTGTAAATGCTGACTGGTAATTGACTGGTATGCACTTCAAATGGCATGTTGGACTCATTCTGAACTGGTTAAATACTACACTCCTCTGTTGCCTGACCTCATTTCCTAAGTCTCAAATCTTCTTCTTAGAGTCTTTATGTCTGTTTCAGCTCAACACCATGATGTTTAGGAGAGCAAATAAATAGTCAGTCTGACAGCAACCATTCATTAAGACACAGGAGGGCACATAACACAGATTGAATCACAATATATAACAAGAACCAAGCTGAATTACTATTGCCAAAATGAGTGTAAGCAACAGGCTTAACTTTAAGGATGAGCAAATTCAAGCTGTTTTCATTTTAAAGATTATTTTTGGAATAATAAACTCAGAAGATTCCCTTAACTTTTAGAAATTAGATTATCTCTGAGGAAATTTGAATGCATTAGATTTAAGTTTACTTCCTATGATTTTATTCAGTTGTGCGTTTATAAAGGCTGATTTATGTTTTGCAAAATTTTTGCAATTTGTTAAGAAAATATTTCATTAAAAAAGGAAAAATGTAAGGAAAGTAAATTCAGCAGTGGAACTTAATAATTATTTTTAATTTAATTTAATTTTTTTTTTTTTTTGGTTTTTCGAGACAGGGTTTCTCTGTGTAGCTTTGCGCCTCTCCTGGAGCTCACTTGGTAGCCCAGGCTGGCCTTGAACTCACAGAGATCCGCCTGCCTCTGCCTCCCGAGTGCTGGGATTAAAGGAGTGCGCCACCATTAATTTAATTTTTATGTGTGAGTGCTAGCATGTATGTCAATGCACCATATGCATACCTGGTACTTGAGATGGCCAGAAGAGGTGGTTGGATCCCCTAGAATGAGTATAGATATGTATAAGTTACCATGCTATTGCTAGAACTTGAAACCTTGTCCTCTTAAATGCTAAGCTAATCTCTCCAGCCCCACTTTAATAATTATTAAATGCATCACTTTTATGTATTTACATTAAGAAATGCTTATTTCTTTCCAAAATGAAACTGAGGTTTAGGAGTTTTGAGGGCAGAGATATTTTATAATTACAGTCTTTCAGCTTGCCCAGCTAGCATAAAATGTGTATGTTGTACTTTTCAAATGAGTCCACACACTTTTAATATCCATTAGTTAGAGAATGTGTTAATCCAACTGACAGCGAGAAACAGTTTAAAGGAAGATTATATTTATTTAGACTCATAGATTCAGATATTTCAAATTTGCTACATTGTTTCTGGACTGTGATGAGGCAGAATGTCACAATAGAAAGGTGTGGTAAAATAGCCTCTCATATCATAGAAGTCAAAATTAGAAACAGACAGACAGCAGTAGCCAAGAACAAGGTAGCACCTTCAACAGTGTACCCCAAATATCCTATTTCCTCAAACTTGGCTATTCCTTCCAGAGCCTCACCACCTCCAAATAGTCTATTCAAATTTTGAATCTATCAATGGGACAAACTGTTTATTGGATCACAGAATTCATGATATTAATGTTTGTAGAAGCAAACAACATCATAAATACATTGCTCAAATCAATCATAGTGAAAATCAAAGTAAGCTGCCACAACTTGTTAACCAACAAGAGTAAGAGTTCATGTCATGTTCAACAGCCTTGAAGCCAAATCAAGAGATGAGCATATACAACTCCTCTCTTTCCTAGCAACACACTCTATGTTCTGGAACTGGGCATTAATTCTATCAATGTAAGCAGGGTGATTTCAGTGATTCTTCTGTTCAATAAATGATAGTCATAAATGAAATAGTGATATAATAATAAGTTGCTATGTTGAGTGTTTAAATAGACTAAATCTACTGAACAGAGTGGATATTTACTAAGACTAAACATACTACATTTATGTAAGACATTGAATTCCAAACACAGTAAAATCATCAACAAAGTAGGAAATCATTGCTTCTTATGTCATATGATATACGGATCAATTCATTCTGGGAATTCTCACAAGTTACTATCAATTTGGGGTAAAATAAGCCATTTAATTAGTCTTTTACTTACTGGATTGTTCTTGTTTTTTAGATTCTTTTTGTTTACATTTATTTATCTATTTATTTATAGGGGAGGGGCATTGTGCCATAGTCTACACATGGATATCAGAGGTCAACATGAGGGAGTTGGTTTTCTTCTTTCACAAAGTGAGTTCCAGGGATTAAACTCAGGTAATCAAGCTTATTGTCAGATTACTTTACCTGATAACCCATTTCAGCATTCACCTCCCTCAATTATTTTTACAGCTACATAAGTACATAGGAAATGTGATTATGCTGCATACATATAGTAAGAATGAGCTGAGATTAACTCTACAAATAGTGGACTTAATCATCTTTATGTAGTTGTAAAATCTGGTTTTGTATCCCAGATACACTGTAGTATGTTAAGAAGAAAATACTGCTTTGACTTGAACAATGTGAAGTAAAAGAAGAATAAAAGTAATGTAATTCTTCTACATTAAACCTTCCCATGGTTCATCAAAGTTTTAAAATGTTATTTCCCTTTCCACTATGGAACTTCTGATCATTTTTTGCCATGAATTCCCTTGGCTTCCTGTGCTTCTGTCAATATGTCACATGCATCAATATGAGTGTCTTTTCTTGAACATCATATATTTTTCTATTATAGTACTTTGTAGTAACATTATATATTTGATAAGACTAATTATTGTTTAGCAATGACATGTTCAATGTTTTTCTTTGCTACTGAATATAAATGTGAAATATCATAATCCAAGCCTATTTTTAAAGGTATATAGTCCATTGTTTTAATGTAATATATTTCATGCTCATGTAATGTGTTGAAATATATTATTATGTGACTTTTTCTGGGGAGACCTTAATAAGTGTCTATTTATCACAAGTAAGACACCAATAGTAGACCAAAGAAATGACTCCACTTAATAGAATTTTAGTGAACCATTGAATTTATTTGCAGTAATGTGCAGGAATGCGAGTGATAATTCCTTACAGGAGCATGGGTGTTTCAAAAATGGCTACATAACCAAAACTTCCAATCCAGCATGGATGACATCTCACAAAAGTTATACATATGGAATGCCCTTGTATGGTATGATGGTTTGAATGAGATGTACCCCATAGTCTTTAGCATTTGAATATGTGATTCATGGTTGGTGGTACTGTTTGGGAACGACTAGGAGGTATGGCCTTGTGGAAAGAATTATGTCTCTGGGGTGGGTTTTGAAAGTAAAAAAGAAAAGGCTTGTCTTCTCCATCTTTGTTCTGTCTGCTTCAAGCTTATGGTTCAAGATGTTATCTCTCAGCATTGTGCTCTTGCTGCTATACCTACTGCTTGGTGCCATGCTTTCCCATCATGATAGACTCTTATCCCTACAGAACCACATCCAAATAAAACTTTTCTTCTATAAACTACCTGAGTCATGGTGCTTTACTACAGCAATAGAAAGTAAGTGATATACATGACATGCAGACGGGTTGGCCAGTCAGAAAGCATAATCTCCAAAGCAATTCTATTGCTTCCACAATCTTGGGGAAAGGGCTTTCGAATTTCAGGAGTTATCAGAGCCTTTGTTTTGCAGACTTACATCTGATGGTAATAGCAGAAGTCATAAAGCCAGCACAGTTGCTTGACAAAGATCCAGAAAAGCTGAGCTACAAGATGGCTGCCATGCTACTTTGGTTTTGATCTTCTCCTGTTGCATACTTGGGGATATTTTAATATTTATACAACCTGGGGATATTGGGTTGTTGGGAAATTTCTTATAAATCATTTATGCCTTCTCCAAGGAATACTGCTTCTCAGCTTCCCCATGGAAGTCATGAACACACTACCCCTCCCACTTTTAGGGAGATATCCTTATCTATTTGAAGGTCTTCCTTGTGCCTGGAAGGTTGCGACATACAAAAATAAGGCAGAGATCTTTTTATGATATTCTGAAATAGTCTTAAAATATCTGCCCTTGCTCTTACTCAGGAACAAGATAATCAAAACAAATTAAACTTAAAAAGGGCAACAAGATTTGGTGGGCTAGAGGAGTTGCCCACACATCTGATTACAAGTCTCTTCCTAATATACATAACATATAAAACAACAAAGTTAGATTAGCTGAAGTTACCTCAGGCCTACACAGGGAATTTTATTGATGGGCAAAGAATGATTTAGAAAACTGATAAAAGAATGAGGTTTTAAGAACTTCCTTCCTAAGAAGTTAACTTATGCAAAGCCACTATGTTGTTACATGAACAAAGAACAAAAGAATGCCATGATTATACATGTAAATAAATTTTAAAAAAGATATAAAATGCAAACATTTTATTATTCCAGAAGTTGGATAATAATTGTAGCAGCATTGGCCTGACCATTAAGAGTTAATAATACACAGATAAGGACATGGCAATCTACCTGGACTGGCTTGGAGGTTTTCTTTCTGTCAGGGGCCTTGATGCTATAAGAGCTGCCAGCCTGAGAACAGACTGTCATATGCCTCTAGATTCTTACAGGTTGAGTTATGCAGTTGATGAGTAAAAATAAATGTGAAAGATAACTCTGTTTTGTCACAGTTTATCAATGATGACTAAAAGATATGCAAGAGGAAGTTGAACATGTGCCTAGAAACAGAAATGATATGATCTATGTTTTGGAACAGCATGAATCTGTCCCTGCTTACTGAATTCTGTAAAAATAAAGAGACATTCGGAATGCCAATCACTCAGGATGCAAAAATCTCCAACAACCAATGACCTGAGTCAACCCTACCTTGCCAATTCCTCACATGATTTTTGGGACCTGGCAATTGCTGGAGCTGTCCCCCAACATTTGTTGACTTTTATCAACCTATGCAGATCTGTATCTGTAAGACCTTAAAGGATGGGGAAGAATGCAGGCTAATGTTGTAGACAATCTTGTGTCAGCTTTAGTATACTTTTATACATGAACGAAACAAAGAAATCAATGATCCAAAGAAGACTGAGTTCAGAAAAATATAATCAGAAAAACATGTAAATAAATGTCAGTAATCACAGGCTCATATTAACAGAGCAGTCCTTTCCCAGAACTTTCTCAGGACAGAATAATTTCAACACAATTGCCTGGCATATACTATAGATTATATCTGGAAAAACATTAAAGTAAGACAGAAGGCCATATTCAGATTCAGGGTGCACTGAAGACAGCACTCAGCATATCCTTTCACCAGATTGGGTTCTATAGCTGTGTTCTGACATCCAATAAAAGTAAACATGTCTTATAAACTGAATGTAAATATTTATCATAGGTTACACAAAATCCCATCCAAGAACAACTCAGGGAACAAAAATGCACTTGAAGTAAACAACCCTTTGCCTTTTTTTCCTGGAGCCTCTCTCATAGTTCCACAAGGCATTGTTCACCATGTCATACTCTTGGCCATGTTCTGACACCTGACCCTTTTTATTTTTTAAAGTAAAAATAACAAGCTTGGTAGATAAAACTGAGGGTTCCCAGGCATTCATTCTCGTTTGGAGCCATAGACAACCTAAGAGAAGTATGAAAAGACATGGTGAATGCAATGCTAGATGCAAAACATTGTGCATGATGCTTTGTCATCAGAAAGGAGGATCCATGCCTTGCAAGGCATCAGCAATACCATTTGCTATTCCTTCTCTGAAAATTCCAGGGAACTGCATAGAAAAAGTCAGAAAACTTCACCCTGGTACCCAGTGATCTAGTTCTTTATAACATAAGGGGCAGAGCAATGGCTACATGTAGGGCTGATGACCTTGAGAATGCCAGTGAGCCCAAGTAGTACATCTCCATTGGGGTAAATTTTAAAATTTTGAAGTAAATAAGGTAATAACAAGAATAACTCAGGGAGCAGTTCCCACTTTTATTTTTTAAAAGTTGTTTCTTAAGGGTTCACTGTATACATTCTACAAATGTTTGACCTTATAGGTTAAAAGCCATCCTAGTGATGCATTGAATTTGCCATTCATAACAAAATTTCCTACAATCCCTACCAGTGGAAACTGGAACATTATTAGTTTTTAAATGTGTTTGAATACCTGTAACAGTGAACATCTCTGCAATAAGGTAGAACTAAGAGCTTTTGAGGAGGACAATTATTCTAACTTTGAATATTGAATAGTTAATATTTTATCATATAAGATTTAACCTCTTGTGACCTCCACCCCAAAAAAGGAAAAAAAAATAAGCAAGTACAATTTGTGCAGTTCCTATACTCAATGGAGCATGGCCAAACTCCCAGTCTCTAGCCTCTTAAAGTAAACTGAGTCCTTCCTCACCCACACTCCCACTAGAAGCCCTCAATTATAAAGTCTGCACCACCGCTTGAAGCCATGTTGATGTCTCTCCTTTATTTTGAAATACCTTTTAAGTTGTCGATTAGCTCTTCCTGCAAAAGATTGACCCTGAGAATTATATGGAATGTCTGTGTTGTGGGTTATATCAAATTCTTGACAAAATTCCTGAAAAGGCTTGGCAATGTGTATAAGACCATTGTTAATTTTTAATATTTTATAGCGGCATAAAATAGCAGAAGCCAGTGTTAAGTTAGCTGAAGTATTTAACATAAAATTTTAATTTTTTTCATAGAGAATACAAATTTAAAGGATTAATCCATTTTTTATTTTTATCAGAGTTTTTAGCATATTATGATGATGATGATGATGATGATTAATGAAAGCAAGAGGAGAAAGTGGTAACAATAAACTTTTGCCATAAAGTTGGGCTCATCATTATTTGTTTCCATTTATCTGTCTATCTATCTATCTATCTATCTATCTATCTATCTATCTATCTATCTATCTATCATTTCTGTCAATGGTCGAGGCATTGTCTGCTCTTGGAGGGCAGAGGGTCATAGCCAGAGTTAACTCTTGAGTATGTGAAGGCCCAATATGAGCACAGAGGTGATTGTAATCATTAATATCTCCTTTACTTGAAAGGGATGCATGGCAGTCTGGCATGCTGCATTAATCTAACATAATTCTCATGTGCCAGTTGCTTAACAATAAGTATTTTTGACTCCCCATCAACCATCAGGCAACTTACTGCCTGTAAAAGACAAGAAACAAAAACTTGATGTGGCTTATCAGAACACTGTCTAATTTTAGAAAGTTTCTGTCTCTTTTCCATAATCTGGTAACCCATGTCATGCATCCTTACTCACAGAAAGCAAAGGAACTCCCTTTAGGAACAGCAGCACATCATCATCTCTCTTCCCCAATTCATTACAATCATCATATAGTCCTCAGGTAGAGGAGGATATAATATTTCAGGTTGAGGAGTGGATGCCAAGGACATTCGTCTTCGAGTGGAACTGACATTTTTACTTTTGATTTTGCTCCACTCAGTCCTGTCCGACCTTGCACTAGAAAAACTTTCTTTTTAGTTTGTAAGATTTTTTTCTTGTGTTTCATTTTTTGGCTTATAATTATGTAAAGAATCAGTCACAGTCTTTTCTAAATCCTTTGGCTTGTCCCCATTTATTGTTTGTATCACCATATGGACCAATGCCCAAGTCACTCAGAATTGTACCATAATACTTTCTCTTGGCTATGTTTTCCTTAATTTGATTCCATACTCAGGGAACTAGTGTGCCCTTTACAGGAAACGAAGGATTTTATTCTGTTATTAAATTCCAACATTCTTACAGTTGCACATCAGACATTGCAGTACTACTCTTAAAAAATGATGCAATATATGGTGCCACTTTTTCACTTTTAGTCCCATAGTAAACCCTGCTTACCTTTTTCTGTAGGAGTCCTTGAATCCTCTTGTAGCTTTACATCCATGTCCCCATTCCAGCATAATGTGTCGACTTATATAGATCTGTGTTTGCGAGACCTGGGACCTGAGGACCTTGAAGAATGGGGCCAACTATGTTCTAATGCTGTAGACAACCTTACTTCAGTTTCAGTGTACTTTTATACATAAATAAAAGAAAGAAAGCAATGATCCAAGGAAGGTCAAGATCAGAAAAAAATATCAGAAAAACATGTAAATTATATCAGTAAGTACATGCTACATATTAGCAGAGCAGCCCTTTTCCAGTACTGTTTCAGGACAGACCAATTTAAACACAATTGCCTGGCATGTGCTGTAGATTATATCAAGAAAACATGAAATAAAGTAAGATAAAAGGCCATATCTAGATTCAGGGTGCACTGAGAACAGCAAATAGCATATCCTTTCATTGCATTTGTTTCTAAGGCTGTGTTCTGACATCCAATAAAAATAAATATGTCTTATAAATTGAATGCAAATTTTTGTCACAGAATGCACGAAATCCTGTCCAAGAACAACCCAGGGGACAAAATGCACTTGAAGTAAAAATCCCTCTGCTTGTTTTTCCTGGAGCATCTCTCATGGTTCCCTAAGGCATCATTTAACATGCGTCGTTCATTTGACCGTGTTCTGACAAGCCTTGTAAGTGTTGTTTGATTCGTTACTTAGTCTTATGATCTTCCTTCCTTCCTCTAGGAGGGAATGCAGTAAATTGTAAGAAATTGACTCATAACAGAAATGCATTACTGTTTATGAATCACTTTGAGGCATATAGGTCATGGTAATAGTACTTGGAGATGTATGATATAAAGTAAAAGAGGTAAAAATGTCAATACTTGTTCCTATTCCCAAGCCACCTAAAGTGTTAAAATATAAACTTAGAGTAAAACAGGATGTTATATGAATATTTGTGGTGGTGTTTAAGGATGAGAAAAGACAAGAATGAAAGACCCTAGTTGGAGAACATTTAAGATCCCTCTAACATTGACAAATACCACTCCCAATATAAAATGCAATTATCCATCACATTTCAGAACATATAAGCTTAAGTCAGTAAATTATATAAACAAACAAAAGGCTAATTTATTAACAGCTGAGAAAATTAGAATATAAATCTTAAGCAGAAAAAATAATCTGTTATGTTTTATTTGCCAAATAGAATGTAACTATTTTATTTGTGTTTATTTGCTCTTTACATTCTATATATTGTCTCTAGAAATATCAAACTGCTTTAGAACAAGGCAGATTTCTAATGTGACACCAAAATAAAGATCTGCTTTTATTTCTAGGATTTTTTTCCACCAGAAACCTGTTTGGTCACACTTAAAAAATGACAACTGCTGCTGCAGGAAATGTCAAGGAGATTAGAAAACTGGGGTGGTTGATGTTAAAGAGGAGGGAAGAAAACACCAATTGTAGTTTTTTCCAATTTACTCAAACACCTGGAAGGCTTTTTCAGTACAAACTGAATGGAAGACACACTTCTAGTCAGCTGTCTGTATTTGTACACTGCACATTAATCAATCCATACATGCTGCATCACTGAGATACTTCTTTGTATTATCTCTGGTGCTAAACAATTATACAGAGAAAAATACATCGACTTCATACTGTAGGATATTTAATAATGGCTGTTTTGTGCCATTATTTAAGAATTTTCCAAAGGATTCACAAAATGTCATGACTTCTTGCATGTTTTGTTCAGAAGAGCTGGAAGTTTTTTGTCTTTTGATGTAGACTTGCATCCCCACTCATTTCATTTTCTCAGTTCATCAGACCACAGTGATTATGTTGCCCCTTCCTCACCACACACATTGCTGCTTACAGAGAACGTGGGTTCAACTCCATGAAGACCTTTCAAGTACTAGCATCCTAGCCATAATCAGGGATTCAAGGATGGAGATTTTAACCAGCTCCTTAAACTAAAGATGCCAGAGAAGGTATTTCTATATATTACCAAATAACTGCTGGTTACCAGAGAACTACTATATGAAGTTGTGATGTTTTACAGATGAAGGGGAGCTGGAGAAGTGGCCCAGCTTTTAAAAGCACACTGGCTGCTCTCCCAGAGGTCTTGAGTTCAATTCTCAGGAACCACATGGGGCCTCACAACCATCTGAATAAAGAAGTAGGAAATGAAATGTTCTTACTTTCAAAACTGAATACGTTAATTTAGTCAAGCAAAAGTTTTCAGAGACTTTTCAACATTAAAAAAAATGTTAAATTATTCAGGTGAGATGATTTGTGAGTATTTTGACCAGGAGTTGGTGATTTAAGAAAAGGAAATGTTGGTTCACCAAACATAAGTTTGAGTTTTTACAGTAGATTTTGCATTTTCTGGGTAACTTTATTTGACTGATAGTTCAGATCTTTAAGACTATCTCTCTGAGATTCTTCTTTACAAATTTAGAAAAAGAGTGTTTGTGTTTGAACAATTAGGTAAAACAATAGCCACAAGAAAACTGCATGGAGTGACATTTGTACAATGATGTGCGTGGCAGTGCTAGCACTTAAGCATATTGCACACATTTCTTCCAGATAACATATCCAGAGCTACCACATTGGCAGCTTTAAATTTGCGATCATGGAATTATTCACATTGTGAAAATAGGTCAACACTACAAATCTGGGCTTTATTTTCTTCTAGATAATCAATTGTTAGGCATTTTCCAGTATACTATGTGAATGCCTTCTCTGCTGCTGCTGCAACGAATCCAATTGAGCCAAATTAAAAAGTAAATGGCAGGTTTACTTAGGGATTAGTCACTGACAGGCCAGTTCAGCCTCACAGTAGGAGGTCCATGTAGTTTGCAGCTGGAGTGAGTTAGGAGCCTTTTGTAGAGAAGTATGGGAGCCAGCGACATGCTTGATTAGGTATTGGGCTGGGTTAGGGGTCCAGTAAATGTGACCTGAGTCCTTTGGAATCCGGAACTAAGTGTCCGTTTTATGCAGTGTTTTACGTGGATTTTTGTAAGCACGGGATTCTGGTGCAAACCTCTTTGTCCAGTTCACAGACTTCTGCAACAGCCAGCTTCTTACTGGAAGCCGGATGGGGTGGGCAGGGATCTTTTTGTCCAGAAACCTCCAGCTTAACATCCGGACATCTTTGGGTATAGGGGTGCCAAATCAAGTCTATTTCCAGCTGTGTAGGGACTTGGAAGGGAGAGGGTGTCGGGAGTAGGCAGGGTTGTGGGCACAGAGATAAAGGCGTGAAGGAGCATTTGGTGAATGGCCACTCTAGAAACCTTGTGGATGCATTCCTGTAGAGAGCAGAGGAGGCAAGGTGCTAGGAGAAAAAAAGTAGACAGATAATTACCACCAGCCCTTAATAGACAGA
The DNA here is from genome assembly GCF_049852395.1 of Peromyscus maniculatus bairdii. Lineage (NCBI taxonomy): Eukaryota > Metazoa > Chordata > Mammalia > Rodentia > Cricetidae > Peromyscus > Peromyscus maniculatus. The sequence goes on from NC_134875.1 coordinate 103,765,333, forward strand.
TTATTACCATCGGCCTTATAAACAGGATTAGTCATGGAGAAAGTGTGCAAAGGAGATGTTTGAACAATTAGGTAAAACAAGTTTAAAAAAAAAATTCATGTGCCCTGCTTGTATTGGCAAAGTTATCCCATTCCATTTGCTCTCTGCCACAGTTCTTTTTGGAAGAAAATTGTTACAGTCTGCATTCAAAAAGTGGGATGGTAAATTCCAATTTCTTGAGGACTGAGGTCTAGTGAAATTGTTCTTCCATATCAGCTGACTTTCCACTATTACTCTTTCGTATAGCTATTTGATCATTCATTTCTATTTGCATGGATACATTCATAACTAATATTTCACTCATTTGTGTGTGTCTGCATGTGTTTCTCAATTTAGTCTTGCTTTAATGGTTGGATATGATGGTATTAAATACTTTTCTTCTCATTCTGACAAAATATCTGAGAGAAAAAACTAAGGGAGGAAGAATTTATTTTGGTTCATATTTTCAGATATCAGGCCATCATGATATGGCAGTAGGTATTCATAGTGTAGCAAATTTTATCTAAACAACAACAGAAATATTCTTAGATTGGCTTATTTGTCCATCTGATGTTTTTATTCATGTGTTTGTGGAATATTGCATTCATTAAATTTCGTTTGCCAGACTCACTTGATATATTCTCCTCCCCAGCCACTTCTTCAAGCAGTATTCATTATATTACTTAAGAAAATTATTGTCAAATGTGTTCATTAATATATAGTATTCTTGATTATAATCTATCTCAATTAATAGAGGTAGGAAATTCATGTATGCATTCTAAACCATTTTAAAACATATTGAAAGGTTGGAACACTTCTTGCATGAGTTTGATTCCCTACACCCACATGTCAGCTCAAAACCACCTGTAACTCCAGTTCCAGGGCATTCGACATCCTCTTCTGATCTTTGGGACTACTAGGTAAGTATGTAGTGCACATAGAGATGTGCAGGTTAAAGCCACTCATACACATAAAATAAAAGATATCTAAAAAGATACCACTGAGGGTTTTTTATTTAGTGTTAGCTGTCTACAGTCATGAGGCTTATCCTTAAGAGTTGTTTGTGTCCCCAGTGAGACTCTGTTAGAGAAACCTCAATTTTCATTTGTGAGTGGTTATCAATTAAAGATAACTTCTGGGTTAGGGATGGGAGTTGTCTACTTCTCTCAGCACTGGGAATCCATCTGGCACAGATTTATGGAAGCCCTGTTCATGCTGCCACTGTCTCTATGATTTCATATACACTTTAGTATTGCCCTGTTTAGAATCCTTTGTTTCCTGGGTGTCCTTTATGCATGCTGGCTCTCACACTGTTTCAACCTCTTCTTCCATAGGGTTACTTGAGCCCAGAGGAGAGAGATTTGATAACGACATTCCATTAAGAACTGAGTATTCCAAGGTCTCTCACTCTCTGCACATTGTTTGGCTGTGGGTCTCCATCTGTATTTGTTCCCTTCTGCTGCAGGAGAAAACCTTTCTGATGATGGCTGAATAAGTATAGCAGCATGTAGGAGTCTTTTATTGCTACTTATTTTTAGAACAGTAGTAAGTATTTGCTCTTACTCTATGTCCCTGGCCTATCTAGACTCAGGTTCTTGGCCACCCAATCATTGTTAAGGATAGGTGCTGTCTTACAGAGTGGAATTTTTGGTTTTTCACACTTACGATTCCTTTGCGTGTATATATATAGAGAGAGCTATGTGTTTTTAATGGAACTCCTGTGTATGAGAATATGTGTATCTCTGCATCTCTATGTGTTTCTTGTGCTTTTTCTTTAGCTTTGCTTGCTTTGTCCTATTCCTTTGTTTGTTTGATCTTATATTAATATTATTATTTAGATTCCTGGTTGTTTTCTAAGGAGAGACAGAAAGGGTGGGGATGTGGATGAGGGGGAAGGAAGAAAGATCTTGGAGAAGTTGGGTGAGGGGAAATTGATAAGTAAAAAATATATCCCCTGGTAGTGGGTAACTCTGCCAATGCAATAAGCCAATCAAGCCGAATTAATAAGTCCAAGTTTAATAAATAGAGTAAAGCAACTCTGAGGTGACTCTTGGAAAGGGAGGAGAGAAAATCACATGGCAGGTCTGTCAACCAGGTCTTAAATACCCTGTAGGCGTGGTCTTGAGCAGCCCAGGGGACGAGCTGACCCTTGGTGGGCTTTGTGAGGGGCAGGGTCTAGAATGGGAAGAGTGAGACCAGAGCAGAGATTTCCAACAGAAATGATAATAACTTATATTTTCAATAAAAGAAAAGTAGGAAAGATCTATTAAAATTATTTCTGTGCATACATATCCATCTATATTATATAAAGCTAAAATGAGTTTATATTGATGTATCTAATTCTAATCTAGCATTAAAGGAACTTTTTCTATCTCCTTTATGTGGAACCTCCTATTCATTCTAGTGGTGTAAAGCCTGAATCCCACCAGCTTTATTTATTTTTTTCACTCAGCTTCATTATACCAGTATACCAACTTTAGAACTGTTTTAGAATTGTTTATCTACGTTCGAATGAGTATGGTTTTGTAAAAACCAGCTTACAGTGTTCAGATTTAGCTCCTTTTTTTTAAAATTAGTTTTTGTAGTTTCTAGCCAGAAGATATCTTTTCAAAGGAAAAAAAAAGACCTGGTTTTGAAGCATATGGCATTATGATCTTTATTTGTACACTTTTTTCTTTGTCAAGTAGGCTATGAACTCCATAAGATCAGAGAAACCTGGCCTGTATTACTATATATTCAAACTCTGACTTCAAAGAAAATACAAATATACCAGTAACAATGCCAAACATCATCATCATCATCATCATCATCATCATCATCATCATCATCATATTGCCTCAGAATAAAGCATACTTTTATTATTTGACTTTATTCACTTGACTGAGTATAATTAGAAGATCAAAAACATTTCTCTAAAGCATATAAGAATATGCTCTTGTTAAATAAAATGCCAAAGAAATAATTTGTACTGAGAATTGAGACTTGCTACAGACATAGATACTTACACTGAATTATGGCTTTTTTTCTTTCTTTATTTGTAAGAAAGTGATATCTGAGCTTTATAAGGCAAATGAAAATGAATGTGATGATAATCGCCAAGTGAGTGGAACCATGAAGCCAGACCTTGAGACTGTAATGAATTTTATGATTTGTTGTTTATTCAAAATAGTCCAATGATGGAAACCAGAAAATGCTCAACATATTCATTCTCCTCAGTAAGTGTGCTTTAGTATTTTTTTTTTCTTTTTCCTCCAGGAACATCTGTGAGGAATTACTTAGATTCCAGGCATGCTTGAGAGGAATTATGTTGATTAAGTTAACTGAGTGGGGGAGGGATACTCAACTTAAAATTGGGGAGCATCATTCCCTGAGTTGGAATATTAGAATGTATAAAACGAAAAGAGTAACTTGAACAGCATTCAATGCTGTCTTCAGAATCCTGACCAAATATGCAAGATGACCAGGTGTCTCAAACATTAGATGCCTTCACTCCCTTACTATGATGAAACTTTGAACTCCTAGTCTAGATAAACTCTTTCTCCCTTAAGTTACTTTGTCAAGGTAGTTTATCACAGCTACAAGAAAAGAAAACTAAGGCAAAATATCTTTTTATTTCAAAATATTTCCTCTTATATATTTACAAATCATGTTGAACTTATATCCTGAAATTATTACTGATATAATCTGTTATTTTGGACTAATGTTAACAGATACATTCTAGACAATCACCAGGATGAATAATCTTATGCTTTCTTCTGTTTAGTGTTTTTACCTATGAAACATATAAAAATATTTCAGAAGTGTAATTTGAAAGATACACCCTTTTGTGGGCTTTTAAAGTAAATTCTTAGATTTTCATAAGAGAAGATCTGGTACCTAGATCACAATTACTTTAAACTGATGTCTTCCTTGACATTCTTCTATACAGAAATATAGCACCACTTTAATGAAGTAATCTTAATAAATTGTATGGGTTATTGTAGTAATATAAAAATAGACACAAATTTTTTTTGACAAAAATGATACTTTGAATCTTGTAATAGAGGTAGGAAAAAAAATCAAGCAATTGTTTTTAGTAACCACTGAAACTTGAATTTGAGTAACTAAGTTACAATTTTATTTTAGATATAAAAATATCTAGGAACAAATTTGTTGTATTTTAAATATATTTTTTCCCTTAATGGATATATCTTTCTAAGCATCTTCATATTTTCTAAGGCAATATGGCAAAAAAGCTTATAGGTAATTAGAAATCATTTAGTGCTCAATTCCATATAAGATCATTATAGATGTATATACAAGTCTATACCTGTCTCAAAGTTAGAATTCTTACTTACACCAGATGCTCAAGTCAGTTTCCTTCAGATGGTCCTGGATATAAGAAAGAAAATACTTACTTTTTAGACTATAATTTCTTAGGTTATGTAAAAGTTACCTTCCTACATATTTAAGAGAAATTATATAAAACATTTCACCATTTCTTGTGGTCACATGCTATCCTACATGAATTGAATTTCACTATGTAGTGGATATCCAAAAATTATTTTAATCCTTGGCATATATGAGAGTAGCAAGAATGTCCCCCATTTTTGTTGTTGTTGTTGTTGTTGTTATTGTTGTTTCGAGACAGGGTTTCTCTGTGTAGCTTTGGAGCCTGTCCTGGAACTCGCTCTGTAGATCAGACTGGCTTTGAACTCACAGAGATCTGCTTGTTTCTGTCTCCCAAGTGCTGGGATTAAAGGCGTACGCCACCGCTGCCCAATGAATGTCCCTCATTCTTATCTCACTGGACTACTACTTTTGGAAATTCCCAATTGTTTCAATAACCTATTATTTAATACAAGTTTCAATCAATATACTATTAAAGAACATGTGCAAGGCCCCAAGTTCAATGATTAACACCAAAGTAATATATATATGTGATATGTGTGTGTGTGTGTGTGTGTGTGCATGTGTATTGTTCTTTAGTAAGTATTAACTGTACTCAACTAAGAGTTCTTGCTCTCTTTGTTTCATACAGTTTAAGAGTGAAAGGGACTGCAGCCACTTGTGTGCATTTCATTAATACATGACTGGTAATTCATTCTTACTGAAATGCTGAGATTTTAGCAAAGGCTGTCAACTGAAAACACTTTCTTAACATCGCTTAAGTTTACATTGTATGCATCTTGAGAACCATAGAGAAAACCAAAGGGAAACTGTATTGCCTTTCCACACTTTGTCTCAGACATTATGAATCATAATTATTAAACAGAAGCTAATAGACAAAGGTAGTCTTTTCTTAAGAAGAGGAAAATTCAACTTCATGTCTTTTTTTCATTTTTTAAATTTATTTATTAAATTTAATTTTACATATCAGCCACGGATTCCCTTGTTCTCCCCCCTCCCAGCCCACCCCACCCCACCACCCCACCCCTGCCTTCCCCCCAGCCCACCCCCCATTCCCATCTCCTCCAGGGCAAAGACTCCCCTGAGGATTGAGTTCAACCTGGTAAATTCAGTCCAGGCAGGTCCAGTCCCCTCCTCCTATGGTCAGGACCCAGGTGGAGCTCCAGGAGTTGAATTGGTGAAAAAGAGGAGGGTTTGTATGAGCGAGAATTGTCGAGATCAAGGTTGGAAAAAGCACTGGGACAAATATACAAACGAAAGGAAACACATGAACTATGAACCAATAGCTGAAGAGCCCCCAACTGGATCAAGCCCTCCGGATAAATAAGACAGTTGATTAGCTTGATCTGCTTGGGAGGCATCCAGACAGTGGGACCCGGTCCTCTCCTCAGTGCATGAACTGGCAGTTTGGAACCTGGGGCTTATACAGGGACACTTGGCTCAACTTCATGTCTTAATAGCCCAGGTGTCAAATAATTTGTAGTCATGCTTTCAAAGTACCCCACATATATTATTCTTTGGTGTTGATTCTTGTTTCAGATGATAAACTTTCCTGTCTAGATCTGCTATTGTCAAGTGTATACTCTTCCCCTTATCCTGCATCTATGTACTTACGAATATTGTCATATAGTCATCAATAAGATGTTGTAGAATTATATGTTTTCTTGTCAGTATCTTCTGTTCCCCAAATTATGAAACATTGTTGAATTCTGTCGTTTAGGTTATGCTTAAGGAAATAACTTCTTTGATTAGAAAGATTAATAATAATAGCTTTCACTGTTTGTTGCTAATAATAATCTAAAGTCTAACTTTATGACTTCTCAGTATCTACCAGGTACACTGATTAGGTCTTCTGGATATTTGTCCTTATTTCACACAGCATGTGATTCTTTCTGTATTTTTTTTTTGGTTTTGTCTTTATCTATCAGCAGCATCCCATACTCTGCTTTAGATTCTATTCAGCTAATGATATGTCTGGTTGCATATGGTTTGATCAAAAGAGAAATTGTTTTTACAACATAGATACAATTAATGAAAAATTTCTTGTATGTAAATAAAATCACTGTAAAGAATCAAAAGATTGGCTTAGGACTACTATTTACTTTCTGGAGGTGTGTCAGATTTTTAATAAATCATATTTGTAGCTGATATTTGTTGCTCTCATTAGCATTAAAATAGAAAGTGAATTTCCCATGCATTAGTTGCTTTTCTGTCACTTTGGTAAATCACTATGACTAAGGTAAATAGTTTAGGAATAAGATTCCACCATAGTGGTGAGGCATGTCAGCACTAAACTTCAATCAGAAACAAAAGTTTTCCCTGCCATTTTAAATATAAAATCTTTTAAACATTCCGTATTTATAGTTAGAGTATATAAACTTGCTGAGTCCATTTTCAGTTGCTTATATGTATATGGCCTTAGGTCCGACCATTTGGGATTTGATAACCCAACAGAGGCATTGTTCCAGGAGAAGATCCATTTTTCCCCTCTTAGAAATCATTGATTGCATATAGCTCTTCATCTAAGGGTGGAGCCATGTGAGATTGTCCCTATCACTGTTGTGGTGTTGACTAGAGCTCTCATTGAGCATGTCTTGTTTAGGTGGGTTAAGATTCTGTGGGTGCAGTTTCCCTCATTTATAGGAGTCACTATTTTGAAGTATTCTTGGAAATTTTATATATTTATACAATGAAATGTGATCATATATATTCCTTATTTCCCCCTCCAGTTCCATTTCCCCATAGCTCATCTTCACAAAATCATATCCTTTTTTTCTGAGCCTTTATTCTTCCAGTGTAACTGCTTACTGTTGACTTTAATTTTGCTTTCCTACTTGGCACACATTAATATTTTTTAATGATGATTGTGCATAACTTTATGACTTCTACTGATGCCCTCAAATGAAGGGTCACCATAATTATCTATTGTCAGTCAAGCTAAGTATATTACTACTACATAGGAAAATGTACAATGAAAAATTAAACACTCCAATAAGATATGGGGGATCATTCTATTCAGGAATAGTCCAGTCTATGTAGAAGAAGAAATTAAGAAACACTAGACATATTTTAGTGGAAGAAGTAGAGTAATTCTACTTAGCAGAGAGAGGGGAATATTTGTTAAGCATTATTTAGAGGGCTTTGCTTTGTTGATACTGTTAAATTTAAATCTGTATTAAAACAGCATTCATGAGTGGTTTTAGTTTTATCTTATATTCAAAAAGACTTCCTGCCAATATGGTCTGACAGCAACAAAACAAACCACTAGCTGTAAATTCTTAAGATTCTATTTCTTTCTCATATAGAGAACTTCATGTTGTGATCTATCCAATCTGTCATGCCAATTCTCAAGCTATTGCTGTTAGAAGTTGATTTGTAAAATGTTATTATTGGCTTTTAAAAGCCACTACAAATTAATGTTTTCTAACCCCAAGTGCTTCTTCACTGCGCCTCAATAATAAAAATGTAATACTTCTTGTTGGATCTTTTTTCATGACTGTGGAATGTATTGCACACTCTTTGTCACTTTTCAAAGGTATAATTTAATCACAACATCTCTTAATAATGAAGGAGTGTATGAGCTAGTTGAAAAATATAATACATATAATCAGAAAAACTACTTTCTAGACATTTAAGCTCTTTATTGCCTCTAGATGCCTATTGGAATTTCAGCTCAACTGCTCATCACAAAAGAGTATGCCCATGTTCTTATCAAAGCTATGAGGACTGCTGATTCCATGAAATCTATCTACATTTATACTATTTTCCTGCCATTCCCCTACTCTGTGCTTACCAGGTTTCATCTTTTTATTTTTTTATGTATTAAATAACAATTTTTCTTGTCTATACACATTCTTTTCTTCCCCAAACTATGAATAAACTAACGTGTTCCTTCTTGAACTCCTGTATCTTAACACAGTGACTTATAATCATTACCTGTATTCACCTTTGCTCATTGAAAAAAGGATGAGAAAATCATGGAACTATATGATACTTAAGTTTGTCACCAATAATTAAGAAACATTCATTTATTTTTGTGTGAAAAGGGGTGTTTTATTTTTAAATTTATGTTTGCTAACTCATATGCATTCTAAAATTATAAGTTTTTTTTTATGACCTGAACAAGTTAAAGAAGATATTTGTCAACTAGTCATCTGAGGATATTTATATTTATAGTACATAAAGAATGAAAATGGTAAACACCAAAGGGGCAAGTAATCCAAGAATCAAATAAGTGATGGAATAAGAAAACACTTTTCAAATCCTTAGTAATCCCATCTCATCCATGTCATAATGTCCACCACCAAGAAAATAAACAAGAAAAAATTCTACATGGAGAGGGTGCCTGGAAAGAAACCTTTATTGACTACTGGTTGGGATCTATATTTGTTCTACCACTATAGAAATCAGCACTGTAATTGAAGCCTGATGCTTTGTAGACATTACTGAAATTGTCTTGTTCAGTAAGTCATATTAAAACAATGTATCAATGGGTTAGACAGGTTCTCTATAGGGACAGAATTGCTAGAATGAATATATATTTAAAGGTGTTTATTAGGTTGGCTTAGAGGATCTGATCTTGATCCAACAATGGGTGTCTTCATGCTTGAAAGTCTGAGAGGACATTAACTGCTCAATCCAAGAGACTGGATAACTTAGAAGCCACAATTTTCTGTTAAAGACCTGGGGGATTGACTGGTCTTCAGCCTACATTCATAGACCAAAGAGGCCGAGTTTTGATGTCAGTGAAGGATAGCAGTAGCAAAAGCAGGAGCCACTGCCAGAGGGTAGTTAAATTCCAGAAAAGGGTAGATGAATTCACTAGGGATAAAAAAGGACAAATAGGCAAAAAGTAAAAGCATTTCCCTTCAACTTCTTATTTCTGACTAGCTACCCAAAGGTGCTGCTCACATTTAGGTTAGGTCCTCCAATTTCAGTTGACCTAATGAAGAAAATTCCTCAGAGATATGTCCAGAGCCTTGCCTCTAGATCCAGATCTAATCAATTTGACAATCAAGATTAACCATTAAATCCATTTTTAAAATTTATTTTACTCAAAATTATTATGACAACCAAATTATTACAATTTGAAAATTTGTTCTTTGAATTTTTGTTTTATTCCCCCAAATCAATTCATTAAACCCTAATGATTTTTCATATCCTGAGTTTTCACTGTCTGTTCTTTATATAGGCATTGTAACTATCAAACCCAAACATTCACACTTCATGTAGGAGTTACCTTGATTTTTGTAACGTTCTTCAGAAGTTTCTATATTCCCCTTTCCTTAGTGATTTTTTCAACACATACAATATTTTGTTAATATCTGACATAATTTGTGACATTTCCATGTGTCATTTCAAATATTATTATATAAAGACTATTCGTTTTTATCTAAATACTGCAGCAGAACAAATTTAGTTTCCAAAAATAGCTTAAATTCTTCAGTCTCATAAGTTTTTCAGTTAACTAATTGTTTGATTCAAAATTTACTCTTCTGGTTTTTTTTTATATTTCAAGCCATCTTTATTGAATTAAATTTAATTATTAACCCCAAAATATTCAGAGAAATATGTAGAGTAAATCATTTGAAAACATTTTCATTCAAGTGTCATGTTCTGTGCTGAATGGGGAACCCATTAATATTTTTATGAAGGACCACAAAAAGAACTATAAAAACTTGATCTACCAAAAATACTGTCATGTATGAAATGTGTGGTGCTATATCACTATTTTTGTTTTACTCTTCTGATTTTTAAGCAAAAGTTGTCAGTAACAGATACACAATTGAATCAAAGGACAATATATATTAAGCATGTGGTTCTTCCTTTCCTTCATTGAAAAACAAAAAAAATACACTCTATCTTCTTAGAAAAAGAAAATGAATCATTGTGTCAACCATTCAGATTTTGTTTTAAAACATTTTTGTATGTTGGAAAATAATGAAAAGAGTCTCAGAGGGGATACCACCTCCTTCAGTGTTTCTGTTGTTAAGTACATCTCACCTCCCTCAATGCTTGGATGGTACTACAAACTAAGAAATTAAATATGTCTTCTTGGTCGTCAGCCATCATAAGCAAGCAGAAAATTACAGAAACTCAGAAGTGTTTCTCTAAAACCACCTATATCTTATAGAACACCAATTAAAGAAAAGTAATGTGTGTTTAAAGAAATTATATATTTGACCTGTGACACACGCCTTTAATCCCAGCACTCGAGAGGCAGAGCCAGGCGGATCTCTATGAGTTCGAGGCCATCCTGGGCTACCAAGTGAGTTCCAGGAGAGCTGCAAAGCTACACAGAGAAACCCTATCTCGAACCCCCCCAAATAATATATATATATATATTCATCAATGAATTTTGGAAGATTCCATTTAAAAAAGGTATGATTAACCAAAATTAACCTGGTAAGTGGTGATTCTTTCATCTTTAGATTTCACAGTGCTTCCCAATAGAGAATTTGAATACCCATGAAGCATTGCAACATCTTTACCAAAAAGAATTGGTGCTTATTTAGCTGGCTGTAACACATACCCCTTAGTAATTTTCACCCATCTAACCAAAATGAATAACGAAGTGTATTCTCTGTGCTATTTAGATCCCACATGTCTCCACCCACCCAGCTTCTGTTCCACAACCAAAAAGAAACTGCATACATTCTTACATTTTATGGTAGATTTTATTTAGAATTTCGTGCTGTGATGTTAACATATTTTATTTCTCATATGTATGTATCATGTTAAAATTCGCCAACTCTCTCTATAAATTGTCATAATAGCACTTTTCATTTGTAAATTAATCTAGTATCACTCTAGATAGTGTTTATCCATTGATACAATATTATTTAAACTTGTGCATTTATTTTTGAATTACTTTTAATACATTAGTATTCCAAAAAAAAAAAATCAGTGGTCCCCTTCTAAGAAGTCTGGACATATAACTAACCTACTCACCATTAGAGAAGCTGTCTGAGTAATTTGTATGTGCATAAAATGGACAATTCTCACTAGTTTAAAGCCTTCAGCCACCCCTCAAGTTCAGCTTTGAGAGAGAAATATCAGGAACAAGTAGTCTTTACAGATGAGTAAAATGTCAGGAAAGAAATTGATATCACTTGCTCAGAGATGGCTGAAAACTTTTAAAGCCAGAATCTATTTAAAAAATACATTGTGGCAACACCATCAGACATTGGAAATTTCCTGTTCATAGGATTATACATACACAAATCAGTACAAGCTAGAAAAGGAATATGATGCCTAAGTCATAATTGCTTATTTTTCTTCTAATAGAAACTGTCCTGTTCTATTATTTCTCTTCATAAAAATTCATAAACAAACATTATCTATAAGGGTCAGTAGGTAGATAATTATTATGCAGAAATATCAAAGATGGGGAAGGTGTCTGAAGTGATTTGATAATTTCATTATTTAAGAAAGAGCAAGATGTCAACACACTTAGAGGGGTCAGATAGCACGGAAGCTATTGTTCCTTAAATTGTTGTCAAGAAACTTGTTCAAATTGTTTCCTGCAAAGGTAAGGAGGAAAGTCTAAAGTTTGATCTCTTCAAACACAAGAATATAACTAGGGTTTTGGACAAAAAACAAAAATTCTGTTTGAATATGAATTCACTCCTTAATCTGGATAAAAACAATAACATTGTATAATTAAAGTTCAGATTTCTAAAGCAACTTCATTATCTCTACATGGGATAATAAAGGCATTAATTGAACTACCCATTGTACCCAGAGGACACATTCCTCTATCTTAAAGAATTATAAGTTGTCCAATGATTATCTGCAATTGAGAAAATATATAGCTGACTGAAACAACACTAACTTGCCTTTGCTAATAGAACTCAGGATCATTGTGTAGTCATAGATTGGAAATATATGCATCATATGGGTTTTGATAACTGACCTATATCCAAAAATGAATTTCCAGGGTTGTCCTCAGATTACTGTATTTAAAATTCCTCCAAATACTAAATATTTAATCATTTATCAAGTTAATAAGAATGATCATGTTGTAACAAAAGTGTTGATCAGAGTAAGTATAGATGGTAAACAGAGAAAATGCACTGTAATTAACAATGAAGAAGAAATCGTGTTTTTGGGATATTATCTCAAGCAATTTAAGTGTCATTATGCAAAAGAAGATTAAAATCACTCAAAAAAGAAAACTAAGCCATACTTTCTGTTTAGTGTCAGACACGTGTATGAATCCCTTAGATGGAAAATCTCTGAAAGTTTCTTCAGGTTAAGGAGACCTAGAAAATGAAGTGAAACTGACATTGGCTAAGTGGATTTCTTTATTGTCCTCATAGAAGGGAGACAAAAATGACTCAACTATTTTAATAAGCTTGAGTTTCATTTAAAGAATCTTCATGATTCATTTGCATTTACTATTTTCTGTTACAAAACTCATAATACTGCTCCTAAAAGAAGAGACAGAAATGATAATGATGGTACCAACATATAAATATAATGACAGGAAAATTATTTTGAAGAGTTAACCAAGCAGAGATTTTAGACACTAAATGTTAGTTAGCTGGAATGGACACACACACACACGTGGTGGGGGAGGACAGAAACAGACAAAGAGAGAAAACAATAGAATTTATTTTCTTTGCTATTTTAAATATGTTTCTTTTGTGGCAATCACATGTGTTGCTTATCTAAAGCAAAATCCCTGTGAAATAACCTGAAGATTCTTATAAGTAGACCAAATGTAAAACACTGATGTTCTAAAGTTTAGAAGTAAGAAGGCTTTGTTTCTCTGGCTTAGTTAATAAACAAGAGACACTGTTTACTCAATAGTTTTCTTTTCTTCTTGTGAAATGTTATTACAGCAGAAACACTGATTCATTGTCAGTTAATGATGGTGGTTTCTGTCAAATATTATTATTAATACTTTGTTTCAGTATATTTATGTACAAGAAGGTCATATGGCTTGTAGGTGATCTACATTCTGACTTCACAGTTGCTTGGCAGAGGTTTTGCAAGAACCTAGGTAGTTCTTCCATGGGATGCAAGACTCTAGCAATAAAACATATCTTTTTAACCTCCTATCACTCTACTATTTCAGGAATTACCTTTGGAAAATGGCTGATTTCCTTACCTTTCCCATTTGTGTATTAACTAAATAAATAAAACACTGAATAGTAAATAGTCTATGATAGAAAAATCACTAGATGCTATCCATGCTATAACAGACTATAACAAACTCACATGATTATCAAGTAGATTTTGAATAGGCTGTCCTTTTCCACTATGCTATTTTTCCAACTTTTACAATATTTTTACTATAGGTTTGGACATTCCTCAAGGAAAATCCCAAATATTGTATAGCTGTTGTGATGTAGAAATAAATAAAAGAAAATAATTGACATTTTGTTCTGAAACTAGAAGAATATCTTTCCAATTATCAAATTATCTCTTACCTGCTCAATTTCTTTTTATATCAACTTAAAGTATTTGACGAAATTAATATTGGTTACAATTGCAGCAACCTTGGTTTTTTTGCCACATATGGAATTTATTTAGTGAACAAAACATGTACCACCAATGCTATAGTATACTGATATTGTCTGTGTCCTTCTCTTATTAATTTATTTTGTTCTGTTAAGTTTCTTTTGAAATTTTGCATCCCTATATTTTTTCACTACTGTATCTCATATTCATCATTACTTGCATTCTTCTCAAATTCATGTTTCTTTGCCTAGACAAGAAACAGATGAATGACTACATTCTTGTTGTTGTTCTATATGCAGTTGTCTAGATTAGGGCATTCATAATTCTGACACAAACTGTGAGACACAGAAACTTGGTGAAGTCTTGATTTGTCAAGGAGAATCTGGGGACCTCTGGCATTGGCAGATTCTTAGAGTTTGCTAGAAATGGAGATGCTTCCGATCTCACTGTAAACCTACTGAATAAGAATCTACTTAGCTACATTTTAACAAGTTTCATTAGGTAACTGTGTAATTAAATGAAAGCACAAGAAATATTGGATTAGGCAATTAGTCCCCTAAATTATTTTTAGTATTATATAATACTCAGGAAAAAAATTTTAGGTATATTTTCTATAAAATATTCCTATAGTTATATTTTACACTAGGAGTTTGGACTAAGTTGTTCTGATTAATAGATATAATGGACAAGATATTCTAAGGTATGTCTACAATACCAAATGAAAGTTTGCAAAGAGAATACCACAGTGATGCTTTTCTTTAGTGAAGTTATTCATTTGGGGAAATGTCAAAGTTGGTAATGTACTCACTAGTCAAGCATGTGTACCTGAGTTCATATCCCCAGCATGCATGTAAAATCCAAGTATAGTTGTCATACTTACTCTTCTGCTGCTGTAACAAAGGACCATGACCAAGGTAACTAATACAAAACAGCATTTAATTTGAAGCCACACAGAGACCATGGTCATCATGGCAGAATGTTGGAAGCAGGTAGGTAGGCATGTTGTTAGAAGAGTAGCTTAGAATGAACCTGTTGAAACAACAACAGTGAAACAGCACAAAAGCTTTCTGAGACTGATGTGAGCTTTTGAAACATCAATGTCTACCCACAGTGACATACTTCCTCCAACACAGACACACATCCTCTAACTAGGGCATACCTCCTAATCCTTTCCAAAGAGTTCTACCAACTGAGGACCAAGCATTCAAATATATGAGCATGTGGGGGCCATTCTCTTTCAAACCACTTGTGTTATTATATGCATGGAAGGGGAGGTAGGTACATCCGTGGAGTTCTCTGGCCATGCAGTTGAACTAAACAGTGAAAACCAGATTTAGTGTGATTGTGTATAAAAATAATAATAATAATAAGGTGGCAAGTGATCAAAGACATCCAGTATTGACCTCTAGCTTCTACACACATATACACACAAGTGCTTTGCAACTGTGTGCACATGTGCATACACACACACACACACATGCATACACTCATACATATACACCGACAACACTGATCAGCGTTAAATATCAGTCTTTGCAGCATCAATTTGTAAGAATTCTTTTTTTGCTGTTTAGTTTTGTTTTGTTTTGTTTTTTGAGACAGGGTTTCTCTGTGTTGTTTTAGAGCCTGTCCTGGATCTTGCTCTGTAGACCAGGCTGGCCTCAAACTCATAGAGATCTGCCTGGCTCTGCCTCCTGAGTGCTGGGATTATAGGCATGTCATACCATTGCCCTGCTGTAAGAGTTCTTATAAGTAAACTTCTGGCATGTTTTCTTCTTACATATTTTAGCTCCAACAAATCCTAAAGCAAACAAACTGCATCTTAAGACTAAAATGAAAAGATTTAACAGAGCTAAGAATCCCTAACCCAATAGCTATCTTCAACTGATAGCCATTAGCAAATGAAAAATTAGTTTTCTGAAAGGAAGTCTCATTGGGGAAACAAAACACTCTAAATGGTAATCCTCATGTACACCAATAGAAAAAAACACAATAGTATCTTTGTACTTCTTTGTCTCATAATGTTAAGTCAAGAAATATTTTTTTTCTTCTCTACAGGTTCTTTATGTTCATATTCTTGCTTCCAGTTTGGGGATTTTATGAGATTTCTGTTTGTGTGTCTGCATGTATATGCATTTCTTGTGCTTTTTATCTTCTTTTCATCCTTGTTTTTCTTTTTTTTTTGGTGGGGTTGTTGAGACAGGCTTTCTCTCTGCAGCTTCGGAGCCTATCCTAGAACTTGCTCTGTATATCAAGCTGGCCTTAAACTCAGAGATCTACTTGGCTCTGCCTCCTGACTGCTGGATTAAAGGCATGCAGTACCACTTCCAAACTCTTTTGTTTTTTCTTTTGCTCTTTTTCTCATGTGGTTGCTTTGTCATATCCCAATTTGTTTTTATTTTATTTTACTGTTGTTCCTTAGATGCCTGTTTGTTGGATTTATCTCATTTTATATTATTATTATTTCTTAGATGCCTATATTTTTTTAAAAAACGAGACAGAAAAGGTATGGATATGAATGGGAGGAGAGTTCAGGAGGTACTAGAAGAAATACGGGGAGGAAAAATTATAATCAGAATATATTACATACAAAAATCTTTTCAATAAAACAAATAGAAAAGAATCTAGTATGTATTCCTTGGTCATGAACTGAAATGTTCAGAACTGAAATATATTCTTAGCCAGAAGATACTAAAAGTTATTGGGACACAAAAGTGAACTCTTTGGCATCAAAACAAAAGAGGTGACAAGATAATATATGCAGCATATGCATCAAGAGTTTGACCAGGAGACATAACATTTGCTGATGCGATTGTCTGCAGGCAAAGAGGAATATGGCCACTTTAACATTTGCCAAATAAGCCCCATTATTAGGACAAGATAACAGTCAAATATGAATTCCAATTGTCTACCACAAACACCTGTTGACTCTCCAAAACAGTCTAGAAGTCTAATCATAGCTAGGAAGAGTTTGACAGAGTCTAAGTTGTATCTCACATCAGAGAAACCAGGAATAAATAAAGACTTCAGAGTTTGAGTTTGGTGAATTTAAAGCTAATTCTGTAAATATGGGAAATGTTTAAGTAGGATTAGTTTCTAATATAAATGCTTTGATTTACTTTAGTTGATTTTGTCTTAGAATACTAAGAAAACCATTTCTCAGCAAAAGTAGCTATATTTTTTTACTTAGTCTTACAAGGTATTCTTTTCTGACCACATTGTTAAGGGATAATGGGAGGTAGAAAAAGGAAGTTACTACTAATGCATACATTTTATTCTTGGGATGACATACATGCTCTAAAACTAGATAGTGTGGATGGTTGCACAACCATGTGCTTGTGGTTCTCAAATTTCTTAGTGCTGTGGCCCTTTAATACAGTATCTCATGTTGTGGTAACTGCCAACCACAAAATAATTTCCACTGACACTTCATAACTGTAATTAGATACAGTAATAAATCAGAATATAATTATTTGTATTTTCAGGTGGTCTTAGGCAACCCCTGTGATCATGATCCACATGTTGGGAACTACTGCATTAAATCATAATTTAAATAGTGGATTTTATGGTCTGTGAGTTGTAACTCAAGAAACAGTTATTAAATCATATATGGTAGACTGGTAGATTAAATATGAACATCCTGATTGGATGCAAACAGAATTCATCATATTAAGTAAAATAAAGCTCATTTGTTTTTCTCTGATGTTTAAAAATTCAATTGAAGCATGTGTTTTGAGAGTATTTTTATATTTGCTTAAGTCATAATTAGAAAGGGAATGGTTAGGGGATGAAAAGATATTAAGGGGTGAGAAATTGAGAGCATATTAGAGTACTTGTAATAAAAATTAAGAAGAACATACTAGTTTAAAGGATGAAAGATGACGAGCTGTAGTATGTGGAGTTATGGAGAAGGTAGGGAGGCAGGGAAATGAATGAATGAAAATGATGTAAAATTGTTGCAGAATATTGGCTTAACTGTGTAAAGATGTCTTGCATAAATTTAATTATGTGAATATGTGTTGCTGTTTTACCTTGCCTGCCTAAGGCATCTGATTAATTTAATTAAAAAGATGAACAGCCAATAGCAAAGGAGGAGGTGTAGGAGGGATTTATAGGCAGGAAGAGTAATGAAGAGGATGAATTTAGGCTCAGGGAAGAAAGAAAAGGAGACACCAGAGAGACAGCAGGGAGATGCCAGAACAACAGCAGGGGCTAGTACTATAGACATGGTGGAAGCAGGAAAGTAGGACATACAGAAGAAATGAAAGGTAAAAAGTCATGAGGCAAAGCATAGATGAATAGAGATAGGTTAAATTAAATTAAAAGAGCTAATGGGACAAGACTAAGCTGAAGTGGAGAATTCATAATTAATAATAAATATCCATGTCTTTACTTGGGAGGTGGTTGGTGGCCCAAAGAAAATTCCAGCTACAATTGCCACTCAATATGAGGCCCAAATTTCCATATAGGGTCTGAGAAAGGTGAAAAAAAAAATAGACAGGGCTGCTTTAATTGGTGCTGCTGTGCAGCAGAGCACTTGAGCAGTTGGCACGCTAAGTAGCAACTTCTAAGAACCTAGGCGGTTAAATGCAGCTTTGGGTTAAACACAGCTCCCAGTGAAATAAAGCTCTTGACCAGGCCTGTGGGCTTAAAGCTTGATTCTCATGGATCCGGATACAAGGAAGGGGAAAAGACAACCACCATGGCAGAGGGCCTAGCTGCCACCTAGCACTTTTAACGTTTGGCTCAGGTGCTCAGAGAATGCTTCAGGCACAGAGTAAAACAGTTCCAGAATGAAAAAACCTTTAAGCAGGTTACAGTGTGCATAGATACTTAAGAAAGAAAAGAGTGATAAAAACCATTTCAAAATAATTAAGTAAAGTTTTTAAAGAAAGAGTAAAATAATATAAAAGCAATAAGCCATGTAAAGATGAGAAATAAACAGGGAATCTGGATCCTGTATGGCATTTAGTTGACTTTGAATTTTTTGAACCCTGCTGAGCCAAAGGCAGCTGCTGAGATTCATGGGCTTGTAAAAGGAACTGCAGAGATAAACCAGGCTAGATACCTTAGTCTTAAGATTAAAATGGAATTCAGAATGTATTGTGTTTTGGAAGAGATTGGTTATACTTTTGTTTCCATAGGAAATGAAAGGTTGTGGATTTGTTCAAATAGAGAACAAATTTCATTGGAGGAGACACCCTTAAAATCTTGGCTGCAGACATAGAAAAATAAACCTAGAAAAATTATAAGACAGGTGACATATATGGTGATCTCTTGTCATGAGAACAGCTCTGGGACTGGATGAGACAAGATAAATTTTGTTGGTTACACAGTCCTCATGACTTATCATTACATGCCATCCATTCGTATGGCATGGATAGAGCTTTGGTTATACATTCCAAACAAATTTATGAAGTTCACAGTTGTCTTTTACCTGTTCAAACATAAAACAAAAATATCATCTTTGGCTGGCTTGTGTACAATGCACAGTCCATATATCTGTTAACTTTGAAAGTTTTTGTGTTTTCAGAGTAAAGGGACCAGACACCAATGAAAATGGGTGACTCACATGATCCAGCCTTTCAGAGTGCCTCTCTTGCAGTTTCCTCAAAGTTCTGTGTTCAGAACAACTACAAGGCTGCTAGTTGAGATGGTCCAGCCTCACAGACTATTCTAGCTGAGACTCCAGAAAAGCTTTAAACTTTCCTGTTACACAGAGAAGACAAATGTTATAGCTAGTTTTCTTAGGACTTGACCATTATCTCAAATTCCTTGGGAACCCCTGGGGGTGCACTCATCTCCAGACAGCAGGAAGCAGGTTAGAGAACACAATACCCACATTCCCAAGAAGTGGGATGGTGCTTTTCGGTCATTTGGTGTGTTATGGATATTTGTTATCATTTAGTGGGAATATAGGAATGTAGGATAAAAAGACAACTATTCATCTCTAGTACTTTAGATTGTTATGGACTTCTGTATATTGATACAAATTTAATGTTATTTTTGTTATACCATATATATGTTTCTACTCTTGTATAAGATGTTGTACCTATGCAGCTCATTTAAGAATGTAATATAAAGTTCTAGCCCTTGAAATCTATTATTAAAAACTGTTTACGATAATTAAAACTGCAGGTTAGTAGTTAGTTATCTAGAAAAGTCAAACTTGTAGTCATGGTAGATGTGTTTCCAAGTTTAAACAGATATATTTTTTGATATATGGTGATCATCAAATGTTTGAGAGACCTTCCACATATGGCATTTCAGATGTTTCAATAACCTAAGGCTTTTCATGACAGTGAGACTTGTATGATCTACTTCATAAAAAAGATGATGGGCATCAAAAACCTTCCATAGGGAGTTTGCTTTCATTTTGGCAAATCTAGCCATTTGGGCAAAAAATAAAATGTTCTTGCCTCAACTGCTGACAACTAAAAACTGGGCAAGCAGTACACAAAGGTAAAAGAATGCTGAACTTTGCCAAGACAAGGTGGGACAGTCCTTCAAAATTCCTGCTTCACAGAAAAGTCTGTCAGATATCCTAGGCCTGTAGACAAAATATGGATGCCCCAATGCTGCAGAAGAACCTTGGATGATTGTCCAGCCATTTAGCTGCTTCTGTCATTTCTTTAGTTTTGGAAGTTGCTTGCTCTGTACTTCTTGTTTACTCAGATAATATTACATTATTCTCAGGTCTCTGAAAGAGTTGAAGATGAATTAGTTATAGTTATGATTTTCCTTGTTGCCAAATTCAGAAATGAAATTTACAGAAGAGATCTAAAGTTTATAAGGTTGAGAAATAAATATAAAAGCTTAAATTGTTTATATAAGAAAATGTTTTGAGGTCTAAAAAGATAATTTGGGATTAATAATACAAGTTATGATAGAAAATAAATTAGGTACATAACTTTGGACTCACAAAGATAGGATAGATAATGGATTATTTTCTCTGAATTTTCCAAATGCAATGGACTGGATATTGTAAATGTAATCCTTACTTGATAATTGTTCTTATTGTATATAGTCTTCCTATGTGAAAGCTAAAATCTTCCTTTTTATTTATACAAAAGGGGGAAATATTGTGGAATATTTGTTTAACTATGCAAAGATGTGTTGCATCAGTTTAATACATTTCCCACTAATTTTCTCAATGGTGTACTTTTAAGTCAGCAGTCAGAAAAAATGGTAAAACTCTATCTTTTTAAAAATATTTTTGAGACGGGCTCTCTCTATGTAGCACTAGCTGTCTTGGAACTCAGTATGTAGACCAGTATTGACCTGTCAATACTGGAGATAAAATCATATCCTTTTTTTTCCAACATGCAAAAATAGTATATCGATATCTTATCAATCAGGTAATGAATTTCAGTTACAATGTCTACCTGCACTGTTATTATCAGGCAGAATCATGATTCTATGCTTATCAATAATGATACATAGCAGTATATACAAACCTTATATGAACATACTCCATCCAGTGTCAGTCCTTTGATTTAGAGTAAGCTTTGGTTACCTCTCTCCAATAAATAAAGGTAAGCATGTTAAGTTTTCAGCTTCCTGTGATAAAATAGTTTTAACATACTTAGCTCAAGGAATAATCTAACCCAAAGTAACAAATAACTGCTTCCAAAGACCAGATGTCCACTCCTAAGCCATATGGAGATGAGGACATTGTTTTTCCCTGAACATAGTCTTCAGAACCCTTGAAAACCTTGTCTTCTTCCTTTGATGCTTACAGAGTTGCAGTGGGATCAAATGTAAGAAAACTTTAGACTCTGGCATGTCTAATGCTTACATTGTCTACAATCTAATGTAATTGAAATATTCTTCACATTTTTGTCTTTCATATCATCTTGTACAGCTCAGTCTCACAGCAGGCATTTACTACACACTCTTGCTGACTTGTTTCACTTGGGAAGTCTGGGGAGTTATAAAGACACAAGTAGAAGTCATCTAAGGTCAAGGCTTCTATATATACTGAAAATGGTTTCTGGGTGTGAAAAATAATCATGTGTAAGGTATATAATGAAAGCAGAGGTGTGTGTGTGTGTGTGTGTGTGTGTGTGTGTGTGTGTGTGTGTGTGTGCCAAGAGTAATCCTTTCTTACTTTTGGTTTAAAAGCACATTTACATATGTCCATTGCCAATTTCAATACTGATAAAAAGTTAATCTAGCTGGGCATTGGTGGCACACATCTTTAATCCCAGCACTCAGGAGACAGAGCCAGACTGTGAATTCAAGAGGCCAGCCTGATCTAAAGAGCAAGATCCAGGACAGGCACAAAAGTACACAGAAACACCCTGTCTTGAAAACAAACAAACAATTTTTAAAAAGTTAATCTAAAATCTTTTCATTCACTCCACTTGCTAATTTTATTTCCTTCATCTTTGGATACAATAAACTTCTGTCACTTAAAATGCTATTTTACAATAAATGAATGTAATCTAAATGTGAAACACAGTATAAAATACATTTGATTACCTATTCATTATAGTATTTTGAAGCAACAATATACCACCAACAGCATGTATTTCACATATTTCATTTTATGAATGAGAAAGTACAAAGAAGACAGGTAACTAATTATCCCTATGTCAAATATCCAGCAAAGATGAAATATGGATGGGTTTTAGTTCATTGGTACTTGTACATACATCCTAAGCTGTCTTGCATGCTATTGAGTTACTTTACTGTGTCTACAATCATTATTGCATCTCAGGGAACTATAAAGCAGTAATAATGGGAATGTTGTTCTCTGTTCTTCATTAGGGATTCATAGACACTTTTACTTAAACGTCTGTGATTTAGCAAGATACATTTTAAACAGGCAGTTAATTTATTCATTTCCAGGTTTTATAATCAGTATTTTAATCAGTTTTTGAAAATTAATTGTCTATGTATTTTAAGTGTTAGACATCCTATTTTAAATCTATCCACATTAAAAAGAATTGACACATAGGCATTTTAAAAGAAGGACAATGAATTTTTTGTTTGAAAAATATTCCTGGAGAATATATATTCATATATACCGCATACTTCCTTCGGGCAACATTTGGTATAGGCAACATTTAAGACCATGGTGACCAAATTACAAAAGCAAGGTTGCAGTTTTTTACTTCTTTGAAATGAAAGCATTATTCTATCGTTTCCCTTTTCTTTTCTTTTTTCCAACCTTTCACATATATATCCCTAAATATACAAGTACAATCCATTCCACCCATATAACATGATTTGTACGAAATGTAGCATTTTAAATTTCTCAACTGTTGGGGATGTAGTTTGGTTGCTAATGTGCTTGCCTAACAAGACCAGAGCCCTGAATTAAATCTCCATATAACATACTCTTATAATTTCAACAATTAGAAAGTAGAAGCTTCAGGAGTTTAAGATTGTTCTCAGAAATGTAGTGAGGTACATGAGACCCCATCTTAAAAAAAATAAAACTACTCTAAAAATCTTAGGAGCCTTATATTTAAATATTTTCTCAGTTTCTACTTATGGGTGATTATTGTTTCCGAAGTTGTAAACATTATCCAGTATTCTTTGGTGATCAGCAACTTGTGATTCAGAAATAAAATAACAGTACAACCAAACAACAAAAACTTATCTGTCATCAAAAATGAATGTAATACAACAGGTAAATGTACATATTTATAGGTAGTATCTATAACTCTTAGTACAGTTCTATACAAGGGTATTTCTTCTTCCACTTCTTATTGTTTATAAAATACAATCATCTTTCTTTGTTTAATTTATTTTTCTTTCATAAATGGAAATAATGTTCTGGATGTTTCCATTTAATCATCAAAATATGGAGATGCATATTTTAAGAATATTAATAAAGTGTTAATAAAGTATTGAGTCCACAATCAGTTAAATAGTACTATCACACAATTTAGAATCTGCATTGTGTATTTTATGAAGAATATCCGAATAATATTCTGTAATAATATGAGAGTGTCAGGTTATACATAACATCTTTGTTGTGTATTTCCTATAGTAGTATGTCAAACTCTTTTAAAGATATTTCTTAAATATTTTTACTTATTTTTTGAGAACTCCGTTCGGATTCATAGCTCATTTCATTACTAGGTCATTTTGTTTCTTGATTGCTTTGTAAGTTATTTGTATGTTTTGAATTTTAATCTCCTAGGGGATACATAGCTGATAAAGATACTCTCCAAATCCATAGGTACTTCATGGGATGGAGTGCTTCCTTGCTATACTGAAGCTTTATGTTGTTTTTCTTTTATTTTTTTCAGCTATCACAAATCTTCATTTTTGTTTTTTTCTTTATTTCTGAATTAGAATTTAATTGCTATATTTCTTTACTTTTATTGGGTCCCATTTGTTAATTATTGGACCTAATTCCTAAAAAAAAACAGTCCTATTAAGAAAGTCTTTTCCAAAGCCTATGTCTTGTAGGATACTGCCTATGTTTTCTTCTAGAAGTTTTAAGTGTTTCAGGATTTACACTGAGGTCTTTGATGTACTTTGAATTGTTTTTGTGCAGGGTGATAGATATGGATATAATTTTATTCTTCTACATTGTAGGCATGCAGTTTCCCCAGGATCTTTTGTTGAAGATGCATTATTCCTCCACCATATATTTTTGGCATCTTTGTCAACTATAAGATGGCTGTCATTATTTGGACTCAAATTTTTATCTTGTGTTCCATTAATCTATGTGTCTGAGTTTGTGTAGTATCAGACTATTTTATTACTATAGATCGCTGTAATATTCCTTGAAATTTGAAACTTTAATTTCTCTACTATCTTTATTTTTGTTCAGGATTACTTTTATTATCTTGTGTCTTTTGTGCTTCCATGTGAATTTTTGGGTTTTTTTTTCACTTTCTGTGAAGAAGGCCATGGGAATTGTTGTTGAGAATGTATTGATCTCTAAATAGCTTTTTGGAGTATGGTTATTTTTACAATAATAATGGTATCAATCTATGAGCATAAAACGTCTCCATTTTCAAAAGTCCTCCTTGTTCTCTATTTTTAAAGGTTTAAATGTAAATTTCTCAGTTTAGAGGTCTCTCACCTCAGCTCCTGCAACTCAATATGCCTCTTCACCAATGTAGCAATCCAAATCAGTCTAAATCAAGACAAATTAGAAAAAGTTCAGGTTTAATGGGCAAAATCTTCCCGTCCCAGATGTTTTTCTCCCCCCTCCCAAAGGAGACAGCAAGACAGCCCAAAAACCCATGTGTCTGTTTTCTTTTCTGGGAGGCACTTTAAATACACTGTGGGAGTGGTTTTGAGCATCTTTGAGGGAGGAGTCATGTTTGGTGGGCTTTCTGAGATGAGACAGGGTTTGAGGTGATAGGGATGAGGGAGGAGGTTTGAGGTGGCAGTTGCATCAGAACATTATTAATTTGAGGCTATTGTAAACAAGAGTTTTTCCATGTTCTCCTTTTCATTGTTTGTTATTTATAAATAGAAAGGCAACTAATGATTTTTGTAAGTTTTTTTCCCTGCCACTTTGCTGAAAATGTTGATTTTTTTCATGGAATTTCTCAGATCACATATTTATAATATACTATCTGGTTTGTGTGTTCATTTTCTAACACAGATTCTTCTCTTATACAGTACATTCCTACTACTGTTTTCCTTCTCTCCAATTCTTCCAGCTATTCCCACCTCCCCCTCCCCCAGATCTACTCCCCCTCTGCTTTCTCTTCAGAAAAAAAAAATAGAGGAGGCCTCCAAGCCAAACAGAACAAAACATGATGTAATACGTCAAGGCAAAAACTCTCATACTGAGGCTGGACAAGGAAACCAAATAGGAGGGAAAGAGTCCTAAGTACAGACAAACAAGTCAGAGATATACCTGCTCCCATTGTTAATACTCACACAAACACCAAGCTAACAGCCATAACATATATGAAGAGAATATGGTGCAGACTCCTGCAGGCCCCATGCTTGCTACTTCAGTCTCTGTGAGCTGATGTGAGCCCTGATTATTTGATTCATGAGCCATGTTCTGTCTTCCATTCTCCCTTAATCCTACAATCTTCCCCCCATCTCTTCTGCTAGATTCCCCTCTCTGAGAAGAGGGACCCTATGGAGAGCTCTCTGTCTACATTATGTCTGGCTGTGGGCTTCTGTACCAGAAGAAGGCTCTCTGAAAATGAATGGACAAGACTCTGATATGTGAGCACAGACTATCATTAGGAATCATTTCATTGTTTTATGTTTGTTTGTTTTGTTTTGTTTTTTTCCTTTCCAGTTTTAGCCAATCTTGTCTGGTTCTACCTCTGGGCTATCCAGTCTCACAGTCTCCAATATCTGAGCAGTTTTGGATATGGGTTACCTTTTGTAACATGAACCTCAAATTAGACCATTCATTGGTTAGCCACACCCACAAGTTCTGTGTCATTATGCCCCAGCACAGATTAAAGGCAGGTTGTAGGGTTTTTACAGTTGAGTTTGTGTCCAGGATTCTCTTTCCATAGCCTACAGATTAGTTTCTCATGGCAGCCCTATCTCATTACTAATTTCATTGAGATTATCTTGAATTTTTTCTCAATTTTCTATGATGTTGGTTATAGGATTGCCATATGCAGCTTTTATTATGTTGAGGTATGCTCTTTCTAGTCCTGTTCTCATTAGGAATTTCATTCTGAAGGCACACCAGATTTTTGTCAAAGACCTTTCCTGAATCTATTCAGAGGATCATGTGATTTTTGTTTTGGAGTCCATTTATATGACTTATGTGGCAGAGTCCTGTGCTGTTCCCTTTGGTGGAGGGGATGAGTCAGCATAATGCCAACATCAACAACACAGATTCTGGGAGGAGGTAGAAACAACAAGCTCAGTTTATTCAGGAAGAGGCAAACCTTATATACCCTCCACCCCACCCTGGAGGAAAGGTCTGATGAATATGCATCTGCTGGTGTGACATGGCTGCCTTTCATTGGTCCAAGTCATCACCAAATCTTGTCTCAGTTGCTGTTGCTAAGGCCCTTAGGCAGACCCAGGTTGGCTCTCAGAAAGTATCTTATTACTTGTTTGGGTGGGCTGGCCCTCAGGACTGTTAGGGATGAGTCATCCCACATTATTAAAATTTTCTACTTACATATTTTGAACCATCCCTGCATATCTAGTATAAAGACAGCTTTAAGATAATGGTGGATGATCTTTTAAATCTATGTCTCTATTAATTTTGTAAGTAATTTGTTGAGAATTTTTGCAATTATGGTCATCAAAGTAGTGACCTAACATTCTCTCTCTCTCTCTCTCTCTCTCTCTCTCTCTCTCTCTCTCTCTCTCTCTCTCTCTCTCTCTCTCTCTCTCTCTTTCTCTCTCTCTCTCTCTCTCTCTTCCTCCCTCCTTCCCTCCTCCTCTTTCTCCTCCCCCTTCTTCATACTGGCTTCACAAAAGGAGTTTTGAAGTGCTCCTTTTCTTTCCTTAAAAATAATTTAAAATATATTGGTTGTAGTTCTTCAAAAGGCTAATATAATTCTACTGTGAATCCATCTGAATCTGTTTTTTTTTTTGAGAATAGCTTTTTATTATTGTTTCAATCATCTTATTAGTTATTGGTCAATTTAACTTGTTGATATCTTATTGGTTCAAGTTTAGTGGTTTTCATGAATATAGAAATCTATATATTTCATTTAGATTTTTTTTTCAAATAGAAATTTCTTTTTGTTTTATTTTACAACACCATTCAGTTCAACATAATAGCCACAGATTCCCCTGTTCTCCCCTTCTCGCCTCCCTCCCCCTCCCCCCAGGCCACCCCCCATTCCCACCTCCTCCAGATCAAGGTCTCCCCCGAGGACTGGGATCGACCTGATAGACTCAGTCCAGCCAGGTCCAGTCCCCCCCTCCCAGACCGAGCCAAGTGTCCCTGCATAAGTCCCAGGATTCAAACAGCCAACTCATGCAACAAGCCCAGGACCTGGTACCACTGCCTAGATGCCTCCCAAACAGATCAAGCCAATCAACTGTCTCACCTATTCAGAGGGTCTGATCCAGTTGGGGGCCCCTCAGCCTTTGCTTCATAGATCCTGTGCTTCCATTCATTTGGTTATTTGTCCCTGTGCTTTATCCAACCTTGGCTTCAACAATTCTCGCTCATATAAACCCTCTTCTTTCTCACTAATTAGACTCCCAGTGCTCCACCAGGGGCCCAGCCATGGATGTCTGCATCCAGATTCCTCAGAGCTTCCTTGGATGGGGTTTATGGCACAACTAACAGGGTGTCTGGCCATCCCATCACCAGAATAGGTCAGTTCCTGCCGTCTCTCGACCATTGCCAGCAGTCTTTTGCGGGGGTATCTTTGTGGATCTCCGTCGGCCTCCCTAGCTCTCTGCTTCCTCCCCTTCTCATGTGGTCTTCATTTACCATGGTCTCCTATTCCTTGTTCTCCCTCTCTTTTCTTGATCCAGCTAGGATCTCCCGCTCTCTTTCCCTCGACCGTCGCCCTTCATTGTTCCCACTCATGACCAGGCTGTTCATGTAGATCTCATCTATTTCTCCGTGTCATTTTCGGGGTCTCGTTTTCCAGGTAGCCTCACTGGTGATGTGAGTAGCAGTCCAGTCATCCTTGTTCCACATCTAGCATCTTCCTATGAGTGAGTATATACCATATTTGTCTTTCTGAGTCTGGGTCACCTCACTCAGGATGATTTTTTCTAGATCCATCCATTTGCCTGCAAACCTCATGATGTCATAGTTTTTCTCTGCTGAGTAGTATTCCATTGTGTATATGTGCCACAATTTATTTATCCATTCTTCAGTTGAAGGGCATCTAGGTTGTTTCCAGGTTTTGGCTATTACAAACAATGCTGATATGAATATAGCTGAGCAAGTGCTCTTGTGGTATGATTGAGCATTTCTTGGGTATATGCCCAAGAGTGGTATAGCTGGATCTTGGGGGAGATTGATTCCCAATTTTCTAAGAAAGCGCCATATTGATTTCCAAAGTGGTTATACAAGCTTGCATTCTCACCAGAAGTGGAGGAGAGTTCCCCTAGTTCCACATCCTCTTCAGCATAAAGTGTCTTCAGTGTTTTTGATCTTAGCCACTCTGACAGGCATAAGGTGGTATCTCAGAGTTGTTTTGATTTGCATTTCCCTGATGATTAGGGATGTTGAGCAATTCCTTAAATGTCTTTCAGCCATTTGGGTTTCCTCTGTTGAGAATTCTCTGCTTAATTCTAAAGCCCATACTCAATTGGACTGTTGGTCATTTTGATGTCTAATTTTTGAGTTCCTTATATATTCTGGATATCAGTCCTCTGTCACCTGTGGGGTTGGTGAAGATCTTTTCCCATTCTGTAGGCTGTCGCTTTGCCTTGTTGACCATATCCTTTGCTCTACAAAAGCTTCCCAGTTTCAAGAGGCCCCACTGATTGATTGTTTGTCTCAGTGTCTGCGCTACTGGTGTTATATTTAGGAAGTGATCTCCTATGCCAATGCGTTCAGGACTACTTCCTACTTTCTCTTCTAGCAAGTTCAGAGCAGCTGGATTTATGTTGAGGTCTTTGATCCACTTGGACTTAAGTTTTGTGCACGGTGACAGATATGAATCTATTTGCAGCCTTCTACACGTTGATATCCAGTTATGCCAGCACCATTTGTTGAAGATGCTTTCTTTCTTCCATTGTACACTTTTGGCTTCTTTGTCAAAAATTGTATGTCCATAGGTGTGTGGGTTAATGTTAGGGTCTTCAATTCGATTCCATTGGTCCACATGTCGGTTTTTATGCCAATACCAAGCTGTTTTTATTACTGTAGCTCTATAGTAGAGCTTGAAGTCAGGGATTGTGATGCCTCCAGAAGTTGTTTTATTGTACAGGTTTCTTTTAGCTATCCTGGGTTTTTTGTTTTTCCATATGAAGTTGAGTATTATTCTTTCCAGGTCTGTGAAGAATTGTGTTGGTATTTTGATGGGGATTGCATTGAATCTGTAAATTGCTTTTGGTAAGATTGCCATTTTTACTATGTTAACCCTGCCTATCCATGAGCATGGGAGATCTTTCCATTTTCTGACATCTTCTTCAATTTCTTTTTTCAGGGACTTAAAGTTCTTGTCATATAGGTCCTTCACTTGCTTTGTTAGTGTTACCCCAAGGTATTTTATGTCATTTTTGGCTATTGTAAAGGCTGTTGTATCTCTGATTTCCTTCTCAGCCTGTTTGTCAATTACATATAGGAGGGCTACTGATTTTTTTGAGTTGATCTTGTATCCTGCTATGTTGCTGAAGGTGTTTATAAGCTTTATCAATTCCTGGGTGGAATCTTTGGGGTCACTCAAGTATACTATCATGTCATCTGCAAATAGGGAAAGCTTGACTTCTTCCTTTCCAATTTGTATCCCCTTAATCTCCTTATGTTGTCTTATTGCTCTGGCTAGAACTTCAAGTACTATATTGAATAAGTATGGGGAGAGCGGACAGCCTTGCCTCGTTCCCGATTTTAGTGGAATTACTTTGAGTTTCTCTCCATTTAATTTGATGTTGGCTGTTGGTTTGCTATATATTGCCTTTATTATGTTTAGGTATGTTCCCTGTATTCCTGTTCGCTCCAAGACTATTATCATGAAGGGGTGTTGAATTTTGTTAAATGCCTTTTCTGCATCTAGTGAGATGATCATGTGGTTTTTTTCTTTGAGTTTGTTTATATGGTGTATTACATTGATGGACTTTCGTATGTTGAACCACCCTTGCATCCCTGGGATGAAGCCTACTTGATCATGGTGGATAATTGTTCTGATGTCTTCTTGGAGTCTGTTTGCCAGTATTTTATTGAGTATTTTTGCATCAATGTTCATGAGGGAGATCGGTCTGTAGTTCTCTTTCTTTGTTGTATCCTTGTTTGGTTTAGGAATCAGGGTAATTGTAGCCTCATAGAAGGAGTTTGGTAATGTTCCTTCTGTTTCTATTATGTGGAACAATTTAGAGAGTATTGGTATTAACTCTTCTTTGAAGATCTGGTAGAATTCTGCACTGAAACCATCTGGACCTGTGCTTTTTTTGGTTGGGAGACTTTTAATGACTGTTTCTATTTCCTTAGGGGTTATTGGACTATTTAAATAGTTTATCTGGTCTTGAGTTAACTTAGGTTTGTGGTACCTATCCAGAAAAATGTCCATTTCTTTTAGGTTTTCCAGTTTTGTGGAGTAGAGGTTTTTGAAATATGACCTTATAATTCTCTGGATTTCCTCAATGTCTGTTGTTATGTCCCCCTTTTCATTTCTGATTTTGTTGATTTGGATTCTCTCTCTCTGTCTTTTGGTTAGTTTGGATAAGGGCTTGTCTATCTTGTTGATTTTCTCAAAGAACCAACTCTTTGTTTCATTAATTTTTTGTATTATTCTCTTAGTTTCTTGCTGTGGATAACACTCTATATAAATAAAACACTGATGGCCAGTGACCAGGCAGGAAGTATAGGTGGGACAAAGAGAGGAGAATTAGGGAAACAGGAAGAAGGAGGAGAGACACTGCAGCCACCGCCAGGACAAGCAGCATGTGAAGACGCCGGTAAGCCACCAGCCATGTGGCAAGGTATACATTTATAGAAATGGGTTAATTTAAGATAAAAGAACAGTTGGCAAGAAGCCTGCCATGGCCATACAGTTTATAAGTGATATAAGCATCTGAGTGATTATTTTATATGTGGATTGTGGGACTGTGGGGCTTGGGGAACCTGGAGAGAAGCCCTCCAGCAACAGTTTCTAATTTATTAATTTCACCTCTCACTTTGATAATTTCCTGGCGTCTATTCTTCTTGGGAGACTTTGCTTCTTCTTGTTCTAGAGCTTTCAGATGTGCTGTTAAGTCACTAGTGTGGGATTTCTCCAACTTCTTTATGTGGGCATTTAGTGCTATGAATTTCCCTCTTGGCTCAGAGCCAAAATCTCACCCTTCCGCCTGTGGTGTCCCAGCCTCCCGAATGAGGGAGCTCTTTCCTGTCTGTTCGTCTATTTAAAGTATTTTGTTCTGCCTTCTCATTGGTTGCAAACCCAAACACGTGACTGCCTCGTCACTGTCTGAATGCACAGCCCCCTAGGTCTTAAAGGCATATGTCTCCAATGCTGGCTATATCCCTGAACACACAGATATCTATGGGATTAAAGGCGTGTGCCACCACCGCCACACTCTTGCTATGGCTCTAATAGCTCTGACCCCCGGGCAACTTTTTTTATTAACATACAATCAAAATAATATTTCAGTACAATTAGATTACCACCACAGCTTCTTGTATCTTCATAGGCATTTCCTTCTTTAAGTTGGGAAAATTTGTTCTATAATTTTGTTGAATATATTTTCTGTGCCTTTGAGTTGGTATTCTTCACCTTCTTCTATCCCTATAATTCGTAGGTTTTGCCTTTTCATGGTGTCCCAAATTTCTTGGACATTTTGGTTCATGACTTTGTTGGCTTTAGTGTTTCCTTCAACTGATGAAACTATTTCTTCTACTGTATCTTCAATGCCAGAAATCCTCTCTTCCATCTCTTGCATTCTGTTGGTTATACTTGCATCTGAAGTTCCCGATCTTTTACTCAGGTTTTCTATTTCCAGCATTCCCTCTGTTTGTGTCTTCTTCATTTTTTCAATTTCCCTTTTCAGTTCTTGGACTGTTTCCTTTGTTTGTTTCATTGTTTTTTCATGATTTTTCTTTCAGTGCTTTATTGTTTTCTTCCAGTACTTTATTGTTTCCTTGCAGGACTTTATTGTTTTCTGGGAGGGCTTTATTGTTTTCTTCTAATTTGTTTGCCCTTTCCTCTAGTTGTTTACAACGTTCTTCCAATTTTCTTGTCTTTTCCACTATACAAGCCTCTACCTTCTTCATGATGTTACTCATAAGGCTACTTTCTTCTGCTTCTTCCAATTTTTGATGTTCAGGTCTAGATGTTGGAGGCGGGCTAGGTTCTGGTGATGGTGTATTGCTCTTCATTTTGTTGTATGTACTTCTGCCTTGACGTCTGCCCATCTCCTTGTGGTTCCTTCTTGGTCTTATCAGTGTACTTGTTTCAGAAAGAGCTGACAGATTCAGGAAGTCTCTCTCTCTCTTGTCCAAAAGGGAGTTCTCTTGTCCAACTCTGGACCCGGATACTCACCTCTGGTCCAGAAGGGAAATTGGGGGCAGGATGGGAGCTGGGGGCCGGTCTCTAAGTCTCAGGAAGTGGTTGGGGTCTTGGGCAGATGGGCGTGGGGGCAGGGCACGGAGATTGCAGGGGCTGCCGGGGGCTTGGAAAAGGGGATCCCTCCCGGTGGGGCTAGAAGGGGACCCACCCGGTGGCCAGAGCCTGTGGCCAAGTTGGGCAGGTCTTCGCGGAGTGGCTGGTGCCCAGGGATGGAGTCCGGGTTCTCATTTAGTTTTTTTAACCTAATGGTGTATAGTTTTAAAAGCATTCACTTATAATTTTCTGATTTTCTTTAATAACTATTGTAATTTTTCCCTGTTAATATCTAATTTTATTAATTTGGGTTTCTTCTTTCTGTCATTATTAAAATAGCTAAGTGTATGTTAATCTTGTTTATGTTTTTATAGAAACAGCTCTTAGATTCATTGATAGTTTGTGTTGTTGATTGTTGTTTCTATTTCATTAATTTATTTCTTGAATTTTATTGTTCTTTCCTGTGTGTTGAAATTGCTTTTGGTATATATTCATTTTTCTAAGCTCTTGAGGTGCACCACTAAAGCTATTAATTTTTGTTTTACATTATTCATTAATAAAGTCGGCACATATAATAACTTAGGAATGTGTAGTCACAATTTCCTATCCTACATTTATATTCTCCCGTGAACAAAATTTTGCTGGGTAGACGATATCTATAAAAGTTCAAAGCTCTTCAAGTTTCTCTTTTCCATTCCTGTGCTCCTGAAAATGGACATGAATTCAATTTGGAAATAATTTCAACATGAAAACTAAGATTTCTTATGTTTAGAGGTCAAGTTTTACCATTACTTAGTAGGGTATAATGTTCTAATAGTCTTCCCATTCTCCTGACATGGGCTGCTGTAAACCTGTGAATACTCAAAAATCAATCTCATCTAGATTAGAATTTTCAAAGGTCATTGTTAGAATAATTTAAAATAAATCCTTTCTTGGGATCTTGATAAAGTACAGAGTGCTAACTGGTGAGTTTTATATAAGCCTTTACACTAACTTATTTTCATTTCTAACAAACAGCTGATGCTTATGCAGGTGTGTTATTAGAGTTACTATTTTGTGAAGAGATACCATGACCATGACAACTGTTATAAAGAAAACATTTAATTGGGATGACTTGCTTAAATTTCAGAGTTTCAGTCCATTATCATCATGATTGGAAGCACGGCAAAATTCAGGCAGACATGGTTCTGGAACTGAGAGTGCTACATCTTGACCATAAGGCAGAAGGAAGTTAACTAACACACAGGGCAATATACTGAGCATATGAAATCTCAAAGCCCACTCCCACAGTGACACACTTCCTCCAACAAGGCTATACCCACTCCAACAAAGTCATACCTCCTAAAATTGCCACTTCTTATGAGATTCTGGGGGCCAATTTTGTGCAAAATATCACATTCCACTCCCTGTCCCCCATAAGCTTGTAATGACATCATAATGCAAAATTCATTCAGCTCAACTTTGAAAGTCCCCATAGTGTATTAATAGTCTCAATAATGTTTTAATGTCCAAAGTTCAAGGTCTCTTCTGACATTCATGCAATCTCTTAACTGTAATCACCTGTAAAAATCAAAATCAAAAAGCAGATCACATACTTCCAACATATAATGGTACAAAATACACATTACCACTCCAAAAAGCAGTGAAGAGAGCATAGCAAGGAAAACTGGACCAAAACAAGAACAAAAACCAGCTGGGCAAACTCCAAACTCTTCATCTCCATGTCTGATGTCAAAATGCTCTCCATATCTCCAACCCCATAAAGCTTTGTTGACTGCAATATACTTCTTTCTCTTGGGCTGGTTCCACTCCCAGATGGCATCTTTCCTTAGCAAGTATCCCATGATCCCATGACTCTGACATCTCTAACACCTTGGGTTCTTCAGGAAAATCCAGGCTTTAACTTCACAGCTTCATGCAATGACCTTTCTACTTGGCCTCCATTCAAGGACACCACTGACATATGCCTGGCCTCAGTGGCTTTATTCTATTACTCCTTTCTTCTATCCTTAAAACTAAAACCAGTGTCACATGAGCAAAGTTGCCAAGTTCTGCTGCTTACTGGGGCTGGAATATGTCTCCATCATTTAATTACATCTTCAACAGATTTCTGTCTTTCACTTTCTAAGCTTGGCTGTCCTGAAACTTGCTCTGTACACCATTTAGAAAAATGAAAACCTGTGTGAGTCTAACAGCCATGCATCAGTATTTTTTATGTAAAGGAGAAATTGTGTCGCAAGAGACAGGTGGTACTTTGGTTGTTCCACTGGAAGAGTCATAAAATGGTAAGAGCCATAAGTACTGTTACCAGGACATATTCTAGTTCAAGGAAGCTACATACAACAATGAATAATCTGGTCTTCAGTGTTAATATTACCACTGATGTTGATAAACCCTGTTCTTAATCATAAGCATAGTAGCATATTTCTTTCTTTAAAAAGACTTATTTATTATATATGGAAGGTAGAGTAGGTGCCTATGCACAGAAGTGCATATGGAGTTCAGAGGACAGCTTTCAAG
The DNA here is from genome assembly GCF_049852395.1 of Peromyscus maniculatus bairdii. Classification (NCBI taxonomy): domain Eukaryota; kingdom Metazoa; phylum Chordata; class Mammalia; order Rodentia; family Cricetidae; genus Peromyscus; species Peromyscus maniculatus. Next base: position 103,800,870 of record NC_134875.1, read on the forward strand.
AGTCCTATTTTCTCTTCTTCCATGTGGGCTATGGCTATTTAACTCAGGTCATTTGGCTTGGCAAGAAGTACCTTTCCCTATGGAGCCACCCCATTGGCATCATACGAGTTATTAAAGTAAAAATCTCATTTGTATAACTAAAGTAAGTATGTTAGAATTCCACTGACAAAACACTCTGTTATGAAAAGCTGAATTATTAAGATATAAGAAAAAGAAGAGTGAAATGGTTCAATTATCCACACTGGAAATAATGCATTTGTAGCTCTGTGGGTGTCAAGTCCATTTTATCAATGTGTTCATTCAATATTGCTGGTTGGTACTGAAAAAGCAGTCCATCAACTCTTTAGTGCCTCCTTGTTGGTTCTCATTAGTGTTAAAAAGTGTCAAACTCCAGGAACCCCTTAGTAAGCTGCCTTGAAATGGAGACATTGTATTGGACACTTCAAAGTTTCCTAATGACTTACATCACTTGTGAGAGCAATTTGTAATTTTTGTATTGGACAGTCATGAAACCAGAAGAATAGTGCTTCTGATAGTGTTGTTTTCTGCCCTTTGATGGGATTATTTCTACTCAAGTTTGAATCTCTGTTGAGGAAAACCTATATTGTAATGTAGACGTGAAATTACCAGTCAGACAAGAGTGCGATGTTTCATTGATATGAAATCGTGTCTGCTAACTGCTACATCCATGATCTGATACTGAAGTACAAAGGCATTTCTTGAGGACATGAAAGCTGGGAATGGGTAGAGGCAACACCACAGGGATCAGGCAGGCTGATAGTGTGATAGTGTCTGCTTTCTTTTGTTCCCTTTCTCCCTCTTAAGCCTGCTGGCTTTCCAATATTCAGAACACATTATTTGAGGGTTACAGGTGACTCTGTGTGAAGCTAGAGGAAAATATTTGACCTCTTCGTAACAATGTTCTTTCTAAAAATGGAAAATAATGAGGTTTACTAATGATTGATATCTGACTTTGACACTTGTTTTATCTATCAGATTATTCACGTTCACGTATCACAATATGTCCCAGAGGAAAGCCTGGCCTCTCCCCCGCAGTGACTACACTAGTCTGTTTGCTGTCAACAAATTGGCTGGGTCTGTGGTTTCCAGATATAAAGGTAAGTATTTTAGCAGGCTTAAAGTGCAGAATTTTTCCAACATTGACTATAGACACAGAGCATGATTGTAGTATCTTTTGATCTCCAGCAAGTTATGTTGCTTAATCCCTGTCAAAGCATAGAGAAGTAGTTAAAATTAAACATACCAGCTTTGTTTTTTGCAAAATGATTTATGTTGATCTGCTAAACTTCTATCTTATGGTACTTAATACAAATTCATACTCATATAACCTATGGCTTTAATATTAAGTTGGGGTTTTTGTTTGTTGGTTTTGGGGGGTTGAGACAGGGTTTCTCTGTGTAGCTTTGGAGCCTGTCCTAGAGCTCACTCTGTAGCCCAGACTGGCCTCAAACTCACAGAGACCCACTTGCCCCTGCCTCCGAAGTGCTGGGATTAAAGGCGTGTGCCACCACGACCCTGCTTAAATTAGGTTTTAAAAGAACAAGAAAGTAATTGCAGAAAATTAATCATACCATGAATAGAATGCTGTTTCTGGTTGTGTTAATTTTCATTAAGAGGAGTTTTTTGTTTTCATTTTGTGTGCGTGTTTGTGAGAAAGAACATTAAGTTGGGTGTGTAGTGGGGAGGATCTGGAAGGAGTTTGGGGAGGGGAAACATGATACAAATATATTGTACAAAATTTAAATAAAAATATGGGGAAAACAGAATATTATTTTAAAACATTTGATTTTCCCACTTCAATTTCTGAGGGGATGTCTTTGAAAAGTATGTTTCTGTTTTTTTTTAACTTTTCTAAATGTAAAGAAAAAGTCTGACCTTTCAATTTTCAGTGATCTTCACAGAACAAGAAAAGGAAAGAGTAGGAGACAGAGAGGGTAAATAACTACATTGAAACTATTTTCCAGCCACAACAGGGTGGTGCCACATATAATATATATATTTACAGTCATTATGACAGCATGCATAAGACCTGTTCAATTTCAAGCAGACAAAATCCTGCCATGGAGTGAGGAGAGATAGGAAAAAAGTTTTATACATAGCTGAAGATATTTTAGTAATTTATAGCTACTGGGAGTGGAGTCAGCTTTCTTTAAATATTTGGTTCCTGATAGGTAAACCATGCTCCATTGGATCATCTCACACCCAAACACTGTATGGGCAGCACAAATTGGACTGAATAGATATTTAAAAGAACAAAACAAAACAGGGCACAAAGTTATGTGGGTAGAGAAGGCATGTGGATCTTGGGGAAGTTAGGGAAAGAATAAATAGGGCTAAAATACATTGTATGGAAATTTAAAAGAATTAAAATATTTAAAGCAAACTGGAAAATATATTTTAAAAATCTCAGAAATAGTTACTTTGGATATTAGACTTTGATTTTCTAACGTACTTACATATTTGATGAACATGTTTTGTTCCTTCATAGTGGTTTTCTGTTTAACTCATAAGAAAGTTAAAAAACCTTCACACAAATCAGCTTTAAACTTGAGCTTCTGAAACAGGTAAAAAGTTATAGAGTACTATATGTTATATAGGCACAACTAAAAGACCAGGCCAGCACCTTGAACCCCAGGCCACTCTAGCCACAATACCAGAAAGAAAACAGAAATAAAAGAATAAAACAATCATTCACCAAAGACAAACCCAGATATCTACATCTAGACCTATAACCACTCCAAACCCAGATGATGGGACACCAGTGTAAGAACATAATCAACAACAATCAGGGCAATATGTTATCACCAGAGCCAAGCCATTCTTCTACAGAAAGCTCTGAATATTCAAGTATAGTTGAAATACAAAAATGACATTAAAACCAACTTATAAACACAGTAGAGTTCCTTAAAAAAGAAATGAATAAATCCCTTAAAGAAATTGAGGAAAAGACAAACAAAAATTTGAAGAAAATCTTTAAATCCCTTAAAAAATGTCAAGAAAGCCAAGAAAAAGAAACAGAAAAAATAAAAAACCGGCCAGCTGGTTCTTTCACTTCTTCTCTCCCAATGGGTTGTGGGCTCTTCCTGGACACCCTCCTTGGGCTGCTACCACATTAGGTAGCTGCCTTGAAACCTGCTTGGGATTCTACTGTTTCATGCAGCAGCAGTCAGCCTCACAACTTCACCATCATCTAAATCATCAATGTCAGATTGGGTGAGACAATTGGGAATTCATTCATAAAGAGAGGAATTAGTTAAAAGAGAGAGTTTTTTTCCACATTAAAAAAGTGGAAACACTATTACAAAGGAAAGAGTTTAATTACACGATGCATGGTTTGAAAATGGAACAATTAGATGAAAGGATAATTAATTTAGATGGGATTTAAGCAATGTCAATTATAAATATTATCAGTTTGATCACTTTTATTTTATCATTAAAAAAGTTGGTTAAAATGAGTGCCAAAATAACAGTTTTAGAAAAACTTATTAAAACAGATCTAGAGATATTCAGACCCAGACAAAGGAATTTAAAGGAGAACCAATCTCAGCATTGTATTATAAGGTCACAGAGGAACAGCCTAAGGTTTTGAAATAGCCATCCTTAATTTAACCAGTAACCTTACAGGAACTGACAAATGATATCCTCAAGGCTGTGTAAGAGCTGAATAGACTCCTGTGCAAATGTTAGATTTGAGGAGATTCAAGGATATAATAGTCTCATATGACATGCATTTACATTTTGTGAAGCAGATATTAAACTCGTGGTCAACTTGTAATAGAATTATCTCTCAAGACTGGACAGATTTGGTTACAGCAGTCTTGGAGGCTGGTCCTCAATTACAGTGGAGGCTAAGACCATTAAACAATGAAGTATGTCTAGAGGTATATAAATCTCCCAAGACTTGGAGAGGGAGATTATGGTAATGTACAAAGGCAATCTCTATATAATGAACATACCCTGGCTTTATTCTGCACAGCAGCCTTGGAGGCTTGGGACAGAATTGAAGAAGTAGGAAAGAATACTGAGTCATTTACTAAGGTTATATAGGGCCTAAAAAAACCTTCACTGATTTCTTACAAAGCCTGACTTCAGCAGCAAATAGAATGATACAAAATTCAGAAGCTAGACAAATAATAATTGAATCTCTGGCTTTTGAAAGTGGCAATACACAATGCCAAAGGGCATATAGGTCATTAAAGGCAAGATCAGTACCCATAGAGGAATGGATTGAGATACAATCAATATTGAATGTCATACTCATGATGATGTTTGGATAGCAGAGGTGATTTCTAGAGGTTTGAAGAAAAATATTGAAATCAAAATGTCAGGTGTTTCAATTCCAGTAAACAAGGTCACCTAAAATGGAACTGTAAACAGGACATTCCTAGAAACAATGTTTTCTTCTAAAAATTATCCCAACAGAACGTCCCATTTTTCTGGAGTATGGAGAAAGTGTGGCAAAGGCAGACATTGGACTAATAAATGTAGATCAACAAAGGGCAGTCAAGATAACTGTTTGTCTTTGGGAATCACCTTTGAGCAACCTCTCACAGCCCTCGTGTCAAATTGGGTTCAGTTATTTTCTGTCATCATGGAGAAAACTTCTTCCCAGAGCAATTAAAGAGCCTAATGCCTATTGTAAGAAACCATACTGCTCTGGATGATATAACAGCCATAGAAGATAACAAAAATTTCAGGAAAAACCATAAATCAAAATTGATAAAGATTAAATTTGAACAAGCAATACCTCTTGATTAGAAGAGGTGATAGTTCATCAACCAGCATGACCATTCAATTTAAACTAACTTATGCTTCTAACAAATGCTTTTCATTATATCAGATATAACTTGGCAAAAGGGAAACTCCCCAAAATTAGGCTTGGGGTAGGGTTTTGTTTTTTGACTTTTCAGAAAAATGGAAACAATCAACTTGAGGAATTTAAAGACCTTTGCACAAATATGCATCCAAAGAAGGAGAGGGGAGCTGTCCAGAAAAAATTACAAGAAAAGTAATAATCTGACTTAATGCCATCTCTGAAGTCTCCTAAAAGATGATGGAATTCCACAATGATGATTCCACCTGCACTATGACAATGCCACTAAGGTGACAAACACCACCCAAGATTGGCTTTGGACTACAAACTGCTCAGGACAATCTCAAGGTGACTAGCTGACATAATCCAGCCTCATAGACTACTCTAGCCAGGACTTGAGACAAGCCCAGCCCTGCATTTTCCCATTACACAGAGACTGGCAACAAGTGATATAGATAGCTACCCTGCCAGGACTTGACAATTAAACCAAATTTTTCTTTTCAGGATACCCTAAAATTGCCTTTACCCCCAGACAGCCGGAAGTAATTTTCAGAAAATGGCAAACATATTCGCAATAGGTGGGGTAGGTAATTTGGTTGTTCAATGGTTTATGGATATTTGTCATTGTTTAGGGGGGTTGGTTACAAGTTGTTATGGGCAATGGTCAGGAAAAAGCTTAACAAAGGAGATTAGATTCAGAGTTCTTGTTTTGAAAAGAAAACAAGGGGGAATATTGAAATGATAGGATAAAAGGGTAGATTATTGAATCTACTTTTAAAAAGCAACTACTTGCTTTAAAAATTTTATATTGAATTGGATCTTTGTATATTGATACAAAGTTGAGATTTTTTTTGTTAAAACATACTATACATGCATTTCTACTCTTGTTCAATGTTTTATACCTATACAATTCACTTAACATTTCACTATGTGTACAATGTCTGAGAACCATCAAATCTTAACTACTCTGAATTGCATAGAAGAAAATAATGATAATGGTTAATGAACCGTGGGTCCTGTTTGTAAATATTAATTGATTTACACTCTAGGTAGTAAACTAGTGTTTAGAAACTATTTACTATGTACCCTGTACTTTAGTGAGATTTACTTCATTTATTAAGATACAAGGCAAGCAATGAATATTTTAGTAGTAGTTCAGAAAACGTAATGGTCACTTTTGAAAAGATAGTTTTCCTTTTTCAGTTTATAATTGCATTTGGATAGGCATATATAATATATAATAAAACACTAAAGTTTGTTAATGCTTTTTCATCTGCAATTTTTGTAAATAAGAAAACACTAGAGAACATCAAAAGTAGATGCATTAAACATATTTGCATTGTTACTTAGCATGTAAATGGATATCTGAATTTTCATCATATAAACTTGAAATCCAGTAATTTCAGCATATTTCATTGCAGTTGTGTTAACATTTTGTGCTAATGTCTACAAAAAATCATGATTATAAATCCTCTTTTATTCATGTTTTCATAATTATGCTGTTTGTACATATATATTATATATATAATATATGTTGACATAATATTATATAAACATATTACCTGTATGTCCATATTGGACATTATTCACAATAATGCGAGAATTTTTTATATATTATTTAAGCCTAAATATTTTAGCACTATAACTAGCTCTAATTTTATATTTCCTTTAAAAGGTTCCTGTCTTAGTTACGGTATACTATTGCTGTAAATAGACACCATGACCATGGCAACTCTTATAAAGAAAACCTTTAATTGGGATGGCTCACTTATAGTTTCAGAGGTCATCATGACTGGGAGCACGGTGGTGTGCAGGTAAATGTGGTGCTGGAGGTGAAATCCCTACATCTTGACTCAGAGGCAACAGGAAGTTGATTGACTGTCACATTGAGGAATGCTTGAGAAAAAGAGACCTCAAAGCCCACCCACATACACTTCCTCCATCAAGGCCACACCTTCTAATAAAGCCATTTTCTTTCAAACCAGCACAATTCCTATTAAAAATCAACTTTCTTTTATATGTGCCATAAATTATAAGCCACCAAGCTATCAAACAATCCAAACTTCAAGAAAAAATGATATGATTAAATGACTTTACAGTAAATCATCCAGCAGGTGGAGTTTGTCTTGATATGTACAGGGACTGATAGCACCTGACTTTCTTCCAGTTACCTTTTGATCATAACAAGAACATGGTAATCGCCTATGAAGCTGTTCTGAACTGTGTTGGCAAACACTATCATAGGATTTTTACATTTAGTTTGCTGTGTGACATAAATTTTCCCTCAAAATAAAAGCAGAGACACTTTGCATGCAATTCTGCAATGTTTCTCATCATTGTAAATGTGGAATATCAAAAAATTGCCAAGATTACAGTTAATTCCCAGGTTGGTAAGAGAAAGGCACATAATTTCTTCCATAAGATCTAAGTCAGTGTTTCTAACCTGGGGGTCCTGACCTCCTTGGGAGTAAAATGACCTTTCACAGGGGTTGCCTAAGATCATCAGAATTCACAGATATTTATATTAAAATTCATAACCGTAGCAAAATTATAAAGTAGTAACAGAAATAACATGAGGAACTGTTTTAAAGGGTTATAGCATTAGGATGGTTGAGAACCACTGCTAGATGATAAGATAAAGACATCATTTGACTTGATATTCCCCCAGAAACACATTTAGTTACAGACTAAGAGCAGAGGGAAGAAATATGAGGAAGGATTTTTTTTTTTTTTGGTTTTTCAAAATAAGGTTTCTCTGTGTAGTTTTGGTGTCTGTCCTGGATCTCGCTCTGTAGACCAGGCTGGCCTCAAACTCACAGAGATTCACCTGGCTCTTCCTCTTGAGTGCTGGGATTAAAGGTGTGCACCACCACCGCCCAGCAGAATACTTTAATTTATTGCTTTGTAAATTGAATACATCTGAGCAATATAGCAGCGAGTAGTAGGAGTATTAAAAGGGCTCATTTTGAAATATCATCTCTATAATTTTCTAATGCTTTTTTCCCATTTCCTAGTTTCCAAAGCTTCAATTTGCTCACGAGGTAAAGGTTGTAATTCTATCCTGTAAAAACTGTAAAAGAAATTCAAAGATAATGAGTTCACAATATTTTCATAGTTATCTGCCATAATTATTGTTCTGTAATAATTACAAATGATATGATTAGGAATATAATTTTGGTGAAAAAGAACAGTGCTAGATGTGTACTGATGCACTGAAACCTTTACTCCTGTGAAGGAGTAAGAAAAATGATTCCAGGTATGCTAGTTGACTTCTCCTTAATGTAATAAAATGCCTGAGGTAATCAAATTATAAGAATGAAAGGATGGTTTGGGCTATAACTTTGGACTTTTCAGCCCATAGTTGGTTGACCCCATTGCTCCTGTGAGAAGGCTCTATTGCTCTCAAGGGCATATTACTGATAACCAAAAGACCTCCCACTAGCCTTATCTCTTGTTGTTCCTAATTCATTTTGAGAGATACTATGTGTCCTGGGCTGGCCACAAACTCACAGGTCTCCTGCATTAGCCTCCCAAGTTCTAGAATAAGAGGCACTTTCTACTATCCCTGAACAACACATAACCTCTTAAAAGTTCCTGTTCCTTCCAAAAACACCCTTTAATACAAAGACCTTTGACATTCATTTGAAGTTTGAAGTATAGCACTATGTAAAATGCTAGACAATATTCATATAGTCAGATTCCACATAGTAAAATTTTTAGAGATTGGACTATTTTTGCTTTAGCAAATCTTTCCCCAGACATTTTGGGGGAAAGAGACATTGTATTTGTGGTGGTTTGAAAGAAAATGGCCCTCATAGTAGTCACACTTTTAGGAGTTGTGGCTTTATTAGAGTAGGTGTGTCCTTGTCAGAAGAACTGTGTCACTGTGGGACTGGGCTATGAGGTCTCCTATGTTCAAGTTATGGCCCAGTGGAACATAGTTCACTTCCTGTTGCCTGAGGACAAAGATGTAGAAGTTCCAATTCCTTCTAAGGAGACGTGATTTTCTGCATGCCACCAGCCATAATAATGGATTAAACCCTGAACTGTAAGCTATCCCCAATTAAATGTTTTACTTTATAAAAATTGCCATGCTCATTATGTATCTTCACAGCAATAGAAAGTCTAACTAAGATAGTATTCTAGTTCAAATTGAGCCCCACTCTATCTACATTTTGTTCTAGCGAACTATGGTATGGAGTATGCTGGTTTCTATGACTGAAAGGTCTAAAGTAACATTGGAATCACAATAGAAGTGAAGATGAAAGCTGTGAGAGATTTCTGCTGAGCAGTACGATGAAGGATAGGGGGCTTAAGGGTTGTATAAAATCAAAGATAGAGTTTACACTTCACAATGAACCAGTTCTGAGACCTGGATTGTCACTTTCAACGTTCCTGAACTTTTGTGCCTTTGCCTGTCAGGATATGTTCCTAACCATTCTGCCTATTTAAATAAGACAATGTACAAATGTTTTCAAAATGCTTATAGCTCTCAGCAAACACTAAGCATGGTAATATTTATGCTGGTGCTAATGTTTACTGAAAAGCTAAGCTAGGAAACAATTCAAGAAGTATACCAGGCCGAGAATATGAGGAAATAAGAGTGTATTGCTGTTGTGGGAGTGTATGTTTTTTAATATAAAATGCTTCATTCCTTACTCTGAGTCTCCTTTGCTGACTCATTTATCCTACACCTCCAGGTTTCCCTCAGAATCCAGGTCTTGAAGACAAACTGGCTGTAATGATTGGCATTCTACAATGCTCCAGAAAGTGGTTCATAGTCACATATGAAGTTGTATAATCACAGCTGTTAAACAACTGATGTTTAACATAAACAAGAGCATAGTGAGTACTATGGCAACAGATCCTAGAAAAATCATCTGCTAGGTGGAATCAGAGACAAATTAGAAGCAGCAATGTTCCCCACATCCGTACTCCCCCTACTAAAGCTTTCAATTACATAGATCTATAGCTGCTTGCTAAAGATTCTTACATGGATTACCTGGTTAACTAACATACATGTGGAAAAATGGCCAGTGGTGACTCTACTTTTAACTTATGTTTCTGTATTTTCTCTGTAATGATTTCAAAATGTACATAAAATGCATCTCATTGAAAAAAAAAAGAAATACTGTCAGCAACATTCACTTAGGACACTAAGATGGCTTATATAGAGAACTTGAAGTTATTTCTGTCTGACTTTCAGTAAATCTACAATGTCTGCATGATATCACAATTGTCATTTGTGCAAGATTTAACCACTTTTGAATGTCTTACTGTAAATTGCTACCAGAGATTCTCCCATATATAGAAAATTTTAACAGATTTCTCACTAAAATTGTGGATATTACTTTTATGATGACTGTTAGAAACTTCTTTTAACATTTTCTTTAAATATCAATTAAACTGGGCTGGAAATGTAAGAATTTACTATAATAATTATTCAAAATTATCTCATGTTTTCACTCATATAGTATAAGTACAGTAAGTTATTAATATATTTATGCTTACAATATGGAAGAGTCTTACTGGTCATAGAAATCATGAAATAGATGCTCAGTAGTGGTGTATGCCTTTAATCCCAACACTTGGGAGGCAGAGGCAGCTGGATCTCTGTGAGTTTGAGGCCACCCTGGTCCACAGAGCAGGTTCCAGGACAGGCTGCAAAGCTACAAGAGAAACTCTGTCTCGAAAAACCAAAGAAAGAAAAAAGAAAAGAGACTATGAATAACATAGTATCAATATCACTTTCATAATGAATTATGTAAACATAATAACTAATGTAGTCTTCCTCAGACACAAGGCACTTTGGGTCAGTAGTATTAGGAAAACATTTGGAAACTTCGAAAGTTGGAAGATAAATACACAGTAAATGTGCAGTGGTAAGGAAAACTTACTGAAATTATTTTTTATCTCAATAAATTCATGGATATAGCAAGAACATATTGGAAGGTTCTACATTTTATGGACAGATAGGAACATGCACTGTAGTTCATAGGAGCCTTTTTTGTGAGAACACAAAGATGACAGCTCAGATTCAAAAGAGTAGAAGAATTCAGAACTTTGAAATTTTCAAAACCGTCAATGCTAAGGTTAGAGATTTCTATGCTGAAGAAATTAGAATATTCTTAATACATTAAATCTGAAGACCTTTCATAATGTGTATGGACTTACAAATGATTAGATGGAAGATCAAGTATGCTGGACATAGAGGTGCTTAGGCATTCTGATATCCAGTGATTTAATAGTTCACTATTATAGGGGTGGTTCTCCTCCCCTATATCCATCTTATATCCTGCCTCACTATGTCCCTAAACTCCTCCTCTTGACACAGCAGCTTAAAAATGAATGTTGGGTCACATCATTTGTGTACACATATGCTAGCAAGCCTCCCACCCAGGCTGCCTATCTTAGATTTCTTTGTATAAACCAGTTTAACACAGGCTGCTAAACAACTGAATATATAAGAATATTTATATCTGAAGTCATATCCTATGAACATACTCACGTCCTGGCATTTATAATCAATTATCACACATATCTACAATACATATTAATCTTTTGTTCAACCAGTAGTTTGTAAATTTTTACATGTCATGATTATTATTTGAGGTAAGCACTGTTCTTTCTAATGTCTAAATAATTTTATGGCTTTTATATTCTCTGAGGTATTCTGTTTATAGAAGCACATTAGTTAAATAACTACATAATAAATTCAAACCACATGAAAAAAAACTTTTATTTCCAGAAGTAGATGTCTTTTGTGATATTTTAAGGAAATGTTCTCACTCTGTTTAGAATAGTAATGCCGTCAGTAAAAAATGTGGTTGTTGGCAAGTTCCATTTTCATTTTTGGCAGAATAACTTATATCACAACAGCCCTCCCACTGAGAGGAGCTATAAATGCTGGATAAAATAAAAGAACAGCTGTCTAAAGGCTCTCAAAGGCAATAAAAGAAGTCAGAACTCGTGAAGTCAATGTCCTAAAAGTAAGCAATTACATTAATGTGGAACTGATGCTTTCTTTTGATCTCTCGAGAATCAGATAGCTTTGAATAACTAAACAAAATCTACTGAAATTTAGATTAGTATTGAATAAAAAAGCATTAATGAACTCTACCTAACTGACATACAGAACACACCGTAACCGATAACTGCAATATATACTCGGGAAGAGTGGTTGTATAGCTACCAATATCTACCATATTATATACCCTAAACCAAAATGTAGCATATTTCTGTTTGTTTTCAGAGAGAACTAAATTAAAAATCAGTGATTTTGTCTCCTTTCTGTTGCTTGATAAAAACACTCTTACCAAAAGTAACATGGAGAAGAGAAAGTTTATTTGGCTTACCCGTCCAGGCAATAATCCATCTGTGAAGGACATCAGGGCAGGAACTCAAGACAGAAACATGAAGACAGGAACCACAGAACATCGCTGCACACATGTTGGCTTTCTCTGTGGCTTATGTTTATCTAACTTTCTTATATAGCCCATGACCACCTACCTAGGAAGTGGTGCCGTTCACAGTAGGCTGGGCTGTCCTGTATCTGTTAAGACAATTGAGACAATTCTTCACAGACATGCCCACAAACAAACCTGGCAAAGCCTTTTACTCTAACAAGACAAACATAGTATTACACTCTTATAAGTGGATAGTAGCTGTTAAGTAAAGGATAATCCTGCTACAATCCACATACCCAGAGAAACTAAACAAGGAGAGCTCCAGCAGGGAAGCATGGGATTTCCCTAGGAAGTGTAAATAGATTCTGGGAGTGGACTGGGGTGAGTGGAGATGGGAATGAGAGGGATCAGGTAGAGGCAGAGAGAGAAGGAGGCAGAGTATGGAGAAGGACGACTAGAATTGAGAGGCATTTGGTGGGTGATGTGAAAACCTAGTGCAGAGGAAATTTCCTGGAATCTAAAATGGTTATTCTAGTAATGGGATGATACAGAACCTGAACCAGCCGTCTTCTGTAATAAGGCGAGGCTTTCAGTGGTAGAAGAGGGACATCAACTCAATCATAAAACCTTTTACCTGCAATTTGTCCTGCCTACAAAATGTGCTGGATAATATTGGCTCAGAGCTTGTAGAAGTGGCCAACCAATGACAGTTCTAACTTGATGCCCAAGCCATGACCAACATTGCCTGGATGGCAGGAGACTTGGTATAGAAAAAAAATGATCAATAGATAGATAGGTCAATGAAATGATTCCTAATGATGTTCTACTATACTCATAAATTGGTGCCTATCCCAACCATCATCAAAGGGGCTTCATCCAGCAACTGATGGAAGTAGATACAGAGACTTATAGCAAAATATTACGCAGAACTTAGGGAATCCGGTGAAAGAGAAAGAGGAAGGTTCATAGGTGTCTGAACATGGTCAAAAGAATGATGCGTGGTGAACTATGTCTTAAGGAACTTGTGAGAGAATCAAGGAAAAAAGGCAGATGGCCTTTTACCTCATGTGCATTTTGTTCCCTGGATTGTTCCTGGATGTGATTTCGTGGTTCCTGTGACGAACATTTACTTTTAATTTGTAAGATTTATATGTCCAAGCCTACGAGAGAGAGAGAGAGAGAGAGAGAGAGAGAGAGAGAGAGAGAGAGAGAGAGAGAGAGAGAGATGCCCATCAGGTCATAAGCTAGCCCCAAGGCTGTGCCCCAGGGGCTGGTATCTCAAGGTCATAGGTGGAACAGGTATCCACTACAAAGATATGCTTATTTTTGTTAGATGTCAGAACATAGCTTTTTACAGAACCCAATCTCGTCAGTGTACCCTGATTCTGAATGTGGCCTTCTGCCTTGCTTTCATGCTTACCCTGATATAATCTATACTACGTGCCAGGCAATCATGTTTAAACTAGTCTGTCCTGAGATAGTGCTGGGAAAGGGCTGCTCAGTATATATTTAGCATATGCTTACTGACATTTATTTACATGTTTTTCTGATCATGTTTTTCTCTACTCAAGCAACATTCCTTCCATCATTGCTTTCTTTGTTTCATTCATGTATAAAAGAACACTGAAACCGAAGTAAAGATGTCTACAGCATTAGAATGTAGTCTGCCCCATTCTATCAGGTCCGTAGATCCCAGGTCCAGCAGACAAAATCTGCATAGGTCCGGCTGAAAAGTCAGCAGTAGGAGGCAGAGTGGTTGAGACAACAGGAGAACACAGCCTCCAGAGTCAACTAAGCAGGGTTCATAGCCTCTGTGAGGCTGAATCAGCAATCACAGAGCCTGCATGTGTCTGTATTAGGTCCTCTGCATATATGTTATAGTTGTGTGACTTGGTGTTCTTGTGGGGTGTCTAACAGTATGAGTGGGGAGTGTCTCTGACTCTTCTGCTCTTGGGACACTTTTCCTCCTACTGTATTGCCTAGGCCAGCCTTGATATAAATGGCAGTGCCTAGTCTTATTGTCACTTGTTATACCATGTTTGGTTGATATCCCTTGGAGGCCTGCTCTTTTCTGAAGGGAAATGGAGGAAGAGTAGATCTGGGAGAGAGGGGAGGTGAGAAGGGGAACTGGGAGGAGTGAAGGGAGGGAAAACTATGATGAGGATGAGAAAGGAATTTTTTAAAAAGCACTATTACTTAAATGAGACTCCTTTTTCAAGTGATTCTAGGTTGTTGTTGAAAACTAGGACAATCAGTACTTGTACAAAAAAGACTTGGGCCTGGAGAGAGTTCTGGGTGGTTAAGGGTACATTCTGCTCTTACAGAAGGCTTAAGTTTAGTTCCCAGCACTCGCATATGGTAGCTCACAACTACCTGTAATGCCTGCTGCTGGGAATCCAGTGCCCTCTTCTGGTTATCATAAGCATTTTACTCATCATACACATATGCCCGCACAGACATAAAATTGAAAATAAAATATAAATTAAAAAAGATAGAATCCTTTAATATATAATATATTCATAGTCATTGATATGGTAAAAGGTGCAATCACAATAGATATTTAATTTATGGAAAATAAAGTGTAATATAGATACTACAGAAGACGTTGAAATCAAGGATTTCTGTATTTAGCTTAATATACTAAAAGTACAACAAATTAAACTCAAAAAATCAAACTGCAATGAGTTAATTATACATGTCATCCAATAAACAGAAATGATAAAATCAAAAACAGTAAAATTTGGCTGTTGAAAAATTCCAACGTTGATAAATACCTAAGCCAAAAGTTCAGAAGAGGATATAAAATAATGAACACCAAAGCTTAGAAAGGGATATTACTATAGGTTCTGTACACTTGTAAAGATTGCAGCAATATATGTTACACAATGTTTTTTAATTCAAATAATATAAGCCTTTTTAAGTGGAACTGAATATGAATTAATAGAAAATCAGTAACTTTAACTAATAAACAACACAATGAGTTTGTAATTTAAAATATACTTTAGAGGTCCATTGCATCTTACCAGTAAATCATCTCCAAATACACAAGTAGCAAATGAAATTACTACAACACTATATAAAATGACCAAGAAATAATTACAATTTCTAAAGTTTTTACAAAACTAAAATAATCTCATATCAAAATCTGCAAGGACACTATAATATGATAGTCAAAACCAAAACTTACTAGTGAGCAAAGGCACAAAACAACCTAACAAAAATTAATTAGAAGCATGTTATTTATTTTTTTTGGTGTCTAAAATTTATGATTAAAGATACTAGAACTCCTTGATACCCTCAAATTCCATATCCTTATATATGATTTCATATAAAAGTCTTGCATGTCTATCGGTGTCATCCTTGTTTAGCCCATTTTTAAGCAGTCATGATGGTGAGACTTTATGGGTAAAGTTTCTGACATTACTAGGAGAAACAATCTCACAGCAAACTCTCTATTCCTCTGGCTCTTGTCAGATATCGGCCAAGCTGCCCCTCCTGATTAATACTGGGAGAACTGAGAAGCCAGGGTCTTGGAGCAGCCAAGTACTTGAATGCAATTTGTATGACAAGGCTTATTTTTATCATCACATCCATTTAATAGCAGTTACAAGTTTACAGTTCAGTAGAGAAACATGCTCAGCATGTTCAAAGTTACATAAAGCACAGAAATGTCATTTGTCTCCAGAAAAATATCTGAGGTATGGAAATACCATTTGCCTTACTTACTATCTTCTAGAAATTTAGGAAGGTGGCAGGCATTTCTTTGTTCTTTTTCACAATCGTTGGCATTCCAATTTCTCTTCTTGAGAATTATCAACATCAGATGATCTCATGCCCATGTCACAACTTCATTATATACTCAGATAAATTTAATTAAAACTCCAACAGTTCTTAGAATCTTTATCCCTCCTCTCCTGAAATAATCCCTCAGGTGCAGTCTTTTGTAGAAATATCTTTTGGAACTGGGCTCAACAACTTTGATTTTGATTGCAATTTCCTGTAGTGGCCTACATCTGTTGCAAGAACCTTACTTGATAAAGGGCAACTACACTATTTATGAGTATAAGGACAAATGTCGAGATTATTGTTAGAGATTTAGTAAATTCAGGTTTAGTAAAGTAGTGACTGTAGGTGCTACTCCAATATCCATGACTTCACTGTCACTGAGTAGTTGGCTAGGGTTTCCATATCAGGCATATTTTCCTTCTTTTTGAGTGAGTATTATGTTCAGTTGGAGAGCTGTTAGTTACCTCCAACACATGTATACAATGACTGCACCCTTAGGGTTATTATACTATGCTGATTGTTGATGTCATTCATAGACATCATAGCTAGGTAGGACTATTGGTTGCCTTACTCATTTGGGAGCCTGTAGCTGGAGAGAAACTCTCTGCCAAGCCCTGCCAGTCCCAGAGCCCACTTATAAAATAAACACACAGACTCTTATATTATTTAAACTGTTTGGCCTAATGGCTCAGGCTTCTAGCTATCTAGTCTTACATCTTAAATTAACCCATTTCTATTAATCTATACTTTGCCACATAGTTCGTGGCTTACCAGTATCTTACATCTTCCTTTTCCTGGCAGCGGCTGGCCATGTCCCCCTCTGACTTCCTATTCTCTCAGTTCTCCTCTCTGTTAGTCCCACCTATACTTCCTGCCTGGCTACTGGACAATCAGTGTTTTATATATCAATCAATCATCCACAGCAGAAGCCTGCATGGCACCTTCTGGTATCATGAAAAGCTACTCCTCAGGGAGTAGGCATTCATATCAGTTCTAGCTTAGGGGTCTCTGGGTCCTGTTTCTGAAGTTTATGGTATCTTCAGTAATAAGGTCTTACCTTCCACCTTTAGGTGGTAACCAAGGACAACCACAATATGTTGTATATTTGGGGGAGTGGGGACTTTTGTAAAACCCTGGCCATCAACTCAAAAAAGAAAATTTCCTGTCTAGTATTGTAGTATTTATTAGGTGATCTTTGGCTCTTAATGAAAAAGGAGATCATGAATTTGAAACAGAGAAAGAAAGAGTTTATGAGATGGTTTTGAAGAAGGAAATTGAAGGGAGAAATGTTATATTTTAGTCTCAAAATAAGAGAAAGATATTAAATATAAGTCTTGCAATTTTTTGACACAATATTCCTACTGTCCTACTGTTTTTCATGTAGCATATCTTCAAAATATTTTCATGTAAGCCTATATAGTCATCTTATACATTATAATTTTGCTAAATTTACTGTTATATATTTATTGCCCTCACTTTTACAGTATTAGAAACAATTGTATAATGTATATTTTTAATTATATTCTCATTCTCTCTCTCTCTCTCTCTCTCTCTCTCTCTCTCTCTGTGTGTGTGTGTGTGTGTGTGTGTGTGTGTGTGTGTGTGTGTGTGTGTGTGTGTGACTGAGGACAACTTGAAGGAGTTGGTTTCCTCTTTCCTCTATGTGGAGTTCAGGGATCATTCACAACTTACCAGATTTGGAAAGAATCACCTTTACCCATTGAGCCATCTTCATGGAGCTGTAATAAGTATTCTTATGAGCGTTTTTTTTTGTGAGTCTCAGAAAATATGCCTTTTGATTAAGTCACTTGGAGGAAGAAATATTGTGTAAACTAGAATTAAACTATAATTTTTAAAATAATTTTACCTTCTTTATGTTTTATCACTTCTATATCTGAGTCTTTGTCAAACTGTAAGATACTTTCACATCTTGCCAACTCTTCAAGTTATATCCTTAATTCTTATAGTACTCAGGACCACCAGGCCAAGGTTTGCATCACCCACAGTAAACTGAATCCTCTCACATCAATCATCAGTCAAGGTAATGTCCCCTGGGTTTGCCCACATGCCTACCTCCTCAGGGGGTTTTATTGATTAAGATACTTTGCTCCAAAATAACTCTAGTTTGTGTTAAGTTAACACAAAACTCTAAAACAGAGGAGGTCCATTTCTAGCAATTAGCTAAACCATTGTTCCAGGAGTATTTGTTGGAAAGAGAAAATAAATATTAAAAAGTTAAACCTTAGTTTATATGGAAACTTTATATTCAATGGTAGTTTAATCATTTAACTTAAAAACTATATTTGAGGCCGGGCGGTGGTGGCGCACGCCTTTAATCCCAGCACTAGGGAGGCAGAGCCAGGCGGATCTCTGTGAGTTCGAGGCCAGCCTGGGCTACCAAGTGAGCTCCAGGAAAGGCACAAAGCTACGCAGAGAAACCCTGTCTCAAAAACAAACAAACAAACAAACAAACAAAAAAAAACTATATTTGAATTTTTGAGACAACAAATTTCTACACAGAGAACTGTGTAGAAATATATGTACATACACACATGTGCACACACAAACACATACACACATACACACACACACACACACCCCTAACAAAAGGTGTTATTCTCTAATTTCCCCTTTCTTTCTCTTTTTCTTCAATGCCTGTGATATAAAGGTTATTATCACATCCTATTAAGTCTCATATTAAAACTTCAACCAGATGTTCAGACAATGCCCCATTTGTATATTTTTCTGTATTTACATCTTCATGTTCATGTAGCCATCTACAGATAGCGGGTAGCCTTTACACTCCATTCCTTTGTTATATTTCACCATTGCTAGCTTTCCTGTCAAAACATTGAAAAAAAGGTTTCGGATTAAGAGTTAAACTCATTGTAAACACTCATGAATGCTGCAAGTCATAAGCCACTTACCCCATCTTTGCTGCTCCCTCATGACTAGAGTAGTTGCTAATAAACATTTTTAAGATACAAAAATATAACTTTACCTCTGACACTACCTCTTTTTGATAATCTTCAGGGATTTCTTAGTACTCTCTTAAGGTCTTAATGCTATGAATTGATACCATGTGCATGTCAATTCGGTTTTTTTGTTTTGTTTTGTTTTGTTTTGTTTTGTTTTGTTTTGTTGATTTTTCAAGACAGGGTTTCTCTGAGTAACAGCCCTGGGTGCCTTGGAACTCACTCTGTAGACCAGGCTGACCTCAAACTCACAGAGATATGCCTGTCTCTACCTCCCAAGTGCTGGTCCATGGAGATTCTTATACAAGAAAACATTTAATTATGACTGGCTTACAGTTCAGAGGTTTAGTCCATTATCATCATGGCAGGAAGTATGGCAGCACCCAGGCAGATGTACTGCTGGAGAGGTAGCTGAGAATTCTACATCTGGATCTGTAGGAAGCAGGAAGAGAGAGAACCACTGATCCTGGCTTGTGCTCCTGAAATTTCAAAGCCCAATCCCAGTAACACACTTCTTCCAACAAGTTCACATCTACTCCAACAAGATTGCACCTTCAATAATGCCACCCTCTATGAGTCTATGGGGTCTATTTTCATTCAAACATTCACAGGTACTAATATTTTCCAATCAGTTTGTTGTTGTTGTTGTTGTTTTGTGGTTTTTTTTCTGTTTTTTCTTTCTTTCTTTGTTTTCTGAGACAATGTCTCTCCATATAATACTGGCTATCCTGGAACTCACTGTGTATACCAGGCCTCAGCATCAGGACTTTATATGATACTGTCTTTAGATTTTATATACATAGAGTTCCATTCCACATTATAATGATTTTCTACTATAGTAGAAATAATAAAGTGGATATATATGTAATATATATATAGTATTATACACACATGCATATGTAGGCTTAGTCTTCAAATAACTTTCTTATATTCTGTTCAAGCATGAGACACCAAACATAGACTTTATTTCTCCTTTAAATATGATGATTATTATTTAAATATGTGGCTTATGTCACATATTCTATGATGTCAATGCATTAAAATACAAAATGTAATAGTTCCTTGTGATAGTTAATTTTGTTAACTTGGCACAATCTTCAATAATCAAGGAAGGAGTCCTCTGGCTCTATCTGTGTGAGATTGTCTTTATTATGGTAATTGAAATGGAACAATCAGCCTACCAGGGTGGCACAATTCACCAGCAAGGGATTCTCAACTCCATAGAGAAATAGATTTAGCACAAGTGTATATGCATTAATTCATTGCTTTCTGTTTTAAATGTGGATGTAATGTGATTAGCTGTATTTATGTGTTTCAAGTTCCTGCTGCCTTGATTTTCTTGCAGTGATGGATAATAACATGTAATTGTTAGGAAAACAAGTCCTTTAACTCTTTTTTCAAATTTTTATTGATTCTTTGCAGACTTCACATCAAACATCCGATTCTACCTATCTCCACATCCTACCTACCCCACTACCACCCCCACCCCACCCCACCCCCACATTCTCCCACTGCCCTTGCTACCTCCCCTACAAAACAATATAAAATTCAAAAGAGAAACCAAAAACTAAACAAAGCAAATAGAACAAAACAAAGAAAAACAAAGCAAGTCAAAACTAAAAAACAAAAACAAAAAAAAGGAGAAGAATCTCATCATGGAAGCTGTATTGTGGCCTGGTGTGTCATACAATTCATGCTTTAGTATTATTTTTTATTTATTGCTTTTATTCAATTTTTTTTCATTTTAAATACCAACCAGATTCCCTCTCTCTCCCTTTCTCTCATTTCCCCCACCTCCCTCCTGATTCCACCCCCCATGCAGCGTGGAGTGTAGTGGGTAGCTGTTCCAGCTTTGACCTTAAAGCACCACCCATTGAGGTAACTGCCATGCCTACCTAGGACCTGCCCCTGGGGTGTAGCCGGGACAGGAGCCCTTATGGAGATCTAGACATGCTGGTCCTCTTGGTTCCTAGTGATCCTGGATGCTAGATGGCAGACCGAGTCAGAGTTCTCCAGAGAACCCTGCTGGACTGCACCTCACCTCTTCTGGATCCTATAACCAACCCCTTTACTGGCAGTAAGTTACCCCAAAATAAACCTTTTAATTATGTGGAGTTGCCTTGTTAAATCCCCACATGAGGGGAGGGACTTAGTTCCAGCCCAACTTGGTGTACCAGCCTGTGTTCCTACACTTTAGTATTTTTATCTTCACTTGCAAGTGATCATTGCCTTGAGTCATTGGTCTGATTTGAGCCTCTGGCCTCTGCTACACCACTAGGCTCTCACTGGGGTTCCTCTTCGATATTCTTTTGTCCTGTGTCATAAGGGTCCTGCAGTTTTGTCCCCTTCCCGTGCTCCAGCAATTTATAGATTAGGGGGATGTTAGGGTGGGGCAACTCATAGCTCTGGTTCTAGGCCTGGAGCTGTTGCTTTTGCTAAGTCACAGTCCCAGGTTAGTGACCCGAGGTGGCTCCTGTTGAGTCTGGCCCTGTCAGCAGCATGGCATAGCATGGAGCTCTGGCTCTGTTGTTGGTGTTGCTGTGTCACTGCCTGGGCTTATAGACCGTGGACGTCTTCTGCTTAAATCCTATCCCCGCCGGGGCTGTTTCTGTTGCTGTGTTACAGTCTGTGGCTGGAAACCTTAGGTGCCTCCTGGTTGACTTAAGCCCTACCAGCTGCATGACATAGCGCGGAACTATTTCTGTTGCTGTGGTTTGACCCCAGGCGAGAGAACCCAGGTGAATCCTCGTTGAGTCCTGCCCTGCCAGCCTAATGGCAAGTCAAGGAGCTGTTACTATTGCTGTGTAGTGACCCTAAGCTAGAGACACTGGATGCTCCGAGTTACTCCAGTCCCTCACCAGCCTCATGGCACGGCTCAGAGCTGTTGCTTTTGTAGTAACCAGGATAGCTCCTTGTTGAGCCCTGCCCACAAGAGCAGCTGGTGCTGTTGGGTGTTACATTTCCTGGTTAAGTCTTGCCCCTGCCAAGCACATGTCATAGTGTGAAGTTGTTGCGTCTGTTGTGTCCTGGTCCCCGGCCAGAAACACTGGTCTGCTTCTGGTTGAGTTCTGCCCTGGCCAGCTGTAAGGCATGGTGTGGAAATGTTGCTCTTGTTTTGTTGCAGCCCCAGGCTGGAGACCCACGAGATCTTGAGTGAGTCCTGCCCCTACAAGGAGCTGTGGCTGTTGCTGTGTCAGGGCCTTGGGGCTATAGATCCAGGGCAGCTCCTGGTTGAGTCCTGCCCCTGTCAGGAGCTGTTGCTCTTGAAGGCTAGAGACCCATGGCGACTCCTGCTTTAGGCCTGCTCTTGTCAGCCACATGGCTTGGAGCAGAGCTCTCGCTTTTGTAGACCCTGGGTGGCTCCTGCTTGAGTCCTGCCCCAGTCAGAGCATGGCTTGGTGAGGAGCTCTTTCTGTGTTGTGGCTCCAGGCTAGAGACCCCGTGGCTGCTACTAGTTGAGTTCTGTCCCCACAAGGAGCTCTTGCTTTTGCTGTGTTGTAGCGCTGTATCAGAAACCACAGGCTGCTCCTGGTTGAGTCCTGCCCCGGAAGGACACATGGCACAGAGTAGAGATGTTGCTTTTTGTTGAGTTGCGACTCCAGGCTAGAGACCCAGGGCGGTTCCTCATAAAATCTCCCACCAACCAACCGAATGGCCTAGGAAGAAGGCATTCCTATTGCTGTGTTACAACCCTGGACTAGAGAGTATTGCTGTGTTGTGACCCTAAGCTAGAGACACTGGATGCTCCGGGTTAATCCAGTCCTTTACTAGCCTCATGGTACGGCTCAGAGCTGTTGCTCCTGGTTGATATCTGTCCCTGTAGTACACGTGACATGGAGCAGAACTGTTGGTTTTGTTGAGTTCTAGGCCATGGCTAAAGACCATGGGATGGTCCTGGTTGAGTCTCCACCCCCACCCCCTCACCCCCATCCCTAGCAGCATGGGAAGAGCTGTTGCTCTTTCAGCCAGGGTCAAGAGACCCAGGGTACCTCCTGGTTGAGTCTTACCCATGCCAACCCCATGGCATGGTGAAGAGTGGTTGCGGTGGGTGGTGCTCTCACCCTTTGACTCTTAAACTTCCTTTGTAAAAATATTTTACCACTAGAACATAAAGAGGAATTATGATATTACTTATAGTGTATTTATGGCTTGAGCATTTAAACCTACATCTCCAACAATGATTATACCCATCAAGAAAAATAAGTTTTACACAACTAAATAATATTTGTTCCTTAATACATTTTTGTCAATATTTTGTGTCATCTGTCATGATTACTGTAGTTCATTTACTTTCATTCTTTTATAGTGTTTAAGTGTCATGATACTAGATTTGTCTATCAAGTTGTGTACCTTTATTTTATTTATATTATTTATTTATTTATATTGTACTTAATTTATAGCTACATCATCACCGCCATACATGTGTGTGTGTGTTAATATGATGGCAATATCGTGGCATTTGGGGCCATATGTATTTCCAAATAGATTCTGGAAACATCTTCTCATGCCCCATTATAAACTGAAATATTTTCTATGGAATGAGCAATTATCATATAGATACATTAATATAATAATAATAATAATAATAAATAATTAGAGAAGTATACAATTTGAGTTAAATTCAATGCAGTCAAAGATAATAATCAACAACAGTTAAGTAAGTAATGAAGTGTTCTTTGTGTTAATAGTATTGTATTTTAAAAACAGTGTGTGGTGGCCTTGGCAGGTGGAGCCAAGGCACACTGAGGAAAGTCACTCACACCATGCAGGCAGCACCCACATGGAAAGTTTTATTTCCTAAAGGGAAGAAGGAGAAGGACAGAGAGGGAAATAGAGAGGGAGAGGGAGGGAGGGAGGGAGAGAGAGAGAGAGAGAGAGAGAGAGAGAGAGAGAGAGAGAGAGAGAGAGAGAGAGAGAGAGAAAGGAAGTACATATGCCCTTGTGGCAAGAGAGAAGGAAGAGAGAGAGAGAAGGGTGAGGGGCGAGGTGTTTTCTCTTAAATTTAACATAAGATGGTGTCAGGTTGCTGGGCAGGGCCCCAAGGGGTGGGTTTGAAAGCTACCAAATAGTGAATAACTTTATTTTCTGAGCATTCATTTTATAAATGATAAGATTCTACTTTGTTTAAGGTCATAACAAAACAAAAGGCAATGAAGATTTCAAAATTACTACTGAGAAATATACATGTCATCAACACAAAGATAGCCATCATTATAACTTTTAAAATTGTATTGCTTTCTTTTCCTAGTATTTTCACAAATAGCCAAAAAACTGTAATTTCCTACACTGTTATTCCCTCAAATAATTTAAAATTATTTCACTCAAGTTTTCTAGCTTTTCAATAACAATGCAATAATATTTTTGTATTTCTACATATACTGTTTGCTAGCATCATGACAACATAGTTTTGTCCATTTTGGATGCTACAACAAAATATCATACTTGCTGTCATTTATACATGATAGAAATTAATTTCAGTTACATTACATTTAAGATCAAATCACCAGATTTGGTGCCTAATGAAGGCACATGTGCTAACTTAAAGATTTCATTTTCTTTTATGTTCTCAGATAGTATGAAGCACCAGAGACTGTTTATGAGACTCTGAGGCCATGACCTAATTGTATCTCAAAATTTGAATCTAATATTACTTCTATTATGGGGTAAGTGTTTCAACATATGCATAGAAGAAGAGCTCAAGCATTCAGACAACAGGAAATGTAACACATATGGAGCTACCTTGGTCTTTGTAAGGATAGTGAGGACTTTGCCTCACCGCTTTGGTTTTTCTCCTTCCTTTCTTCTAACAATTATATGTGTGTGGGTGCATGATTGTGTGTATGCATGTGAGCGTGTGTGTGTGTGTGTGTGTGTGTGTGTGTGTGTGTGTGTGTGTGTGTTTGAGGTTCTCTTAGAATTCTTTGTAGAACTTCTGGATACTCCTGATCTGAACTGCAGATTAAAAAATTAGGGAATTATGAATATCTGTAGCAATCATCTTATCACTTTCTTTCACTGAATTTGTAGCATGTAAATATTAAGAATTTATAAATTGAAATTAAACCATTTAATTTCTTAAATAATGTATACATTATTTTAATTAATTAAGGTAATGAAAAGAGATTACATAATGACCCTGTGTATTTTTGTTGTCTTAGTATCTGAAGATTTCACTGAGGAAGGAAATTTTTGCTCACAATCCTGGTTTCATAGGTAGACTTTTTTCTTCCTTGTTTGAAATTATAAGGCAACTTTTTCTTGCTATTGATTGGACACTGTTATCATTATCATGTCTCTTAAGAATCCACCTGGCCGGGCGGTGGTGGCGCACGCCTTTAATCCCAGCACTCGGGAGGCAGAGGCAGGCGGATCTCTGTGAGTTCGAGGCCAGCCTGGTCTACCAAGTGAGTTCCAGGAAAGGCGCAAAGCTACACAAAGAAACCCTGTCTCGAAAAACCAAAAAAAAAAAAAAAAAAAAAAAAGAATCCACCTGAAATTAATTGACTGTGGTAACCTAGCTATAGAATTAATACTGTGTGTGTATGCATGCACACTCGTGAGCACACATTTATGTGTGTCTCTGTGTGTGCATTACACATTATGCTGTGATTAATATGACTACCTGATGACAGAAGGTGCTCAGGCTCATAGCAATGAGTGACTAATCTCACAAAACCAGAGTTGCTAAGTTAACTAGCAACTGAGATGGCTGTTTTTTTTCTATCTTCCTTTCTTTGTTTTTCCTTTCCCTTTCATGCAGTGAGCTTATGTAATAATTATTATCACAATTAAAGCAAGAAAATAAATGAATACCCAAATTGCATAAATAATAGAAATCATAAAGACAAAAAAATCTGACATATCTTTGTTTTCATTATAAAACTGAAATGGTTTTATAATGAAAATAGAAATATAACAACACTATATGAAGGAAGGATCAAACTTGACAAAGTTAAATCAGATGAGAATTATTAATCTTATTTTTGGTAACTATGGTAAATTGTCTTAATTTTATTATTCTTGGTCATTTATGTATACATTCTAAGTAAGATAATAATATCCATGCCCTCTATAATAGAATATGTAGATTTTTTTCTGTAAAAGAAATATAATTCCTCAACTGACTGATTTCAATCTTGGCCATATAACAAATTTTACTGAGATAGGTAAATGTTAATTAATATAACCATTCCCAAGTAAAGGTTAAGAATTACTGGTGATTATTATTAGCAATTATGCCCATTGTACCTCTGAATAAGATAAATATAAAGCCTTTTCTCTCAGTTTAGTTCCTAGGATAGTGAAGATGTTGGAGTATGGATACATCTATAATCAACATATAAATGGTTCTCAGGTAGTGAAACCAATTTAGAGATGAATTATTATAGACTTAATTGAGATATTTTCATAAACCTATTTGCTCCAAAAGAATAAGTTATTTCCATATTAAGCTGTGCTTAGATCACTGTTTCCTGCAATTCAACTACTCCTTTCTCATTATGTAATTGCTCTTATGTGTCTTCACAGTAATTTAATCATTAAAGTCATCACATCTTTTAAAATAAGGCTTTACACTAGTCCAAAAAAAATCTAATCTTTAACAGCCATCATATTCCAAGGAATTTGCATAGTCCAATTTACTCCTCATTATATTCTAGCATCCACATTTAACTTACAAAAATTCCAAAAACATTTTTTTCAGGATAGTTACATGTGCTCCTGGAATATACTGTGTCTTAAACAGATTACATCACCAAAGTTAGTTGTGCTAGTCAAATGTTTTGTCAACTTGACACAAACTAGAATCATTTACTGAGAGCAAACGTCATTTGAGAAAATACCTGTATCTGATTAGTCAGTAGTCAAGTCTATTGAGCATTTTCTTGATTAATGGTTGGTGTGGCATGGCCCAGAATACCGTGGGCAGAGTCAGCCTTGAGCAGATGGTCCTAGGTAATATAAGAAAGTCTGAGCAAGCCATGTGGTCCAAGCCAGTATGCAGCATTTCGCCATCGCCTCTGCCTCTGTTCCTGCCTCCAGACTCCAGATTAGTACCTTGAATTCCTGCCTGACTTCCCCAGTGATGGAGTGTGACCTAAGAGTTGTAAGCTGAAATAAACTCTTTATTCCCTGAGTTGGCATTGGTCATGCTGTTATTAAAATAGAAACAATAGAAGGGATATATACATGATATATTTGTGCAAGAATAAGAGAAATTTGGTCATTGTGTTACTTAAATGTCTTTCACTATGAAAAAACACCTGAAAAAGTCAGCTTACAAATGTTTTGTGCTGGCTCTTGCTTTTAGAGGTTTCATTTCACAGTTACTTAGGCCTGTAGCAAGAAGGATAAGTGAGCAAAGCTTCTTACCTTGTACTGACTCAAAATAAAATTATATATACATATAAATATACATATACATACATTTACATGACAATCTTAACCTCCCCCAGTGATGCCACCACCTTCTAAGAGCACCACAGACTGGAAACTAAGCCTTTCCTTGTAAGTTTCTAGAAAATATCTAGATTCAAATTATGACATTTATGTTACTCAATCCCATCAGTACACAGATTTGGATGTAGCTCCCAATCTAGAAATTAAGAATCTTACAAACTTCAGGTTTTATGCTGAGACACTTTGCGGGTTGGGGTGGGGGAGCTGGGGGTTGGGTAGGACAGCAGAATCTATGGCTGATATGTAAAATTAAATTAATTATAAAATAGAAATATTAAAAAAAACTTCAGGTTTTACTACTATTCAGAACAAATTTTGTGTATATACATTGTAGTATCAATATATCTATCTGAAACCTATGTGTATCTATATGTTTACTTCTTTCTCTGTCTACCTCTATATCTTCAGTGAATGCCTGCTAATTGTAGTTGCTTGTTAATGGGTAGGTTCCATTTTTCTTTGTTTTGGGTTTTAAAAATATATTGTTTCTATTATTTTTCCAAAATTCTATGTTTTGCTACTAGAATGTTGATATTTGTAGTATGGTGTTATATGTCTCAACAAGCCTGCATCACTAAAGACTGTAAAATTTACTTTTATGATTGATGTGCTGATTATAATCTAATAATGTTACAAAACTGTTCATTTCATAAAATATGAGTTCTTTAATGGTAAGGGCAAAACCCTGTTTATTTCCAAATTCCATTATAATGACATATGGCATATACTAATTACTGAGAAATCAATGTAGAAGTAGTCAATAGAGGATGAAAGTAGAATTCTAAAGTCAAGTTCTATGAGTTTGAATAGGACAGTTTTAGGCTCTATGTTTAAATCAGTTACTCTGATTTAAATGCTGCTAACTTGCTGCATGATGACGTACCATTTCTTTTAAAAGCATTCTATACTATCAGGCTGTTTGTTTGAAGAAAGCTTCTTGTGTAGAATTATTATTTCATTCTTCAGATTGTTCCTGTTCAGGCCAAGTCATTTTCTAGAACTTTCTCAACTGAAATCATAATTTATAATGGCACTTATTAACAAAATTTCATCTGCAAAAAGAATTGTACATTCTTTTCAGATTCCTTAAATGACAACCCCAGTATGAACTATTTAAGTAATTAAAAACATTAAGAATAAGCCAATGAGTATAGGTAGCCATAGTAGATATGAAGTTGAGTTCAGAACTTCTAAAAAACAAGAACTTTCAAAGAACTGCAGACAATGTACTAATTTTAGCAGGAAGATTAGCATAAAAATACATAGTTAAGAAGAATGATGGCTCCTATTTCTTATTTTGTAAAGATGATATTCACATAACATTCCTGTCATTAATTGGCAAATTTAGTGAAGGCAACAAAATTGTCCAATTAGCCAAAAGTATTTGTATCAAACAATAGATATTCCAAATAAATTTCCTGAAGGTAATTTTCTCTGGCTAATTCTTTGAGCATTAAGCAATTGAAAAGCAATACCTTTGTGGCTCATAATTATAGACATAATAGTAAAAAGATGTCAGCAGCTATTTCAATTATGTTAATACCTCTTTTGATAATGTAATTCATCTTGCTTGATGAAGTGGACATTATTATATGGTCCAACTCATATCATTTTTGTTCCTTCCTAGTTTAATGACATTTTCCTTCTGTCTTATTGTATCAGTCCCTTTCATATAGTTCCATATTTTGGGGTTTGTAGGCTGTGTTTGAGAAATATCTTTAGATAAGAATTTTCAACAACTTTATGATAGTATTTTATCATAGTTTAACATATAAGTATATTTATTTTATGTGGAAAATGGAAATTTGTTAAAAATAATTTCTAGTTTTCTTAACAAAAACCAAGCAGAACTAGTTATTGAATAATATTAATTAATATAATATAAAATTAAAATTGTTTCTCTAGTAGACAACCTAAGTCTTGTTATTTGATGACAGCTGAAGGTGTATTTTATGTGCCTAATGTGTACATGACATAATTACTGAACTATAAACTTTAGAAACCCCAAAATTTTGAAGGGGGTTCTTAGTAGACAGACTTGTTTGAACATTATTTCATGTGGAGATATTATCTTTGTGCTGAGTAATCTTCCCTCTGTCTCAGTGAAAGATAATAATCTCTGACTTCCAAGACATTTATTTTTCTACAAATACCCATGTAGCTAGAGTTTTCCTGCTTTGCCCACAGTCAGGACAAATCTTTGTCACCCACCAGTCCCACAGCCGCTCAGACCCAACCAAGTAAACACAGAGACTTATTTTGCTTACAAACGTATGGCTGTGGCAGGCTTCTTGCTAACTGTTCTTATAGCTTAAATTAATCCATTCCCATAAATCTATACCTTGCCACGTGGCTGGTGGTTTACTGGCGTCTTTACATGCTGCTTGTCCTGGCGGAGGCTGCAGTGTCTCCCTGCCTCAGCCTTCTGCTTTTCAGAATTCTCCTCTCTCCTTGTCCCACCTACTTCCTGCCTGGCGACTGGCCAATCAGTGTTTTATTTATTGACCAATCAGAGCAATTTGACATACAGACCATCCCACAGCATACCAAGGCAATGGTAATTGAGAGCAAAGCTGTGATTGCCTTTGTTCTGGAAAAAAAAGAAAGCTAGAAATGTGATGGATCCATGGATTCTCTTTGGATCAATATCTACCCATTGTATAATTTTTTTCTCACAATTCATAGCATGAGTAATGTACATTTGCTAACATCCAATGTAGCTGAGGAAATCACATCATTAATCCAAAATCCCATGTGTCAGGGAAGTATATATTTCCTCACAAGAAAGAGAATACTGATGAATATTTATTGAATAATTCAGTTCATCATTCAGAATTAGTGATAGGGCTGATAAGGTATCTCAGTCAGTAAATGACTTGCCTTGTGTATTAGTTATTTTCTGTTGGTGTGATAAAGAAAGCAACATGACAGAAAGCAACTCATAGAAGGAAGGGTGTATTTTGATTTACTGTTTGAAAGAAAGAATCCATATTGACAGAGGAGGAATGACAGCAGGCAGTTTGATCAGGAAACTAAGTTATCATACCTTCAAAAGTAAGCATGAAGCAGAGAGAAAATGAAAAGGGGAACAAGGCTATGAAGCTCAAAGCCCACATCTACATGACACATTTCTTCTAGTAAGACAACACCAAGTCCTCAAACAGCATCACCAACTAAAGACCAATTTTTCAAATATCTAAGTCAAATGCCAGTCAAATGTCAATCAAACGCCTTGGAGACCTTCTTGATCAAATGACCACATTCCACTTCAAATTCCAAAGTCTCTTACTAAAGGAAATGATGGGGCATAGTGATAAAATACTGGACCAAAGCAGGACTGAAACACAGCAGGCTAAATAGTAAATCCTGTAGCTCCCGGTCTGGTGCCAAAGTGAATAAATTGCTCAGACTATTCAGTTTTGTTATCTGCTGCATACATGTCTATCTTGAACTGGTCCACTCTGTATATTCAGCTCCCTTTGACTGTTGTCTTACTTGTATCTCCAACATCATGGGGCTCTAGTGAGACCCAGGCCTCACTTTCAAAGCTTTATGAAATGGCCTCTGATGGCTTCTCAGTGCCTTCTTCAACCAGCAACTCCAGGACTAAGGCACTTTGGCCTCAGCAGGTGTCTGAAGTTATGAAGAATCCACAACTATTTTCACTCTTACAATTTCTCTGTATTTCCAAAACCAGTTCCATGTGGACAACACTACCACTGTTGGCTGCCAGCTAGATAGAATCTGGCCCCTTGCATCACTTTTGCTGACACTTTTGTATGCAGGTGCTTCCTATGAGCAAAACACTTCTTAGAACTTTCCCTTTCACAAGTTGGAAGCTTAGCTGTGTGGATCAGGTCTTATGCTGAGGACACCATTTTTACTCCTTCAACTAAAACAAGGCTTCTCTTTAACAGTACTTTTTGTGCTTTGGATAAGATGTCTTTCATATTTTTGGGCATTTGAATACTTGATTTTCACTTGCTGACTATTTGGGGAGGATTGGGATGTGTGAACTTGCCACAGGAAGTATGCCCCTAGGGGCGGGATTTGATGTTTCAAAAGACTCATGCCATTTTGAGTTAGCTCTCTATGCCTTCTGCTGGTGGTTCCAAGGTGAGCTCCTACCTGCTCTTTCAGTTGCTTTCTACCTACTACCTTCCCTCTGCTATAATGGACTCTAAACTTAAGTTGCCTTGGCCATGATGTTTTATCACAGGAATAGAAAGATAACTAAGGCAGCACCAATTTCACAGTCTGAAGTGTTCTCAGCACTATTGGGATTATCCTAGAATAGCCATTTAAACTCTGCTTATAGCATCCAACCATGTTATCAGTCTGAAGTTCCAAAGTCTTCCACATCCATACAAAAAACACTATGGTGAGGTTCTTCGCAGAAAGA
This sequence comes from Peromyscus maniculatus bairdii, assembly GCF_049852395.1. Taxonomy (NCBI): domain Eukaryota; kingdom Metazoa; phylum Chordata; class Mammalia; order Rodentia; family Cricetidae; genus Peromyscus; species Peromyscus maniculatus. The sequence continues at coordinate 103,832,730 of NC_134875.1, forward strand.
ACCCACTCTCTGGTGCCAACTTCTGAATTAGTTACTTTTCTGTTGCTTTGTTAAAACACTATGACCAAATGTAACTTATAGAAGGAAGAGATTATTTAGGTTTCTGGTTCTAAAGCAAGAGTCTGTACTTGTGGGAGAAGAATGATAGCAAGCATCCAGGGCAGGAAGCTTAGAGATCAAATCTTCAACCTCATGCAGATACCAGAGAGAAAATTGAATGTGGGGTAGAGATGTGAGCTTTCAAAGGCCACCCACCCTTAATGATGTACTTCCTCCAGCAAGGCTATATCAGCTACCCAAACAATGCCATCAACCAGACCAAATGTTCAAATACCTGAGAGTATGTGTGATATTCTTGCTAAAACCACCACACCTATAATTATGAATACCTGAGGTCAATCCGCTGCACTCATATAAAAAAGTCACTCTGATGGTACATACTTATAGTCACAGTGTTGGGGAAACAGTCAGACAGATCTTCGTAGTTCCCCTGTACAATCAACCTAGCCTACCTGGTGAACTCCAGATCAGTGATAGATTATATCTTACAAAAAGGAGATAGTTGCTGAGTAAAATGTGCATGCAAACCCATACAAAAGTACAACTGCACATACATGAAAATGCATGCATGTGCACATTACTTAGCTTATCTTTATGCCAATGCTTACGACTGGCAAAAACTATTTTATTCACCAGTGATTCCTGCTCAAATTATAATATAGCACTTTAAAGATATTGCACAAATGTCATACCTACATCTATACTGTAAATTTTTTAATGATAAGGCTGACACTTGTGAGGGAAAGTTATTTAGACTTCATGTACTGTAACTCTTATTTAATAAAATAGCTCATGTAGTTATGACAAGCATCAATTGAGTTATTGCCATCACTGTGGACCAGTGATGACACAAATCAAGTAACATGTGCATTAGGTATCATTATTACAAAGTATACTTTAAAAAATACATACTTATGAAAGTTATATATGGTTACATATAAATATATGTTATATATAGATATAAGCGACACATACATATATAAGTTGTATATATGTATATATAACTTTATAGGGAATTTTTTTCTTCTACCATAAAATTTAAACATATACTTGGAAAAAGTTGAGGACCTCTTGTCCTCTAAGGGAATAATATACAAGTGAAAACATTAACACTATTAATTAAAATTATATGATTATAATAATACTACAATTTCAAAATTAGTCAAAGCAACATTGAATTTATGGCATCATAATATCAATTGTGTTGGTTGAGTGAAATAAATATGTATGTAATCAATAACTGTGTTTGCTTCTTATTTGAGCTCTTTCAGTTCTCACCATGTTTCAACATGAATTCAAATTTAGACAATAAGGTAATCATCAAATTAATTGATTTTAAAAGAAAAAATCAGTATGTAGGTTGCATTTTAACTCTGGTTAAATGACTCCAAATGACTGTGGAGGCATGCTCTCATTAATGGGAACACCTATTAAAATTGAAAATAAGGACACAAAGTGCAAGCTATTACTATGTGACACTTAACTCCCAAATCAGTCACCTTGTTTTTCCTATTCATATCATATTGGTCTCACTCTGATCACTGTATTATGTCTGTGGGCTTTAATGAATCCCAATTTCCATTTATACTTCTGTAAACCTTTTAAAATGCTATTCTGCCATTAACAATGAAGAGAAAGATCAAATCTTTAACAACTAATCATCTTCACCACAAAATTATTTCTATTTTTCACTAAAATAGAAATTGGCATGGAAAACTCTATTGTGCTGTGTTAAATTGTCTTCTTATTTATGAAGTATTTTTAATATATTGCTATTTAATACATTTTATCACCATGTGCCTATTGTAGTGTACATTTAATTAGTAAAACAATCTGTCCATATACCAGTTTGGTTTAAATGCATTAGTTATTATTACCTCAGAGAATTCAATATGTGTCAGTGTCACATTAAGGATAAAATCAATACACTTCTCTCTGGAGTTGTTTTACCAAGAATGAGACTGGATTTGAATTCTCTAATTTTCTCTCATTGTGTCTTCTGTCATCTCCTGTCTTCATCTGTCTGTTGTATGAGTCTAACTCTGCACTTTCCTGAATGTTATCTTATGATTCTGTCTTTTTCTGTGTCCTTGTCTGTCCCTAAGAAATGGCTTTGCTCTGTATTTATTGAACAGCACAAAACACATCAAATGGGGAAAGAACTGAGAATTACTTTAGAGAAATCTTTAACAGAGTTTTACATGAGATTAAGTCATTGACACTAACTGACCCAGATAACAATCAAATGTAATCAATCAATATCTGTATGTTGTTTTCAACATTTAGAGCAGATATTCATTTAATAAAATCACTTTCACCCTATTTTCTGTTTTCAGCAAATGATTACAACATTCATACATGTGAACATATATTGCCCTCTGATTCCTGAGCATGGAAGAGTACATATTTTAAGATGAAAGCTGGGAATTAGGCTCCTCGAAGTACGGCACTGTGTAGTATGCCAGCAGGTCATTTCCTGTCTAGGCAGCTCTCACCTTTCCAGGAGCAGCTTCCTTTTTGGCAGTGAAGAGAGCTCTCAGCCATGGCTCTTTGTCTCCAAGGGAAACAAGAAACAACCACTGCTGACCAGCTTGAGCCATGTGCTGCAGACATAGTATTGCATTTCCTGTCTGGTCAGCTGGATGGGCCAGTAGAATAGACCCTACTGTTTCTTCACCAAACTGACAGCACAAGAACTCTGGAAGGGTACCTTAGCAGATATGGGCCCTGGAACAAGATAAAGCAGATGCAAAAGAACAGAGAAAAGAAGAAAAAATTTGAAGAGGGGCCAGATAATTGGTGAAAGGCATTCTTGCTTTCTGTGGCCTGGTCTGAATGTCCCTCTTAAGAAAAATGGAGTAGTCCAGATCATTAGATAAAGAAGTAAAGAAAAGCAGGAGAAAGTGGAGGCAGACATCACCTAGTGGAGAGAAAAGAGGGACAGAAGGAGGAAGATAAAAGTTAAATGGGAGCACAGATGGAGTAGAAACACATGCGGACTTTTTAGTATTAGCACCCCTTCCCAGACCTGGGACCCAAAGTAAAAACATGAAGATTTTGATACCAGGATTCTCTAGGTAAGAAATAATTTCAATGTGACAGCAATAGAGGGAAGAAAGAAGTTGGTCCGTTAGGCTATCATCTGTTGTTCTTGGTTGTTTTTATTCTTTGACTCTTTTTCACTTTGAGGGGCCCACAACCCAACTTCCAAATAAATCACACAGAGACATTTAAGACATTTAGACATTCTAAATGGCCAGTCCTAGCTTGGCTTGTTTCTTGCTAGATTTCCTTTACTTAAGGAATCCTGTCTACCTTTTGCCTCTGGGTTTTTACCTTTATCTTACTTCTGTATATCTTACTTCCACCCTTACTCCATGATTGGTTGGGTGCCTGGCTGGCTAGGTGGCTGGCAGGCTGGGTGGCTAGGTGGATGGCCCCTAGCTTCCTCCTCTCCTTGTTCTCTTTCTTCTTCTTGATCTTCTTTCTCTTTCTCCTTCTATTTATTCTCTCTGACTGACAGCCCTGCCCATCCTTTTCCCTGCCTTGCTATTGGCCTTCCAGCTCTTTAGTAGACCAATCACATGTTTTAGACAGGCAAAGTAGCACAGCTTCACAGAGTTAAACAAATAACTTTTATGTTGTTTGCAAACATAAAATTTATGTTTTTTGTTAACATAACATAAAAGCTAACTTTTATGTTAAGTTAAGCAAATTCTTTTATGTTGCAACATAAAAGAATGCAACACATCTTTGCATCATTAAACAAATGTTCCAGAGCATAAACAAATTTAACCCATCTTAAAATAATATTGCACAACAGTCTTTACTGTCTTTGACCATAGCCATTCTCTCAGGTGTAAGATGTTATCTCTGAATCCTTTTGATTTGTATTTCCCTGATGGCTAAGGATGTTGAAAAATTCTTTAAGTGTATCTTGGCCATTTGAGATTCTTCTGTTGAGAATTCTCTGTTTAAATCTATACCACATTTTTTAATTGAAATATTTGGTATTTTGATGTCTAGTTTCTTGATTTAATCATGTATTTTGGAGATTAGCCCTCTATCAGATGTGGGTTTCGTGAAGATCTTTTCACATTTTGTATACTGCCATTTTTTGCTTATTGACCATGTCCTTTACCTTTCAGAAGCTTTTCAGTTTCAGGAGGTCCCATTTATTAATTTTTCATCTCAGTGTCTGTGCTACCAGTGTTATATTCAGAAAGTTGTATCCTGTGCCAATGCATTCAAGGCTACTTCCTATTTTCTCTTCTATCAGCTTCAGTGTAACTGGATTTATGTTGATGTCTTTGATCCACTTGACTTGAGTTTTGTGCAGGGTGATAGACATGGATCTATTTGTATTTTTCTACATGTTGACATCCAGTATTGCCAACACCATTTATTGAAGAAGCTTTCTTTTTTCCATTGTGTAATTTTGGCTTCTTTGTCAAAATAAGTATTGCTGCTTGTAGAGATCAATGCCAGGCTGCTGACAGGGCTCAAAGAGAATGCCACAGTGTAGCAAAACTAGGGACTTTTATCTGAGGGCTATATAGGAATGGAGTGAATTCACATGCATTCTGATGGCTACTTTATTGTTTTATGTTGAAAAAAATTCTTTCTTTGTTCTACATAGCTATTTATAGCTAACAGAAATCCTCCAGGCAATATAGAAGTTACATAAAGGTCACATTCCAGTAAATTATAAGAAACAGAGTCATTCATTCAGACTACACACTTGTAATAAATCTCAACTTCTTAATTGGTGGGGCTGTAAAATGCAGTTCCAGCTGCAAAGAAAGAACCAGTCGTTATGCTATGTAAATAAAGAGATAATCTTATAAAGAATTAAAATAGTTATAAAGCTAAACTGTTAAATCTAAGAAAAATAAGGAATTCATGCATATATGCTATATTTCTAAGTGTTGTTTTTTTTTTTTTTTGGTTTTTCGAGACAGGGTTTCTATGTGTAGTTTTGTTGCCTGTCCTGGATCTCACTCTGTAGACCAGGCTGGCCTCGAACTCACAGAGATACACCTGGCTCTGCCTCCTGAGTGCTGAGATTAAAGGCACGTGCCACCACTACCTGGCATGTAATAACATTTTAAACTAACATTTTTTATTAGTTCTAAATGCCTGGGCTCTCTCAGACTATGAGTGTTTACAGAAAGATGTGTTATAAATGCTCTGATTGGAACTCAGGTTTACCTTAATTCTCTTAATATGAGCTCATTTTGGCACTCTCCAAAGCGTAGTGACATTAAAAATGTTTTAAATCTTAAAATGTATTTTTGTGTTCTGCATGTAACTTCTAATTATCTAAAAACACCTGCAGCCCTCATTAGGGGATACAAAGTCAAGTTATTTTCTGTAGTCTAGACTAGTCACAATATATTTTCACAAATTGAGGTCAGGAATAGGTGGAAGGACTTAATCACTTGCCAGCTAGCAATAATTGGGCTTTTTGTATTTACAACCTAGCCAGATAGCTCAATATGTCATTATGAACTAAGATAGGGAATTTTTGTCTGTAAAACCATTAGCAAGGAACCTGATCCAATCTTAAAGTTACTTTGAAGCTTCAAATCAGCTAATGTTATACAGCTGTCTTATAGCTGAGTGGATATAACTATTTTCCTATGTCAGTCTAAGCTATGATATAAAATAGCTCACAGGGACTTTAATTCCTGACTTGTGTAGCATTACTTTATATTCAATTACTCTTTAAAACTCTGTGTAAGAGGCCGGGCGGTGGTGGCGCACGCCTTTAATCCCAGCACTCGGGAGGCAGAAGCAGGTGGATCTCTGTGAGTTTGAGGCCAGCCTGGTCTACAAAGTGAGTTCCAGGAAAGGCGCAAAGCTGCACAGAGAAACCCTGTCTCGAAAAACCAAAAAAAAAAAAAACCAACTCTGTGTAAGCTAACATTATTGATATCAAATGGACAATACAGCTTAATCAGGAGTCATCTTTACATATTAAGATCCCAATAGATCGGGCTGCATTCATGAGAGAAACACACTATGAATACAGGTAATGGGAGATTCCCATAGCTGCTTAGGGAAAAATTGCACTAGCACATGTGAAATTACAGACAGAAGCAAATGATATTCCAAAGTCTGTGGCCCCTCAGCCATGCCAAATGATGTATCCCATCAAAGAATTATTCATCTAGTAAGTTGACACCTTGAATATTAGTTGCCATCTGTTGTTGCTACCAGCAAATAAGGTGTTCATAGGTGTGTGGATTTACCTCAGAGTCTTTGATTTGATTCCATTGATCTACCTGTCTGTTTTTATGCTGATACCATATTGTTTTTTATTACTATAGCTCTGTAGTAGAGCTTGAAGTGAGGGATGGTGATACCTCCAGAAGTTCCTTTATTGTACAGAATTGTTTTAACTATCCTGAGTTTTTTGCTTTTCCGTATGAAGTTGAGTATTGCTCTTTTGAGATCTGTGAAGAATTGTGTTGGAATTATGATGGAGATTGCACTGAGTCTGTAGATTATTGTTGGTAAGGTTTCCATTTTTACTATGTTAATCCTACAGAACCATGAACATGGGGGATCTTTCCATTTTCTGATATCTTTTCCAATTTCTTTCTTCAAAGACTTAAAGTTCTTGTCATACAGGTCTTTCACTTGTTTTGTTGAAGTTAGAAGGGCCCAAAGACAGATGCATGGATTTACCTGGGAAAGGGAAATAGAAGAGAACTCCTGGGTAAACTAGAAGCATGGAGGGTGGAGGTATGGGAACATGAGGGATAGGGCTAGGCTGGTTGGGGGCAGGAGCAAGATGGACGGGGAGAATAATAAGAGAGATATCTTGATGGGGGAGAATTATGGGGTTATGGAAATACCTGATGCCAGGGAAAGACCCAGGAATCCACAAGGATGACCCCAGCTAAGAATCCTAGCAATAGTGGAGAGGGTCCCTGAACTCACCTTCTGTAATCAGATTGGTGACTATAGTAATTGTCATCAAAGAGCATTCATCCACTAAATGATGGAAGCAGGTGCAGAGATCTAGAGGCAAGCACAAGGCAGAGCTCCAGGGGTTCTGTTGAAGAGAAAGAGGGAGGATTGTAAGAGCCAGGGGGGTCAAAGTCATGGCAGGTGAACTCACAGAGACAGCTGACCTGAGCTTATGGGAGGTCACCAATTCTGGACTGACAGCTAGGTAGCCTGCGTGGGACTGACCTAGGCCTACTTCATGTGTGTGACAGTTGTGTAGCTTGGCCTGTATGTGGGGCTCCTAGCAGTGAGATCAGGACATGTCTCTGGTGTAGTGGTATTGTATTCCCCAAAATATTGTGCACCCTAATAAACTTATCTGGGGTCAGAGACAAAACAGCCACTAGATACAAAGGAGTGGTGGTAGAAAGCAGAAATGTTTATAAGGCATGAGGACCAGAAACAAGAAGCATTTGGCTGGTTAAGCTTTCAGGCTTCTAGCAGCAGTTCAGCTGAGAGCCGTTTGGATATGAGGACACAGAGGCTTCTAGTCTGAAGAAGCAAGACCAGCTGAGTATCCGGCGAGGTGAGGTAGCTGCGGCTTGTTCTGGCTCTCTGATCTTCCAGTGTTCACCCCAATAACTGGCCTCAGGTTTGATTTATTAATAAGAACTTTTAAGATTCCTGCTACACCCTGGTGCTTGAGCTGGCTTTTGGGAACCCAATCCCCATGCTAGGTTACCATGCCCAACTTTTATGCAAGGGGAGGAGGTGTTGTGCCATATCATGCTTTGCTGACTCCCATGGGAGGCCTGCCCCTTTCTAAATGGAGATGGAGGAGTAGATAGTGAAGTAGAAGGGAAGTAGGGTGAGGGAACATTAGGAAAGGGAGGAGGGGAAAATGTGTTCAGTATGTAAAATAAATGAAAAAATAATAAAAATGTGAAGGCCTTTCAAGGAATGAAGTATTCTTTGTGGTCTGGTTAAAAGAGATCTACCACCTGAATGTCCCCAGCCTGGTCTAGCCATTGCTTGGTGCTGTTCAGCATCTGGAAGAGATTCTACTCCTCACACTTTGATGCATTGGCTTTATTTATTTTATTTCATTCTTTTTAGAAAAATCCATCCTTTTTTGTTTTCAAATAAGTATAGATTTTTAAATAAAAACAACTGTGAATTAGCTTAGGTTGTAAAATTTGATTTCAAAGGAGACCCAAGGCAAGTGAGATTGATTGTTACATTGTTCTCTTAAAGGCAGGTTGAACAAACAGGCTGAGTACAGAGTAAGACAGCAGTCTTTAGTCTACATGATCTCAAGGTGAATTATTAACTAAGCTGTGATAGCTAGCAAAAGTTCCAGTGTCTTTGAATGTAAGAAATGTTTTTATAATAATGTATTGCAGCACAATAAATGTTTCTGTTGAATACAACTTTGTATTTTCTATAGAAGAGAGGAGCCAAAATTGTAACCTTGAGGCTAGATTTCTAAAATTACAGCTCAATTTTGTAATCAGAAAGTATGTGTTATAAAACCCCGGGGAAATAGTTTTGCCTTTAATTTTTAATAACAAACAACTATGTTCTATGTACCCCACTCCAAGCACAATCAACGTTAGTGAGGTCTTTTGTCACATAAGATGCTGAAAAGTATCACAAATGAACCTATCATTCATATTTTTCCAGACTTGAATCCTGACACTAAAATAAAAAAAATTGGATATTTATGTTTTGCAGCTTTTCATTTGGAGACAAATAAATTAAACTCCATGTCCTTTCACATTGATGGTATAAGCCTTCAGGAGAATTAATTATTGATAATTTTTAAAATCGACTACAACAGTTTTAAGAAAATGAAAATGAAAGAGGAAGTGCAAGGTTTATTTTGTTAATAAGAAGAGCAAGTCTATAAAACTGCCCTTTAGTAATGATTGTTTGGGTTGGATAATTATTACTTTGGGGAAGAGTGTAATGTGCAAATTGGAGGGAAAGCAATAGGAAAGGTGTGTTGTCCTAATGGAGAAGGAGTGACTTGATTATGTTTATGAAATAATTTGGGAAAATGAGGAATAAAGCATTTGAGCCCTATTTCATTATGTCTATGAATTATATCTATGCTAGTTTGCTACCATGGATGAAGTTCAGTACAACCAGGTGATGGCTAAGAATCAGTACTTTTGAAAACACAGCAAGCCGAGGAATATGGGAGTATTCAGTTGCAAGATTCAGGAAATTAGGTGGAAACCATACAATTTCTCAGTGAACTTTTATCACTTTGGATTTTAAAAATATATGCACAGGATCTATTGAAACTTTGACATCATGTACTGAGTTTGAAAACTCAGTAATGTATAGAACTATGAGAACTCATTTAAGTATGTTAAATACTAAAACATATATGATTTTGAATTGTAACATTTTCTTTAAGTCATGTAATATTCAAAGACAGTTATGGAGGATTTTAATCATCAAGAATCCTTGGAATTTTTTATAATTTTGGTATAATATATGTTTCTTAAATGGGGTGAAGATAAGGAAAATATAACTGTTATTCTTTGCCCTTTCAATAAATTATTAAACTTTCCCCCCTTAATGCTGAACTCATGTTAAAATTTAATATATTTTTTTGACGTATTGGAAAAAAAAAGAAATTCTTAAATTTGGTCAGTATTAATTCAGTTTTATAGTGGCCACATTCCCTTACTAGTCCTTGTGTCTTGTCTCCACAAACTATGTTTATAACATGACATATTGCTATATAAATTATTTTATTTCTGATGTCAATTTACTTTCCAAACCAACCATTTCTATGATGGGTGTGGTGACACATGCATTTTATGCTAGCACTTGGGCAAGCAGATCCCTGCAAGTTAAACATCAGCTTGTTCTACATAGTGCATTCCAAGCCGGCCAGGGATACTTTGTGAGAATTTTTCTCAACCAAACAAACAATAATGTGCAAATATGTGTTCATAGTTACTGTTATTATAAAAAAGAGAAAATGTTAATTTTTTCCCAAAGGAGGCAAGAGGAGGACACACTAGAATGATTTTCCACTAGAAAGATTTAATGTAATCTTTTCTGAGCATCAGTAAAGAAACTCTTCTTATGATTTCATTTCACTTTTCCCTTGGATTTTCATTGACAATTTAGGTGCAAGAGAGATAAAATTCCCCCAGGAATGCTGATAAATGAAAACAGTTATAGGACTTCCATGATATTTTCCCTGCAGCACTATTGTTTATTTTCTGTTTCTCTATAGGCAGATACACTATGGACCCCTCTCTGTCTTTTGGTTTTAACCACATACTGTTACTTTGTTATCACCCATGATTCCTGAAAAAAATAGGCTAACATGAGGCTCCATGCCTGATTGTAGGATATTGGCTAAGAGAATTGCACAAAACATAAAAAGGAGTTCCTGCTGTGGGACAACAACAATGGAATTCAGCCTTCTGAGAGTTGTTGTTTCAGTGTTTGGATTAGAGTGTACTGCTACTGAGACACATGGATAAATAGCATAAAATTATGCCATCTTCATCTTCCTCAGTGTTTTCACATAGTTTTGCAGCATAAATTTATCACATTGAGTTGAATGTTATTAATAAACTAGTATTACAAAAAGGACAGTTATTTATAATTCTCAGGCAACATTCTCAGCACTGAACATACACTAGATAATTAAGTTCACATAGCACCATGAGAAATAAATTATGACCACTCATTTCCAAATGACAAATGTGTAAATAGAAGACCAGAGATGTTACAGAACTTAGACAAGGTCAAGGAAGTGATGACTTTGTAGGATACAATTCACACTCAAGAGACATGATTCCAGAGATTCTCTTCCTCATATTGAGTGCTCCTGCAGAGCAAAACTACTATTTGAGTTCATTTTCAAACAACAATAAAACCTATCATAGTATGATAAAACCAACTAAACAGAATGATCAGCTAATATATTATTTCCATAAGCTGACATCAATTCTGGCTGCGTTCCAGGTTCTGCTGAATACACAGGAGATACCATCACAAAAAAGACAGGTAGAAAAATGCAGTCATGGAGATGGTATTCTTACAGAAGAATGAGAAAAACAATAAGACACCCCCGCCCAGGTCAACTTGTTTATTCATTAGCACAGTAAAGAATGTTTTTCATGAATCCCTGAGTGTCTTATATACTGCAAACTCAGCCTGCCCAAATCAGTTCATTTTAACTTTAAATTTCTTAATAGTGAAAAGAACCAATGCCTTGGAATATAGCCTTTGGTCATTCCTCAAAACTTGTTGAAGAGATTTTCCTGTATACACACACACACACACACACACACACACACATATATATATATATATATATATATATATATATATATATATATATATATATCTTAAAGGGAGGAGGAAAATAGTTTGAAAATGTATGGCTTATACCAGAACAAGGATGGGCATATGATATCATAATAAGCTAAGCATTTTCTGAGTAATTGTATTTCCAATCTTGCTCCAAAGTAAAATTTCAAAACAGTGGAGTATATTAACAAATGCCAGATTCACAGAGAGGTTCAAATATTTTCATTTGAGTAGAAATTCTCTAATTTTAAATCTGAGTAAAACAAAACAAATGAACAAAATGATAGTCAGATTTTATGCTTTGTTTTATTTTTTCTTGTTCTTTTATGATTTATAAGTTGGAACTTTTCTTCATTTCTCTGAAACACTTAACCATTGAAAGCTATCACTTTTTTGTTCAGTATACAACACTCCCTTCCTCCAGACTGAAGTAATTTTCTATTGTTTATTTTCCCATTTTGAATTTTAGATGCTTTGAAAGCCAATAGTGCACTCACAATGATTTTTTATCATATACACATGACTTTTGTCAAACTCTTAGCAAATTGCATGTTTGTCATGTCAGAACTGTGTTGTCAAGAAAGGCTGGCAGAAAATCATTGGACCAGAGAAAGGCAAGATTGCTCTGTTCTTACAGCAGTACAGAAGGTAGTGAAGTAGAAAAATAGTCTTATTTTTCAGGAATATAAACATTTAAGCCTGAAGAAATCTGAAGATGGGCACTCTTCTGATGCTACAGTATGGTTATCGAAACAATTAACCAATGAAGAAATTCATCTATCTATCTATCTATCTATCTATCTATCTATCTATCTATGTATCTATCTCCCCATCCATAGTTTACATTTTCCCTTCCCTCCTCTCCTCAAAGTCCTTCCGCCACCCTCCCTCCTCTCTCAATACAATACTCCTCTGTTTCTGTTCAGAAAAAGGCACAGCTCCCATGGTCATCAGCAAAACACGGCATATCAAGTTGCAGTAAGACTAAGCACCTCCTCTTGTATTATACACGACAAGGTGACTCAGTATGAGCAGTATGTTCCCAAAAGCCAGAGGAAGAGTCAGAGACAGCTCCCACTCCCTCAGTTAGGAGTTCCACAACAAATACAAAACGTTTGAAATAACTCCTTTTATCTTCTCAGACTGTCATGGGTTAGGAGTTCCACAACAAGTGCAAAAAGTTTGAAATAACTACTTGTGTCTTCTTAGACCCTCATGGGTTAAAACTGGATTTCAACAACAAAAGAAACAACAGAAAGCCTACAACCTCTTGGGAACTGAACAACTCTTTATTGAAGAAAGAAAGAAAGAAAGAAAGAAAGAAAGAAAGAAAGAAAGAAAGAAAGAAAGAAAGAAAGAAGGAAGGAAGGAAGGAAGGAAGGAAGGAAGGAAGGAAGGAAGGAAGGAAGGAAGGAAGGAAGGAAGGAAGGAAGGAAGGAAGGAAGGAGAAAGAAAGAAAAAAAAGAAAGAAAATAAATACTTCTAGAATTAAATGAAAATGAATGCACAACATAACAAAACCTATGGGACACAGTAATAAGAGGAAAGTTAATAGCAATAAGGGCATTTGTAAAGAATTTGGAGAAATCTCATACTAGCAATTTTTTTGGTTTGTTTGTTTCTCAAGACAGGGTTTCTCTGTGTACCTTTTGTGCCTGTCCTGGAGTTCACGCTGTAGACTAGACTGGCCTCAAACTCACAGAGATCTGCCTGGCTCTGCCTCCCAAGTGCTGGGATTAAAGGTATGTGCCACCATCACCTGGCTGTCATACTACGGATTTAACAGCACACATAAAAGGTCTAAACCAAAAAGAAGCAAACACACCCAAGAAGAGTAGATGGTAAGAATTAATCAAACTGAAGATTAAAATTAATAAAATAGAAACAAAGAGAATAATACAAAGAATCAATTAAAACAAAGAGTTGGTCATTCCAGAAAATCAACAAAATAAACAAACCCTTATCCAAACTAACTAAAAGGGAAAGTGAGAATATCCAAATTAACAACATTAGAATCAAAAGGGGGACATAACAGACACTGAGGAGATCCAGAGAATCATTGGGTCATATTTCAAAATCCCACACTCTACACAATTGGAAAATCTAAAAGAAATGGACACATTTCTTGACAGATACACCTTCCCAGTGTAAATAATTATAATAAAATAATAAATAATAATAAAAAATTTATTATGTAAAAAATAATAAATAATTTAAATAGACCTCTGACCCCCAAGGAAATATTATTATTCCTATTCCTTTAAACTCACTGTGGAAGTGATTTCAAGTGCTCTTAATTGTCTTAGTTTAATTTCAGTTGGTGTGATAAATCACCCTGACAAAAAGCTACTTAGGGGATAACGTATATTTCAGTCTACAGTTCCAGATTACAGTCCACCATTACAGACAAGTAAAGGCAGGAACCTTACTTGCGCACAATCTGATTTCTCCACTCTTATATAGTGGAGGACCCCATCCCCTCATGGGCTTAGTCTTCTTTCATGAGTTAATTGATTAAGACAATCTTCTATGACATGCCCACAGCTCAACCCAATGTACACAATCTTTCATGGTGACTCCCTTCCTAGGTGATACCAGGCTGTACCAACTTAACAACTATGGCTATGATTATACAGATGTGCTATTTAAAGCTCTATAAATTTTGTTCAACAATTTTTTGGGCCCAAGTTTCTTTAAAGTATTTTCTAAAATTAAATGAAATTAAAATTTCATAAAACTGAACCAAAGTTCCTTTTAAATGCTTATTTAAGATACTTTTAATTTTTTTGGTATCCTAGTAGATCACATCAATATTCATCTTAATTGCTACTTGCTTAATATAAATATTAATTAAACATGAATCTTCCTAAAAATGTGGTGTCCTTTTACATTTGACTTCAGTTTGGAACATCTTGTTCCTCAGAAGGACTAACAGCACAAATAAACTATTACTGTGTTAACTTATGAGTTTCACAGATTGTTTCTTTTCTGTAGCACAAATTTTCTGTGCTCATCCAGTTGCAATTACCTTCTATATGTAAAAAACTCAGTAAAGCTAGCCTTAAGATACTGGTGGAAACCTATTTGAGGTTATATAGTTAATTGCTTCAAATAACGATCACTATTCCATGTTTAGGGTTTTCTGAAGTATTTTGTGTATAAAATTTAGCATGTTTATTGATTACAGTCATTAGTTAGGCCAATCCATAATAGAACATGGTAAGATACTAATCTCTCTCTGAGTCACAGCTTTGGCTATCAAAGAGACTATAATTCTCTCGAGAAACTGCCACAGTTCAATGGCTTTGACAGCTTCTCAATAGTTTAAGAGGATGTAAACACTGAGCTCACTCCAGTCATTCATGTCAAAAATCTCTTAACAAAACAGATAGTAATTGGTAGAATTGTTTGCAGCTGTTAATGCATTATCTTGAGAAGCACAGAAGCTCAATGATTTTGCTACTACTTGACATTTGTGAGCAGAAAGTGTGAGAAAAATATTTGCTGTAATGGGAAAGACCTCATGCCTTCCTGTTTGTCCTGTATAAAATCCTTTTCTAACACTCAAAACATAGTAATCAGAAGTAAAAATTTGCTTACTCTAAAAAAGAGTAAAATAAGGATTTTATTCTAATAGTTTTCTGGAAACACAGTGGAACTAGAAGCAAGGCTTTGGCAGGGAGAATCATCTTATTTCCACATCCCAGTACACATTCACTTTAAGCAATCACATAGTATCTGGTCCAAATTTATTTCTCTTTCCATGTAACTAGTGTTGGTTTTGCAAGTTGTCTTCTTAGTAGTTACATTATTAGTTTTTCTTTAACTATCTACTTCTGATATTACAAAATGAAAGACTCCCTACATACTGGTTTAACTCTTGTGATTCATTCTGGAAAAGAATGGGATAATTAGACAAAGAGATTAATGAGACATGATCTAGTCAATAGATGTGTGCTGTTATTCTTGCAAAAAAGAAATATATTGTTTCAGTATGATTCAATCATGTTTCCTCTTAAACCAATTATGCTTACGGCATTTATTGACTTGGTTAGCAAGACTTTATTCTTTCTATGTAAATTTCAGATTTGTGTCATAGACAGTTCAAAATGCCTGCTCCTTTGCATTGGATCTGTATAATGTCTTTCAGCATTTTTTTCATGTTAATAACAGGGGATGACATTTTGTCATAGTAGCAAAACAATTGAGGTGATGCACTTAATTCCTACAAATATATGCATCCCTTAGAACTGCATAGAATGATGTTGGTACCTCTCATAGGTAGGTAAACTGTCACCCTATGTTATAGATATTACTAATGTGCTCCTCTTGTTTTCACTGTTGGAAAAGAATTACAATTCACTCATAATTTTCATCACTTCAATTTCCTAAAAAGTCCCTTCCATGTGATATATATATTTGTCAAATGAATGAATGAATACTTTTAGATTGAATTACCTTGGATTTTCACATGAATACTAAGTGTTCCAATTCTTACTGAATGTGGCTTTTCTTAGTTACTGTACTATATATTTATATATAATATATATTGTTTTATAAATATATTTTATTTTATATGTATTTTATAAATATCCATATGCATGAATATGTATTCATAAATATGTGTATATATGTATATATACATATCCTAGAGGAAAACCAGGGAGCCTTTTACATTTAAAGTGAATTCATTGAGATTCTAATACTTGTAATATTTGTAATGAATGTTTTCAACAATTATCATATAACATTTCTGACACTTGAAGAAAAAGTCCTATTAATCCACATATTTAAATAGTACTAACAAACTAGTAATTGAGATGCAGTCTATGTACCTTATCAGAGAAGCTGCACTTCCTAATTGTTTGAAAGAACATGTTCAAATTATGAAGGCTCTTATTCTATACTTCTAGCAGAAAAGGCAGTGGGTGGCCAGGACTGGCAACACAGACCTGTAACTACAGCTATTTAGGTGGCTAAAGGATAAGGACTCTAAGTCCATGCCTTCTCTGGCTACATAGCAAATTCAAGCCCACCATGGGTAATTAAGTAATACCTTATCTCAAAATAAAACAAATTAAAAGGACAATTGAGACTACAATTTAGAAATACAGTGATTTTCTAATGTATACAACACAAGGTTCAATCCCAGTAAAATAACAGCAAATTAATAATAATAATAATAATAATAATAATAAGCAACTAATGGTATCAGTACATATGCTTCTGGGAAGGTACTAATTATTTTACTTTGTTCTTATCTTTTTCTCCATTTTTTTGTAACCTCTCATGTTAGAAGTCTTGCACTCAAATAGCTCATACACAAATAAAATGATTATTTTCTCACTTTTATCTACTACTCAGTTACCACTTGAAACTAAAATGTACACAAAGCAACTCTTTTCCCCTTATTGGGTGGCCTTGTCTATCCTCAATATGAGGGCTTTTGCTTTGTCTTATTGTATCTTGTTTTATAGTGTTTGGTTATTGTCTCTTGGAGGCCTTCTTTTTTTGAAGGAAAATGGAGAATCTGTGGGAGAAAGGAGGTGGGGGAAGCTGTGAGGAATAGAGGGAGGGGAAACTGTCATAAGGATGTATTGTACGAGTAAAGAATCTATTTTCAATTAAAAATAGACTAAAAAAGAAAAAATTAAGAAACTCTGAATATATGCACATAAAATATGCAGCATAATGCGCCCGAAAAGATCTACCAATCTTAGTGTCCTAAGTGTTACTTAAGTAAAAAAAAAATCCTTAGAATATGACTGAAAGGCAAGTAGGCCTAACATAGGGTGTACTTGTTCTGCTGGGAAGCTATCAGAAGGCCATGAGCCTGTTTGTTGTTAATTGGGCTGAAAACTACTAATTATATTTCCAGTATATTTCACCTCAAAAATACTCTTTCACTTCCACAAGGATATTCACATTTAAAATTTTCATATAAATTTTTATTTCATATAGATTAAACTTATTTGCTGTGAAGTCTACAGCTAATGAAGTATATGCTATGAACATGTGTGTAGTAATTTTTTAAAGAATGCAGATGGAAATAATGAAACCAAGGTCTTTAAATAAACTGTTAAAAATTAGCCAAAGTTTTTAAAAATTGATACTGGAAAAATTGATATTGTTCACTTGAAACAGGTGAGCAAGTGTTAAGACAATCTACAGCTTCCTCTTGCACTACAGAACAGGTTCTCTATTTGATAGTGTAAAATCTTTTGTCAGAAATACTTATTCACATTTATTTTGATTTAATGGAAAAAGATAGCCTTAAAATATAATTTGGGAGACATTGCATTGAAATTACTAGAACTTTATTTTTATTATTGCCTTCTATTAACTTATGATGTCATTAAACTCTTCCTATACATGGTTGTCAATTAATTGACAGCTCAGTGGTTCTTGAGTGTTGAAATTGTTCCTGAATTATCCAGGAAACTTCTGAAGAAAAGATCTGGGAAAAGTGGTTTACATTCATTAGGTTTGATTTGAGGCATGGGAATATGCATTTCTAAATTCCTAACTGATATTAATTTGAAGTTGTTTGTTCTCCAAATTTTCATGTACTGGAGACTTGATACCCAATGTAATGTTATTGAAAGTTCATGCATTCTGTAAGTATGTAGCTATGTAGCATAGTATGACATATTTAGGTCCAGGGCCACCATTCTCCTATACCAGTACATTTCCTCAGAGATTGCCTTAGGTATCTTGGAAGTAAGTTATATCTCATGGAATTCATTTCTTTCCATGAGGGTTGATTATTGGAAAATTGCGTCAGCTTCATCTGTTTCTCTCTCCTTCACTCACTTTTTTCCTGAATGTGTTGTTTTTATCTTCCACTTCTCTATTATATGCTAATTGAACATGAAGCTACCATTAGAAGCTGAGCAAATTTGAGTGCCATGCTCTTAGATTTCCTTCACACTAGCACTGACACAAACTACAGCATCTTTTCTTTGTAACTTAGAAAATGTCTGCTGTTTTTGATTGCTAGGGATGGAGAGTCCAATTTCTTCAGGGATGTTTGCTCCTGAGAGGTTACTGATGTTCTATTAGATGGTTTAACAACTATATGCATACTGGCATAATTAGGCAATTAAGTGGGTAATGAAGGGAAAAAGAACACATGAAGTTAGGAGAGAATAGTGATATGGGGCAGGGAAGGAAATGAAGGAGAGGAATAGGGGTTAGAGAGTGGATTTGGTGATTTACTATTTTAATTTTTTCAAAATTTTATGAGTACTCTATATGGACCACTTATATTCCTTTTTTGCCATCCAAAGAGTGGAGATATTCCATTTTCACTGCTTTATTCTTTCACTTATAACAGGGGCAAAAACATCTGAAAAAAAGGGAAAGAAAATGGAAGGACCATTTGTTCCAGTTTTAAACCTAATAGTTCAGGATTTTTGTTGATAATAAATGATAAGGTGCAAATTTTTCTATGAATACTTCCCACTGACATTGGAGTATCATTGTTGGGGACTCAAGAAAGCTGGAATCCTGGCCAAAGCCAGGAAGAGCAGGCTATTTTATTTTCTGTTCAGGCTTTGTGAGACCATCTAGAGCTAGGAAAGTGTCTTAGTTAGGGATTCTATTGCTATGAAGAGATGCCAAGACCACTGCAGTTCTTATAAAGGAAAACATTAAATTGGAGCTGTCTTACAGTTCAGAAGTTTAGTCCACTATCATGGTGAGAAGCATGGTGATGTGCAGGTAGACATGGTGCTGGACAGGTAGATGAGAGTTCTACATCTGGATCCACAGGCAGCAGGAAGAGACAATGATCCAGTAGGCCTGCATTCAGTTTCTGAGACCTCAAAACCTGCCCCAATGATATACTTCCTCCAACAAAGCTACACTTACTCCAGAAAGGCCACACTTCCTAATAGTGTCATTCCCTGTGAGCCTAAGGGGGGGCATTTTCTTTCAAACCACTGAAGGAAGTTCAGGTCTCTTTGGAGCCACATGTGAGGCTGGACCACCTGGGGCTAGCTGCTTTGGAGCCACCTAGTCTTGGAAATTCTGTCAGAAGCACATAGGGCTGGTGAGTTTGGAAGAGTTTGCAGTTTTTAGTTGATTGTAAATCTACTGGAACAGATATATCTGATAGAAGGTAAAATTGAGTTTAGGGGAAAGTTTTTATCTTGGGTGTACATTTGAAACTTCTAGGTCCAGAGTCCTTGTAGTTGGGGGAGGGGAGTTCCAAGATAAGGGAAGAGAGAAAGAGATCCCACCTTCAGGAAATGGCAGGTGAGGAAATTTAGGATTACTTATTTGGTGTCCTTTTGACCTGCAAGAGGTAGAATCAAGTTGAATCCCTGAAGCTCACATGATATTTTAAGATTATGAAAGAAGAGATAAGAGTTTTAGATATATTAGTATTAACACTGAAATCTATACTGAAATCCACATAGTTGAAAAGGCAGTAGACTCACTCCTTTGAGTCATAGTAAAAGCCTGGGGACCCAGAAATGATTTTGAGTTAAAAGCCTTAATACAGTCTCCAGAGGGCTGAAAATACAGGTTAAGCAGTGATTTTTTTAGCACATTTTAGAAGCACTTTTAAATCTATTCTTAGAAGACAACGAAAAGAAATTAAAATCTTGAGCTTGTAAATGATAATAGTACTCAGTGCTATACCAGCTTTGTGGAACTCCACTGATGGATGTTGAAATTTTGAACTTTAGATGTTTTCATAGTATAGAACTGTGAAACTTTTTATTTCTCATATACCTTAAATCATTTTCTTGGACCCTTAAAACATGCATTTACATACTCAAAGACACTTTCTTAGATATTTATAACTTGTATTTACAAATCTTAAAACACTTTTTAGACCCTCACAATGTACTTAAGCTTTCATATCCTTTGGCTTTTGTATTTACATACTTTAAAACACTTTCTTAGACCTTTATACTTTGCATTTACATACCTTAAAATACTTTTTAAGACCTTTGTAACTTACTTAAGCTTTCATATCTGTAGATCTTTACAACTTTTTACCTTAGAACATATTCTTAGACCCTAAACAACTTACATAAACTTTAAACTTTTTTCTATTCAGTCATTTACCAGGAGATACAGGTGGTTGGTTGATTACTGAGAGTAGTTATTATAAAGCAAGTTCCTATAATAAAAGAATAATAAAAAGTTACTTTGTAACCTTTCTTGCTGTTTAGAATTTTTATATCTTTTCAAGTCTGGTAGCAAGTTAAATCGTCATTCTCAACTGTAGACCTAGTAGTTGTAGGAAAGTGAGGCCTGAGGCTTGATATTTTACATATGAAGAGAACTATGAAGGCAGAACTGGGAAGGCAGCTGAAGCTTTGTGGAGGAGGTGGGTGACTGTTGTGTTAAAGCTACAGTTAGTCAGTCAATACCATCAGAGATTTGGGAAGGACAAATTATAGCAGGAAGTATAATCTAAAAGGTATCTGTACCAATTAAAAAGGCAGGGACTTACTCCCTAGACAGTTGCCCTAGGCCCCCATGTTCTTGACAGCTGCCAGACTCAGGTCTGAGATAAATTCCTGTGGAAAAAGAACTTCAGAAACTGACCTCACTTTGACCAGGCAGAGCATGGCAATCAACCCTGTGTCCACAACCTTGACAGAGTCCTGGCAGCAGGTAAGGTATGGGGCAGCTTCACCCATGGGTCACTATTAACATAATTCAGGTGGAATCATTGTGCTCCATCTAGGAACAGTTCTGTCAATTATGGTAAGCTTTTTGATTAAACATTTTAAATGTAATATTCAACAAAAACTCTGAGAAGTTTGGGGACCATCTATTAAGTATACCTGAGTTTATGCTTAACCATGAAAATACATAACTTGTGTTTCTTAATTATCTTTAACAGTTTAAGTTGGTGCTTTTATAAGAACAGTTGTTTACAACTTTATCCCTGTTAAGTTTGGGCTTTAAAATTTTGAGTTGAAGATTTAATTAAAAATCCTTTAACGTAAAAATAAAACATCAAATGAGAAATGTAGTACAATTTAAACCACATACAGTCCACAGCATGCGAGGGAATATTTCTGATCCTTTTACTGTTCACCATTCTAGAATATCTCAGTTTTATGTATGATTTAGTACATCTAAATGGCTGAAGCTTAACAAAGTGAGGAAAGACAAAGATGCTAGACAAATAATATCACTGTGAAACTGACTAGCCCTTAGGAATTTATAAATCTTATTTATCAAATATACCTTATATTTCAAACATATGTTGTTTCTTATCTAAATTTTCTAGAAGCCTGGTGTTGAACATAAGTAGCTAGGTATAAATCTCCAAGTCAGCTTTTGTTAATCTCAGTAGATTTCTATAACTTTAAAATGTTATAATCACACAAAAATCTATACCAAACCAAAACATTTTGGAGACTTGATGTTGTATCCCTAATCTGTAAGGAAATATATTGATAAACAGAGAGCTCATTAGGACTAAGAAGTTTTATAACTGGTGCTTTATGCCACCTGGTCATCTTAGGATGGTGAAGTCACATGGCATGCATTCTTGAACCTTAGGAAAGATGCTGCCAGTCATGTGGTTGCTTCCAACTTGGTGACATCAGCATCGAAAATGGAGCCACAAAGTTGCTCATTAAGCACATCTATTTTCCTAAGAGAAGATTGAATTCAAGTGACATATATTTTTCTAATTAAGAGTTGAATCACATGTAGCAACTAAAGATTCAACCTTTTTTTTTTTTTTTGGTTTTTTGAGACAGGGTTTCTCTGTGTAGCTTTGTGCCTTTCCTGGAGCTTGCTCTGTAGACCAGGCTGGCCTCGAACTCACAAAGATCCACCTGTCTCTGCCTCCCAAGTGCTGGGATTAAAGGTGTGCACTACCACCGCCCAGCCAAAATTCAACTTTTTGTTACAAGTTTTAAGATTACCTTTTTGTTACAGATTTTACAGATTCTTTAACCATACCCAATGAACTTACAAATCTTCAGATAAAAACTGTTTACACAATAGTCATAAAAGATTTCTCGAGAGCAAAGTGCTGAGAAATCTTAGAGATAAAAGATTTTCTAGAGTGGAAAGTTGTAAAATGTTAGAGAAAAGAGTCATTGGGATAATTTGACTTCGCAGTGGCAGAAGTTGTTAAAATCTACAAGAATTTGGGCCTCAGGTGTGCTGTCTTTGTCCATTGAGCTATACTAAGGCCAAGAAATTTGCAGTAAGACAATGTGACTTTAATAAAGTCTCTGATTACCAGGAAGGGATTAAATCCAAGGAGAAAATGAAGAAGAGTTGTGGAATGACTTCTGCCATAAAGAGGATTCCAATAAACTCTGAAGGGGAGCTGAGAGACTGAGAACAGTGCAGCCGTGAAGGACAAGGAGGAACAAACAGAAGAACAATATTGGAAGGGAGGCTTCCAATAGTATAGAGGCTATGAGGGTAGAGAGAAGCTTTAGGACTTCCCGGAGGGAGCTGAGAGATGGGAAATTCACAGAGGCCCAAAAGGGCTTAAGAGAGCTAAGGGACTTAGGCATCTCCTAGGGGAAAACAAGGAACCTTACAATGTACAGGCCCAGGGGGCACAGGAATAGATAGAGCAGGTAAATTGTGGAGAGGAAAGGGTCAGAGGCCCAGGAGGGTATAGACTTCCAAGAGGGAGCTAAAAGAGAACAGGGTCTCAAAGTATAGGAGCTCTGCTCAAGGGAGGATTCCAAAATAGGAGAACATAAGCAAGAGACAGAACAGGCAGCTTCAAAGGGGAGGAGAGAAAATTTCTTGAGGGTGCTACAAACATATCTGGAAGGAGGTGAGGAAAAGGTTCAAATATAAGCCAAGGAGTACATAGACAATGTCTGGAAATTAGCAGGCATCTCCAAGGGGGAGGTGAAGAAGTTCCAGAAAGGAGCTGAAAGAGGCCATGAGGGGGCAGAATGGGTAAGTGTTGTTATGACAAGGATTTCAATCTTTGGTGTCCACAAGTAGACTGAAAGACTTTTCAGGGAGAAATATCTTAAATCACAGAGAAGAGACATCTCTTTCCACATGACAGGAGCACAGCAGGGTGAGAGAGGCATTCTGGCATACTGGTGTTTGGCTTTTGTAGTTAACATAGACAAAGTAGGCAACTCCATGGTGACACTTACCTAGTAGAGGAGGAGAGATAAGTAAAACAAGTGAAGGAGGAAACAGCTGAAGAGGTGGACCTGGAGAGACTTTTGGGAAAAGGGAAGATTCCAATAGAGGGAAAGGAGTAAAACTCCTAATAAGTAGAGTGTTGCCCACATTGTGGGTACCCTTAAGGGTGTAGTGGGCTCCAGGAGCCAAAGCAAGGACACTTACCCAGTAGCCAAGGAAAAGATAGATGGTTAGAGTAGGTGGAGGAAAGAAGTACCTGGAAAGTTGTGCTCTGGAATTTGGAGCCAATTATGGTGGGCAGAAACAAATGATTTATACATACCTTAGGAGAGTCAAATAAGTAAATTGGTTTGGAGAGACCAAGTTCCTTGGAAGGAAATTCATATATATGCCAAACCCATGTTTCTGGCACCAGATGAAATAAATAAATAAACAAAAAGGAAGGACATGATTGCTTCCAAGTATGGTGGAGGAGGTTTATTGTATATAAAAGGGAAAGCATAGCAGGGGGCAGGAAAATCATAGAGAGTCCAGAATGAATATGACACTGAGCTGGGCCATGTGAGGAGAGAGAGGAGGGGAGAGGCAAGAGCCAGGAGAAAAAAGGGTAGATGAAAAGGCCAGGTAATAAAAATGACTAGATTAAATAGGGAAGGGCAGCTGGGGGAAGGACAACCCAGACCCTGGGATGGAGAAGTTTAAGGTAGGGGTCGTGGTATGCCAGCCATACCCTTTAACAAGTAGGGACTGAGGGATGCTGGGAAAACCTGGCAGCCAGGTCCACTTTGTTATGTTATATGGTCACCTCACATAGCCATCTATCCCAGGCTTGATACCTACATCCACATTCCCTGACACAATGTCTCAAGAATGGTCTCTAACCCAGTTGCTAATATTGTTCCCCTCTGAAACCTCTGAAGTTGAACTTCAATAGTCCACATTGCTCTCAGCACCACTGTCTTCCAAGATCCTACTGGAATGACCCATTAAGTCCAACTTAAAGCATCCTACTGTTATTAAAAAAGAAAAAAGGCACAATGTCTTCTACATTTCTCCAAAATACAACATGGTCAGGCCTGCCCCCACAATATTCCGATTCCCAGTGTCAATTTTTGTCATAGTTACTTTTCAATTGCCATGAACAGGTGTCATGGGGAAGGCAACTTATAAAAGAAAATATTTAGTTCAGGGCTCAGAGTTCCAGAGGGTAGTTGAGTCCATGACCATTACAGCAGGAAGCATGGTAGCAGTAAAGCAGGCATGGTGCTGGAGCAGTATGAACACAATAGATCTGATCTACAAGCACAACAGGGCAGGGGTGGGGAGTACTAACTGGGAATGACATTGGCTTTTGAAATCTCAAATCCCACCCCTATTGGCACATCTCTTTCAACAAAGTTATACCCTCTCATCTTTCCCAAATAATTCAACCAAATATAGAGCAAGCATTCAAATATATGAGCTGATGGGAGCCTGCCTTGGGGTTTCTATTGCTGCAATGAAACATCATGACCAACAAGCAAGTTGGGGACAAAGGGTTTATTTATCTTACACTTCCACATTGCTGTTCATCATCAAAGGAAGTCAGGATAGGAACTCAAGCAGGGAGTTAACCTGGAGGTAGGAGCTGATGCAGAAGCCATGGAGCGGTGCTGCTTACTAGCTTGTTCAGTCTGCTTTCTTATAGAACACAGGATGACCAACCCAGGATGGCACCACAGACAATGGTCTTGGCCCTCTCCCATTAATCACTAATTAAGAAATGCCTCACAGGTGGATCCTTTGAAGGCATTTTCTCCATTGAGGCTCCTTCCTCCCTTATGACTCTAGCTTGTGTCAAGTTGACATAAAACCAGCCAATATAGGGCCGTTTTTCATCAAAACACTACAATGTATTTTTAAGTAAACTTATAAAATGTTTCCCTATGGAGTTTTCAAACATCCTTAGTGCTATTAGTTCTCCTTTCTCCACCTGCATTGCCATCTGCCCCCCAGTTAAATCTCCATTTCCCTCTTGATAGCACCTGTGTCCTACTGTTCTATTCCTCACTCTAGAGCTCCTTCTCTCTCCTCTTGCCATAACCACTCTACTTACAGGATTTGGGCATAAGATCCTCAAATGACAGAGAACATGCAGTGTTTGCAGTTGGGTCTGGATTATCTCACTTGTACTATTTTCCAGTTCAGTTCATTTACTTGCAAATTTCATGATTTTAGGAATTTTATAGATTAATAGAATTCCACTGTGAAATGTAACATGTTTTCATTATCCATCTAATTTTAAAAACAATTATATTATTTTAACCATGTAAGTATCATTGATAATGTGACAATGAACACAGATGAGCAAGTGTCTCTGTAGTAGGATATCAAATCCTTCGCCCATGTGCGAGAGTGGTACAGCTGATTAATATGGTAGTTCTATTTTTAGCTTTTTTTGAGTATTCTCCACAATGATTACCATAGTTGCAGCAGCAACATTGAATGAGGTATTTCTTTTCTTTGAATCCTCATTAGCATTTTTTGTCAGTTGATTTCTTTCTTAATCATTCTGACTGGGGTAAGGCAAAGTCTCAAGGTTGTTTTAACTACATAATTGCTAAGGATGTTGTATTAGTTACTTTACTACTGTTATGATAAACTACCATGATCAAGCCAGTTTGTAGATGAAAGGAAGTATTTTGGGTTAATGGTTCCAGAAGTATATGACTATCACCATCATTGCAGAGAAGCATGGAATCAGGCAGATATGGTAGCTTCACCAGAAGCTGCAAATTCACATCTTGAATCACAAACTGGAAACTTACAGAGAAAACTGGGCTTGGCTGGAGGTTTTTGAAACTTCCTCCTGCAAAGTCATATGCCCTAAACCTAGCTGAAGAGTATCACGAACTAGGGACCAAGTATTCAAATGCTCAAGAATCCTTCTCATTCAAATTACCACACTCTACTCTGTGGCCCCCACAGTCTCATGTCCATATCATAAGGTAAAATGTACTTAGTTCAACCTAAAATGTCTCCATAATTTTTCAGTCTCAACACCACTTAAATGTCTAAAATCCAGTGTCTCATCTAAGATTTAAGAAAATACCTTAATTGTAACCTCTTATAAAATCCAAAAGCAAATTACATATTTCCAACATATAATGTCACCAAATATAGATTATCATTCCAACAGTGAGAAATCAGACCATTGGAGGAGGAAATGCTGAGTCAAAGCAAGACTCTAAGGAAAGTTCTAAACCCTGTAGCTCCATATTGGATGCCAAAGGGCTTATGTAACACTTCCCCTCTAGTTTCTTAGACTAACACTCTCCTGACTGGGCTCACTTCCTGTTTTCAGTTCTCCTTGAAAACTGTCTCATTTTTCTTGCATGTCCGATATCTTGGGGTTTCCAGTGCAACCCAAACTTCATTCCCACAGCTTCAGAGACTGGTTCAATCCGTTGTCTTTTAATTTAACCTGAGGTAAGTTATTAGGATAAAGACAAAAACCAGCCATATTCTTCAGCAAAATATCACAAGAAAGGTTCTTACCCATGTTGCTAATATTAATTCTTCTGAAACTTGTTGAGATGGTCCTACATATTACACTTTGCCATCACCACTATTGTATTTCAAACTCTTAGTATGATGGCACATTAAGATGTGCTTACAGTGTTCAACCACTTTTCTAGTCTAAAAATAGCAAAGTCTTACTCAGTCCTCAAAAAATCCACATGGTCTGGTTCCTCACAGCAAAAGATGTTGACCTCTTTTAAAGATATTTCTTAGCCATATTTATTTTATTCTTTTAAGAACCTTCTAGTCTGATCTTTAGCTCATTATTTTTTTAGTTGAATCATTTATTTGATTCTTTGATTCTTGAGTCCATTGTATATTCATTACATTAATTCTCTATTGGATGTATAGCTAGCAAAGATTTTTTTCCCACTCTGTGGGTTTCCAACACTCAATTGATTGTTTCCTTTGTTGTACAGAAGCTTTTTAGTTTATAGAGTTCTATTTGTCGATGGTTGGCCTTAAATCCTGAGTGAATAGAGTCTTATTCAGAAATTCCTTTCCTGAACCTGTATCTGTAGGGTGCAGTCTATGCTTTTTTTTCTAGCAGTTTCATCATTTCAGGATTCACACTGAGGCCTCTGAACCTTTTGAAGTTGATTTTCCGTGCTGGGAGGTATATAGGTCTAATTTGATGCTTCTACAAATGAACATTCAGTTTTTTTCAGCAGCATTTGTTGAAGATGCTATTTTTCTTCAAGGGTGTATTTTTTGGCATCTTTGTCAAATATCAGATGACTGTAATTAAGTGTTGCTTAAGGTTTAGTCTTATATTTTATTTCATTGATTTACCTGTCTGCTTTTCTGCCAGCACTATGATTCTTGTTGTAATTATTATAGCTCTGTAATATAATATCTCAAAACCTAATATGCTAATCTCTCCAGTATATTTTTTTTCAACAAGACTGCTTTGGATATCTAGAGACTTATGTTGTTTGGCATGAACTTTAAGATTTTTGTTTGTTTATGTAAAGAATGTCATAGAAGTTTTGGTTGGTGTTTAACATTGGTATTTCAAAAGTTAATCAAAATTTTAAAGTTTTATTACCATTTTATTTATGAGGATGTGTGGTTTGGCCCGTGTGTGTGTGTGTGTGTGTGTGTGTGTGTGTGTGTGTGTGTGCGCGCGCGCGCGCGTAGCATGCATGTCTTGTATCTCTGAAGACCAGAGAGGTCATTGGCTCTTCTGAACTGGAGTTAAAAATGGTTATTAACCTCCTGTGTGGATGCTAGGAATTTGATACAAGTCCTCTGGAAGAGCAACCAGTGTTCTTACTTCTGAAGCAATTTCTTCAATTCCAAAAAGTCTACTGACTTTTGTAAGTTAATTTTGTAGGCTGCTACATTGCTAGAAGTGTTGATCGTTTTCACAAATTTTGGAGTAGCATTTTGATAATATCATGTCATCTACAAATAGAAGTAATTCCACCTTTTATTTTCTATTAGTAACTCCTTAATTTTATTCTCTTGATCTTATTGCTCCAAGTAAAGTTTCAAACCTAATTAATTATATTAAAACATACAAAATAGAAGTGCAGGCCACATCATCATGAGTAACAGTCCACCTACATGCTGAACTTTCCAACTCTCTTAGTTCCCACAGACAAAATCATCTGCCACCCTTCCTTCGCATCTCCCACACCCATTGCCATGTCCCTGCACCCAATTCAGACAGACCTACCCTACTCAAGAGTAGTTCACACCAGCCAGAACAGGTGGGCTGCCTGCCCACAGTGCAGTCCCTTCAGTTCAGTTCCCACAGACCCTATCAACCAGCATCACTTCCCTCCCCACCCTGCACCCCCGTTGATGTGTCCCAGCACCCAACTCAGGTGCAGACACCCTGCTCAACCAAAGGCCATGCCAGCTGCCAGAAATCTATGTAGGCTTCTGCCCTTGAACCTCCTCCACTCTTTCAGTGCCCTCTCACTTCTGCCAATCCCCTCTTCCCTTTTTTCTTTGCCATGGCCCAGCCCCTAACTCAGGCAGAAACCCCTGCTTAACAAGAGGTCACACAGATCAGAAGACCAGAGAGGAAATAGAAATCAAGGATCAAACACATATCCAACAAAGACAAAGTCAGCAAATAGTACCTAGACCTATAATCTCCTCAAAACCCAGATGCCAAGATGGAGGGTTAATATCCAAAATATATAAAAAATTTGGAAAACTAGACATCAACAAACCAAATAAGACAATTAAAAATGGGGTACAGATATAAACTTATAATTCTCAATAAAGGAATCTCAAATGGCTGAAAAACACTTAAAGAAATGTACAACATCTTTAGCCATCAGGGAAATGCAAATCAAAAGAACTTTGAGGTTCCATATCATACCTGTCAAAATGGCAAACGTCAATAAAACAAGGGACAACTCATGCTGGTTTGGATGTTGAGCAAGGAGAACACTCTCCCACTGTTGATGGGAGTGCAAACTTGTACAACCACTATGGAAATCAATATGGCAGTTCCTCACAAGACTGAGAATTGATATATCTCAACACCCAGCTATGCCACTCTTAGGTATATACCAAAATGACACTCCATCCTACCACAAGGACACTTGCTCAACTATGTTTATAGTGGCCTCATTCATAGTAGCCAGAAATTGGAAACAACCTATGTGCTCCTCAACCAAAGAATAAAAAGAAAATGTGGAACATTTTCACTATAGAGTATTACTCAGCTGTTAAAAAAATGACATCTTGAAATTTTCAGGCAAGTTTCAGGATGGAACTAGAAAAACATCCTGAATGAGATAATACAGGTCCTGAAAGACAAACATGATATTTACTCACTTATAAGTGGATATTAGCTGTTAAGTAAAGGATAGCCATGCTGCAATCCACTGACCCAGAGAAGGTAAGTAACAAGGCTTCATGGGAACTCATGGATCTCCTTGGGAAAGGGATATAGAATAGATTTTGAGGGTGGGCTAATAGTGGGTGGGGATCAGAACAAGAGGGTTCAGGTTGCAGGGGAGGAATGGAGGGAAAGAGTACAGGGAGAGATGACTCAAATTGAGGGACATTTGGAAGGATGATGTGAAAATCCAGTGCAATGGAAACTCCCTGAAATCTATGAGAGTGATCCTAGCAAGGACTCAGTAATGGGGGATACAGAGCCTGAACTGACCATCTTCTATAACTTGGCAAGGCTTTCAGTTGTTGGACTGGGACATCAGCCTAGGCATAAAACTTTTGACCTACAGTCTGTCCTTCCTGCAAGATGGGCTGGGAAAATGATGGTACAGAACATGAGGTCATAGCCAACCAATGATTGGTCTAATTAGAGGCCCACACCATGAGAGGAAGCCCATGCTGGACACTTCCTCAGATGGCCAGGAACTGGAGGCTGAATAAGCCAGAGTCCTAGGATAGGAGCAAACACAACTGGCCAAAAGAGAAATAAAGAAATAAAGTCAATGAAATGATTATTAATGATATTCTTCTATACTGATAAATTGGTGCCTAACCCAATTTTCATCACAGAAGCTTTATCTGGCAACTGGTGGATGCAGATATAGAGACTCATAGGCAAATAATAGCCAAAGTTCAGCAATACCAGGGAAGAGGGCAAGGCAAGATAGTAGGAGCCAGAAGGGTCTAGGGCATCAGAGTACTAGGCCCACAGAATCAACTAAGTATAGAGGCTCACAGAAACTGAAGCATCCACCATGGAGCCTGTATATATCTGGACGAGGTCCTCTGCATATACATTATGTTTCTTTAGCTTGATGTTCTTGTGAGACTCCCAACAGTGGGAGTGTGGGTATCTCTGACTCTTTTACCTGTTCCTAGGCACCTTTTCCTCCTACTGGTTTGCTTTGTCTAGCCTTGATATGAGGGTTTGTGCCTAGTCTTACTGAATCTTGTTATGCCAAGTTAGGTCGATATCACTGGGAGGCCGAAGGCAAAAGAAAGAGGAGTGGATCTAGGGAAGAAGGGGTTTGAGGGGCTTTAGGAGAAGTGGAGGTAGGGAAAATCGTGGTCCATATGTACCGAATGAAAAAAGAATAAATTAAATAAATAAATAAAATTACTTCTTATGTATTCTGAAATATACTCTACAAAAGTTAGGGGTTGAATTTGTTAAAATTTTTCAATTCCTGAATAAAAATTTGAATAGAAAACATAAATATATATGTATGTTTATATATATTAAATTTAATGGAATGGATAAATAAATAGTACTGAATCAAATGGAAAAAAATGGCATTCTTTCTCAGGAATACCTAAATACCTAAATCAGAATCAAGACTTCAAATTACAAATAAACTTAATGCAAGTTAGATTTATACATAAATTTGTTTTTGTAAAATATGTATAAAATATGTGAATAGTAACTGGAAGCAATGGAAAACCTAACTGTATTTAGATAGAAAGCCAAGCTGGAATTTCAATATTCATCAGGTGTATAAATTTGGGTAAAGAACTTTGACTTCTTTACTTTAAGGAGCAATTTTCACCATTAACTAAGGACAATATGATTTACATTTACAGTTGTTGATATTAAACTGGAGCAGTGTATTAAAGTACTTTATAACTGTGTTGTACCTATGTGATATGCTGATATTGATATTATCTATTTAAACTCCCATTCATGGTGCTCTCAGAAAATGTCATATATGAAGGGTTTATCCCTCACTTGCTAATTTACTTGTTAGATAGCTGCTCAATAGCAGCTAACCCTCACATTTGAATCAATGCAGAGCTTAAGTGACTCATTAAAATGACTGAGCTGATTAAAGTTGCCTTCCTGCTAGATGGTCTTTTCATTTTAAAAAGCAGTTAAGATCAATTATGTAGTCATCAATTTGATTGTTTGACAACTGAAACTTTCTGTAAGTATAATTGTCTCTGCTGTGGTTTCGGCCAGTTCCTCATTATCTCCAACATCATTTTAATGATTTTTTTTTCTGAAGAAAGTATAACCTGTAAATGGTTGAAATAACACATGAGCTAAGAACAACTTACATTATATTCTAAAATTTGTATGCCTCAAAAAAGGAAAAACACAATTTCTATAAGTAACATCATTCTAGAAGCATGAAAAAAAATCATCTTGTGAATTAGATTTTCAAAGTCATGAAAAAATATGTTCTTGCATGGATAGTCAGTAATCAAGATCAAGCAAAGAAACAAATGTTTGTGTTGGTTATAGAATTCAATAAAGACTATGATTTGAAGGGTTTAATATGTTAGTATTCAAATTGAAGTCTGTGAAATTTACAAACATAAAATTTTATTTTGTATTATACTTATAATTACTAAGTGTACAAAAGCCAAGATCCAAAGAATTATGTGGCAAAAGTAAAGAATGTTGACCTCTACTACTTCTCTTACAGACTCACTATGCATATATATCACTTTTTAGATACTCTATTTCATTTTATGCCTTTCTGGCATAGTGGAATACCTTAGCATTTTAGTCTATGATATCCAATTTTGTCTTATTTCGCTTCCCACTTTCAGAAGAGGTACTTATTTTACTTGTTCATTATAGATAATTTTTACATACATAAGTATATATATATATATATATATATATATATATATATATACAAGAATAACATAAACCAAAATTTCTGTTCCACAGACATAAAAACCATCATTTCATGGTAAATTTTGCCACATCTGTACTGGACATACATTCTTTTCCCAACTGTAAAATTTTTCATTTGCATAATACATTAATATGAACTTTTAAAAATTTCTAATTATAGTACTTTTATATTTTAAGTTAAAATTATTTATACTACAAATATCAAATTAATGCTTAAAATTCAACTGATTTATACCAAATAATTTGTCCTTATCCTAATATATACTCTAAATAAGAGCTCTATATTATGAAAGGCATGTATTACATGCTCTTATCTATATGTTTTATCTCTATTTTTCCCTTTCACCTATCATAAAATAAAAAAAAAATGTAAATTTACCAAATGCCAAATCTTGTGGAAAGAGACAGTTTCTAATTTGAATTCCATGGCTTCTCAACCTTACAAAGTCACTGGAAATTAGACATTGATTATTTCATTTTTTCTTGCCCAGTACTGTGTTTCAAACATGAGAGATTTCTGAGTAAACATTCTGCATGCTTCCCATGATACCATGAATCCTTTCATTTCATCCAAAAGTCATACAAATATGTTGGTGACCTCATTTTTCCTGCTTAGTGCTGTTATCTTGTAATTTTCTCACAGAGTCATGGTTACAGTGGACAACGAAGAAAGCTAATGTCTTTCCTTTTGATAAAACAATGCATGTCAAGAGCTCTAATGAGAGCATAGATTTGAAATGGTACTTACCAAGCAGCAGCATTGATTAATTAATTACAAGTCAAATCAAATTCACCTCATTCTGGCAGGGGTCATTTTTCACTAGAATGGTAGATGGAGGGGATATCATAGAAAGGTAATATATGACATGCATTAAGAGATATTATAAAATTTCTTATAAAACTTTTCACAGGGAGAGAGAATTAGGGGTTGTATATTAATAAAATTATGTAAAATCAAAGCAAAGGCAAATTAAACAAAACATAGTTCAAAGACTGAGAATAAATGTAAGAACCATGCAAAATATTCATCTGCACTTGAGAAAATGAAAATAAAAAGTCTAGGGTATGTCCACTAATAACAAAGTGGATGTGGAAGATGCAAGAACCACAGCTAAACTTTTTACCCTTTGAAGTGTGGATATGAACTGCCTTAAATTTTTAAGGGCCTTGTGACTTGTATTCCATTTCTTAACTTGTTGAGAACTTCCTTTAATCCCAGGGAGTGAGGCAGAAAGCAGAAAGATATATAAGGTGTGACAACCAGAAATTAGAGGCATTTGGCTGGTTAAGCTTATAGGCTTTGGAGCAGCAGTTCAGCTGAGATTCACTCTGGATGAGGATTCAGAGGCATCCAGTCTGAGGAAACAGGATCAGCTGAAGAACTGGCGAGACCTTCTAAGATTCCTGCTACAGTGGTATTTGAAGGATAATGGATAAAACCAGGAATCAGTGTGATAAGTAAATGAAGCCAGGTTCAGAAAAGATAAGTAACACTGTTTTCATTCATATAGGGAACCTAGATTTAAATACATGTGCGTGTGTGTGCGTGTGCGTGTGCGTGTGCATGTGTGTGTGTGTATCTGTTTGTAGGTCATGAAACTAGAATAAGAATTGAGAGAGGCAAAGAGGAAAGGGAAAGATATTAGAGGAGTGAAGAAATAGGAAAGCAATTTAATAACTGAACGCTAATGATAAGAAACCAGAAGATAACATCATCTGGGGAAAGGAAGGAAACCATTCCAAAGGTGGTAAGGAGACAGGGAGGTCAGTTGGACAGGGGAACAAATAAGAAAAAACTATGACAAATATGTATGAAAATGCCATAATGAAGTCAAATGATGATGTGCTTTGCCATATAGAAGTTATTCAGTTTTATGAGGTCCCATTTATTAATTTAATATAGCAAAAATGACTCCTGCCAGGTGGTGGTGGCACATGCCTTTAATCCCAGCACTCGGGAGGCAGAGGCAGGCAGATCTCTGTGAGTTTGAGGCCAGCCTGGGCTACCAAGTGAGTTCTAGGAAAAGGCGCAAAGCTACACAGAGAAACCCTGTCCTCGAAAAACCAAAAAAAAAAAAAAAATGACTCCTAATGACATTCTGCTATACTCATAGAACAGTATCTTGTTCAGCCATCATCAGAGAAGCTTCCTTCTACAGTAGTTGGGAATAAATACAGAGATCCACAATTGTACAAAGTGCAAGAGAGTCAGAGACCTTGGAACACACAATCTTAAATGGGATGTTTCTATGAATTCCTTACCATCCTGGTAGAGGAAAAACCCTACAGAAGAGGACGTAGAAAGAATGTACAAGACAGAAGGGATGAAGGACATCAAAGTAACAAGGCCTTCTAAACACAGTAGGACCAATGAACATATGAACTTGAAGACTGTGGCAGGATGCATAGGGCCTGCACAGATCTGTGCTAAATGGCGTCCCAGCATAGAGAGAAGTAAACACAAACCTCCATCATTAACCTAGAAGGTATCTCCAATTGATAACCACATGCAAATGAAAATAATTGTTTTCTCCAGTGGAGTCTTACTGTATATACAAACCACACTTAGGACCAGGCCCCATGTCCTGTAGGCAATGCAAAACAAATTCAATGGTATTTTGGGAGTTTGTTTTGTCTCCTAGTGCTTTTTCTGAGCATTTTAAAAATTTTCACTTTCAAATTTTTCTTATATTACATGTCTTTTGCTTATATATTATGGCTTCCAATTTTGTATTTTAGGGGAATTTCTATGCTTGCTATGTGTGTGTCTTTGTGTCTATATGTGTTTCTTGTGCTTTTTTTTGGCTCTTTTCCCCCCTGTATGGTTGTTTTCTGATATTCAGGTTTGTTTGTTTTTACATTATTATTATTTATTATTACCATTATTATTAATATTTAAATGCCTGTTTGTTTTCCAATGACCAAAAGCTAGAATAATTATGAATTTGGGTGAGTGGGGAGATAGGGAGAACCTGAGAAGATTTGTGGGAGTAGCAATGACAGAATATAAAAAATTGAAACACTTAAAAATATAAATAAATGTGGAAAGAGAAAACTGAAAATGTGTAAGACACAAAATTTTAGTTATTATAACAAGTAAGGAATTAAAATCTATGCTTTGTTTTTTTTGTTGTTGTTTTTAAACAATATTCTGAGATGTGTGGATTTATGTCAGGGTCTGTTTTCATGCTAATGCCAAGCTGTTTTTATTGCTATAGCTCTATAGTAGAGCTTGAAGTCAGGGATGGTGATACCTCCAGAAGTTCTTTTATTGTGCAGAATTGTTTTAGATATCCTGAGTTTTTTGTTTTTCCATAAGAAGTTGGGTATTGTTCTTTTGAGGTCTGTGAAAAGTTGTGTTGGGATGTTGATGGGGATTGCATTGAATCTGTAGATTGCTTTTGGTAAGATTGCCATTTTTACTATATTAATCCTACCTATCCATGAGCATGGGAGATCTTGCCATTTTCTGATATCTTCTTCAATTTCTTTCTTCAGAGACTTAAAGTTCTTATCATACAGGTTTTTCACTTGCTTAGTTAGAGTTACCCTAAGGTACTTTATATTATTTGTGGCTATTGTAAAGGGTGATGTTTCTCTGATTGCTTTCTCAGCCCATTTATCATTTGTATATAGTAGGGCTGCTGCTTTTTTTTCAGTTAATCTTGTATTTCACCATATTACTGAAGGTATTTATTAGTGTAGGAGTTCTGTGGTAGAACTTTTGGGGCCATTTATGTATACTATCATATCATCTGCAAATAGTGAAAGTTTGAATTCTTCCTTTCCAATTTGTATCCCCTTGATCTCCTTTTGTTGTCTTATTGGCCTAGCTATAACTTCAAATACTATATTGAATAAATATGGGGAGAGTGGACAGCCCTGTCTTGTTCAGAATTTTAGTGGAATTGTTTTATGTTTCTCTCCATTTAATTTGATGTTGACTGTCGGCTTGCTGTATATTGCTTTTATTATGTTTAGGTATGTTCCTTGTATCCCTGATGTCTCCAAGACCTTTATCATGAAAGGGTATTGGATTTTCTCAAAGGCTTTTCCAGCATCTATTGAGATAATCATGTGTTTTTTTTTTCTTTCAGTTTGTTTATATGTTAGATTACATTGACAATTTTTATATAATGAACCATCCCAGCATCTCTGGAAGGAAGCCTGTTTGATCATGGTGGATAATTTTTTTAATGTGTTCTTGAATTTGGTTTGCCAATATTTTATTGAGTGTTTTTGCATCAATGTTCATGAGGAAGACTGGTCTGTAATTCTCTTTCTTTGTTGCATCTTTGTGTGGTTGTGTATCAGGGAGGAGGGTAGATAGAAGTTGGGGGGAGGAGGATAGGAGAAAGGGGAAACCATAGTTAGTATATAAAATAAAGGAAAAAATATTAATTGAATAAAATAAACTTTAAAAAATGAGACAAACATTAAGAAATGGAATAAAGGGAATAGTGACTTCAAAGCAAGATCCCACCCAACTAAGTTTCCAAGTTGTAAAAGGGAATTAAAGAGAAGCTTAGAGCTAGGTGTGGTGGTGCACACTTTTAATCCCAGCACTCCGAAGGCAAAGGCTAGCAGATCTCTCAGTTTGAGGCCAACCTGGTCTACAGAGCAAATTCCAGGGCAGCCAAGTATAGGTAATGAAAGAAAGCATTGGAAACAGAGAGCTGGTGAAGATGTAATTGCACCGGGGAGGAGTATGTTCCAGCTCCAACATGCAGCAGAACTTAGCAGCTTTGGCCACCCTGTTCTGGATTTACCATTAAGCATAGAAGAAAGGAGTCATGGAATAAAGCTACTCAGGCCAGGCTTGTGTCAAGGGTGTCCGTGCATGGAGGCATAGAGAGGCCATTGTGTGAAGCTATAAAGTTGAAGCCTAGATTGCCTTGGGGACTCTAAGATGCTGGAGAGGCCATACTCATGGGATACCTGCTGAGGAGAGCTACTAACAGGGAGTGGAAAGAGCCCAAAAGTAAGAAGTATGGTGTAATCAACAAAGTTGAATGGAATTGAAGATCTGAAAAGGGTTTTGATATCAACCATGGACATACAGAGCTTAGAGTTTGTCTAGCTAGGTTTCAGTCTTGCTTTGGTCCAGTATGTCCTTACTATGCTCCCTTACCTATATTTTGGAATGGTAATATATATTCTGTGCCATTATATCTTGGAAGTAGGTGATCTACTTTTTGATGTTGATTTTTCAGGGGATTACACTTAAGAGAGTGCATGAATCTTAGAAGAGACTTTGAAATTTAAAACATTGTTGAGACTGTGATAGACTATTGGGACTTTTAAAGTTGGACTAAATCTTGTATTACCATATTATTACAAGCCCAAGGAGTGGTATGTGGTAGTTTGAATGTAAGTGGCCCCCAAAAGCTCAAAGAAGTGGCAATATTCAGAGATGTGGTTTTCTTCGAGTAGGTAAATAACCTTGTTGGAGAAAGTATTTCACTGTGGGGGTGAGCTTGTGGTCTCATATTTACCCAAGTCACACCCAGTTGCTAGTCCACTTCCTGTTGTCTTCTGATCAAGATGTAGAGAGCACCATGTCTGCCTGAATGCTGCCAAACTCACTGGCATGAGGATAATGGATTGAACCTGTGAACTACCCTGCCACCTCAAAAAGTGTTTTCTTTATGAGAGTTGCTGTCATGGTATCTCTTTACAGCAATAGAAACACTAAGGAAGACACTTTATAACAGAATAAGCAGAATACAAGACAAATAAATAAAGGACTGAGTTCAGTTCTTCTGTTGATTAAGCAGTAGACCAAAAGAGAATTAGAGACAAAAAGCAGCATCCTTCTACCCTTCAGTTCTTGGAAGATTGGTCTTTACTTCATTATTATCAATAAAACAAGAAATCAAAAACATGAAAATTCAAATTCTAGTATTTATTTAAATTTTGTTGCTGCTGATGGATTTTTATCCATCTATCACTTCTAATACTGAATATTTTTGCAAAACAAATTTTATCCCTCTAGATAATGTCCTATATGCCACAGAAGAATACTCTATAAAGTTATTTTTCTATGTTCTTTAAAAATTCTTGTTTTGTTAATAATACAGACTATCAACTGAATTTATTGTTAGTACATTAATATTTAGTATCACAAATAGGTAATATTAAAATTAATTTTTAATGGATTTTTTACTTTTGTATTTTGATATACCATGATTCAGCTGAGGAATTTATCAATATGAAAGGAAATACAATGATAGAAATAATACTTATACAGTTGTAAAATATCCACAAAATCTTCTGATATTTATTACAAATACCACAAAAGTATACTAGCTAATCAACTTAAGAAAAAGAAATAACCCTTTAAAATAAATATTTATAAAAATTTACAGACTACAAAACATCAGAATAATGGTTATGAATAGTGGGGTAATTTGAATGATTATGGCCCCCATAGACACATGTATTTGAATATTTTGTTCTCAGTTGGTGGAAGTATTTGGGAAGAATTAGAATGTATGGCTTCGTTGGAAGCAGCGTGTCACGGCGGGGGTGAGAGGGCATGACTTTTTGAGGTTTCAAAAGACTCATGCAATTCCTAATGTGACCTCTTTGTCTCATGGTTGTAGATCAACATGTGATTTCTCAGCTGTAAACTAAATTAAATGCTTTCTTTTATAAGTTACATTGATCTGATGTGTTATCATGACAATCGAAAAAGTAACTAAAATAGCTAGTTTATAAAATAATATATCA
This sequence comes from Peromyscus maniculatus bairdii, assembly GCF_049852395.1. Taxonomy (NCBI): domain Eukaryota; kingdom Metazoa; phylum Chordata; class Mammalia; order Rodentia; family Cricetidae; genus Peromyscus; species Peromyscus maniculatus. The sequence continues at coordinate 103,872,067 of NC_134875.1, forward strand.
GCTTGTCAAGTTTTTATGTACTAATACGCCTAACATTAAATAACATTTAAGACTATATTTAACATTGACTTTTTTCATGTCATTAAGCCATGAATCATTCAATAGAACAGTCTTACTCATAAAATCTTCAAATTTTGACAAATGGACTTAAATCTAGGACTGCAGTTAGAATGATGGCATCTCAAAAATTCACACTGATAGTCAATTATCAATACAATAGTACTTAGTATTATGTTTGAGGCCCTTAGAAAGTGATTAAAAAACACAGAGCCCTCTTCATTGGAATTACAGTCTGTTGTAGAATATTATTTTAATACATTACATTTGTTTATGCTGTAGAACACTTGTTTAATGATGCAAAGATGTGTTGCATTCCTTTATATTGCAATTGTTTAATTCTGTGACACTGTGTTACTTTGCTTGTATAAAACACTTGATGGTCTAATAAAGAGCTGAAGAGTCAATAGCAAGGCAGGAGAAAAGACAGGTGGGGCTTGCAGGGAAAAAGAATTAATAGGAGAAATCTGAGAATAAAGAACAAAATAACAAGGAGAGTAGGATGCCAGGGGCCAGGCACCCAATCACACAGCCAGCCATGGAGTGAGACTAAAAGTAAGGTATTCAGAAGTAAGAGAAAGTTAAAAGCCCACAGGCAGAAGGTAGACAGTTTAATTTAATTTAGAAAAGCTGGCTAGAAACAAGCCAAGCTAAGGCTGGATATTCAGAAGAAATAATAAGTCTCTGTGTGTGATTTATTTGAAAGCTGTGTGGTGGGTCCCCCAACCCCCAAAAAAAACCAAGAGTAAAAAGAGCAAAAACAACTAATAACTGTCTATTATGGCTATGATAATGTTTATTATTCAGTAAATACTTAGCTGATAGAGGTCTTGTATAGGGTGATAGTATTAAAAAGTAACATAACCTAGCCGGGTGATGGTGGTGCACAACTTGTATCCCAGCACTCAGGAGGCAGAAGCAGGCAGATCTCTGTGAGTTCGAGGCCAGCCTGGGCTGCAGAGTGAGTTCCAGGAAAGACTTCAAAGCTACAGAGAGAAACCATGTCTCAAAAAATAATCTAACTAACTAACTAAATAAATAACTAAATAAATAAATAATTATAGCATAACCTTTTGTAGTTTGGGACTAGTGTCAGATCCTCAGATAATTGAAGATAATACCCAAAAAATAGAAGACCAGTCTCCTAGAGGGATATCTCCTAACAACATTTTATCAAAGTCTTTGTCTGATCTTTGTGTTGCTCTGTGCTTCTTACATTGCTCTGTGACTACCATCACCACCAGTTCTGTCATTCAGCATGGAGTTTTGAGTAGATCTATGTCAAACTGCTAGGATTTTCTATCTTCATAATAGTGAATTAAATAAAATGCCTTTCTTCATAAATAAAATCACCTTCAGAATTTATTGTAGTATCCAAAGTTGACTAATACAAACTATTGATACAGAAAATATGTTGGAGGCCATGTGTAAGGAACAGCAAGCAACTTCAGAACTCATTAACAAGGCTTGGCATTCAGCAAAAACCATGTCCATTGAGCCTTGGAATGGAAGAGCTCAGAGTACTAAGTGTCCTAAGGCCCTCATGCTGTTTTTGAGCATAGCTGTGCTTATTGTCTTCATGGTCACCACATCCCTCATAATCTAAGAGTTGTATGAAAACTCTAAAGGGGTTTCTAGCCCCTAATTTGGGCAATGTTACTGGTTCTTAACACTGTGATTGATTTTTTCCAAGCATTATTGCAGAAACAGATTAATGATTCAACCACCACTCTTAGAAAGAATTTATTCATATAGATTAGGTTAAGATGTTTTTATTAATGGCTGTGATGTAGAAAATCTTGGAGAACAATTTAAAGTTTAGAAAGGCACACTTTAATGGTTGAATGAGGGACTCATTGAGGTCAAGGGAAAAAATTGCCAGCTTTGTTATTACTATCTGACAAGTCTTTCTTGCTAAAGATGTGTTGGTGATCAAAGGTGAAGGTTAATTCCTTGTACCCATTTTTGTCCTCAGCTACCTGGTATGATTTAATAAAAAAACTGTTGATAAGTGGGTGTGTACTCTTATTATTTAAAGTAGAAATTACTGATTTTTTTCATATATATATATAAAATATATGTTTAAATTTTTGATTCTTTTAAGATTTTTTATAAGATTACCTTTTGAGATAAATAATACATTGATTGATCTCTCTTTGTAACCACAAAATGCAGCCTGCAAGTAAAGGAACTGGCTGAGAAAAATACCTTGCTTGCTTACACATTGTTAATTATAACAAGTTGCTCAGACATGAATGTATGAGGTCCTTGGAAATAATTTATTTTTCAACTGTAATACGTAAAATGCTTAATCATGCAAGGGAAATGAGAAATATGCTGTTTTTTACTTCTATTCATTGTAATCATTCACTTGAAAAATAGAGTGTAACCACACTGTAAGTTTTATACTGCTTAAAAGATTTTGCTCAGGTATATAAGCTGTAAGGGAAAATAAATAAGGAAAGGAAGAAGGAAAACATCAGGGGAGATATAAAATGGAAACATCAAGAAAGAGGTAAGGAGCAAAATAAGGAAAAGAGACCCTGACATCTTGAAGATGTCTGTGTGTTTCCCCTTTTTTGTCAGTCCTAGAGAATTAAGTTTTGCTCCCTCAGATAAAAAAGTCAGCTGTGTGGTCAGTCGCTGACTCCATGTCCTCTCCTCAGTTCCTGAGCTACTGAGAGCAGGTTCTCAGCAAAAGTGGGATTGATTATATACCTACACCTAAGTTACAGGAGCAGATTTGGAATTAAGTTTCTGATAGACGTTGAAAGAGAGATTTCGAGCTCCAGTGAGATGGAGAATATTTCACTTTAGCCAGAATGGCTGTTGTCAAGAAATTTGACAACTCATTTGAGAGCATGTGAGGGAAGGACACTTACTTACTGCTTGTGGGGGTGCAAATTAGCATAGCCATTATGGAAATTAGTATGCCTGTGCCTCAAAAACTTAAAAATACCACTACTATATGACCTAGCTAGACCACTTCTCAGCATATATATTCAAAATACTCCATATTGTACCATAAAGATACTTGCACATTCATATTTATTGTTGCCATATTCACAATAGCAAGAAAATGAATCAAGCTTAGATGTCTATAAGTAGATGAATCTGGAAAGAAACTGTGATACACATATACAATGGAATATAAAATCATGAAAATAGATGAATTTGCAAAGCATAATATTCATGAAAGTGACTTAGCCCCAGAAAGACCAAAGCTGCTTTTTCTTCCTCATGTTCAGATTCTAACTTATAATGTACTCATGTGTATATAAACAGGTGGAAGTAAAAATAACATCTAAAAATCTAGAAAGTATATCACGAAATTGCTATACTAGGTAATGAGAGAGGTCGGGAAGTGAGCAAAAGGACACATGGAAAATGAAAGAGGAAAATAATCTGGGGAAGGAAAAGTGTGCAAGGGGAATCATGTGTATTAGGGCATGGGAGCCTATGGGAAGGGGATTTTTAAAAATTACTTTATTTGAAAATATCATAATTGTTTCTAACATATATGCTGATTTTAAAAAATGAAAATACATAATAAAAGGAAATTTTAAAGTTCTTGGAGGAGCATGTGTGATAAAACCAGACTTCTGTAAACAAAATATTATAGGTATTTCTGGCAAGGAATACAGGAGACTAGATTTAGAAGGAAATGAGGAATGTATTGGAATTTAAACAAAAACCTTCTTTTTTGTTTGTTATACCTTGATAAAGAACTTGCCTACATTATGCCCATGCTCTATGAATTTGTGAAAGGATGAAATTATGAATATAAGTTTGGTTTAATTAGTTGAGAAAATGTCACAGTAGTAAAGCATTATGATGTATATGGGCTATTTTGGTCACATTCACAGTGAGATGTTGAAGCAGTGGAACTATTTGGAAAATTCTATTTGGCCAAAAATTATGTTATTTGATAGTATGGTTTTAAAAATTTTAAATTTTTACCTTTTATTATTATTGTATGTGGTGTAGAGAATGGATTTGGAACTTAGGGGACAATTTACAAGAATCAGTTGTCTCCTTCCTCCTGTGGATTCCAAGGATTGAATTCAAGTTATCAGTCATGTGCAGGAAGTACTGAGTCATCTCATCAGCCAAGTTGAGGGTGTTTTAAAATTATTTTGTATATTAATTTTTTGCCTAATTATTATACCAGTTACTGAAAAGGTCATATTAAAATCTCCAAGTAGAATAAATAATTTTTATTTTATTTAAAGTTCTGTTGATCTTTATTACTTTTTGCTTCATGTGTTTTCATGTCTTCTATTGCAATTTGTCATTTTTGTAAACATTTAGTGCTTCTTTGCCTTCTTGGAAGTGTTGCCTATTTATCACAATATAACCATCCTCTTCATCACTAGTCATTTACTTTACTTGTAAATAGACTATACCTAAGTAAAATATCAACCCTAGTTTTCTTTTGATTAATTCCTACATGATATAAAATTTAATATTTTATGTATGGTTAGTATACATATATGATAATATTTAAAGTGTCTTTCTTGAACACTATATGAAGGGTCTTTCATTTCTATACTGTATGTCAATCTTGATTTATAATTTATAATGAGTGAATTTGTTTTTATAATGAGTGAAATTGTTTTTATGGTTTAAATGTATGGGTCTTTTCTGTTTTTTTTCCTCTAGTGTTTTTTTTATATTTACAATTTTTCCATCTTCCACTGAATTAAAGTATATTTTAAACAAATTCTATTTTGATTTATCTTTAATGTTGTATTGATCTTCTTTGAATCCTTCAGTCGTTACTTTGGGTATTGGCATACATATATACATACACACATTTTTGTTATGAAAATTATCCAGAGGACATCACCATATACTAAATTTATCAAAACATTATACTGAATTTCATAAAGACATACAAACATTACGTGTCAACCAAAATAAGTAATATAGTTAAAAAATTCATATGTAATGTAAAATCAGAATTCAGATAAAAACATCTTATCTCTATTGTGTGGGTAGCCATCCTAGGTTTGACCTGGAAGTTCCAACCCCCATTGAGGCTTCGGTCATGGTCACACCTACAAGGCTGGGCTGAGAGAGGACATTGAAGACCTGAGTTCCAGATGCAGGGGTTCTGGAACTGGACCCTGGATGCTGGAGGTAGACTGAACAGAGTTCTCCAGAGAACACTGCAGGACGGCACTACACCTTTCCCAGACCCTGCAAGCTACCTATCCTTTAACTTGTAAGTTACACCACTAAATAAACCTCCCCTTTAACTATGTGGAGTGGCCTTAGTAATTTCACCAAAACTCTATTTTCCCTTAGTCTCCTTTTTTTTATAGTATATTTGTCTTACATATTAACTCAAATACAGTGATTATCACAGAAGTCAATACTATAAAATTTTGAACCAACCATCAATTATAACTTAGACTGCTAACAAAAAAATAAATGTACCTTTCATTTACTCAAATATTTGCTAATCATATATGGTTGACTTTACTGTGCCATATTATGATATGTATTTGGCTAAATAGTACTTTTGATTCTCCAGAAACAGAATGCTATATGATTAGTATACAAACACTTAAAGTCAGAAGGGTCTGGAAAGATTTATTTCAAGTTCAAAAATATCACAACTGTTAATACAGATTATTAAGCCCAAGAAAACTATCTTTCAAAACTGGGAGTGTATGCATGTGGATTCATTTTCATGTGGAGGGTGACGATCAACCACTTGTTCTCCACCTTCATTTTTGAGATAGGGGATCTTTAACTTAACCTGAATCTTACTGATTGCTAGATTGTTAGATAATGAGGTCTAGGGACCTTCTGGAACCCACCATTCTACTCCCTCGGCCCTGTGGTTGCAGATATGCTCCACCACACCTGGTATTTTACATGGGTGCGGTGGGTCCAAACTCAAGTCCTCAAGCTTGATTACTGACAGAGACAGCTCTCTAACCTTAGGTGTGAGTTTGTTTTTGCATTTATCTTATTTAAACTTAGATCATATTATTGGAATTACAAATCATACCTTTTGTTAAATTTTGTAGATGAAATGTATTAAATCCTTGGCTATCTTTTTAGCCCCACAAATTTTCTCTATTCCTTTTAAGTAACTACTGAGACAAATGTGAAATATTTTCTGTTACTTTAGTTTTGCTCATTATTTACAGCCTATATTCTGTTTTCTAGAATCAATAGTTACTGGTTTTTCTGTGTTAAAGTTCATTGATTATTTTCTTTGTTCTCTACATTCTGTTATTGAGATTAACTACTGAATGCTTCTTAAATTTAGTTATATATTCTGTAATATACTACAATTTAATGGAATATTTAAGGTTGTAGCTAAGTATAGGGAAAATTGTAGAGATTCTGCTCCTTTACATTTTCAGCCTTTTCCACTGTCACTATATTAAAGGGCTTGTTAAAACTGATACACCCGTACTGTTACATCATTACTGCTTTGCATAGTTTGCATCTGAAGCATAACCGAAGATTCATTTGGAAAAGGCTTAGTTCCTATATTTTTGAGTTTTTAAAATGTTGAAACTAGAAGCAGTTGTCTAGGTAATTAATAATATGTCTTTCCTTCCAAAACAAAGTAAAAAAATGTTATTTGCCATATTCTTCTACATGTTGCCTTGTTACAGGTCCAAAATCAATTGAGCCACTTGGTTACAGATTGAGATTCAGAGAGGAACAAGGACCTTATTATTAACTGGGTTAGGGACTATTTTTGTGATACTTTGGCAAAGAATATTACTGTATCCTGCTCATGTCTCCAGAGCTTGCTTGTGGCTAAGTGGGATAATTACTTTGACAGAGGAAACTGAAAGTCAACCCAGTGTTGACTCTGCTATATCATTATTACTGATTATGCAGATATATTAAAAATTAGGTGGAAATGGGGCAGAAATTAAACGTGTACAGTTTGGAAAGAAAAGGAGACCTATCCATCATAATGTAATTGTTGAAAGGAAAAACTTCTGGGTCTGCATTGGAAAGATAGAAAAGTTCCTTTCAGGACAAAAGCCCACCTAAGCTTTCATCCAGCAAAAGGAGAAGGGGCGAGGAATCTCCTGCTCTTAGAAAGCAAAGCATAAAAACTGCTTTTACTGTGACTTCAGTGGGTATAAATGCATCCCAACAGGCAGTGTGCTTGGCAGTGTCATCTGTATAGTACTTGCTTTGGAAAGAAAAAGAAAGATGCAATATTCAGATAACTTTCTCTACATGTTCAGAGAACTATTGAGACCAGCGAACTTATAGAAAGGTCAGATTCCTCCAAGAATGCTTAAGAGGACATTTTATGAAACTCTGAATGTAAAACGTGGATTTCCATAGAGACTGTAACATCCTTGAGATAAAGCCATGATATGCTTTGAGAGAGGAAAAGAGAAATGCCCAGAGTGAGTATAGCCAGCCCAAGAAAGAGATGTATTTTGCAAGTAGAAAAGCTGTAGAAAAAAGTATATCCTTTAACATGCACAAAAAATCATAGACCAGATATAGAGTTCCAAGTACATGTCTATTCCTTGCTAGCTTCTGGCCTTACTTTGTCTCCCTCCTCCTCTCATTAATGTGTATTGTGTGCCATCATATGTTAAAAATATACTGGTTGTTTATTATACACTAGGTATCACAGTTAAGAAAAAATTTTGAGGGCCTAGCAAGAAGCTCGTTGTTTAAGAGTACTGAATGCTCTACAGGAGGACAAGGGTTTGATTCTCAGCACCTACATTGCAGTTCATTACAGTCTGCAACCCAGTTCTAGGGGATCTTATGTCCTCTTATGCGCAGGCATACATGAATGCAAAATGCCCCTACACATAAAAAATTTTAAAGAGATTGTTTTGGATTTAAGAAGAGACTGGACTTTGAAATTTTAAAGAGAGTCGAAAATGTAAAAGACTGTGGAGAAGTTGGATTACATGCATTTGAAATTGTGAGATGAGCTTTAGCCTATATGCTCAACATATGTGCTTGTGGTTTGAAGGAATAATGTCCCCTATAAGCTCATGTATTTCAGTATTTGGTATCTAATTGTTGAAACTGTTTCTGGAGGTTACAAAACATTTAAGAGGTGCAATCATGTTGGGGAAAGTTCATAACTGAGGGCAATATTTAAGTATCTCATGCACTAATGGTATCTTTTATAGAGATGGAGTCATTAATCTTAATGAAGTCCAGCTAATCAATATTTCCTTCATTGATTTTGTCAAAGAGGGTAAGGACAGGTACTAGAGACAAAGCTCCACCTTTCTGCAGATAGCAGTCTGAGCAGCTTCTTTAGCATTTTGGGAACTTTGATTCAGTTGAAGCTGGACTCCTGATTTTCACAAAGAAAAAATTTCTTAATGAGATACAATGAACCAGAATTTGAAGCAGAATTGGAGCTTATTAAAAGATATTTGAAACATATATTTCAAAAAATAACAGTTAAGAAAAAGGGAGGCAATTGGGAAGAAAATAAGACACACCTGGGAAAATAGATGGAGGTTTCATAAAGAATCACAGTGTCTTTAAAGTAACCATATATACTGTTGACTTCTGAAATTATGTTTTGAAGTTGCTAAGTGTTGCAGTTTGGGTTTTCATTTATGTGAAGAAACTCCATGACCACGGCAACTCTTATAAAGACAGCATTTAATTGGAGTGGCTCACTTTCAGTTTCAAAGGTTCAGTTCATTATAATCATGACGGAGAGCATGGAAGCATGCAGACAGACGTGGTGCTGGAGCTGAGAGTGCTCCATCTTGACCAGAAGGCAGCAGGAAGTCGACTAACACACTGGGTAGTATCATGAGTATAGGAAACCACAAAGCCTACTCCCACAGTGTCACACTTCCTCCAACAAGGCCATACCCACTTCAACAAAGCCACACCTCCAAATAGTGCCACTCCTTATGAGATTGTGAGAGCCAATTACATTCAAAATATCACACTATGGAACACAGATGATACGATATGTTATTTCCTATGAACCAGAGAGGATAACAACTGTTAATGTAATAGCCTGGATGATGATTTGTGGAGTAATTCGGGGAGTTTTTATTGTAAAGAAAATTTTGATCTTGATTTTGAGATTTCTAGAAAATGTCTGAGAAAGGAACAAAGTTATATTTAAAATGGAGTTATAGGAGTTATAGGTGGCTATCACACATGCTTGCCTAGGTGCTGGGGAATTTAAATTGTACTCTTTGTAACTGTGATGGAAGTGCTTTACTCAGCACTGACGATATATTTTGAGTTGATATTTTTGATGGGTATAAGGTGCATGTTTAGATATACATTCTTTTGCAGGTGTATGTTCAATTCTTTTATCACTATTTTTTAAATTTGTTAAGGAATTAAAAACTTGAGTTGATTCTTTTATAAAAATAAACATCTCTGTACAGAAAATTTCCATTTTTCAGTTATTCCTAATGTGTGAGGGATTGAGTCCAAGCTCTGAAGCCAGGAATGAATGAGAGTCACATCAGGCCAGGTTGAGGAGAATGGAGAGAGCCACAGACAGATAAAACACATTTTATTCACCAACATACAGGACACTAGGCAGGCAGACAGTAGCAGGCACCCAGACACACACCAACACTCAGAGGCCACACATAGGCAAGCATAGGCTCATATGAAGGCTGTCACACATGCCACAAGGAAGTGGGTCCACAGACATATACAGACAGGCTGACAAAGACAAGGGCACTTTCCTCTGACCTCAAGACCAATTTATACAGAATCCAGATTTCACCATTGTTTAACTTTGTATTTCCAGGATATCTACTGCCAGCCATTTTTTTGGTGACTCATTTCAGTTTTAGATATCTTAGCCCATGCTGAATTAGCACCAAGTTGTCTAAATAATAATCTGGCCTTTATTTCCCTCTGTTTACTACAGATGCCTGCCTTATGCTTTTTATGATGATTACTTAATTGTCTGTTATATCATTCAAAAATCTAAGCCATTTTGATGGCAATATCTTGATCTTTTTTATTAACCTTTGTACTTTTCCTGAATCTTAGTATGTTTCTTGATTTTTCAGTTGGCCCCTTGACACTTTCTGTTATAATGCCAAATTACTTTGGAAGCTGTTTAATCAAATGTTTTAGCATATATATTCTTATGGAAGCCAAGCACAAAAAAATAAGCATTAGGTGTGCTACCTTGCTTATGGCATGTGGATCTAGCTTTTCTACATGTACTCCTGTGGTACTTAAGTTATGAGGGGCTCCTTGTTACTATCTAACACATGGGAACACATTTGGGTTCCATAAGATTGCTGTTGATACCACACTGTGTGGAAAAGAATCATCTATTTAGTGCTTTCTGCATGGCTTTCTGGACACTGTAGGTGGTAGGAAATTTGTCATTGCTGAACAAAGTAAAAGGCCTAGTTTTCTACTGTGCCACCTCTGGCATTACCCCATGAGGAGAAAGAAAGAAGAGAACTAAAACTACTCATTGTCATTTCGTTGATTTTTTTTTTGTTTTTTGTTTTTGTCCTGTGAAATATTTGGACATGTGTTTTTGAAGGAACTACTAACTAGAGTTAAGCAGTGCAATAAAATGTCTCAATATTAACTTCAAAATTTATACTTAGGGAAAATTCTTGGAAGAAAGGAAGATTTCATGAAAGGCACTGATAAAACAAAAGAGTGATAAAGGATCAAAAACATTTAATATTTTAATAATTTAATTTTGGAAAGAAAATATTATTGATGGGTTTCTGCTCCTATGGAAGCTTTTGATTCAGACCCATATAGGAAAATGTTAGATCAGTAATCCATTCATGTATAAAATGAGACACAATTTCCACTGAGGTTCTTTGAAGTAAAAACAGTATCCATACACAAATGAGCTTTTTCTGAAGTGATAATTTTACAAATGCAGAACTACACAGCAATAGCAAATGCCATAATGAGTTTTAATGAAGGCACAGAGATCCAAATAAAACATCACTCAGGGCAGGTGAAGAGACACATACTTTACTTTTTTATTATATTTGTACAGAATATAGGAAAGGCATTCTTCTTTAAAAATCCTTTCAGTTTATTTTCCAGTGGATCTTAGATTAAGGTAGCAAACAAAGCAAGAAGAAAATTACAGCCTTAAGAACTGCCAGACTCTTTGAATAGACTGCTGTTTTCTTTTGTATATAGTTAAGTGCCAAAGCTATAATTTCCCATTTACTTCCCTTTGTTATTGTGTATATGGGGCATTTATTCCAATTTGATTCCATTTGCTCTTTGTCAGAGGAAGTCTTCCCACAGACTCATATTAACTGCAGTTTCTTTTTTAAAACACATTATAAAAGACTGTCCCCGCCACTCTTCCTTTGACATTGGACATTTCCTATTACAGAGTTTAGTTCTCGGATGATTGAAAGCCTGTGTTATTCAGTTCTAATGGATTGTGTTTTAAACTGCTTCAGTTTAGAATAGCATAGCCCATGGATTGTCAAGTGCACATGCTATGAAAGGATCAAGTTCTCCTGTCATTGTTGCCAGAGTACCTACCATGAAAATTTTCAGTGTACATTTTGTGAGGCTGAGTGCTCTATTTGAACAAAGAACCATGAAACAAAGGAGAACTGGAGGACCTAGATTCACGTTACTCAATATTGTGTAGTTTGAACAGCAATTGTAGCTGCACTTATTTTATTATTATTTTTTAATTATTTGCATATTTATTTATTTAATATACTGGTATTGATCTCTATATCAATTTTCCTTCAGCAATTTTTTTAACTTAAATATTTTGGAGTTGGGGAAATGACTTAGTTTTAGATTGTATTTAAACTACAACATATTTTCTTTCTCATTCCTCCATCCAAACCACGCTATAAACCCCTCCCCTCTTCTCTTCTAATTCATGGGATTTTTCATCAATTGTTATTGAATGCATATGTGTGTGTGTGTGTGTGTGTGTGTGTGTGTGTGTGTGTGTGTGTGTGTGTGTGCATATACATATTCACAAATATAACCAGTATCCGTGAAAAAGCTAGAACCTCAGGACCCATGTTCAAGTGTTTCTGTAACCCTAGTAATAGTGCTGCTGAGTTGCAGATGGTTGGAGATAGGCATATCCTCGATTACCCTTGGAAAGCCTGCAAAGACATTCAGTGAGTTCTAGGTTCAGTGAGTCTCAAAAAATAAGGTGGAGAATGACAAAGCAAATATCTGATATTTACCTTGGCATACACATACATACACATACACGCTTTGCACATTATTATGAACATCTACATATGCACATACCACACACAAAAAAAATATAAATAAGCAAACAAATTAACTAGTTAATGTAAACATGTTTTTAAAGACTGAATGTTCCCAGCAAGAGATAAAAGCATACTTTATAGTTGATTTTCCTTTACAAAGAATCTGAATATCTTATCACAAATTAATACTTCCTTCTAAAAAAATAAAATACTATCTACTGCCATGTGAATTATCTTCCAAACATCTGAATAATACAGATCTTAATATACATGGCTGTTCTTTCCTATTGAGAGAGGCTGATGGTCTTTGCTTATTAAAGGCATGGGGTATAGATGCTGGGGAGCCACATGGTCTCTTCTAAACACTTAAAAAAGAGTCAGGCTCATGAATTCATAATCCGTATGGTGACAAATTCACCATTTTAACATTCATAAATAGTTTAGTGTTTAGGATTCATCAAGATGCAACTGAAAGTGAAAGACTGGAAGACAGGAAATACAAGGCTTACGTCCTGAATAGGATGGAAAAAACATAATCAATATACTTACTGAGCCTATTGTATCTTCTTAGATTATCTCAGTACCAAGGGAAACTTGACAAGATTCAGTCTTTAATTGTATTTGCAATTCTCTGAGATCCGTTGGTAATTCTTCTTTACATTTAAATAAGAAAGTAAAATAAAATTATCAGTGTGTAATAAAGATTTGAATTGTTTGTCGAAAATCATATGTTCATAGGTATGCAGATTAATGTCAGAGTCTTCAGTTCAGTTCCATTCATCCACATGTTGGTTTTTATGCCAGTACTAAGCTGTTTTTATTGGTGTAACTCTATAATAGAGCTTGAAGTCAGGGATTTTAATGCCTCCAGTGCTGTGGGATGGTCTGTATGTCAAATTACTCTGATTGGTCAATAAATAAAACACTGACTGGCCAGTGGCTAGGCAGGAAGTATAGGCGGGACTAACAGAGAGGAGAAAAGAAAGAACAGGAAGGCGGAAGGAGTCACTGCCAGCCGCGCCATGACAAGCAGCCTGTGAAGATGCTGGTAAGCCATGAGCCACGTGGCAAGGTATAGATTTATGGAAATGGATTAATTTAAGCTATAAGAATAGTTAGCAAGAAGCCTACCATGGCCATACAGTTTGTAAGCAATATAAGTCTCTGTGTTTACTTGCTTGGGTCTGAGCAGCTGTGGGACTGGCAGGTGACAAAGATTTGTCCTGAATGTGGGCAAGGCTAGAAAACTCTAGTTACACTCCAGAGGTTGTTTTATTGTACAGGATTCTTTTGGCTATCCTGGGTTTTTTGTTTTTATATGAAATTGAGTATTGTTCTTTCCAGGTCTGTGAAGAATTGTGTTGGGATTTTGATGGGGATTGCATTGAATCTGTAGATTGCTTTTAGTAAAATTGCCATTTTTACTATGTTTATCCTACCTATCTATGAGCATGGGAGATCTTTCCATTTTCTGACATCTTCAATTTCTTTCTTCAGGGACTTAAACTTCTTGTCATACAGGTCCTTCACTTGTTTAATTAGAGTTACCCCAAGGTATTTTATATCATTTGTGGCTATTGTAAAGGGTGATATATCTCTGATTTCTTTCTCAGCCTCTTTGTAATTTTTATACAGGAGGGGTACTTTTTTTTTGGTTAATCTTGTATCCTACTACATTGCTGAAGGTTTTTATAAGCTGTATGAGTTCCTTGGTTGAATTTTTGGGGTCACTTATGTATACTATCATGTCATCTGCAAATAGTAGAAGCTTAACTTCTTCCTTTCCAATTTGTATCGCCTTGATCTCCCTTTGTTGTCTTATTGCTCTGGCTAGAACTTCAAGTATTATATTGAATAAGTATGGGGAGAGTGGACAGCCTTGTCTTGTTCCAGACTTTAGTGGAATCGCTTTGAGTTTTTCTCCATTTACATTGATGTTAGCTGTTGGCTTGCTGTAAATTGACTTTATTATATTTAGGTATGTTCCCTGTATTCCTGATCTCTCCAAGACCTTTATCATTAAGGGGTGTTGGATTTTCTCAAAGGCCTTTTCAGCATCTAGTGAGATGAACATGTGTTTTTTTTTTTCCTTCAGTTTGTTTATATGGTATATTACATTGATGGACTTTCATATGTTGAACCACCATTGCATCCCTAGGATGAAGCCTACTTGATCATGGTGGATAATTGTTTTGATGTGTTCTTGGAGTCTGTTTGCCAATATTTTATTGAGTATTTTTGCATCAATGTTCACGAGGGAGATTGGTCTGTAGTTCTCTTTCCTTGTTGCATCTTTGTGTGGCTTGGGTATCAGGGTAATCATAGCCTCATAGAAGGAGTTTGGTAATGTTCCTTCTGTTTCTATTGTATGGAACAATTTAAGGATTATTTGTATTATCTCTTCTTTGAACATCTGGTAGAATTCTGTGCTGATACTATCTGGTCCTAGGCTTTTTTGGTTGGGAGACTTTAAATGACTGTTTCTATTTCCTTAGGGGTTATTTGTCTATTTAATAGTTTATCTGGTATTGATTTAACTTAGGTATGTGGTACCTATCCAGAAAAATATCCATTTCTTTTAGATTTTCCAGTTTTGTGGAGTAGAGATTTTTGAAGTATGACCTAATGGTTCTCTGGATTTCCTCAATGCTAGTTGTTATGTCTCCTTTGTCATTTCTGACTTTGCTAATTTGAATGCTCTCTCTCTGTCTTTTGGTTAGTTTGGATAAGAGCTTGTCTATCTTGTTGATTTTCTCAAAGAACCAACTCTTTCTTTCATTGATTCTTTGTATTGTTCTTGACAAAGAAGCCAAAACTGTACAGTGGAAAAAAAAGAAAGCATCTTCAACAAATGATGCTGGCATAACTCATGTCAACATGTAGAAGACTGCAAATAGATCCAAATCTGTCACTGTGCACAAAACATAAGTCCAAGTGGATCAAAGACCTCAACATAAATCCAGTTTCTCTGAACCTGATAGAAGAGAAAGTAGGAAGTAGTCTTGAATGCTTTGGCACTGGAGATCACTCTTCCTAAATATAACACCAGTAGCACAGACACTGCGAGAAACAATTAATAAATGGACCTCTTGAAACTGAGAAGCTTTTGTAGGGCAAAGGACACAGTCAAAAAGAAAAAATGACAGCCTACAGAATGGGAAAAGATTTTTACCAACCCCACATCTGACAGAGGACTGATATCCAGAATATATAAAGAACTCTAGAAATTAGACATCAAAATACCTATCAGTCCAATTAAAAAATGGCTATAGAGCTAAACAAAATACTTAACAGAAGAAGCTTAAATGGCTTTGAGATTCTTTTAAGGAATTTAAAGAATTTAAATTGCTCAGCATCTTTAAACATCAGGGAAATGCAAATCAAAATGACTCTGTAATACCATCTTACACCCATCAGAATGGCTAAGATCAAAAACACTGAAAACAGCTGTTGGAGAGGATATGAAGCAAGGGGAACTCTCGTCCATTGTTGGTGGGAATGCAAGCTTGTATAGCCACTTTGGAAATCAATATGGTGCTTTCTTAGAAAATTGGGAATCAACCTCCCTCAAGACCCAGCTATTCCACTCTTGTGCATACACCCAAGGAATGCTCAATCATACCACAAGGGCACTTGCTCAGCTATGTTCATGTCAGCATTGTTTGTAATAGCCAGAACCTGGAAACAACCTAGATGCCCCTCAACTGAAGAATGGATAAACACAATGTGGTACATAAACACAATGGAGTACTACTCAGCAGAGAAAAACAATGACATCATAAAGTTTGCAGGCAAATGGATGGAACTAGAAAAAATCATCCTGAGTGAGGTATCCCAGACTCAGAAAGACAAACATGGTATGTGCTCACTCGTAAGTGGATGCTAGATGTAAAGCAAAAGATATCTGCAACTCATAACTCCAGGGAGGCTACCTAGTAAAGAGGACCCTAAGAAAGACACAAGGATCACATAATGACAGAGAAATGGGTGATGAGATCTACATGAGCAAACTGGGAGTGCAGCAGTAATGGAGGGCAAGGGTCAGGGAAAGAGAGCTTAGCGGAGAGTGAGGTCCCAGCTGGATCAGGAGCAGTATGGGAGAATGGAGAGGGAGATACCATGATGAATGATGACCTCAGGAGAATAGGACGAAGAGAGTGCTAGGTATTCACAAAGATACCTCCACTGTAGACTACTGGCAATGGTCGAGAGAGTGCCTGAGCTGACCTGCTCTGGTGATTGGATGGCCTAACACCATGGCTGTCATCATAGAACTTTCATCTAGCGTCTGATGGAAGCAGATGCAGAGATCCACGGTGGAACTCCAGGTGGAGCTCCCAGAGTCCAATTAGCTAGCGAGAGCGAGGAGGGATTGTATGAGTGATTGATGTTGAGACCATAGAGAAGGCACAAGGACAAATAGCCAAACTAGTGGAAAAGCATGAACTGTGAACCAATGGCAGAGGAACCCCCATGGAACTGGACCAGGCCCTCTAGATAAGTGAGACAGTTGATTAGTTTGAACTGTTTGGGAGGCAACCAGCAGTGGATCCAGGACCTATCTTGGTGCATGGGCTGACTTTTTGGAGCCTGGGGCCTATGCTGAGATATTTTGCTCAGCCTTGGTATAGGGAGGAGGGGGTCAGGACCTACCTTGGCTGAGTCTGCCAAGCTGGGCTGACTCCCCAGGGGAGACCTTGCCTTGAAGGAGGTGGGAGTGGGGGGTGAGTTGGGGGGAAGGCTAGGGGGTAGGAGGAGGGAGAATGGGGTAATCCATGGCAGATATGTGAAATTAAATTAATTATTAAATAAAAATACTATAAAAAGATTTGAATTGTATGGATTGAGTGGGGAAATAGGATGATTGCTGTGATCATAAGTTTGGTATCTATTTAATTCTGAATGTGACATAATTAAAAATAGTGTTTTGCCATAAAACTCCATTATCACTTTAATGTAGGCCCAAGGGCAATTACAACATAAGAATTTTCCTGCTTCCAGGCATAAGCAGCCTATGCCATAATTAGTTATTGAAAATATTTAAAACACCTTCTTAGGTATGCCAATAAAGGCATGCAAGTGTGTTTTAAATTGAGAAAAATTTAGATTTTTTTATGGATGGAATTTAAGAGAAAGGACATAGACATGCAGCTTTAAAAAGACTATTTCATGATTATGGGGACTTTGTTGAATGCTATTTTTCTGACAAAATCATACATGACATGCTGATGCAGGCAAATTGCAATCTCACATACATTTTTTATTTTCTCATCAGGTGTGAGCTAATATTTAAGATCTTTAAGTCCTCAAAGAAATTTGTATGGAGCATCCCAGATTTTCTGAGGAAAAGGAACCATGAAACCCATATGTAAAATCATGGTCCTTAGGAGATAAGAAGTAAAATTAAAAGCAAAACAATGAGTATGAAAACATTTACAACTATAGCAAAATGTTTACATAAGTAAATGTTGTGGGTGGTTGAGCCATGCCCTGAAGCATCGCCCCTAGTGAGGTAGCAGGTAACTGTTACAGCTGCCTATGACCTTAAGGTACATGCCCCTGGGGGACCCTAAAGACCTGGGATGCATGCACAAGCTCTCTTTTGCTCACTCTTTGCTACCTCATGATTTTGGTTGCTGGAACAGACCAGGGCAGAGCTCACCAAAGAACAGCATTGGATTGTGCCTCACCCTTCCAAGATACTGTGACAAATTCCTTTATTCTGTCTTGGGAGTTAACCCCAAATAAATTGCTTTGCTCACTAAATAGACTCCATGGATTGCTAGTGATATAGTCACAATAATTCTTCTTTGTGTGCCAGAATGGCTAGAGATGCCAATTTAAATTAGAAAGTGGGAAGACAATCTGACATTTTTAAAGACAATTTTCAGCTAAGAAAAATATCATACACACACACACACACACACACACACACACACACACACACACACACACACAAAGAGGGACAGAGAAACCATGTCATTCACTTACTAAACTCCTGGATTTTCCTGCCTTCACTTGTAAATGCTGAGATTGCAGGTATATCTCTCCAGCCCAGGCATGGGTTTGTATCCCACTTCTGACACCAGGACTGGAGAGATATATCCACAATCTCAGCATTTACAGGGTGAAGGCAGGAGAATCCAAGAGTTTAGTAAGTGAACCACAGGTAAAAAGTCAGGAAAGGGGTAAGATTATTAATTCCCATAGATTAAGCTTTTGGAATAATTTTGCAGGGGAATTACAGAGAGAAATGATTACTTTAGAGAACACTTATTAACAGTGACTCTAAAGATACATTTGCACCACAAGGCAATTCTTTCATATTCTTCAAAGTCTATCCAAAACCCAACATCATTCACTAGCCTCGCTGTTTAAACCCTGCTTCAAGCTTCTATGACAAAAACAACTCCTCAGATCTAGTTTTCCTGTGTTCCCAATATCCCCACATATTCTTTTTCTTAATAACTTGACACAACACACATAAAGACA
This sequence comes from Peromyscus maniculatus bairdii, assembly GCF_049852395.1. Lineage (NCBI taxonomy): Eukaryota > Metazoa > Chordata > Mammalia > Rodentia > Cricetidae > Peromyscus > Peromyscus maniculatus. The sequence goes on from NC_134875.1 coordinate 103,890,825, forward strand.
AAAATCAAAAGAATTATCTTGATATAACATAGTTGAATTATGTAGCTTTGCTGGCCCCAACCATTCGTGTGGAATCCTATTCACAGAAAATGGCAAGTACCTTATAGTGCTAGCAGTCTCCATGTTGTCTGTGTTCTTCTTCTTTTAATTTTCCACTTCTCATCTTTGCATCATTTTTCTTTAATTGTCCTAGAGTTATTTCATGAACATATCAAACTGCTTCAGTCCTGAGTTCCATATATTAGATCTTTACCCTATGAATGTTTTCCCTAGTATCTAGAAGGCTAAGTGTTGGATAGTTTTCAAATTTTTGCTCAATAGTGTCAATTTAGTAGGTTCTAATTTAACACCTTGATTAAAGGTGAATATCCCTTAAAAGGTGAATATCCCGCTGGGCGGTGGTGGCACATGCCTTTAATCCCAGCACTCAGGAGGCAGAGGCAGGTGGATCACTGTTAGTTCGAGGCCAACCTGGTCTACAGAGTGAGTTCCAGGAAAGGCACAAAGCTACACAGAGAAACCCTGTCTTGAAAAACCAAAAAAAAAAAAAAAAGTGAATATACCTACAGACATGGAGACTAATAGACACATACATACAAAGACACTCCTTCTCCAATCAAATATACACATATACACATTAAGCCAAATCCTGTAATTATATTCTAATACATAGTATTTATTACATACTAATATACAATGATTTATTAATTTATTATGCTTTATGTTACTTTTCTTTTAATCAATATTGAAGTAAGTGATATTTTCATGTTTTATTCATTGATATGTTCCCAACATCTAGGATAGTCTCTGATATGTGACAGTCTTTTAACAAACATGTGGAAGAAAAAATGAATTACTGAAGTATATGAATGGACTCTATCTCTACTTTCTTTCTTTACATCTATAAATTTAATACAAATTCATAGTTGAGAGCCAGTTAAGCCTCTATATGAGAATAAGGAAACTGATCTATACTAGCAAATGTAGTACATTAGTAAGATACTACAAGGAGACTTATTTGCCTCCAGAGAGTCTCACAATTTTCCCAGACATGATGAATTATTCTTGATCCATGTGATCTATTTGGTGGATGGAGAAAAACAATTTTCAAAACATATTCTTTGACTATATATATTATGTGGTACAAATATCCACACACATACACATGCACATGAACATACACACAATAAATCCAAGTTTTAAAAATGGAATTATCATAATTTACAGTAATTCAAACTGATTACTTCTGGAAAAAGTTTTGAGACAATAAAAGGCAAACATTATCATAGATGGATCAAATCTAGTATTATCAGGGAGCACACAATAAATACATGTAAATAACGCTTAATAGATCAGCCATGGTGACACATTCTTGCAATGTTAGCACATAGGAAGCAGAGTCAGAAATGTTAGAGGTTTGTGGCATCCTAGACCATAAAAAGTTGTTTCGAAGGAAAATTAAGTATAAGCAATAAACATAGAAAATATAGCAAGTAAATTTTAGCTACTAAAAGGTTTTCTTGTGTTTTAAGTCTTTCTTTAAATAAATTCATCATACACATTTTCATTCTAGAGCAGTTTCTACTTGCTTTTATTTGTTGACTAGTAAGTCTTTAGAGTCATTATTAACAAAAATATACTTAAATGCTTTAGTCATTAAATCATATAATTGCAACACATGATAAATATTTGAGTGATTAAAGTCTTCCTAGTACTTATATTTTATCTTTACTACTATCACCAGAATTAATGAGTCTCTGCTTCAGTGTTAATTGCTTTCTACTTATATCAAATTGGGGAGGGACCTCATGAGTCTTGTAACTCTCCGAGTTTCCTAGGCATAGTAAGTTTTCACAGTTTTGTGAGTCTTCTATGTTTCCCTTCCCTCTCTCCAAAGATGTTTCAATTTAAACAGAAGTGCTGCACAACCAGAAACATCTACTATATAGGCACTTGTGAAAATATTGACTTTAGAACAGCACAACCTCACATTTGGAGGAAAGGGGAGAGTATCTTAGTATACACAGAGGTACACAGAAAGAAATGAAACTGTTTTGTTCTACAGAGTTCACAAGCTTGTAGAGATGCCCAATGTGAATACAAATGCAAAAAGGGTGAACTGTGTTCATCAATTTCTTGACTCCCAGCTCAAATGCTCTCCTCTTTGTGATTCTGCAGCTGGACTTGTCCAATTTACTGAATTTTCTTTTTTCAGACAAAGCAGAAGTTTGCTGCAAAAGAAAGGAGCCTCCTTCCTGGTCATTGTAGATATTTTCTTTCTGGTTTTAGTAGATTATAATTGCTTCTCTTCTCAGCAAAATTTTACAATACCTCAGAGGGCAGATTCCCAGTGAGTTTCAATGATATTTTGTGGGTGACTTCCTGTTAAGTTTTGTGAAAGTACCTTAATGAAGCCGAAGAACACACAATACGACTTACCATTAGAAAACTGTGAAGATGACATAGTGAATAGCATCTTAGGGAATTTTGCCAGTGTACCAGTTCCTGTCTTCACAGAAGGGATCATGTCACCCTGCTGAGGACTTGCCACCACTTACACAAAGAGCCTAGTAGATGCCTTCTCAGAAAACTTTTAGGTGTATTAACTGGTTAGTAAATCTCACTGGACATTCTGTTGGTGATTTCACATCTAGAGCCTCAGTTTGTGGCAACTTAGCATATTTCTTAATTATGTAGTGGGCTTTGGCTACATTTTCTTTGTGAAATGTTTTTCATATTGGCAAATACTTATTATCTCCACATGATTCTTTGGCTGAAAAATGCTTGTTTCCAGGTGACGTATTACAGAACCCAAGGAAAGAAGTTACTTATTAACATATTTTATAGTTACATATTGTTCACATGGGGTGAAGATATTTATATAATATAGTGTTTTCTGGGTCTTGCAAAAATTAAAAAGGAAAATTTCTCCTTCATGGTTTCTTACATAACATACTTTTGTCAGTAGTGAATCTACTGATATGATGGGGGAATAATGTCCTATGCAAATAGAACATTCCTATGTTATAAACCCATAAGCATATCAGATATTCTGTCAATAAAGAATTTTAGTTGGCTTTTAGTTGGGGAGATTATCCAGGTCTTTCCTATATAAACAAAGGAATATATGCTAGTAGAAAATTAAGACAGAGAAAAGGATAAGATAAATGGGAGCCTGAGCCAGATTTGGTTCAATATTACAGGTTTTGAAAAGGAAAGAATGGCAGAGAAGACAGGTGTCAAGAATGAGGGGAGCTTTTTGAACCTTGAAAAATGAGGAAACACATTTTCCCCTAAAAATTACCTAAAGAATAGTGCCAGCTAATATCTTCACTTTATCCTGCTGGTACTCACTTATTTGTCTTTTTGATTGTTTTAAATGTGGGAAAATAAATTTGAATGCTTTCAAGTCACCAAATACTTGGTAACTTGTTACAGCAGCAACAGAGAACAAAGAATTGCTTAGCATGAGTGTTGTGGCTATGATTCACCTGAAAGGATGGAAATAAGAAGTTTTCCTAAAATTCTGCACTTTCACTGGCATTGTATATATCAAGTTATAGTATACTAAAGTATTCAATGTCTTCAAACAGGCTTGTTTGTATATAACTGCTTGAAAGTATTTTAAAAGAAATATTTTATAATTATCTAAAATGCATTTGATACATGGCTTGAAGATATTTATTCATTGTTTGATTGCTGCTTAATCTTCAGTTTCATAAAGCAAAGTAGTACTGAATATGAGACGAGGATGATGCACTCTGATTCCCTATGAACAAAACATTTATAATTAAAATGAATGTTACCCAGAACTATAATTAGGTGAAAAATGCACAATGTGGAAGAACCACTCTTTGATTCTAATTATTTAGAGACAGATATATCTTATCTAATGACTGTGTCTGAACCCCTAAAGTTGAAATTATTCTTTTCTCTAATTATCACATCAAATACTAAAATCTTTATATAACAACCACAGATTTCTCAAAAATTAATATTGAATTCTTCCTTTTAGTGTATGTAAGTCATAGAAATTACAATGATGTTGACTCTATAAATAATATAATTTGTTTGTATTTTCTTCATTGCCTTATAAAAACAAAGACAAGTTATAGAAATGATGGTTAACATTCTTCATATCATGACATCATAATGGGTTCTGCTTATGTGATCCTTTGTGACATTGGCGAAAACTGTAAAAATGGAAACTGAAAATTCAGGAAAGGATCCTAAGGAGAAGCAATAAACAAATAAAAATCTAGTCAGTAAAACATATAAGCATTTTATCAAGCACCGGGAAACTGTATGTTTAAAAATAAAATCACTTCTTCCCTCATTCCTCTCTACTCTGTGTGAAAGAAACTTCACACCAGACTCAGTGAGATGGTTCAGTAAGTGAAGAAGGAGGAGATAATAGGCTAAGAATTGTTCTCTGACCTTCACAAGTGTGCAGTAGCATGCATATGCCTGTGCGTGCACGCGTGCACGCGCACATGCGCGCGCGCACACACACACACACACACACACACACACACACACACACACACACTAATTTAAAAGAACAAAGAAAAATAAACTTTAATCCATAATAATATGTTAAAGAGCACAATGGTTCCCTCTTCCCCCAGCTTCAAATGAAAGAGAGGCCTTCTTTCCAAGAAGAACAAGACTTTAACAGTTTCCCATTTTACCCTTCCCAAGTTGCCCTTTGCTGAAGGTAAATCCTGGATGAGTGTTAGCAAAGATATGAGAGTTATATTGTTCCTTGTTATTTCAATCCCCCTCACAAGTAGAGTTAAAATATAGTGAGTATACATTGGCTATCATTACTCCTACACTTGGCTTGTAGTGTGATAGTTCAGTGACAGTCAAGACTTTTTGTTTATTCACAAGTTATTGTTACTGCCTTTGCCCTTCATTTATCAAGTCCTGGGGCATTAAAGTGTTCTACTCAAAAAGACACCATTTTCTCCATGCGTAGCTCCATATCTTGGGTCAGAGAATTTTCCTATTAGAAAAGGAAAGATGTATAACAGACAACTCCTAATATTTTCTGGATGAACTGGTTTCCTTTGCAGGAGAGCACCTAAGTTCAACTTAAAAATATTTCATTAGTTGTGATGAAAAAATGGTGAGAAGAATTTTGCAACCAAGAGAAGAAACAGCCTATACTGTAAGCTATCCAGTTTGCAGGAGAGAGTCTGAAAACTAGAAAACTGAGAGGAACTTTCCTGGGGTCAAGACAAATATCAAATATTGACTCCAGAACTATCATTTTAAGGGAGCCACAATTTTGACTCCTTTGTAGAGGGATTTATTTCAAAGAACATTGTTGAATGCAGTTGAGCAATTGCTTTCAAGTAATGGCATTATGGTTAAAAACAATGACAAGTTTGAAAACCATATCAATATCTCTCTCATTCTAGGAGGACTGTGGATGTTCTTAACTCATGGATTATCCATGAATAATTAATTGTATGATAAGATTAGTATCTTGGATGAAAGAAGAATAGATTTCACCAAGTAATTATGTTGCTCACTAAGCAAATATGAATAAGAAAGATTGAAGGGCAGGTCTCAGACTTGAAACACTGTATCAAAATTATATCCTGGAAAAAAACTGAAAGTGAGTATAAAATGGGAAGTGTTACCCATGTATTAGGAAAAGTAAAAAAATTAGAAATTATTTCCCATCAGAAACAATGGAAGCATGAAGAAATGAGATTTGAACAAATATTTAGAACAAAACTCTTAGCTTTAGTAACCAAAATACACTGAGTTCACTACCCCATTTCAGTATGCTCATTAAAGGGATGAGTATCTATAAAAGCAAAAATGATTTTATTTGAAAGGAGAAACAAATAGAGGAAATAAATTACCTCAAAGGGGAAAGCTATTCTCAAATTCCTGTGAGGCAAGCACAATTGGGCCTCAGGTTTGTGGCCACATCAATCAAAAGTAATTGGTTCTAAAGTTTCAAGTTTACTAGAGATGTTGTTTTCACTCTGATATGCTTACCTGCTCAAATATTCTGAAATAGACCAAAAATGCCCTGATAGCCCTTAAGCAGAGATAGTATATAGCAGTAGACATGGGAGTTTGTGTTCTTGGGGTTAGTTAAGTTCTAGGGTACATTCTTCCAAGCAGAGAACCTGGCTTTAGATCAAATTCTTAAAAATTTCTAAAAATTGTGAATTTTTTCTAAAGTTTGGACTTGTAGTCTTCTGTTATTACGTGTGTCTTTTGTGTTTTCTGGCTTAACATTTTGTTAGTAGCAGCATATGAGCCATCTTGTCTCTGGTTACAGAGCAAGGGTTTTAGTAGAAAGCTGTTCATTCTTTTTGCTTGGTTGCCTTCTTAATTCTCCATGCTGCTTACAGTTCTAATCACTTTACTAGGTGTTGCAGCAACTTTTATCTTTTTCAAGCTCACTCCTGCTGTGGATATCATTCTATATAAATAAAACACTGATGGCCAGTGACCAGACAGGACATATAGGCGGGACAAGGAGAGAGGAAAATTGGGGAAACAGGAAGAAGGAAGGAGAGACACTGCAGCCACCGCCAGGACAAGCAGCATGTAAAGACACCGGTAAGCCACCAGCCACATGGCAAGGTATAGATTTATAAAAATGGGTTAATTTAAGATATAAGAACAGTTAGCAAGAAGCCTGCCACAGCCATACAGTTAGTAAGCAATATAAGTCTCTGTGTTTACTTGGTTGGGTCTGAGCAGCTGTGGGACTGGCGGATGACAAAGATTTGTCCTGACTGTGGGCAAGGCAGGAAAACTCTAGCTACACACTCCTCTCCTCTTTTCTCCTCCATTCCTCTTCCTTCTCTTCTTCCTCTTCTTTCTTCTCTCTTTCCTTCTACTGTCAATGTCATTTTCCAAACTTAGAATCTCAGCACATATTTTTTTCTCTGTGTTCCATTCTCTTTCTCATAGCTTCAGACAAAGAATTTCTATCCAGCCATCTTGGATTTTCCCCCTCCATTTCTGTAGTGTATTTGAAAGTGTGTGTGTGTGTGTGTGTGTGTGTGTGCGTGTGAGTGTACGACCCTACTCACGTGTGTGGTATACATGAAAGTATGTATGTTGACATTCTGTATTCAGGTACACATACATGTGTGAATGAATGCATGTGGAAATCTGAAATTGATGTTGGATATGTTCCATAATCACTCTCAAGTTTATTTATTAAGGTAGAATATTTTATTGAATCCAGAGCTCTCCAATTCTGGTGAGCTTAGCAAAAACATTTGTCCTGGAGAATCCTTCCTTGTCTTTGCCTCCAGAGTGCTGAAATTATGTGTAATCTGAATGCCTGATGGGCTTTATTGTGTGCTAGAGGCCCAAACTCCACTGTTCACACTTGTGTTTTATCCATTAAGCCAACATCCCAGCCCTCTGGAGAAATTAATCAAGTAATATAATTCAATGATTCCAAAGTTGTTCTCTGTTTATTATGATTGCTTTGTTTACTTTGAGGAATTGGTAAGATTTATTTCCCTTATTTATGCTAAGAAGACAGTGAATCTTTGGATTCTTTAAAGTGATATGAACAATTTAATTTTAATTATTTCAGTCAATGGATAAAGAATAATTTTCCAATTATCTATATCCTCTTTAATTTCTTCAATCAGTATTTTTTTTACAGTTGTCATTGTAGAGATAGTTTACTACCTTTGGTACATTGTTTTGGTTATTTCATTTTGTATGGTTTTCATATTTACCTGTCATAAAAGGTATTTATTTCTGATAGTCACTATTATCACATAAAAATGCTATTGATTATTACATGCTGCTTTTGCATCTACAACTTTACAGAATTTGAAGATTTAAAAGAAACAAACAAACAAACAAAAATTACATGCTTTTTTTTTCGAGCCAGCTATTCACTGGCTACTTCAATGCTCATAGAATAGATCCAGCTTTGCTTTGGCTTTGGTTTCGGTATACTGATAGAGTGTTACTTTTGAGTGCCACAATATCAAAAATGCTGCAATAGACCTAGTAAGAAGGCACACAGTTATTCATATTACATTTAGTTCTAGTATATTTTCCTTTGTTTATTTTAGATAGTTTCTCTGTGTGGCTTTGGAGCCTTTCCTGGAACTAACTCTGTAGCCCAGGCTGGCCTTGAACTCATAGAGATCCACCTGGCTCTGCCTCCTGAGTGCTGGGTTTAAAGGCATGCACCACCACCACCCAGCTTATTTCTAGTATTAACATAGGTCTCTCATAAATATATCAACTGGATAATTTCCCTCTGACAAATTGTTTGAATGTCATGTTAAAGTGAGAATAATAATCATTTTTTAAAAAAAGCACAAGGTACATATTTACTGAAACTTTCAGCAAGTTAACTGTTGCTGGAGGGATTCTCTCCAGGCTCCACCAAGCCCCGCAGTCCCACAATCCACGTAAATTAATCACTCAGACGCTTATATTATTTATAAACTGTATGGCCGTGGCAAGCTTGCTAACTGTTCTTATATCTTAAATTAACCCATTTTTATAAATCTATACCTTGCCATGTGGCTGGTGGCTTACCGGCGTCTTTACATGCTGCTTGTCTTGGCAGTGGCTGCAGTGTGTCTCCCTCATTCTTCCTGTTTCCCCAATTCTCCTCTCTCCTTGTCCAGCCTATACTTCCTGCCTGGTCACTGGCCATCAGTGTTTTATTTATATAGAGTGATATCCACAGCACTTCCCCTTTTCTTCTTTTTTTAAAAAGGAAGGTTTTAACTTTAACATAGTAAAATTACATATAACAAAACAATTATCAAGCAAGAATTACAGTTACAATATTAAAGAAGATGTCCTATATATCTTATATTTGTGAGTTTAAGGTTTTATATCTAACTTATCTTTTATCATAACTGAGGAAATTACAACTATCTAGTCTTTAACCACATCAAAGACCTGAGAAGGAATATAATGGTGCCTGAGAAATGGTAGATGGATGCAAGCAACTTTTGGGAATCTTGCAAGAGTAGACCAAGACAGCTGGCAGCCTGGACAGTCACCTAATGTTTCTCAGCATTGTTGGTGGATTTAAATTGGCTATAGGCCTAGAGTATCTGACAGACCATTTTCAGAAGCAGGAATTCTGAAAGACCATCTTACTCTCTCTTGGCAGAGTACAGTGGTCACTTTCCTTGTGTCCTGCTTGTCCAGAAAGGACAGCATTGCATTTGTACTGTCAGCTGTCAAGGCAAGGGCAGTTCTTTGCCCAGTAGTCGATTTTGTGCCAAGAAGACAAACTTCCAAATGGAAATGTCTTAGAAGCCCAACATTCTCTAGGATCAAATTGGTGCAGCCAGGAGTAATTGTGTCTCACGTCAAGAGAATTCTAAGTTATTTAAATGCCATATTCTCTAGGTCTATTAAGTGTTTGAAGATTACCTATCTATCTGAAATATATCTATGTATACCTAGAAGACTTAACTAACATGGCTACAAATATGATTATCATAGATGACTAATTATTAATCTATTTTTAATTATCCATTACAATTTTAAATGAGTTAAACATAATACCTCAAACAAGAATAGAAATTACATATATATATATATATATATATATATATATATATATATAGTATAACAAAATTAACTTCAAGTTTGTATCAATAAACTAAAATTTATACCAATGTAAAACATTTTAAACATAAACTAAAATCTATACCAATGTAAAACATTTTAAACAAGTTGTTCTTTAAAAGTAGGTTCATTAATCTACCCTTTTATCTTATCATCTCTATATCCTCCTATATATCTATATCATATCCCCTTTTGTTTTTTAGAAAGAGATTACATTTATAATCAACTGTTTTAAATAAAAATATTGGTTTTTCTCTGTCCCACACCGGAGGGCTCTTCTGATTTGTGACAGAAGAATCTCTTAACCATTTTTTTTAAAGCAATATGTCTAGATTTAGAGGAGGAATGAGCCAATTCCACCTCTAAAGCCAGCTTGGTATATTTGGGAATTTGGGGGTAGCATCTCTTACTACTTCCTGCTGGAGGGGGGCACTGTATCTTATGGGGACGCAAAGAAAATTTTAGGTCTATGGGGTAGTCCGTGAGGCTGTATTGTGTGAACCAGTTGCCTTGAAACTGCTCTGGATGTTAGATCATCTGGGCCATGGTGTCATCGGAGACCTTTCAGGGGGTCTTGGCTCGTGAAACCTGATGTATCTTAATCTGGAACAAATCCACAGCCTCTGGCTTTCTGTGGAAACAAAAGCAGAACCTCTTTTCCAAATCAACATATCCTTAAATCCAAATTTTGAAGTCAAGGTACCTTTAAAATATACATATTGGTTTAATTCAACATCTTTTCTGATCAAATGTTTTTTTTGCAGTTAAAAATCCCAAAGATAACACAATCCAGATTGTCTGTGTAATATTCATCTTTATGTGGCTTTTTTATATTAATTTATCTTTTTTTGTCTCTTTCAAGCCTACATGTTGTGAATCTATTGCTTTAAACTGCAGTATTCTAAGACTGAAACAGAGCTGTGGCTGCTGGCTCTGCCCATTTGAGCTTACCAACATGGCGTTTTCTGCCATTTTTGTGAGTCATCAAGTCTCAGAAATAGTGGGTCTAAGCTTTTTTCAAAGCAGCGTGTAGCTAAGAATGCTTTTTTTTTTAAAAAAAAAATACTATTAAAGACTAAATCTACCACACAGCATAATGTGCCGCTGGCAGACACCTCATTACCGCCATACTGCCGGTCAAACGCAAATGCCAGGAACCCTCCAGTGTTCAAATCTGCTGTTTGCGGCATCTAGCTGCCGATATGAGACATGAAGCAGGAACCTGATTTTGGCTTTGTTTAGAATTGGTTATTAAATATTCTCAGGTTTAAGTTGGAAACTCGAGTCATTGGGCGCCATTTGTTGCTGGAGGGCTTCTCTCCAGGCTCTACCAAGCCCCGCAGTCCCACAATCCACGTATAAAATAATCACTCACTTATATTATTTACAAAATGTATGGTCGTGGCAGGCTTCTTGCTAACTGTTCTTATATCTTAAATTAACCCATTTCTATAAATCTATACCTTGCCATGTGGCTGGTGGCTTACCAGTGTCTTTACATGCTGCTTGTCCTGGCAGTGGCTGCAGTGTGTCTCCCTCCTTCTTCCTGTTTCCCCAATTTTCCTCTCTCCTTGTCCTGCCTATACTTCCTGCCTGGTCACTGGCCATCAGTGTTTTATTTATATAGAGTGATATCCACAGCAGTTAACTATTGGCTTATGCAGAATATTCACATGGTTGTGATTCTGTGCTGGACCCTTCTTCTTCTCAAAACTGATCCCAGTATACACAAGCCATAACTCCCTATTTTCTGAGGCCAATAAGAAAATTGATAGAAAGTAGAGAATTAAAACTGGGAATAGTTTTTAAAGCCTCACAATATTTAAACCTATTATGCAAAATAAGCACTGTGGAAACTGCACTAGTGTTTTTTGAAGCCATTCATTGGAATGATAGTACTGAATAAAAAGAAGAAAGGGACAAAGGAATGGAAAAGGAGAGTAACAGAGGGAGGAAAGAAAGGAATGAAAGAGGAACTTCTCATAAAATATGTTAGATGCTATGTTTTTGCTGGGGGTCCAAAATGCTTGTATTATACATGTACATGCATTTGTGTCCTGTGTGTGTGAGTGTGAGCATATGACATATATATATATATATATATATATATATATATATATATATATATATATATATATAATTTGGTGTTATCACAAATGAAAGAAAACATCAGAATTTCCAATTCTTGTAGACACATTTCTTAAGGCTTTGCTAATAAAAGAGAGTATGCCAGTAGCGTCAATGTTGGTTGCTCTAAAATCATTAGCCAAAAGTGTAAGTGTTTCACTAACAGCCCTGGAAAATCCTGACCTTTTCCAATGACAATTGAAGAAATATAATTTATTGCATTGTCAGCTTTTGTGTTTACATTAGTGCTCCTTACTCTTATTGTAGTCAATTATTGAAAATATTGCATTACCATGGCATTTTGACCAATACCAGGAAACATTACATAAGGCAAAAGAATTTTGTTTGAAATATTTTATTCTATGTTTAGAGAAATTTAAATGAAATTTTCAAAAAAGCTAACTACACCCAATGAAAATTAAACCATACTACTCAAGACGAAACTTTGATTGGTTTGAACCAGTGATCATTTGATTTAGCATTGTTTTATGATTCCAACATGGTCAATTCCTGCTATTCTATTGCTATCAAAAACAACAGAAAAGTATTTCTGTGTTTCTAATTGTATTTCTCTGAAAACTAAGATACATAACACAAATATTTAGGGCATAGCTTCCCATAGAAACTAAATTCCCTCCTGGTTCTGTCTTCATGTGATGACTAGTTTGCATTTCCTGTTATTTATTTGTAAAGTCTAATGGCTTGTTTTGACACTGATGTAAATTGTGTATATTTCAGACCATAGTAAGAAGCTAAGCAGGTGGATTCTTCTGATTTACTTCTTCTGTTTTGATGCTTATTTGTTATTATTATATTTTCTGGCTTTCATTGCCAAAACAGCTCATCTACCTTGTCCCCTTACACAAATGCACACTGGTACAATACCACCTCTAAACAAGAAAGATTCTACATTTAAATTTATTTGAATATTTCTTCCTAACACGATCCTTTAAAACCTCAGCAATAATGTTGAAGCATGAAACATTATTGATAGAAAAATGAACCAGAGAAATGAGACATTCATATTTGTATTAGTTACTTTGGATTGTGACAAAATATTTTACAAAAGCAACTTAAGAAAGAAGTATTTATTTCAGAACCCAGTTTGAAAATATCCTATACATCATGACAGGGAACTTGTGGTGGCATGACCAAGAGGCAGCATACACAAGACATTCACAAGTTCAAGCCAAACTAGACCCCATTATTAAAAATGGGAAATTGACACATGATTCCATCCCTAACTAAGAACCCATTTATGGTTGATTTTCAGTGAAAACAAAAAAGAAAATTAGTTTCTCCTTCATAGTCTTACTGGGTATATCAATCACACTTTAGAACAGGCCCTCGTTCATGACTTGTTGACCAATATAAAATAAACTCTGTGGTTGTATAGTTGTGTGTGTGTGTGTGTGTGTGTGTGTGTGTGTGTGTGTGGTCTTTTTTTCATTTTGGCATGTTTTGGCTTATTGTTTGTTTACTTTGAGTTTTAATTTTGTGATTTGGATTTTTTGAAAGAGAGAAAAAAGAAAAAGAGAGCATGCACACACTTGTTTGGGTAGGGAGTTAGAGAGGAGGAGAGAATTTTGGAGGAATTAAAGGATGAAAAGTCATGATAAAAATATATTGTATCATAAATACTTATACATATGAAAAGAAACAGCATATTCCTTAAAATCCCCATTGTTCTTAACAATTTCAACATCATTCAAAAGTGTAAGTTCATAGTCTCTTGTAAGACTCAGACAATCTCTTTATTGTGACCCACTAGAACATCAGAACACAAGTCACGCATTTCCAACATACAACAGCACAGAGTAGACATTCCAGTTCTGAAAGAGAGAAATTGGGACAAGTCAATGAAGTATTAGATCAAAGTAAGACCAAAGCCAGCAGAAGAAACACCACGTTTTGAAGCTACATGTACAGCACTTAAAGTGCATAATAGAACCATTGGAGCCCTGAACGAATTGAATAAAGTTCTTCCATTCCAGCTCGGCCACCTGCAGCACACATAGTCTCCCTCTTGTGACACACTGTGTGCATGAAGCTTTCCTTGGTACACATCCTATGTCTTCACATCTCCAAATTTCTGGAATCTTCCCTGCAACTTAGGCTTCACCTTCACAACTTTACATTATGGCTTCTCGAGGCTACTTTGAAATAAATTTCATACTGATACAAACTGCTCAGTCTCAAAAGCCTTCTAGAACCTTGGTGCAGGCCTCCATGACATCCTCATTTTTGTATCTATTGAGTCTTCAAAGCTAGTACCATGTGGGCAACACTACAAAATTCTGCTATTAGCTGAAGATACAGGTGTATTTTCTAGTCCTTGAATCTTACATCAACTTCTACAGGCCTTCTAAACTGACCTGGGAGAAACATTTCCCAAAGTTAATGTTTTTAGCAGGGTACTCCATTAATGGCTTGTTTAATTCAGGTTCTCTCCTTTCAAATGAATTTTTATTTTCAGAATGTATTCTTTAACAGGTTCTGTCAAGGAAACTTTCTCATTGCCCCAGTATAGACCAGAAAGTACACACACACACACACACACACACACATACACACACACACACACACACACACACACACACACACACACACAGAGATATGAATGATGCAACATATAAGGCGTGCACCACCACCGCCCGGCCGGAAGGTATATTTTTAATCTTGATAAGCTCCTTAACTACATCTGCTTTCTCAGAATCTGTCTTGTTCCAAATTTAAACGTTCTCTCTTCCACATAAAAGGGCACACTTTTCATATATTTTGCCCCACTCAGTCTCTTTTTCTCTTTTGCCCTGCTGGCATAGATAACAGCAGTTAATAGTAATCATGGTGCATGGTGAAGATTATCCTGCCTTGTGATTCCCTCTGAAAAACATGTAAGTCCTGTAGTTTTTAACCCAGCCTCACTCAAATTCTCAGAACCTGGATAGAAAATGTACCCAGAATCATTTCCAAAATATTACATGAATAGCCTCTAGCACAGGACCTGATAGAATCCTTATTTTCCTTTAAAATTTCTTGAGTCTGTCTTACACTATCCATTTTTTTTCTCTCATAATTCTTTTCCTCAAAACCCCCACCAGAAAGGTGAGTTAAAATCTGTTTACATCTGGGCAGCAGTGTCGCACGCCGCCTTTAATCCCAGCACTCGGGAAGCAAAGCCAGATGGGTCTCTGTGAGTTTGAGGCCAATCTGGTCTACAGATCGAGATCCAGGACAGGAACCAAAACTACACAGAGATACCTTGTCTTGAAAATCCAAAAGAAAAAGAAAAAGAAAAAAATCTGTTTACAGCATTATAGGACTTCTCTAGCCTAAATTTCTAAACTCATCATTTCTCCTTGAAACAGTTACAAAGGCTGAAAAACCACATGATCAGACTTATCAGAAGAATGATTCTACTTTTGGGTGCTAATTTTCTGTACGTGGCTTCATAGTTGCTGTGACAAAATACCTGTGAAAGCACTAAGGAAAGTTTGTTTTGGATCAAAATATGAGAGGATATAGCCCATTGTGATGGCTATTATTTTCAACTCCATAGAAATTAAAATCACCTGGGAAATGGGCCTCTGGGCACATTGGTGAATGATTATCTTGATTGTGATCATGGTAGTGGGAAGATGTACCAATTTTGGGTGGCATCATTCTCCAGGCAGAAGATCCTATACATTATTAGATGGAGAAAAATTAACTAAGTACTACTATACATGGATTCATTGTAGTATTTTAACTGTTAAATTAAAGTGACAAGCTGCTTCATGCTTCTGTTTTCTTGGATTCCCTCACCATGCCTAGGCTTTGAACTGTGATGTAAAATAAACTCCCCATTCCTTAATTTGCTTTTGGCAAGATATATATCATAGCTAAGAAATCAGGGAACTTGTGGTGTCTTAAATGAGAAATTCCTCTAAAATATCAAACATTAGAACACCTGGTCTTTGGTGGCTGTGTGTTGTTAGGGAGGTAATATATAGTTTTGCTGGAAGAAGTAGACCATTGTGATGGGTTTTGATCAATTATAGCCTTACTCCACTTCCAGTTCACCCCCTTGGCTTCATTCTTGTGGCCAAAGATTGGCTCACTCAGCTTTCTGCTGTGCTTCCCTGCCATGATGGACTATTATTCCCCTGAGACTATTTATACTCAAAATAAACTTTCTTCTGTAAGTTGTTTTTGATCATGGTATTTAATCACAGCAACAGAAAAATTAGTAATATAGAACTCAACAAAAGTAGCTACCACAGTTAGTTAATCTTCCATTCTATTGGGCATGATAAATTTAATTCAGTAGTTATATACATCTCGATTGGCTTTGAAAATTATAAATTTATAAACTCAAGCTCCAATTGCTTTTGGGATACTATCTTACAAGGACTCCAACGTACAGCATGGCTCGTTAAGGAAGGGAATGGCTCAGTTGCCTTTAGCCTACTGGACCTCTGTGTGTCTTTTCTGTGTTGAACACACAGATTGCAAGCCCAGTGCCACTTTGAGATCTTTGGCAGCAGTTAACTCTGCAGCTCACACATGATTGAGCCTGTATGATAATGAGTATTCAGAGATGGGTAATGCCTGGGGGCACTCACCAACCTAAGACAGAGCACCTGTGTGGCCTGGGCAGGCGTCTCCATGATGGGTAAGGTGACCTGCTAACGTCCTATGCAACCCAAGTCAGAAACTCATTTTTTAATAAAAGGGGGACCTGTAGGTCCCTGGCCCCCTTTTTGGGTAACTGTTGCCTTGCTTTCGGACCTTGACCTTGATATCCTCATAATGCTAATTCCCTGCCAGGTTCCACCCTCCTGGATGCTTAAGGGAAGTTCCTTGTCTGTGTATCCTGAATAATGGGCGTTAACAGCTTAGATGCAAGAATATTAAACATCAGTAGTGAACTTCTGACCTCCGGGGTTCTCCCATTGTGCTGTAAGCCTGTATTTAAGACCTCCTCCCTCCTTCAATAAATGACATTCAGCATTAGTTAACACACTACCTCTAATTGGACTGTGAGTGCTCATATCACCAGGGTCTCAAGGCAGAAGAAGCACATAAAAGGAGAAATGGAGAGTACAGATTCATCAGCAGGCCAGCTGCTGGCTATTTACACTAATTCAGAATTTAGTCTTCTGACTTCAGGAAAATTCAGGAGCATGGTGTGCCATGCTTCTTATTTAGAAATGGAGTTTGCCAGGTAGGCTAACTGTCAGGTCATGCCTGCACCTCTCCTGCAGGGGAAAGGATGTGTAGTTGGGGCTTAATCAGTATTAAGGATGTAGAAAGAAGCCTTATGAAATCCCACTAGTTACACTGATTAAATAAATAAGGAGTTTGAATAGAACTGTCCTACATGGTCAAGCAACACTGTTCTCAGAGGACATGGATTATTAAATGAAAAATCTCAGTACCAGGTTATTTCTTCTCTAAGAGTCATTGATCAAGGATGAACAAGAGGCACACAAAATAAGACTGGATATGGCCATTGTTCTTGATGGCCCATCATAACAATACTGTAAGGCACTGTTTATAAAAAAAAATCACACATTTCAGTAGTAGGACATAGGAAAATCAGTCATGAATGGACTACTAAACTGTTCCATCTGGCAAGGTGACGTAGTGTTGGAGAGCACTACAGAGGTTTCTGGGAGAGAAAAGACACAAGTAGTTTTATGGTGAGCTAGATATGCATGCTGCAATTTCAACATTCCTGAAAAGCTATGCCCACTGGTGCAGTAGTGGAGAGACTGTTTATAAGATAACCAACGTCTACTTTGAATAGATTTGAGGGCTGCTCCACCAGAGGGAATTCATACATGATACTATAAACATGGTAAAAGCCCATATCTAGGTAAGCAACAGACCCTAACAGAGAACATATTGATGTTGTTTTGCTAAATAGTCATGCTGTCAAACCCACTTCTAAATTTTTGTTATAACCATATATTTATGCTGCTCTTTTCCTTGGTCAGTGAAACTTTTTATTGCAGAACGTAGTGGTTAATACAGAGATTCATAATTGTTAAAAATGTTGAAAATAAATGACTGAATTTTCAACCATACAAGGAACAATCTCCTCAAGGCTCAGGGATCATTATGAAAGACTGTAAATGCTGGAAGATGGGAAGAAGTTCTGTGAAAATCTGGCCTCTGGATATCACATGTGTGCTATACCCATGAACTCACAGCAGCTATGGTTAACCACACAAGGTCTGTACAAGATCAAGAGACTTAAGAATTTCTGCATTGAAGGGTAAGTGGTTCCACATGCCCCACCCTAGCTGTAGAGGTAATGGCAGTTGATGGCTACTGAGAAAGGAAAAATCACCTACCTTTCTTTGTGGGGGCATCTGTCAGTAGGTTGCCTATGAATCAGTGGATGACTTTCCCTTTGCATATAGGAGAGCTAATTGGATGTAGTGGGCTCTTTTCTTTTCTTTTCTTTTCTTTTTCTTTTCTGGTATAGAGTATCTCCATGTAGCACTGGCTCTCCTTAAACTCACTATGTAGACTTGACTGTCCTCTGTCTTCACAGAGATCCACCTGCCTCTGTCAATGGAGTTCTGAGATTAAAGACATGTACTACCATTCCTGGAAATGAGGGCTCTTTAAAAAAGGCATGCTTGTTGGAAAAGAGGTAGGAGATATCTTGGTGGGTGAGAAATGGATATGACCAAGAAACTTTGTACACATGAATGAAACTTAAAAGAGAAATTAAATTTTTCCTCAGAAAATTGTAGCAGAGCTGATTCTAGATCCTGTTAAGTTGACAATCAATATTAACCAATACAGTATTCAATCAAACACCATGAGTATCCACAGCTTACTAGTGAAAGTCTGTCTATAGAGAGTAAATGTTAGCCATTGCTTTATGAAGATTATCTTTGAAATATTTTCGGTCCCATTGTTGGGGAGTTATCTTATAACTTTTCCATTAACTTTCTTTAAGTATAATGAAGAATTTGGATTTAGTCTTGAAATAATATTTCTGTTTATATTGTCAGTATTATTAATAGAGTTAAGTCTGTTTTCTTGAACAATTTTAGATTACACTGAACTTGTTTCTTATCCCTTTAATGCCACCTGACTCATTGCTACATTTCAAGTGTAAGTACCTTTGTATAAAAGTAAAACATTGGATTGTTAGTTCATCTTTGTCTTGATTTCTTTTCTGTGGCTGTTGTAAAATACTCAGAAAATAAAAATATTTAGTATATTGGGTCAAGGGACCTCTTGATGCTTTGAGGTATTTACTTACTGAGCATAAGGAACTTGCCTATCGGGTGGAAAGTTTTACCTCCTTTAGATTAACCTGTATCTTTTTAAGATATTTTTAAGTGTGTGTTTGTGTGTGTGTGTGTGTGTGTGTGTGTGTGTGTGTGTGTGTGTGTGTGGTCATTTTGCCTTCTTTCTATTTGCCTGTGAACTGCTTGCATTCAGGTGACCATGGAGGCTAGAAAAGGTTATTGTATCCTCTGGAACTGGAGTTACACTTGTTGGTTGCCATGTGGGTGCGGCATACCAAGTTCAAGTCTTCTGTAGGAACATTGCTGAGCCATCTCTCCAGCGCCACATCTTGTGTCTCAATGAGCTTCCCTGCAGTATGCAATGTTTTCACCTCCTCTTAGAGCATTTGCTTTTTCACCTCCATTTAAAAATACTGAGACTTCAGCAACTTCCTTTAAGATGGAAGGTTTTAAGAGGAAATGGCTAAACAACAGAGATGGAAAACACAGTGATTACTTTTAAGTAGCAACTTGGCATAAATAGAATCACTTGTGAATGGAATCTCAAAGAGGAATTGGCTAGATCAGATTGGCTGGTGAGTTTGGGAGAATTATGTTGATTACATTGGATGAGCTGAGAAGACTTACCCATTCTGGGTGGCATCACTGTCTAACTGAGATCCTGGACTATATAATATATAGAAGGACCCTGAGTGTAAGCAGGCATTCATTTATTGCTCTCTGCTTCTTGGATGGGCATGAAATTTGATTGGTTGCTTCACGTTCCTGCTGCTGTGACCTCACCACTATCCTAGACTAACCTGAAACAGAAAACCAAATTAAACCCTTTTCCCATAAGTTGCTTTTGTCAGATAATTTTATCACCAAAGCAGAAAAGGAACTAAGATATTGGCTATAAAACTCAGTCTAACAGAATAACTTGTAAAGTACTATTCAAGCACTGAATATCACAGTGTGTATAAAAAATTTATTTTACGTTGCTAGTTAGTGGTCCAAAATAACTATTTGACATTCTCTGAGGACCCACAAGTCATATCAGGAAGTTTAGTTGATAGTACAATATTTAAGTAGAAAGCAGAAGGATGCCTGTAAGTCAGGAGTAGAAAATTTTACTCATTCACTGAAGATAGTGTCCCACATTTTATTCATATGCAAACTGCAACAAAGGAAATGATTCAGAGAAATTACCCAGACACAAAATCCAGGCAGGCTAATCCTCATTCAGAATATTCTTTGGAATTCATAATTATATCATTGTCTACAACTGCCAGGAGATGTGGTTCGCTTCACATCACACCAATCTCACAATAAAAATTTAAATATTTGCTAATCAAACAAACTAAGAGACATAAATATAAAATGTCACTCAAATGGCTGACAAGAAAATATACATAAGAGTGGATTAGTTGCTAATATAGATCTACAATGATTCTTCTATCTATTCTGCTGTGGCTAAAACCGTGTGTGTGTGTGTGTGTGTGTGTGTGTGTGTGTGTGTGTGTGTGTGTGTGTGTATACACTAAGCTTTCTATCATCATTGCCACTTCTCCACTAGTGAACACGTTACCTTTAATCATAATGCCTGAGATTTGGACATTTCTCAATTATTTCTGATTAAATCTGCCAGACAGCTATGTGCTTGTTTTGCGCTTTGAATATTTTATAACTTTAAGACTGCATGACATTTGCCTTCTTCCTGATTGGTGGTCAACTTGCAGTGCAAAGCAAGATCTTGACTGCCTCTAAATTGTGAATTTAAAAGGGGAGGAGATGATTTAGTGAAACTGAGAGATGAAGAATGTTTGGAAAATAAAAAGCTGTGCTTTTGACTCCTTTAATTCTTATACTAGTAAATGTTGGCCCTGAAATTGCTGAAGGAACTTTGCAAGTTATAATCAAGTGTGATTTTTCCTGATTACTTCAGTACTAATTAGGAGGTGCCTGCCCACCCTAAACCTGCATCTAATTAGAAATATCTGTGAAGAAGGTATTTGCATATCTTTCAAGTCATATTATGTCATGAGGACATTTGAGGTAATGAAAGCTGACATTTATTATAAAATAATAATGTATCACATTGAAATCAGCAGTCATCAGAAACTCACAGCTGCAGATTTTGGAACCAGTGTTAATTGATGAGACACAGAGATTTTGCCTAGTGAAGCAAATCAGAGCGTGAAGCATAAGGAATGTAACTATGAAAAGTCAGAATATCAAAGGCCAAGGAGTGGTAGAAAAATTGACTCAAGATTATTCCACTTGTTGACTGAGTGGAGAGGATTTCTGTGGGGAAAACCACTTTAGAATAATAGCTCTAAGCCCATGAGTTTTGCCACTCTTTCTTCAAGATAAGTGTGTTCCTATTAATGTAAAAGTGCTCTTGTGCATGCATGTACAACAGTAGGGTCAGAGTTGGGCCAGTAGTGATTTAGCTAAGAAAATAAAAATTCTCTGCAGAACCTGATATAACTCTTGAGGAAGAGGGTTTTTTGTTAATAAACAAAATTGTAGCTCTAAAAACAATAATGGATTTAAGCAGCAGTTTTGCTTCCATAATGGAAACTTTGATCTACAGAAAAATTTAACAGAGAGAAAAACAACATTTAATATG
This sequence comes from Peromyscus maniculatus bairdii, assembly GCF_049852395.1. Classification (NCBI taxonomy): domain Eukaryota; kingdom Metazoa; phylum Chordata; class Mammalia; order Rodentia; family Cricetidae; genus Peromyscus; species Peromyscus maniculatus. Next base: position 103,912,428 of record NC_134875.1, read on the forward strand.
AAAACCAGGAGACTTATGCTTTTTGAAGTAAGTCTAGTCCCTGAATCAGATAAGAACACAGCTACATATGTAGACAATGTGAACCATTCTTTTCCTACTGTGCTGTATATCTGACTCTTTGGTTAAACCCAGGTGACAGTATCCACTGTTATAGGTCCAGAGAAAAACATTTCAATAGTGAAAAAAAAGGAAAAAATTAATAGGATGTTGTATATGTAAGAAAGCCTATGTATTATTTTTTATAGTAAGTAATACTTTGGAATTGAATACCTTATTATATCATATATATATAATCTGTTACTCAAAATATTAACCAATAACTTGATATTTGCATTAGAGGAAGTATTTAAAAAATATTCTTCCTTAGTCTCTCCATTGTCTTGATAATATCTAGGTAGTTGAGAGTACCAAGTGTAGCAGGGAATGCCTGTAATCCTAGCAACAGGAAGCTGAAACAGGAGTATTCACATGAGGTAAAGGCCAGCCTGACTACATAGTAAATTCTAGGCTACTAAGAGGTACTCTCTCAAAAACAAAAAAACAACAAAAAGGAAAAACTAGGGTAAAAAAGAACATAAGTAAAGAAATGAGAAAGCAATTACTACAAATGAAATGAATATGGTTTTAAATAGTTTGCGAAATGTGATACCTCATTATTTTTTGAAACAATCTCAGTCTTTTGATGGCATATACTATTATTTCCATTTTATAGATGAGAATACTGAGGCACAAGTAATTTTCACACTTTTATTATGATCAAAAACAGTCAGAGATGAGATCTGAAAGCAAATGATTTGATCTAGATTGCTTTGGGATGGTCTGTATGTCAAATTACTCTGATTGGTCAATAAATAAAACACTGATTGGCCAGTGGCTAGGCAGGAAGTATAGGCGGGACTAACAGAGAGAAGAAAAGAAAGAACAGGAAGGCGGAGGGAGTCACTGTCAACCGCCGCCATGACAAGCAGCATGTGAAGACGCCAGTAAGCCACGAGCCACGTGGCAAGGTATAGATTTATGGAAATAGATTAATTTAAGCTATAAGAACAGTTAGCAAGAAGCTTGCCACAGCCATACAGTTTGTAAGCAATATAAGTCTCTGTGTTTACTTGGTTGGGTCTGAGCAGCTGTGGGACTGTCGGGTGACAGAGATTTGTCCTGACTGTGGGCAAGGCAGGAAAATGTTAGCTACACTAGATGCATTGATGATTCATTTCTCAAGACAATTTTCATTGTCAAATATTCATTGTACATTGTACTGGCTGGTTTTCTGTGTCAACAAGACAAAAGCTAGAACAATCAGAGAGTAAGGAGCCTCAATTGAGGAAATGCCTCTATGAGATTCAGTTGTAAGTCATTTTCTCAATTAGTGATCAATGGGATCATCTCATTGTGGGTGGTGCCTCCCTGGGTTGATGATCCCAGGTTCTATAAGAAAACCCATAGAATCAACTATCCAGAGCTCATAGGGGCTCAGAGACTGAACTGACAACCAGAGAGCCTCTATGTGACTGTTCTAGGCATTCTGCATATATATTACAGTTGTGTATTTTAGACGTCTGGTGGAACTCCTAACAGTGGGAGCCGAGGCTGTCTCTGACTTTCGCTAGTTTGAGTAAGCAAGCCGAGTAAGCCATTTCTCCCCACATGGCTTCTGCATCAACTCTTGCCTCAAAGATCCTATCCTGTTTGAATTTCTGACCTGACTTCCTTCAACAATGAGCAGCAATATAGAAATACAAGCCAAATAAACCCTTTCCTCTAGAACTTGCTTTTTGGTCATGGTGTTTCGTTGGAGCAATAGAAACCCTAACTAAGATAATAGTGTTGAACTTTATATGGATAGCTTCTTTAAAGCATATCATGAACTTTTCCATAATTCACTCTCATCCTATTCTGTCCTCTAGTCTGCTCTCCATATTTTCCCTTTCTACTAGTCTCAATTCCCCTAGTCTCCATATGTTTGTGGTTTCATGTATTTTTGCCTATGTAGCTGCAAGGTTTAGACATGTATAGTTTCAGAACACACAAATGACAGAAAATATGGAGAATGGTCTTTTATTTTATTTTACATCCCAACCTCAATTTTCCCTCTTTCCTCTCCTCCCAGTCCCTACCTATACACCTCCCCTCTGCTCCCTACTCATTTACTCCTCCTCATTTCTAGTTTCAATTCAGAAAAAAGGCAGAACTCACATGGATATCAACAAAACATGGCATATCAAGTGGCAGTAAGACTAAGCATCTCCCATCATATTAAGGTTGGACAAGGCAACCAAGTATGAGAAAGAGGGTCCCCAATCGATCAAAAAAGTCAGAATTAGCCTCTACTCTCACTGTTCAGTGTCCCAAAAGAAGACCAAGATATACAACTGTAACACATATGCAGAAGGCCTAGGTGAGTCACATGGAGGCTCTCTAGTTGTCAGTTCAGTCTTTGAACCCCTATGAGCCCAGGTTAGTTGATTCTGTGGGTTTTCTTGGGGTATTGTTGACCCTCTGGCTACTGTCCTTCCTACTCTTCTTTCACAGGATTCCTCAAGGACCATCTAATGTTTGGCTGTGTGTTTCTGCATCTGTTTCCATCATTTGCTGGATGAAGCCTCTCTGATGATAGTTGAACTCGGCACCAATCTATGAGTGTAGCCTAATATCCTTATGAATTATTACATTGCCTTTTTTTCTGCCCAGTCTTATTTGGGTCTACTCTAGGTCTCTGGGCCATTCAAACTCTGGGGCCTGGTGTTCCAGGCAGTGTCAAGTGTGGTCTCTTGTGACACGGGTCTTAGGCTGGACAAATAATCATTGATTTGCCACTCCCAAAACCTCTGTACCACCCTTACACCAGCACATTCCTTTGGTAGGGCAGCCTGTATGTTGAAGGTTATGTGACTGGGTTGGTACCCCAATCCTTCCTGGAAGTCTTTCCTGGTCACAGAAGATGCCCAGTTCAAACTACATATTCTCTACTGCTAGGAGTTTTAGCTGGGGTCATCCTTGTAGATTTCTGGGAGTTTCTTTTACACTACTTTTCTGCCTTACCCCAAAATGCCCCCAATTTTCCAATCCTCTCTTTCAATACTCTCCTCCTTCACCATCCTCACCTGATCCCTCATGTTCCCATCCATACCCATCCCCATTCTCCCCACAAAATCTATGCTGTTTTCCCTTCCCAGGGAGATCTAAGCATCTCACTTAAACCCTCCTTGTTACCTAGCCTCTCTGGGTCAGTGGAATGTAGCATGATTATTCTTTATTTTAGAGCAAATATCTACTCATAAGTGAGTACAAACAAAGTTTGTCTTTCTGAGTCTGGGTTACCTCACTCAGGGGGACTTTTTTAGTGCCATCCATTTGCCTGAAAATTTTGGATGTCATTGTTTTCAACAGCTGAGCAATCCTCTGTTGTGTAAATGAACCCCATTTTCTTATCCATTCATCGATTGAGGAACATCTTGGTTGCTTCCAGTTTCAGGCTATGATGAATAAATTTGCTATGAACATAGCTGAGCAAGAGTCCTTGTGGTATGATGAAATATCCTTTGGTTATATGCACAAGAATGGTATAGCAAGGTGTTGAGGTAGATCTATGTTGTGGAATATTAGTTTAAAATGTGTCACATTTGTTTATGCAGTGGAATATTTGTTTAATGATATTGCATTTGTTTAATTCTGTAAAGCTCTGTTACTTTGCCTGCCTAAAACAGCTGATTGGTATAATAAAGATTTGGATGGGTAATAGCTAGGCAGCAGAGAGAAACAGTAGGGGCTGGTGGGCAGAGAGAATAAATAATAGAAATCTACGGAAGAGAGTGAGGATGAAGAAAAAGGAGGAGAGGAGGATGCCAGCCATACAGCCAGCCATGGAGTAAGAAGGAAAGAACGACATATAGAATAAAGAAAGGTAGAAAGTCCAGAGGCAAAATGTAGTTAAAGAGAAACAGGATAATTTAAGTTAGAAAAGCTGTCAAAAAACAAGCAAGCTAAGGCTGGGAAGCCATAAGTAAGAATAAGTCTCCATGTATTTATTTAGAGCTGGGTGTCAAGCTCCTAAATATAAAAAAAAAAAAAAAACTACATTGTGGCATACCAACGTGAGGCTCAAATATCTACCTAAGGCATGAGAAATCTGGAAAAAAGAGAAAAGAAAAAAGAAAAAGGACACAGCTCCTTTAAGAGGTGCTGTTGTCCAGCATACAGTATTAAACAGAAACAATCAACACTTGTATTAATGCAGATATGTATGTTGCCTTTGAAAGTTTGTGTGTTTTCAGAACAAGGAGACCAGACACCAATGAAAATGTGTATCCCAGGTGATCCAGCCGTTCAGAGTGCTGCTGTTGCAGTTTCCTCAGAGTTCTCCATCCAAAACAGCTTCAAGGCTGCTGGCTGAGAGGGTCAAGCACCAGAGACTACTCTAGCCAAGACTGCAGATAAGGCTTATGTTTTCCAATTGCACAGAGACTGGACAACATACCATATAAAAGGTTTTCCCAGGACTTTACCATTATTTCAATTTTACTCAGGTTCCCTCAAATAATGCCTTTGTCCACAGACAACAGGAAGCAGTCTAGAGAACACAACGCCCAATTGCCAAGAAGTCGGATGTAGATGGTTTTTGATTATTTGGTGGGTTATAGATGTTGTTATTATTTAGGGGAATACAGGAATATAGGATAAAAAGACAACAATTAATCTCAGATATTTTTGTATTGACATGGATTTTGGTATATTGATACAAGTTTAAAGTTATTTTTGTTATACTGTATGTAAGTTTCTACTTTTGTTTAGGGTATTGTGCTTATGCAGCTCATTTAAAAATGCAATGTATTATCAAGAAATGAGGTTAGTAGTTTATCTATAATAATAAAACTTGTAGCCACATTAGGTATGTTTTCAAGGTTACATGGGTGTATTTTAGACAGATGGTTTTCAAACACTTCAAAGACCTACAGAACATTGCTTTTAAGATGTTTAATAACCTAAGGTTTGTCATGACAATGAGACACATCTGCTCCTAGCCACACCAATTTACTTCATAAAAGGATGGTGTGCATCAAAGAAACTCCATACTGAGTTTGCTTTTGATTTGACAAGACTAGCCATTTGGGCAAAAAAACTGCCCTTGCCTTAACTGCTGACACTATGCTCTACAGACACAGGGAAAATACTGTTGAACTTTGCCAATACAGTAAAGTACAGTCCTTTGAGATTCCCACTTCACAGAAGAGTCTGCCAGATATTCTGCAGCAGACAGAGGAAAGCAACTGAAGAACTTTGCCAATAAAAGGAGGGAGACTTCTTCAAATTTCCTGTTTCATGAAAAAGTCTTCTAGATATTATAGGCCTGTAAGCTGAAGATGGATACCCAACATCACACAGGAGTGCTGGGTGACTGTCTAGACAGCAGGATGTCTCTGTTGTTAGGTAATATTACATTCTTCTAGGGTCTTTGATGGAGTTGAAGATTAGATAGTTATAGTTGCAATTTTCCTTAGTTATGATAGAAAGTAAATTAGGTATAAAACTTTGGACTCACTAAGATAGGATAGATATTGGAATATTTTCTCTAAATTTGCCAGACACAAATGGACTGGACATTGTGAATGTCCTTACTTGATAAATGTTCTTATTGTATATTATCTTATGATGTTTCAGTTAAAACTCTTTCCCTTTAATTAGACAAAAAGACAGAAATGTTGTGGAATATTAGTTTAAGATATGTTATATTTGTTTATGCTGTGGAATATTTGTTTAATGATGCAAAGATGTGTTGCATTATTTTATGTTGCACTGTTTAACTCTGCAAAGCTGTGTAACTTTGCCTGCCTAAAACACCTGATTGGTCTAATAAAGAGCTGAACACCTAATAGCTAGGTAGGATAGAGAAATAGGTGGGGCTGGCAGGCAGAGAGAATAAATAGGAGAAGAAATCTAGGGAAGAGAATGAGGATCAAGAAAAAGGAGAAGGAGAGGAGGATACCAGGGGTCATCCACACAGCCACACAGCCATACAGCCACCCATGGAGTAAGAAGGAAAGAAAGATATATATAATAAAAAATGGTAGGAAGTCCAGAGGCAAAATGTTGTTAGAGAGAAGCAGGATAATTTAAGTTAGAAAAGCTGGTAAGTAACAAGCCAAGCTAAGACCAGGCATACATAAATAAGTCTCTATGTATTTATTTGGGAGCTGGGTTGTAGGCCATCAAAAAGTAAAAAACCAAATACAGATATATTCTCTATTTTTTTGAGAAACCTCCATATTGATTTGCAAAGTGGTTGTACAATTTTGTACCCTCACAGGCAATGGAGGAATGTTTCTCATTTTCCACATCCTATCCAGCATGAGCTGTCACTTTTCTTTTTGATCTTAGCCATTCTGTCAGGTGTAAGATGAGATCTCATAGTTGTTTTGATTTGCATTTCTCTGATGGTTAAGGATGTTGAACATTTCTCTAAGTGTTTCTCAGCCATTTGAGATTCTTCTGTTGAGAATTCTCTGTTTATATCGGTACCCTATTTTAACTGGACTGTTTGGTTTCTTGATGTCTAGTTTCTTGATTTCTTTATATATATTAGAAATCAAATATTTCTCATACTATGTAGGGTTAGTGAAGATCTTTTCCCATTCTGTAGACTGCCATTTGTCCTATTAACATTGTCCTTTGCCATACAGATGCTTTTCAGTTTCATGAGTCCCCTGTTATTAATTTTCAAACTTAGTGTGGGCACTATTGATGTTCCTTTCAGGAAGTTATCTACTGTGCTAATGTGTTAATGTGGTCAAGGCTATTTCCCACTTTCTCTTCTATCAGGTTCAGTATATCTTGATTAATGTTGAGGTCTTTTGCCACAGCAACTCCAGTGTCGTCCGTGTGACATGAACAATTATGTCAATAATAGCGGACGGGAGATACGTGTCCCATGGGACTAAGCTCCCTGGAGGTCCCTGGCAGAGTGCCCGTGTTATGCCTCCTTCTTGAAGGAGATGTGCTTCACAAATCATGAGCTCTCTGGGCTATGGGTTCTTCACAGATCATGAGCTCTCTGGGCTATGGGTTCTGTATAACTGCTTTTCTGATAATGTTCTAATTAATCTATAAACCACAGACAAAATTAATGAATGCTTGGGTTGTGAACTGTGGAGGAAAGGGGAAGCTGGACATGGACCTTATTTAGATATAGCAGAATGTACTATTCCTTAAAGACCTCAAGCCTCAAGCCGCTAGATAATAGAAAGTATAATAGTTCAGGCACTTCTAGGGAATGAACACTCACCCACTAGGAATCCTTTAGGAATCCCAACTAAAATGATTTATGGCAGAAAACATTATCTCATAGGAGGCAGATGGTGGGCCCCTCTGTTGAGGAAGTACAGCATGGAAAACTTTAGGACTACAGCAGAACCCCTTCCCCTTACAGGTGTAAAAGTACAAGTGTCCATATTCCAGCAGATTCAAACCACTTTTGAGTGTGTTGTCTGTCTGTCAGTCGCCGAATCCTTGCCTTCCTGACTACCCAAGCCCTGATTCTCCTACAGTCATGGTACTCCCGGTGGGCCAGTCCGTGGCAGTCTTTGATCCATTTCTACTGTAGTGTTTTTCAGGGTGATAGATATGGATCTATTTGCATTCTACATACAGACATCCAGTTATGCCTGCACCATTTGTTGAAGATGTTTTCCCTTTTCCATTGTAGAATTTTGGGTTCTCTGTCAAAAATCAGGTTTCCATAAGTTTGTAGATTTATAATTAGATCTTTAATTTGATTCCCTTGTTGCACCTGGCTGTTTTTTTTCCCCAAAACATGTGGTTCTTATTACTATAGCTCAGGAGTAGAGCTGGAAATCAGGGACAGTGATACCTGTGAAAGCATGGGAGATGTTTCTATCTTCTGATATCTTCTCCAATAACTTTCTTCAAAGATATGAAGTTCTTGTCTACAGGTCATTCACTTGCTTAGTTAGAATTACCCCAAGATAAATTTCATTATTTGGGGCTATTACTTTATCTGCCCATTTATCAGTTGTAGATAGGAGGATTGCTGATCTTTTTATTTAATCTTGTATCCAGCCACTTCCTCACAGATGTTTGACAGCTGAAGGAGTTCCTTGGTAGAATTTTTGGAGTCACTTATGCATCCTATCATATCATCTGTAAGTAGTGATACTTTGACTTCTTCCTTCCCAATTATTATCCCCTTGATGTCCGTTAATTGTCTTATTGCTCTAGCTAGAACATCAAGTACTTTATTGAATAGATATGGAGAGAGCAGACAGCCTTGTCTTGTTCCTGATTTCAGTGGAATTTCTTTGAGTTTCTCTCTATTTAAATGGATGTTGGCTATAGGCATGTTCTAAATTGCATTTAGTATGTTTAAGTATGTCCTTTGTATCCCTGATGTATCCAAGAATTTTTCATGAAGGGATATTGGAATTGTCAAAGGTTTTTTTTCAGCATCTAATGAGATGGTCATGTCATTTTGTTTCAATTTGTTTATATGGTGAATTACACTGACATATTTTCATGTGTTGAATCATCCCAGTATCTCTGAGATGAAGCCTACTTGATCATAGTGGATGGTCTTTTTGATGTGTTCTTGGATTCAGTTTGTGAGGGGTGGGTTTTTTTGGTATTTTTACATCAATGTTCATGGGGAAAATTGTTCTCCAATATTTTTTTGTTGAGTCTTTGTGTGGTTTGAATATCAGGGTATCTGTGGCCTCATAGATAGAATTTCATAATGTTTCTCCTGATTCCATTTTGTGGAACTGTTTGAGGAGAATTGGTATTAGCTCTTCTTTAAAGGCACACACCTTTAATCCAAGCACTCAGGAGGCAGAGCCAGGGAATCTCTATGAGTTCAAGGCCCACCTGGTGTACAGAGCAAGATCCAGGACAGGCACCAAAACTACACAGAGAAACACTGTCTCAAGGAAAAAAGAAAAAAGAAAAAAGAAAGTCTAGTAGACTGCTCTAAAACCTCTGGCCTTGGGCTTTTTTTGATTGGGAAAATTTTAATGACTGATTTTATTTTATTTTATTTTCCTGGTGGTTATACATCTATTTTTTTTTGTATTTTTACGCAATCTTTATTTAAATTTTATAGGTAATATCTATCAAGAAATTTATCCATTTCTTTTAGATTTTACAATTTTTTTGGAGTATAGGGTTTTGAAGTATGACTTAAAGATTCTTTGTATTTCCTTGGTCTTTGTTCTAAAGCCCCCCCCTTTGTTTCTGGTTTTGTTAATTTAGAGATTCTCTATATTCCTTTTAGTTAGTGTGGATGTGTTTGTCTATCTTACTGATTTTATCAAAGAAATAACTCTTCGTTTTATTGGTTTTGTATTGTTTTCTATATTTCAACTTTATTGATTTCTGCCCTCAGTTTAATTATTTCCTGCCATATACTCCTCTTGGGTGCATTTGCTTTTTTTCTATAGCTTTCAGTGTGTTGTTAAGTTGCTAGTATGAGATCTCTCCAAATTCTTTCTGAAGGTACTTAATGCTATGAACTTTCCTCTTAGCACTACTTTGATTGTGTCCCATGTAGTGGGTTCTAGCTATGACATTGAAGTACTGCTCCTAGTGAGGTAGCAGGTAACTGAGGGCATGGCCACTCATGACCCTTAAGACCTGGGATGCACATAAGTTACTCTCTTTGTTTCCTCATGGTACTTGGATGCTGGGACAATCTCAGGTGGAAGAACAGCGTGGGACCGTGCCTCACCTTTCAGGATCCTGCAATAATTCCTCTGTTGTGTATCATGAGTTTCTTTCTCTAATAATAAATTCCTTTGCCCCATGGATTACTAGTGATATGTTTCCCATTAGTCACATAACTTTGGGTATGTTGTGAATTCATTTTCACTGAATTCTTGGAAATCTTTAATTTCTTTCTATTTCTTCCTTGACACAGAAGCCATTCAATAGAGAGTTATTAAGTTTCCATGCATTTGTAGGCCTTCTGTTATTTCTGGTGTTTTTGAAAGCCCATTTTAATCCATGGTGTTCTGATATGATGCAGGCAGTTATTCCAATTTTCTTGTGTGTGTTAACACTTGGTTTGTGACCAAATACATGGGCAATTTTGGATAATATTCAATGAGGTGTGAAGAAGAAAGTGTATACTTTTGTGTTTGGATGATATGCTCTGTAGATATTTGTTAGATTCTTTTGGTTTATAATATCTTTAACTCCAGTATTTCTCTGTTTGCTTTTTGTCTGGAGGATCTGTCCATTGGTGAGAGTAGGGTACTGAAGTCTCCCATTATCAATGTGTGAGGGTCAATGTATGATTTAAGCTTAGTAGTGTTTTCTTCAACATGGGTACCCTTGTTTTGGGGGCATAGATACTAAGAATTGAAATGTCATCTTGGTGGATTTTTTCTTTTATGAATATAATCCATTTCTCTTTTGATTAATTTTGGTTAGAAGTCTATTTTGTTAGATATTAAAATAACTATAACAGCTTGCTTCTTGGGCCCATTTCTTTGGAAAATCTTTGTCCAACCCTTTACTCTGTGGTAATGTCTGTCTTTGAAGTTGAGGTATGTTTCTTGTAGGCGGTAGAAGGATGGCTCCTGCTTTCACACCCATTCTGTTAGCTTGTATATTTTTATTGGAAAATTGAATCCATTGATAGTGAAATATATTAATAACCCATGATTGTTAATTCCAGTTATTTTGTTGGTTTTGGTTGTGGAGGTAATAGTGTGTTTGTGTATATGTATGTGTGTGTTTCCCATCTTTTTATTTTTCTGGTGTGAGATTATTCATTTCCTGTGTTTTCATGGATGTAGTTATCCTCCTTAGATTGGAATTTTCCTTCTAATACTTCTGTATTGCTAGACTTGTGGATAGATACTGTTTAAATTTGACTTTCTCATGGAATATTTTGTTTTCTATATATATGGTGATTGAAGCATTGCTGGGTATCATAGTCTGGGCTAGCATGTGTGGTATTTTTCAGTCTGCATGACATCTGTCTGGGCCCTTTTGGCTTTTCCATTCTCCATTTAGAAGTAGGATGTGATTCAGGTAGATCTGACTTTATATGCTACTTGGCCTTTTTCCTTTCAGCTTTTTGTAACATGAATCTTAAAAAGTCTTATTAATGAAAACAAACCTGGAGCCAGATATTGAGGTTAATGCTGAAAGATCAGAGAAACAGAACAAGTCACAGCCAACATCACTATGCTAATTCCTCTGCTGACCTTGTTTCCTAAGACTAAAAGCTTCTGAGTCCTCACCTGAATAGATCTCAGCTGAACTGCTGCTCAAAGCCTAAAAGTTTAAAAAAGCTCTAGTTCCTGGTCCTCACACCTCATATACCTTTCTGCTTCCTGCCATCACTTCCTGGGATTAAAGGCATGTGTCATCATGACTGGCTGTTTCTAGTGTGCCTTTGAACTCACAGAGATCCAGATGGATCTCTGCCCCTGGAATGCTCGGATTAAAGGCATGTGTTCCACCATTTCCTGGCCTCTATGTCTAACTAGTGGCTCTTCTGTTCTTTGACCCCAGATAAGTTTATTAGCGTGCACAATATTTTGGGGAACACAATACCACCTCATCTCCCCTTTTTTGTCTAAAATTAAAAAAAGGTTATAACTAATACAAGAAAAACTATCCAATAAGTATATAGAATATATACAGTCAAGAATTACATTAACAATGTCTAGTCCATTAACATTTGACAGACTTGGACAAAAAACTCATATATATATATATATACCATTATATATTAACAATGTCCAGTCCAGTAACATTTGATACGCTCAGACAAAAAATTTTCATTACTTATCCAAATTAAAACAAGTAGTTCCTTTTTTAAAGTATTTTTTTCTTTTCATAATAGATTCAGTAATCTACCTTTTGTCATTTTTATATCTATATCTCCCCCTTTTCTTTTTAGAGTAGATTCAGTGATCTACCCATTTATCCTATTATTTCTTTATCTTTTTTCTCAGAGTATAGTCAATGATCTGCCTTATATCTATATTCTTTTTTCTTTTTTAAACAAAAACTCTGAATCTAATCTCCTCGTTCAGCTTTTTTCCCTGACCATTAACAATTAACAACTTGTAAACAAACATCATAAACAATGACAATTATCCATAAGTCATTGAACAACCAAAAAACTACCTCCCCCCCACACACACCTCTTGGGAATGTGGGTGTTGTTTTCTTAAAATTACTTCCTGCTTTCTGGGGGTGAAGACATCTATAGAGAATCCTGAAAAGAAAATTTGGGGGTTAATTGCCAAATCCTGTATTATTTATCCAGTCATTGCATAATGAGAAATTGCAGGGCTTGTTCAAGTAGTGTATCAGGCTGGATCATCTCAGATATCTATCTCAAAATTGTCCTGAGCAGTTTATAGTTCAAAGTTGACCTTTTGGTGGTGTTAATCAGCTTAATGGCTTTATCATAGTCCATGTGGAATCGTCACTGTGGGCTCCTGTCATCTTTTTGAATATTTCAAAGTCACTGTTAGGCATGGTCATTGTTCCCTGCAGACTATTTTTTTTTTGGTGCCTCCTCTGTGATTTGGAGCAATCACAGTCTGATAAATGTCTGTCTCTAGGAACCAAGAACATTCTTCCCTAGAAGAGAATATCTTCACAGCACTTTCTCCCCACCATTTGTCTTGCCAAAATTTCCAAACTGACCTTTGCCAATGCTTTCTTGTAACATGATGGTCCTGGCAATTCTTCTCTGAACCAGCAGCAGTAAGCCTTTTGTCCCAGGTAGCAGAATCACCACAGTCACCAACACGATGAGAAGAAGACAGCAACTTGGAGCAGCAGCCACTGCCTCCATTGTCCCACCACTATAGTACTTTACCTGTTATTGGAAATGGTGTTTGCCAAAATTTGTATGTATCTGTATGTTTTACTCCAGCCATGTATTATATGCATTTATAATAAATTTGAATATATTGAGAGAATAAAGGAGAACAAAGATATTTATTTTATCTTTTATTTTATTTTATTTATTTATTTATTTATTTTATTTTTTGGTTTTTCGAGACAGGGTTTCTCTGTGTAGCTTTGTGCCTTTCCTGGAACTCATTTGGTAGCCCAGGCTGGCCTTGAGCTCACAGAGATCCGCCTGGCTCTGCCTCCCGAGTGCTGGGATTAAAGGCGAGCGCCACCACCGCCCAGCTATTTTATCTTTTATAATTACATAATTGTTTTAGATGATAATGAAAATTTATTTTATTTCAGCTTTGTTAGAGAAATGCTGGTATAGATTTCAAGTGAAACGTTCTTTTAAAAAAAGATTTATTTATTTTTATTTTACAGGTATATGTGTTTTATCTGACATATATGTATGTATACCATGTGCGTGCCTGGTCCTATAGAGGCTAAAAGAGCAACAGATCTCCTGGAACTGGAGTTACAGATGGTTGTGAATCGCCATGTGGGTTCTTGGTACAGAAACTTGGTCCTCAGCCAGAGCAATAATTCCACTTAACACTTGAATCATCTCTCCAGGCTTAAATATTCTAAATTAGAATGGAAAAAGCTAATGTAAGAAATACAACTGGTGAAACAAAGAAAATCCTTAACTTTTATATACTTTTTAAAGGGGAAGAATAACTGACTAGAGACAAAGTAAAAAAGCTTTGAGGCTTCTACGTGCTATGAACTTATAAAAAGTTCTAGATAGGATATAAGATGACAAACCAGGTTGTCTTGGACATAGTTTGCAGGAAGATTTTCTAGTATAAGCTTCTTTCCATATCCTCTGATTCCCAAGCTGAGAAAGGAGTGGTGAACAGTATATTTTATCTCCAATACCCTCTGGCAGTTTCAATGAGATTTCCACTATAGGCTAATGCATTTGAACATGTTTGCAGGTTGGTAGTGCTGTTTGGGCAAGTTATAGGTATTTAGGAGATTGAGCCTTGTTAGGAATAATGTCACTGAAGTCAGGCTATTGGGGTTAATAAACAAATCCTACTTTCTGTTCTATTTATTTTCTGTGAGTGGAACAAATGTGATCCCTCAGCTTCTTGTTCCTGTTACCATGTCATTATTTTCACACCATGATACTCTATCCCTCTGGAACTATAAACCACAATAAATTCTTACTTGAATTGCATTTTGGTTATAGTATTTTATCACAGCAATAGAAAAGTACCTAAAACACCTTCTTCAATATGAAATCACTTCCCCAGATGAGAGATTCTAGCAATTGGGAGTCTTTTAGCTAGAGACTCACCTAGAATGTATCAATAGGGAGCCTTTTGATATCTGTGAAAGGGGAAAGCCTGCTTATATTGTGGCCTGGAAGGCTGATACATTCTAATATTATATTCACAAGGACACAATACTGAACTCCAGAGATAAAAAGGGGTCATTCATTCTGAGCAAAATATGAGTGATCATTTCTCTGGACCCATGGGTTCAGGTTACATGGAATGAAATACTACACTTTGTAAATTATTGCATGATGTTTTATTATTGTTTGGTGGTGGTTTTTGTTGTTTTGTAATCACAGAACCAGACAAACAAACAAAAACAAAATAAAAATGTCATAAATCCATGTATTTACCAAATACATTAGTGGAGACATCAGGGTTTTATCAAAGTGTTGAAGTCTGTGGTATAAGTTTCAGATGAGTCTGCCCTGGACTTCCATTCTGGACCAGAGGTGAGTGACCTAGCTTAGTCTGGACCCTATCCCTGGGCACCAGCCCCTCGGGGGGGGGGGGAGACCTGCCCAACTTGGCCCCACGTTCTAGCCACCAGACAGGTTCCCCTCTAGCCCCACCGGGAAGAATTCCCTTCTCCAAGAACCCCAGCAGACCCTGCAATCTCCATGCCCTGCCCCCACACCCATCCGCCTGAGACCCCAGCCACTTCCTGAGACTTAGAGAATGGCCCCCAGCTCCCATCCTGCCCCAGACCTCCCTTCTGGACCAGAGAGAGAGAGGGCTCCTATCCTGCCCTGGACTTCCCTTTTGGACCAGAGAGGGCTCCTATCCTGCCCTGGACTTCACTTCTGGACAAGAGCTCCCATCCTGCCCTGAACTACCCTTCAGGACCAGCGAGAGAGCTTGCATCCTGCCCCAGACTTCCCTTCTGGACAAGAGCTCCCATCCTGCCCTGGACTTAGTGTCTGGACAAGAGCACCCATCCTGCCCCAGAGTTCCCATCTGGACAAGAGAGAGAGATTTCCTGAATTGTCAGCTTTATCTGAACCAAATGTGCTGATAAGACTAAGAAGGAACCACAAGGAGATGGGCAGACATCAAGGCAGAAGTACATACAAAAAAATGAAGAGCAATACAGCATCACCAGAAACTAGGCCATCTCCAACATCTAGACCTGAACATCAAAAATTGGAAGAAGCAGAAGAAAACAGCCTTATGAATAACATCATGAAGAAGGTAGAGGCTTGTGTAGAGGAAAAGACAAAAAAATGGGAAGAACGCTATAAACAACTAGAGGAAAGGGCAAACAAATTAGAAGAAAACAATAACATCCTGGAAGAAAACAATAAAGTCCTGGAACAAAACAATAAAGTACTGAAAGAAAATCATGAAAAAGCAATGAAACAAATAAAGGAAACAGTTCAAGACCTGAAAAGGGAAACAGAAAAAATGAAGAAGACACAAACAGAGGGAATGCTGGAAATAGAAAATCTGAGTAAATGATCAGGAATTTCAGAAGCAAGTATAATCAACAGAATGCAAGAGATGGAAGAGAGGATCTCTGGCGTTGAAGATACAGTAGAAGAAATAGATTCATCAGACAAAGAAAACACTAAAGCCAACAAAGTCATGAACCAAAATGTCCAAGAAATTTGGGACACCATGAAAAGACCAAACTTATGAATAATAGGGATAGAAGAAGGAGAAGAATACGAACTCAAAGGCACAAAAAATATATTCAACAAAATCATAGAAGAAAATTTTCCCAACTTAAAGAAGGAAATGCCTATGAAGATACAAGAAGCCTATAGAACACCAAACAGATTAGACCCCCCAAAAAAGTCCCCTTGCCACATAATAATTAAACATCTAAACGTACAGAATAAAGAAAGAATATTAAGAGCAGCAAAGGAAAAAGGCCAAGTGACCTATAAAGGCAAACCCATCAGAATAACACCCGATTTCTCAATGGAGACTTTGAAAGCCAGAAGGACCTGGACAGATGTAATGCAGACACTAAGAGACCATGTCAGCCCAGACTAATATACCCAGCAAAACTTTCAATCATCATAGACGGAATGAACAAGACATTCCAAGACAAAGCCAGATTTAAACAATACTTATCCACAAATCCAGCCCTACAGAAAGAAGGAAAATTCCAACCTAAGGAAGTCAGATACACCCTCGAAAACACAGCCAATAGATAAAGCCACAGCAGTAAACCCCAAAGAAGAGAAGTACACACACACTACCACCAAAAAATAACAGGGATGAACAATCACTGGTCATTAATATCCCTTAATATCAATGGACTTAATTCACCTATAAAAAGACCTAGGCTTACAGAATGGATACGAAAGCAGGACCCATCTTTCTGCTGCATACAAGAAACACATTTCAAATTCAAAGACAGACACTACCTAAGAATAAAAGGCTGGGAAAAGACTTTCCAATCAAATGGACTTAAGAAACAAGTGGGTGTAGCCATCCTGATATCCAGCAAAATAGTCTTCAAACTAAAATCTATCAAAAGAGATCAAGAAGGGCATTACATCCTCATCACAGGAAAGATCCACCAAGATGAAGTTTCAATTCTGAACATTTATGCCCCAAACACAAGGGCACTCACATAGGTAAAAGAAACATTACTAAAGCTTAAACTACATATAAAACCCCACACATTAATAGTGGGAGATCTCAACACCCCACTTTCACCACTGGACAGATCTCCCAAATCGAAACTTAACAGAGAAATAAAGGACTTAACTGATGTCATGACCCAAATAGACCTAACCGATATCTACAGAACATTCCATCCTAACAAGAAAGAAGATGCCTTCTTCTCAGCACCCCATGGAACTTTCTCTAAAATTGACAACATACTTGGCCACAAAGCAAATCTCAATAGATACAAAACAATTGGAATAACCTCCTGTGTTCTATCAGACCACAATGGTTTAAAGTTAGATTTCAACAACAACAAAAACTACAGAAAACCTACAATCTCATGGAAACTGAATAATGCTCAACTGAATCTCCAATGGGTTAAGGAAGAAATAAAAAAAAAAGAAATTAAAGACTTCCTAAAGATCAACGAAAATGAAGACACCACATACCCAAACTTATGGGACACTATGAAAGCAATGCTAAGAGGGAAATTCATAGCATTAAATGCCCACATAAAGAAGTTGGAGAAATCTCACACTAGTGACTTAACAGCACACCTGAAAGCTCTAGAACAAGACAAAGCAAAGTCTCCCAGGAAGAATAGATGCCAGGAAATTATCAAAGAGAGAGGTGAAATCAATAAAATAGAAACTAAGAAAACAATACAAAAAATTAATGAAACAAAGATTTGGTTCTTTGAGAAAATCAACAAGATAGACAAGCCTTTATCCAAACTAACCAAAAGACACAGAAAGAGAATTAAAATCAACAAAATCAGAAATGAAAACAGGGACATAACAACAGACATTGAGGAAATCCAGAGAATTATCAGGTCATATTTCAAAAACCTCTACTCTACAAAACTGGAAAATCTAAAAGAATTGGAAAATTTTCTGGATAGGTACCACATACCTAAGTTAAATCAAGACCAGATAAATTATTTAAATAGTCCAATAACCCCTAAGGAAATAGAAACAGTCATTAAAAGTCTCCCAACCAAACAAACAAACAAAAAAAAAAACCCCAGGACCAGACAGTTTCAGCACAGAATTCTACCAGATCTTAAAAGAAGAGTTAATACCAATACTCTCTAAATTGTTCCACACAATAGAAACAGAAGGAACATTACCAAACTCCTTCTATGAGTCTACAATTACCCTGATTCTTAAACCAAACAAGGATACAAAAAAGAAGGAGAATTACAGACTGATCTCCCTCATGAACATTGATGCAAAAATACTCAATAAAATACTGGCAAACAGACACCAAGAACACATCAAAACAATTATCCACCATGATCAAGTAGGCTTCATCCCAGGGATGCAAGGGTGGTTCAACATATGAAAGTCCGTTAATGTAATATACCATATAAACAAACTCAAAGAAAAAAAAACACATCATCATCTCACTAGATGCAGAAAAGGCATTTGACAAAATCCAACACCCCTTCATGATAAAAGTCTTGGAGCGATCAGGAATACAGGGAACATACCTAATCATAATAAAGGCAATTTACAGCAAGCCAACAGCCAACATCAAATTAAATGGAGAGAAACTCAAAGCAATTCCACTAAAATCAGGAATGAGGCAAGGCTGTCCACTCTCCCCATACTTATTCAAGATAGTACTTGAAGTTCCAGCCAGAGCAATAAGACAACCTAAGAAGATTAAGGGGATACAAATTGGAAAGAAAGAAGTCAAGCTTTCCCTATTTGCAGATGACATGACAGTATACTTGAGTGACCCCAAAGATTCCACCAAGGAACTGATAAAGCTTATAAACACCTTCAGCAACATAGCAGGATACATGATGAACTCAAAAAATCAGTGGCCCTCCTATATACAATGGACAAAGAAGCTGAGAAGGAAACAAGAGATACATCCCCCTTTACAATATCCACAAAGGACATAAAATACCTTGGGGTAACACTAACCAAGCAAGTGAAGGACCTATATGACAAGAACTTTAAGTCCCTGAAAAAAGAAATTGAAGAAGATGTCAGAAAATGGAAAGATCTCCCATGCTCATGGATAGGCAGGGCCAACATAGTAAAAATGGCAATTTTACCAAAAGCAATCTACAGATTCAATCCAATCCCCATCAAAATACCAACAAAATTCTTCACAGACCTGGCAAGAATAATACTCAACTTCATATGGAAAAACAAAAAACCCAGGATAGCTAAAAGAAACCTGTACAATAAAACAACTTCTGGAGGCATCACAATCCCTGACTTCAAGCTCTACTATAGAGCTACAGTAATAAAAACAGCTTGGTATTGGCATAAAAACCAACATGTGGATCAATGGAATCAAATTGAAGACCCTGACATTAACCCGCACACCGATGAACATATAATTGTTGACAAAGAAGCCAAAAGTTTACAATGGAAAAAAGAAAGCATCTTCAACAAATGGTGCTGGCATAACTGGATGTGAACATGTAGAAGGCTGCAAATAGATCCATATCTGTCACCACGCACAAAACTTAAGTCCAAGTAGATCAAGGACCTCAACATAAATCCAGCTACTCTGAACCTGCTAGAAGAGAAAGTAGCAAGTAGTCTTGAACGCATTGGCATAGGAGAGTACTTCCTAAATATAACACCAGTAGCACAGACACTGAGAGAAACAATCTATCAATGGGACCTCTTGAAACTGAGAAGCTTTTGTAGAGCAAAGGATATGTTCAACAAGGCAAAGGGACAGCCTACAGAATGGGAAAAGATCTTCACCAATCCCTCATCTGACAGAGGACTGATATCCAGAATATATAAGGAACTCAAGAAATTAGACATCAAAATGACCAACAGTCCAATTAAAAAAATGGGCTGTAGAACTAAACAGAGAATTCTCAACAGAGGAAACTCAAATGGCTGAAAGACATTTAAGGAATTGCTCAACATCCCTAATCATCAGGGAAATGCACATCAAAACAACTCTGAGATACCACCTTATGCCTGTCAGAATGGCTAAGATCAAAAACACTGAAGACACTTTATGCTGGAGAGGATGTGGAACTAAGGGAACTCTCCTCCACTGCTGGTGGGAATGCAAGCTTGTACAACCACTTTGGAAATCAATATGGTGCTTTCTTAGAAAATTGGGAATCAATCTCCCCCCAAGATCCAGCTATACCACTCTTGGGCATATGCCCAAGGAATGCTCAATCATACCACAAGAACACTTGCTCAGCTATGTTCATGTCAGCATTGTTTGTAATAGCCAGAACCTAGAAACAACCTAGATGCCCTTCAACTGAAAAAGGATAAATAAAATGTGGTACATATACACAATGGAATACTACTCAGCAGAGAAAAACAATGATATCATGAGGTTTGCAGGCAAATGGATGGATCCAGAAAAAAATCATCCTGAGTGAGGTAACCCAGACTCAGAAAGTTAAATATGGTATGTACTCACTCATAGGAGGATACTAGATGTGGAACAAGGATGACTGGACTGCTACTCACAACCCCAGGAATGACACGAGGATTGCCCAATGACGGAAAAATGGCTGAGATCTACATGAACAACCTGGACATGAGTGGGAGTAATGAAGGGTGATGGTCAAGAGAAAGAGAGCCTGTGGGAGCAGGAGATCCCAGCTGGATCAAGACCAGAGAGGGAGAACAAGGAATAGGAGACCATGGTAAATGAAGACAACATGAGAAAAGGAAGAAACAAAGTGATAGAGAGGCCCACAGAAATTCACAAAGATATCCCCACAATAGATGGCTGGCAATGGTCGAGAGACAGCCGGGACTGACCTACTCTGGTGATGGGATGGCCAAACACTCTAATAGTTGTGCCAGAAACCCCATCCAATGACTGAGGAATTTGTATGCAGAGATCCAAGGGTAGGCCCCAGGTGGAGCTCTGGGGGTCCAATTAGCGAGAAAGAGGAGGGTTTATATGAGTGAGAATTGTTGAAACCAAGGTTGGATAAAGCACAGGGAGAAATAGCCAAACAAATGGAAACACATGAACTATGAACCAAAGGCTGATGGTTCCTCAACTGGATCAGGCCCTCTGAATAGATCTCTGAAGTATTCGAAGGCCACCTGGCCAAACATCCCAATTGTCATGCTAGAAATCCCATCCAATGACTGAGGGAACCGGATACAGAGACCCATTGTCAGGCCCCAGGTGGAGCTCCAGGAGTCCAATTGGTGAGAAAGAGGAGGGTTTGTATGAGCGAGAATTGTTGAGACCAAGGTTGGAAAAAGCACAGGGACAAATATACAAATGAAAGGAAACGCATGAACCATGAATCAATAGCTGAGGAGCCCCCAACTGGATCAGGCCCTCCGGATAAATAAGACAGATGATTAGCTTGATCTGCTTGGGAGGCATCCAGACAGTGGGACCGGGTCCTGTCCTCAGTGCATGAACTGGCAGTTTGGAATCTGGGGCTTATACAGGGACACTTGGCTCAGCCTGGGAAGAGGGGACTGGACCTGCCTGGACTGAATCTACCAGGTTGAACTCAATCCTCGAGGGAGTCTCTGACCTGGAGGAGACGGGAATGGGGAGTGGGCTGGGGCGAAGGTGGAGGGGAGGTTGGGGAGGTGGGGGGAGGGGGGAGAACAGGGGAATCTGTGGCTGATATGTAAAATTAAATTTATTTAATAAATAAATTTAAAAAATTAAAAAAAATTAGTTTCAGATGATTTCTCATAACATTTTTAACTTGTGTTAGTGAAAACTTATAGCTACATTTGTTAAGGTTTTACCTGGTAATCAAGATGATGTTATGTCAGATAGATGGACAGGGTTATGATAAATGCCTATTAGAGTGACAACTTAATGTGGGATAACAAGACAAGGAAAAGTAAGGGGATATGAGAAATGAGTCTTGTTGAATCCAACACAATTAACATTTGCTCCAAAGATTGCTGACATAAAGATAGTATTCCTTTTTACAAATATTTTAAATGTGAAATAGCAATTAAACATGTTTAAGACTTATAACTCTCCAATATTCCATACTCCTCCCCTAGATACTTTTTGGGAATTTTCTAAGCAAGAATCAGCCCTTGATTATGGTTCATGTATCTTAACTTCTTCTGAAACACTTGTGACCTAGGGTTTTATCTTTCAATATAATCCGATTGGATATATATCAGGAATCACCCCATGGTATCCTTTTTGGAAAAAGAAAAGAAGAGTTTCTTTTGAAAGCCTTTGAGATGATAACTTCAGAAGCCACTTTAAAAATTTATATTATGGTTACTGTAAAGACAATCACATTTTTTCTTTGAGAAGCCCTCAACCAAACTCTTGGATTTATCCTACTCTTTTCTTGAGTTGCTCTCTTTCTTTTAACCCCAATGCATAAATCTGTTTAAAAGATCTTTTTGTAGGATTTAACTCTACTTCATACTTTCTGCCTCTGGGGTGCTTTTTTTGTGGTGAATCCAAGGATCAATCAGATTTTGCATGAGCAGAGTTCCTTAAAGCATATCTGGAACCTCTTAGGCAGCTGCATTAAGTATCATGGAACACTGTCTCTGCTACCACACCCATTAACATAAAGATAACCCTCGATATTTTGGTTCTGGATCTGCAGCATTCCAGCTTTCTGTACTCACAAAAGTCTAATGCCAGTCTTAAGAATCTTCAATGAAATTTCATCATTTTTAAAGAATCTCTGTTCATATCTTTGATATTGCTTTTCCACAGGCAAAGCTTTGGGTATACACAGGCAAAGCTTTGGGTATACACAGGCAAGATGGATATGGGCTGAGATGTTTCTCTTCTATGTCTTCTAGGCATATTTGGCTGTTAAACCTTACATATTGTCAGATATTGCTCTTTTATTCTCAAGGAAGCCTAGGGTATAAAACCCTCTACCTACTAGTCAAATAATATTGTGACTAATCTTCAGTAGTTTTCTATTGGTATTCTATTGGTATTTCTATTGATATTCAGTAGTTTTCTATTTGATAGGTACTCTCATTCTAGGTAGTCAATCCCAGTTGTTTTCTTCACTGATTATTTCATTGCAAGCTAGTTTGCCTGAAACTGAGGTTTTGTCATTAGGTCTACTCCCAAATATCTTTCAATGCAACTTTCTTTTGGCTGGAGCTGCTCTGTACTCTGCTATAAATAAAGACAGTTGGTTTGAGAAGACATTGAGTGCTACTGGTATTAGTCAATGGTTTACTCTCCTCCTGCATAAAAATGCAGAGGCAGGTCACTAGAGCCAGGTATGGAAACAATAAAAATATCCTTTTTGTTTTAAAATTTATAAGTGCACATATATATAATTATAATTCACATAGTATATTTATATTACCCCCTTTTTCCCACCAACCCCCCCATGTAAAATTTGTGGCCCATTATACAGGAAATGAATACTCCTGGGAAGATCCCAGTGTTCTTTCCCCATCCTTTTCTCCACCATTTTTAAAATCCCTTGTACTTAAATATTTCAACACGGAGTAAAATTTGACTCATATATTCCCACTTTTATCAAGTGCAGTTATCCCTAAATTATGTGTAGTTTTCTCACTATGATGCTATTATATATTAGGACATGAGCCTGTTGATACATATATATAAAATTAGGTGGTTAATCACTGAAGCAGACTGATTATCCATCTCTCATGGGCCATTAATTTCCTATAGCTATTCATCTAGGGGTGGGCTTGTGAAATTTTCCTCATACACATAACATGCTAACTTGCCAGTTTTTATATTTCATTTAAGTTTTTCTAAAATTAATTTAAAAAATTGATTCTTTGGTAATTTCATATCATGCACTCCTTTCTTCCATGTCTGCCTTCCACCTTTGTATCCTACCCCCCCCCCAAAAAAAAAGAAAATAAAAAACAACAAATACATTTCACTCCTCCTTCTTTCCAGCCTTCCATCATATATTCTTTTGTCATTGTGGCCTTGGGAGCTCTGGGGTGACATGTATTATAATCTTTTACCCAAATATCTTTACATAAAAATGTTCATTTCCATGAGTTGTTGGTCTGGGTCAAGGCCTCTTGTTTCTGGCACATCATCAATACTGTACCTTCACCAAAACTTATCTTGGATATTCTGCTGTTGCCCTGAATCAAGGAGATCCCTTGACTATGGCTCACATGACCAGTCCCTTCACACACTCCAGCAGGTGACAAATAGGGTAGATGTTGAGATGGGCCAACTCAAAGCCCTGGATGTGGGCCTAGGTGGTGTCTGAGTTGGTCAGTCTAGACTTCCACATTCACCACCCCATCAGGTGAAGGTCAGGGCCATCTCTCCTGTGCACATGCCACTAGGGCCAGCTTTCTCAAGCACATGGTAAGAGGTTGGTCTAGCTCTCTTACATTCAGGGCCAGCTATCCTGTTGATGCAGCTGGGGCTGGGGGGCGTGGCAGTTTTCCCAGCGCCAACAAAGACTGGGGCCAGTTTTCCTGCACCCACATCAATGGGCCAGTTCTGGGGTAGGAGCTATCCAGCTGAGATGGCCAGTGAGGGATGGGACCAGTTCTCTAGTCCCCAGACCACTAGGGCAGGCTCTTCCATGGCCTCTGTTGGGCTATAGACTTCAATAAAGAACCCAGCTACAGTAGGAGCACAGATCTAGACATGATTCTCTGCCACAGTTCGGACATAGCCATGATCCCGGGTGGCAGGATAGGCCACTCAGATCAGTCTGGTCCCTGCGGCATGGCCCTTTGACACCCATATGTCCTCAGGTGGTAGACCAGACTGTAGCATGAATCTAAGAAGTTCTTATTAATAAAATCAAACCCAAGGCCAGTTATTGGCGTTAATGCTGGTAGATCAGAGAGACAGAACAAGCCACAACTACCTCACCTCGCTGGATCCTCAGCTGGTCTTGTTTCCTCAGACTGGAGGCCTCTGAGTCCTCATCCAGAATAAGTCTCAGCTGAATTGCTGCTCAAAAGCCTGAATGCTTAACCAGCCAAATGCTTAACCACCCAAATGCTTCTAGTTTCTGGTCCTCACGCCTTATATACCTTTATGCTTTCTGCCACTGCACATGTAACCAACTGTCTTATTAAGTAAGAAACACAGAACCAATGTAAAAGAGAAAGCCAAGAGGTCAGAGCTCAGACCTAAAATCTTACCCTTCCTCCTGCGGTACTCCTACTTCTCCAAAAGAGACCTACTTCCTGTGTGTATATCTTTACATAGTCTTTCTGTTCTGCCTTCTCATTGGTTGTAAACCCAAACACATGACTGCCTCATCACTGCCTGTAAGTACAGCGCTCCAGGTCTTAGAAGCATATGTCTCCAATGCTGGCTGTATCCCTGAACACACAGAGATCTAACTAGCTCTGTCTACCAAGCACTGGGATTAAAGGCATGTGCCACCACCGCTAGGCTCTTGATATAGCTCTAATAGCTCTGACTCCAGGGCAACTTTATTTATTAATATACAATTAAAATCACATTTCAGTACAAATAGAATACCACCATATTTCCCCTTTTCTATTTTAATAAAAAGAACAAAACAAAAGGTTATAACTAACATAAGAAAAACTATATACAAAAGTACAATAACTATATACAATATATACAAGTAATAAATGCCTAAAGAATGTCTAGTCCATTTGTATTTGACAAATTCAGAGCAAATAATTTCATTATCTATCCTATTTTGTAAGTCCAAAATGTATCTAATTCACTTTCTATCCTAATTAATCTTCAACTATAACTAACCTTCAACTCCCTCAGAGACCTAAGAAGGAAATAATATTAGCTAACAAAAATAAAAACAGGAAGTGCATGCAAGCAACTTCCAAAAAATTTGTGAGTTGACAGAAACAACCAGCTGCCTGGACAGTCACCTGAGGTTTCTCCACAATGTTGGGGCATCATCTTCAGCCTATAGGCATAGCATATCTGAAAGACTCATTTGTGAAGTAGGATGTACACAAGGTCAACAGTTCAACCTCACATTGGGTGAGAGCAGTCCATGTACCAGAAACACCTGATTTCCACTAGTGTCCTGTCATGATTCAGGATTTTAAATTCTGGAAATTGTTGATGGTTTTTTAATGCAGCTGTCCATTCTTCTTGGCTGTGTATATATGGCTTCATCTCAGCATTCCCTTCTTCTCCACATCCCTCTATTAAATGACAGTCTACTATTGAGAGGTGTAAGCTTAGTTACTCTTCAAGAATAACTGTTTCAGCTGCTGTTCCATTGCAAAACAGAAGCCATCTGCCCACTGCCTGTTCAGCTGCCTTCGAAGAAAAGGGCACTATACCTTTTCCGGATTGCAAAGGCCACTTCAGGGATGGGGCCACATTGTCCTGGCCTCAGAAGATGCCTTTTGATAAAGTCATAACCACACTTGTTTTGGCAAGAATCAGTAGTCCTTTGTTGCGTGTTCTGTCTGTCCATTTTGTCCTGTTGAATCAAGGAAACTTTGTTGTCCAGTGGCTAACATTTGCCACAATGAAAGTTAACTCCATATGCAGTTTCTTCAATGCCCATATTTTCTCTGAAGTAGATTGGTACTGCCAGGAGCCAACATGTCTCAAACAAGAAAAATTTTCTAAGTTATTAAAACATTTTTAATGCCATATTCTGTAGATCTCTGAAGGGTTTGAAGATGACCTGTCTATCTAATATATATCTTCTCAATTTTTAAAACATATCTAATATGACTACAAGTTCTATTGTAATGTCTAACTACTAACTTTCATTTCTTTATATCCTAATAGTAGGTAATAATAACATTCAAGGATCAGAAAACTGCATTACATTGTTAAACGAATGGTATAAATACAATTAGAAATATACATATAGCATTTTCTAACAATATCAATTTCACTACATATAATTTGTATACAATATAAAACAATACAATCTAATGTAAAGTATTTAAAACTAGTAATTGTCTTTTTCTTCTTTTTCTTTCCTTTTTTTTAAACAAGAACCTTAAATCTAATCTCCTTTGTTTAGCCTTTTTCTTAACCTTTGACAACAACTTATAAACAAACCCCATAAACAATGAAAATTATCCCAGAACCAAAACACATTAAAAAGACCAAAAAACCCACCCGCCCCACACCACCTCTTTGGGAATGTGGGTGTCATATTCTTAAAATTGCTTTGTGCTGGGTATGGGTGAAGTTATCTTTATCCTGAAAGAAAAAATTTAGGTTAATTGTCAAATTCTAGGAAAGGTAACTATATCCTTCATTATTATCCAGTCTGTGTATAATGCCAAAGTTCAGGGTTTATCTCAATTCCTTATTCAAGTAGTCTTTGAGACTGGATCATCTCTGCTAGTCATCTCAAAATTGCTGTGAGCACTTTATAGTTCAAAGTTGATCTGTAGATGATGTTTGTCAGCTTTGTGATATTATTATTTTCCACGTGGAATTGTTGTTGTTGTGGGGTCCCATCTTCTTCCTGGAGACTTCAGTTGATGTTAGGCCTGGCCGTGATTTCCTGCAGAAAACTGATAAGCCTTGAACACAAAGACATCTATATGCAGTGAATTGAAGCCTTTTTTCTAGAATTAGTTAGTACTCTATATGATCATTAGTATCTTAACAAAGTTTAAAATATATATATATATATATATATATATATATATACATATATATAAAATAATCTTGTAAATTTTGATATAAAATTCATACTTTATGAAAAGTTTAAAGAATCAGAATAGAATCAAAGAGTTGAGATTAGTTATAGAATAGTCCCTTTATTAATTTGGCTTTTGTCATGTCCCATAGCAGAATATGGCTCTATTATTCTGGCATAATACAGGGAGTTTGCATTTTCTTTTTAACAACTTTTTTTTTTTTTTTTTTTGGTTTTTCGAGACAGGGTTTCTCTGTGTAGCTTTGCGCCTTTCCTGGAACTCACTTGGTAGCCCAAGCTGGCCTCGAACTCACAGAGATTCGCCTGCCTCTGCCTCCCGAGTGCTGGGATTAAAGGCGTGCGCCACCACCGCCCGGCTTTAACAGCATTCTTGAGTTTAAAGAAGGACAGAGCCATTCTCCAACTCCAAAGTCAGCTTTAAATTTTAATTGAACTGGGACTATTAGAAGACCAATAGAGTTAAATCTTTAGAGAAAAGCAGAAACAAACATTTAGGAAGACATAAATTTTTTTAGATAATATATACCCATACACCGTTTCATTCTGTTTCCTGGGATAGATGATTTGTCCCTTTACTTCAGTGGTCTCATTTGTCCAGTGTTCTTCAGATTCCTTAACCTTCATTCTCCTAAAAGACAAAAACAAAAACCTTTCCCCAAGACTAATTTTGGGGATGTTCCTTTTTGGCAAGTTATTATCTGATTAAATGAAAAGGCATGTGTTATTGATACCACTTAGTTTAAATTGGATGTTCATGCTGGTTGATGAACTATCATCTCCTCTAATTAAGAGGTCTCTTGTTCAAATCAAACCTTTATCAATTTTGATGGTACCCACAGCTTATCTTCTCCTGTAGAAACAAAAGCAAAACCACGTCCCCAATGTAATACATACCCTGGTTTCCATTCTGAGGTCAGCACATCCTTAAAGTATATAGGCTGATTTAATTCTGTAGTTTTTTCTATTATCCAGTGTCTCTCTGCAGCTGTTGTTCCTTTCTCATTGGCATTGAGAAAATTCAAAGTTAATAGAGCATTATGCAGTCTATTTCTGAGGGTTTTTGTTACCCCTTTCTGTTTATTTAGCATATGCTTTAGAGTTCTGTTTGATCATTCTATAACTGCTTGACCTGTAGGATTATGTGGTATACCTGTAATAGGCTTTATATTGTAATAAGCAAAAAAAAAATGTTTCATTTTAACAGAGACATATGATGGAGCATTGTCAGTTTTGATTTGTGCAGGTATATCCATGATGGCCATAACTTCTAGCAAATGAGTGATTATAGAATCAGCTTTTTCAGAACTCAAAGCAGTTGCCCATTGAAATCCTGAATAAGTATCGGTAGTGTGGTGTACATATTTCAATTTTCCAAATTCTGCAAAGTGAAACATGTCCATCTGCCAGATTTCATTCCTCTGAGTACCCTTTGGGTTATACCCTGCTGGTATTGAAGTTTGATTGTAGAAAGAACAAGTAGGACATTTCTTTACTATTTCTTTGGCTTGTTGCCAGGTTATGGAAAAATCCTTTTTTAAACCTTTATATTGACATGATGTTTTTTATGAAATTCTGAGGCCTCCAGCACATTTCCTATCAATAATTTATCAATCTCATCATTGCCTTGTGCTAGAGGGCCTGGCAGACCAGTATATATATATATATATATATATATATATATATATATATATATATATATATATATATATAAAGGATGACTCCTTTTCCTGATTGTATCTTGTAACTGAATAAATAGTGAAGTTAATTCTGAAGCATCAGGGATAAATTCTGCAGTCTCAATATGTAATACCACTCTTTCAGCATACTGAGAGTCAGTTACTATGTTGAGTGGTTCTGAAAAATCCATTAATACCAACAAAATAGCATACAATTCTGAATTTTTAACTGAATTATAAGGACTTTGAACTACTTCACTTAAATTTTCAGATTTGTAACCTGCCTTTCCTTGTTTGTTGGCATCTGTATAAAATGTACGAACTCCAAATATGGGTTTTTCCCGTACAATTCGAGGTAAGATCCAATCAGCTCTCTTTATAAAATCAATTCTATAACTTTTGGGATATTTGCTGTTAATTTCTCCCAAATATTACTGCAAGCTCTTTGCCAAGGTTCACTTTCTGTCCATAATTTTTCAATGTCCTCCTTAGTTAAAGGTACGACAATTTCTGCTGGGTCTATTCCTGCTAATTGACAAAGTCTCAATTTTCCATTCCAAATCAAGTCAGAGATTTTTTTCCACATAAGTTTTTAATTTTTTATTTGGTTTATTTTGTAAAAATATCCATTCCAATCCAATATCTTCCCTCTGCATTAATATTCCAGTAGGCAAACGCCTAGAAGGTAAAATAACCAAAATGCAATCCAGCTTTGGATCAATATGATCCACGTACCCTTCATGTATTTTCTTTTCTACCAAGGCCAATTCTTTCTCAGCTTCAGGTGATAATTCTCTTGGACTATTTAAGTCCTTGTCACCTTCTAAGGTTTTGAACAAATTATTCAGTTCATCATTTTTTACCCCAACAATAGGTCGTAGATGAGAAATATCTCCAAATAATCTTTGAAAGTCATTAAGAGTCTGTAGTCTATCTCTCCTAAATTGTACCTTTTGGGGTCTAATTTTTGTAGCTCTATTTTATATCCTAAATAATTAATAGAATCTCCTCTTTGTATCTTTTCAGGAGCACTTTGTAATCCCCAGCAAGGCAGAATTTTCTTTACTTCTTCAAACATTCATTCTAAAGTATCTGCATTTGAGTCAGCTAGTAAAATATTATCCATATAATGATAAAGTATAGATTTAGTTCATTTTTTACATATCACTTCCAATGGCTCTTTTACAAAATATTGGCACAGAGTGGGGCTATTCAACATTCCCTATGGGAGCACCCTCCATTGAAATCTTTTAACCAGTTAAGAATTATTATAAGTAGGCACTGTGAAAGCAAATCTTTCTCTGTCTTTTTCTTGTAAGGTATTGAAAAGAAACAGTCTTTTAAATCAATAACTATGAGAGGCCATCCTTTTGGTAACAGAGTAAGCAAAGGAATTCCAGATTGTAGAGAGCCCATTGGCTGAATTACTTTGTTAATTGCTCTAAGGTCTGTTACCATTCTCCATTTACCAGATTTCTTTTTAATAACAACTACAGGAGAATTCCAAGGGCTGGTTGATTCTTCAATATGATGAGCATTTAACTGTTCTTCTACCAGCTCTTCTAAAGCCTGTAAGTTTCTCTGTTGTTAAAGGCCATTGCTGGACCCATACAGGTTTGTCTGTTAACCATTTTAAAGTTAGAGCTGTTGGTGTCTTTGGAAGATCATCAGTTGTTGTGCCCTGTTCTTGTATAATATGGATGGCTGGTGACCACTCATTAGAACAATATCTTCTAGTATTTCTCTCAGAAACATGTGCTAGTTTTTTATTTGTTTCTGAGATTGGAGGGATGTTAATCTGAGTATTCCATTGTTGCAACAAGTCTCGACCCCACAGGTTCATAGCTATGTTAGCCACATATGGTTTTAATTTTCCTCTCTGTCCTTCTGGACCTATACATTCGAGCCATCTTGCACTCTGTTTCACCTGAGATAATGTCCCAATTCCTAACAGTTGAACATTTACCTCCTGATAAGGCCAAGTAGCTCTGTCTACCAAGCGCTGGGATTAAAGGCATGTGCCACCACCCCTACGCTCTTGCTATAGCTCTAATAGCTCTGACCCCCGGGCAACTTTATTTATTAACATACAGTTGAAATCACATTTCAGTACAAATAGAATACCACCATATACCACCACTCCCTGGGATTAAAGGCTTGCTTTCTGGGATTAAAGGCGTGATGAGTCACCATGCTTGTCTATATCCTTGAACACATGGATTTCTGCCTCTGGAATGCTAGGATTAAAGGCGTGTGCAACCACTGCCTATCCTTTATGTTTAATATTGTGGCTGCTCTGTCTCTGACCCCAGATAAGTATATTAGCATGCACAATATTTGGGGGAACACAATACCACACCAGACCCTAGAAATCTGCACCGACTTTGGTTGAACATGGGCCATAGGACATCATCATAAACCACAGCTACAGCTAGGCCACAGACATGGCCCTTGACTATAGCACTGGCCTGGACATCCCGATGACCTCAAGTGGCAGGACAGGGCACTCAGATTACTATGGCTCAGGTGGCAGCATGGCCCTCAGACATCAACTTGTCCTCAGGTGGCAGGCCAGACCATGGGCCTCTGTATGGCATTCAATGGTATCACAGGCCACAAGTATGAACATAGACCTCAGCTGAAATAGGGCCACAGACACAGAGATGGCCCTCAGACACTCCTTGGACCCGGACATCACCATGGCCCTCAGTTGTAGTACAGGCCCAGATATCACACAGCCTCATGTGGCAGCATGGGCCATCCATATCAACCTGTCCCTTACTACCTTCACATTTTCAGTTCTGCTTCTCTCCACAGTACAAGAACAACCACACTTCTCCTTCTCTCTCATTTCTCCACTGCATACCTGTTCATCGTAGTGGTGCCTACTTGCCCTCTTGCCCAGGCTGCAGAGTACCAGGAAGGCATATAGCTGTTGTTCCACTCATGTGGGCCATGGGGCATTGTATGGTCCTGTTTTATTTAGGCATTTCAAAGTGCCAAGACCTCTTAAAAGTTGAGAAGTCAGTGGAATGGGGTAAACAGCCTGAGTTCCCCTTGTCTTGTTTCTCCTCATATGCAAGATTAATCTTGTCAATGAGAGTAATTGATATTAACCTCCCTTCGGTCTTCTCAATATGTTACCTAATGTAGAAAGTCCTAGTTACACAAAGAGGTATGAATGTTGGATGGGAGCCTCAATGCATCAGTGTCACTTGCCTCAATTGTATCTTTAGAAACAGTTTTATGAAGAGAGGATAAGAAATGTGAACATTCTTCTCTGAGAGAAGAAATTCCTTCATCTGTGAAACCTGAAGTATCCTGGACGGGATTCTTACACTCTGAATAGGGATGAAGTAAGAATAACATCTGTATCAAATGCCATAGATTTCTCTGTTTTGTTTTGTTTGTTTGTTTATTTGTTTTTTACATTATTGTTTTTATTTAACAGATACTTCTATTACAGGCACTTAGAAGCTACTTTTGCCAAAAAGCATTGATTTTTTTCCCCTTGTGCAGACAAAGCAAATTAAAGCATTACCACTTTCATTTTATGTTTATGTTCTTTAGTTCAGAATTCTGCTTGACTTTGCACAGGTATGTTCATTCATGAAAAAAAAATTCCCTAACTTATCTGAGGGCTAAAGGTGCAAAGTAATTTCCCTAAACTAGCAGTAACCTGGAATTCCAAGAATAGAAGACGCTAGTAATGATTATTTTTTAAGAACCAGATTGACACCTTCAATGGCTGGTATCAAATTTCTTCTATCATCTTATAGAACTAGAACTGAGACAATGATCACCCAGATCATACTCTGACAAGGATTGATTATGCATAGCTTTTGTCACTAGCCACAATATTTTCTCTAAAGCTCATGTCACTACACTGAACATAAATTTGGCATTTCTGAAGCAACAGTTTGTTGCTTTTTCTAACATATTCGATCTCTTTTTACTGCTTTTCAGTAATATTGGTTACTGAAAAAGAGATCCATATTACTGAAAAGCAGTAAAAGGAGATTGAATATGTTTATGTTCAGGGTACTGACATGAGCTTTAGGTTTAAGTAGAGAAAACATTGTGGCAGATGGCAAGAGTTATACATAATATATCATATAAGAAATGTGAACATACTGCTCCTGGTAGAAGAAATTCCTCCACTAGCCTGGACTGGATTCTTATACTCTGCATTGGGATGAAGTCAGAAAAACATCTTCATCAAGTACCATAGACTTCTCTTTAATATAATTATAAACATATTTAACAATATATTATTATGATATGCATATTATATTTTAATGTGGATATTGGCATTCATAAGTTAGTAGAGTGCTTCAGTATTCTCCCTCTTCTGTCCTGGAATATCTACAAGGTTTATATTCTAAGATACTAAGTGGATGTCTGAGATTGTTCATAGTACCAGGCTGTATATGTTTTATTCTTTGTGTAGATAACTATAATAATATTTAATTCATGAATGATGCAGAATAAAGTGTTAACAATATATACTACATAAAGCAATTATAATAAAATATATAGACTAGAAATTAAGTGAATATAATCTTTCTATCTACCTATTATACTGTGCAAGTTAGAAACTTCAATGTACAACTTTGTTCCTTTCCTTATTTAGTGGTGAATTCCCACCTTTTCTGTTATAGGCACTCCAACTTTTCTTTGGCATATCCAAATTAGTATCATCACTGTTCTTATCCCTTGACACTACTGTTCCATAGAGCAAGGGATTATGCATAGCTTTTGTCACTAGCCACAATATTTTCTCTAAAGCACAAGTCACTACACTGAACACAAATTTGGCATTTCTGAAGCATCAGTTTGTTGCTTTTTCTAACATATTCGATCTTTTTTTACTTCTTTTCAGTAAAAAATGAATACATGCACTATGATATCCTAGAAATACCCAAAATAACAGATGGCTACTAGGTAACAAATGGGAAGGTAGCATACTCAGGGTGGATGCTGCTGATAATGGAATGATTAATGTGCTGGGACAGAAGAGAATAATGTAAAATTTCATCATCACAACAGTAAAAACTTAAAAATGCATGAATTGCTTAATTTTAGAAGTTAAAATTTAATATTTTGCATTATAGCTGATGGCAGGCAGGTGACATTTCTTAATTCTAAGCCATAGACAATACTATAAATTTCTCAAGGTGTTTGAAAGAATAATGTAAAAAAAAATCCTTTTTGTCAGTGCTAAGAATCAAACCTAGGTCCTGAAACATACTAGGTAAGTAGTTAACCACACTGATCTATATCTCTAGCTTAAAACATTAGACTCATTGCTCATATTTGTAAAATGTTTTGGTGATTTCCCAATAAGATATCAAAGGTCTTATATTTTGTTAAGTTCTTAGCTTTATTTCTCAAAGAAGCACTGAACTTTTTATTGCACTAGTTACTTTTCTGTTGCTGTGACAAAGTATTCTGATAAGCTACTAAGAGGAGGGAGAGGTTTAATTTATCTTATACTTCCAGGGGGATAGAATCCATAATGGCTGAGAAAGGCATGGCAGCAGCAGCAGAAATCTGGTTGATCACATATTTCTCCACACACAGAAAGCAAAGAGAAAAAGATAAGCATGTGTGGGGAGGCAATAAAACCTCAAAGTCTGTTTGTACTTTGTCTTGACTTAGTGCTCTCTTGCTCTGAAGAGATACCATGACCACAGAAGCATTTAATTGGGACTTGCCTACAGTTTGAGAGGTTTAGTCCATTATCACCATGGTGGGAACTATGGTATAATTCAGACAGACATGGTTCTGGAGAAGTATTTGAGAGTTCTATATCCAAATACGCAGGCAGCACTGGGCCTGGTGTGGACTTTGAAACCTCAAAGCTCACTCTCAGTGACACATATCCTCCAGCAAAGCCACACCTTCCACAATAAGGCCACACCTAACCCAGCAAGGCTTCCCAATTCCATGACCCTTTAATAAAATTCCTCATGTTGTAGTGACCCCAAACCATAAAATTATTTTGTTGCTACTTTATAACTGTAATTTTCCTACTGTTATGAATCATAATACAAGAATTTTTGTGTTTTCCAACGGTCCTAGGTTACCGCTGTGAAAGGGTCATTCAACCCCAAAGGGGTTGTGACTCACAGGTTGAGAAATGCTGCCCTAAGCATTCAAATGTATAAACTATGGGTGCCATTCTTAGTCAAACTACCACATACTTCCTCCAACAAGACTCTACCTCCTAAAGGTTCTATAATCTATCCAAATAGTGTCACCAACTGGGAAGCAAGTGTTCAAACACATGATCCTATGAGGGAAATTCCTTATTCAAACAGCTGCAGGTATTTCTCCAGAACAATATGAAGGATCTTATATTTTGCTGATTTTATTTCTCAAATTTCTTAATTTGTTATAATGGAATCACTGAATTCTTTGTTGTTTAACTCCTTACTTACAGTTTAAATTTCTTAAATGGACTATGAATGTGAAGTACCAATATCAATCAATTAAATGTTTGTAGAATTAATATGCAAATGAATAAAAGCTACTTGATGTTGTGGTATATTTTGATCACATTCTGACATACTCAAGACTGCCAATAAAGTTTACTTTGAATCAGAGGGTGGAGCTAGCTACTAGCTGACCAAAATGAGCCATAGAGGTTTGGAGGACCAAAGACGTATATAGAAACACAAGAAGTAGTATGGTAGGTCTTAGAAAGATTCTTGACCCCTTTTAGATCAAGGAAGGATAGACAGAAGAGGTCATTGGTTGCTTCTCTGAAGCTTCTCTGATCATACTGGTTCTTACTCCAATATCTGACTCCTGAGTTTTTACTGACAAAGAATAATTAGATAAATGCTTCAATTTGTGAAAATTTGAGATTAACAATAGACCCCCAATATCCATTGTTTCACTTTTTAAACCCATACTCTTCTGAAAATATATTGGCAGTATAAATTTTTTTGCATATGTAATATGTATTGGTTGCATTCTAATATGTATTGGTTGCATAATATGGAGAGTAGAGGAAGCCCTGAGTGAGTGAAGTCTTGAGTCAATATGTGCTGGTTGTATGACGATGGCCATGTAGATAATGCCATAGCCTCATACCCAATGGAAAATGACAAAGCCTCCTGAGCAATTCCTGGTTGGGGTGAAGCTCAGAGGAATGACAAAGCCTTCTGCAAGGGAGGTATGAGTGCAGAGATTAATAGCATATAAAAAATGTCCTCCATGGATTTCTCTTCTAAGATGTGTGAGGTCTAAAAACTGCTCCCCTACAGAGATCATTTCTATCAAGATTAACTAAACCTGCTTCCTTAATTTAGGTATATGCAATAACCCTGCCTCTCTGTTCAACTGTATGAACTTCTGGGGCTTTATGGCTTCTCTATTTAAACGACAAGGCTACCCCATCCCAGCTTTTCTGTGTGTCTAGATGTTTGTCTTTTCTTCATTCCCTTACCATTAGATCCCTGGAGCTGTGCTGAATATGTCATATTAAGATAGATGTAATAGAACTGTATGCTCTGGTGGCAGTGTTGTGAGAAGATGAAATGAAAGTCACTTAAAAAGGAAAATATTAGAGAATGTAGAAAAGCAAAAAGGTTATCTTTTCCTTGTTATCATTTCATGTTATGATTTTTGCTCAAGTTCAAAATGGTTGTCAGAAGTGACAAATTACTGAAAACACTGAAAATAGAGAATTATCTATCTTGACATGACTGATTACCAGAGACTGGACATGGAATTTGTAATGACTGATAATCTGTAATCACAAGTACTTCAAGTCCAGGACCCCTGGCTGTTAGTAAGATCATTGAACATGGCAATATCACAGAGCTGAGGATTTCAGCATAGTTGTATAATGAAGGTTTAGGTATCCAACAATGAAAAACACTAACTCAACAGTTTCTGGATCCCAAGGAAGAGGAAAAGTTAACAGAATCAGTGGAAGGGACTCTGACAACAGCTAGGAATCTATGTCAACCATCATGGTACAGGCTGAATAACTGAACCACTATCAATTAGAAATTCCTTAATGCCTCCAACTCAAATAACAGCAGTTTACACAGCACTTTCATTGTGCTCAAGGAAAGTGTTTCCAGCTAGGTGAGTGTGATGCTGGTGCCATTGTAACAAAGACTTCTCAATAGTAGAAGACCTAAGGAATGAAAATTTCCACTCTGGGAAGTGAATTTGCAGAAGAGGCAGCTTTTCCCGAATGAAAGTGGTCTGCCTTAGGAGAACAAATTGGAAGAGCTCACACCCTACCAGATGCAGAATGCCTCTTGTGAGTCAGACTCTGAAAAGTTCCCCTAGCAGATACAGAACGTGTGTCTCCAAGTTTAAGAGAGCAATATGGGTTAGAAAACAGTGTATTCTTTTCAGTATGATGGAGAATTCTAAGAGCACATAATATACACATATCCAAAGTAGCATTGCTGAATCCTTTCTCAACTGAAGCCTTCTTTGCCCCATACATGTTATTTCCTCTCCTTTCTTAATACAATAATATCAAGCATATTGAAAATGAAGGTCTTTACACCTGTAAAGACCAATTTGACTTGTCTTTTCCACTTATTTTATGTTTAGCTCTCTAAAGTGATAGATCTGTGATGAACTGGGTGCTTTAGCCAATATTAGGTACAAAACCTTGAATTCAGGTGACCTCCTCTGTCCCAGAAGAGGAGAAGCATGCAGAAATGATACCTGCTTCTCTATTCATTCTGCCAATGTCTTGCAAGTCATCTTCAGTGATTTCTCCCAGAGGTAAGAACATTTGGAACGCACAGCCACTGATTTCCTGGCCATGGCACCAGAAACTGTCAATATAATGCTATCACGCAAGGGTTCTTTTGTTACCCTTTTTTCTTCTGTATCTATAATTGACAAATCTTCACAGTCATGATGAATTTTAATCACTGTAATCTGGACTGGATTTGGGCTATTCAGTAGGTTTCACATTAACCACTTAATATTATGCTAGACTATAAGTCTAGAAAATTCCAAGTGGCTGAAGATTTAGGGCTTCTGCTCTGAGAATTTGCAGTGTTATATATTATGGGACAAACACACTGCAGGCTTTGGGGAGGCTGGGAAAATTGGGTACCCATTTAAGTACTACAGCAGTGTCCAGCAGGTCACCTCATGCCTTGGAAAACAAATCAGTATATTGCAAGTAAAATGGTTTATAACTCTGTGACTGTAAATTACACTATCTTGAAAGCACACTTGTAATTCTCTGAGAAATTTGTAGAGTGGCACAATAATTATTAGGGACTTGTAAGGGGTGTGCATTGCCTGTATCAAAGTCACCCTGGGCTTTCCTCAAGTAGCAGAGAGGCAGGCATGCTAAGCCAGGCAGAGGAGAACATGGCTAGGTGCCTTTCCACTCACTCATAATTACCTTGATCACAGCACCTGCCTGACTGCCATACTCATATACATTAAATACCAATATACACATGATAACAGTGATAGAACATTCCAGTTTGTCCCATTCATACCTCCCATACAAGAATAACAAGTCAGTCATGGAGCAGGGCTCTTCATTTTTGTGTTATTTATATCCTGATTAGAATTACACTATAACAACAAATGTTCTGTGGTCCTCTTGTTTGCTAGATGCACATTATTGTCCAATCACACCATTACAGTGATAGAGAAGGTCTGCTGTTCTTTTCATCCTTTTCCATACATGGGTAAATGAAAGCCTGGCATTAACAGTGTGAATATATTCCTTTGACAATGCTGAACCCTCTGTTTAGTTATACCACATAGATGAACATACAAAGATCTTGATTTTACCCCTCCTTTACATTCTATGTCCACTCATACAACTGTGCCAGGGATTTGGGGGTGGGGCTTATTTTCTTCTTTTACATTTTCTTTCTTTTTTTCTCTTTTTTTTTGACAGGGTTTCTCTGTGTAGAAAGGAAGTCACTCTGTAGCTCAGGCGGCCCTCGAACTCACAGAGATCCACCTGGCTCTACCTCCCGAGTGCTGGGATTGAAGGCATGCACCACCACCACCGGCCCATTTTCTTTCTGTTTAAACCACTTCAGTGATAAAAAAGATAACAGATCATACAGAGCTGTTCCTGTTGGGAATTTTATCTCTATTTCTTTAACACTGCTCTTACGGTTGGAGGCTGCCACTGGGGAATCTTCATAGCATAGATTCTAATTGGTATTAATAATGAAAACCAGGAATCAGATATCAGGATGAAAATTGAAAGATCAGAGAAGCAGAGTAGCCAGCCACCAAAGATGTCTTACCTCTAGGAATCCTCAGACACAAAAGGGAGTGAGCTCCTGTCTCCTTATGCCTTATATTCCTTTCTCCACCCAGCAATATCACTTCCTGTCTCCAGGAATATCCTAGTGCTGGAATTAAAGGCGTAAGGTCACAGGTGCTGGGATCAAAGGTGTGTGCCACCAGTACCTGGCTCTGTTTCTCCTTCAAGGTGGTCTTGAAGTCACAGAGATCCTCTGCCTCTCAAGTGCTGGAATTAAAGGTGTGTGCCACCACTGCCTGGCCTCTATGGCTAACAAGTGGCTTAACTCTATACTCTGTACTCTGATCTTCAGGCAAGCTTTATTTGTTAGATCACAAACAAAATATCAATGCAGCTCTTCATTACATGGTATGGTTGCTTACTCTTCTTTATTTTTTTTTCTTTTCCTTTTATTGAAAATAGATTTCTTTCTCACATAATATATCCTGATTATGGTTGTTAGCATTTAGGCATCTGTACTGGCCTTCCCTTAGGGTCCCGACAGGATATACATCAGCTGCAGCCACTAAAAGCACTTCCTGTGCGCATTCCCTACATTTCCTTATCAAAAGGCGGGTCTTGCCCATCTCCCATGTCCTTTCTCTTTCCCTTCCTCAGCTCCAGGGATGGGTCCCTGACCCCCTTCTCTGTCCTTTCTCTCTCCTCTTCCCCTCAATAAACCTTCTATATGGGCCCTGTTGCGTGGTGTGACTCCTTGACACTGTTTTTAAAATACAACAATGGTGTCCACTCCCTCTACTCCAGTTCATTCCCACCTCCCCTCCTGGAAACAAGCAGGCTTCTAAAGGATAGTAATCAAATACAGTATAAGATAAAACAAAAACTATCACATTGAAATTGGACAAAACAAACAGAAGAAAAAGAAAGCAAAATAGGGTCTCAAAACAGAGACCCATGTGTTCACAAACACAGGAATCCCATAAAGACACTAAATTTGAAGTGATAATATATGCACAAAGGATATGTAAGGTAAAAAGACAGAAGAAACAAAAGAAAAAACAGTAAGATAAAATTGTTTTTTAAAGTAAAAGCTCTGACAAGAAATGTCCAAAGATGCCACTTAGTTCATTTTCTATTGGCCATCTACTGCAGGGAATGCAGCCTATTCTCAAGAGTAGGTTATTTCCCTTGGAGGAAATTAAATACTCATTTTCAAGTAATTGTGCTTTGGAGATTGCGTCTGGTTTAGGAATGGGAGCATGTATCTACTTTTCCTTTCAGCTCTAAGGCCCCATCTTTTGCCCACCCACACAGGCCCTGTCTATTCTGCTTTAGTCTCTGTAAGTTCATATGTGCATCAATCATGTCGATTTAGAGAGTTTTGTTTTCTTGGAGTCCTTCATCCCCTGTGCCTCTTAGACTCTTTTTGCACCTTCTTCCAAAAGGTTCTGTGAGCCTCAAGGGATTTGATGGAAACATCCCATTTAGGGCTGAGTGTTCCAAGGTCTCTTATTCTTTGCATACTCACTGGCTATGGGTCTTTATATTTGTTCCCATCTGCTACAGTAGGAAGCTTCTCTGATCAGTGAGCAAGACACTGATCTATGTATATAGAACAATGTTATTGGGAGTCATTTTATTGCTACTTATTTTTAGAAGAGTATTGTTTTGTTTTTTGTTTTGTTTTGTTTTGTTTTTTGTTGTTGTTGTTTGTTTTTTTTACCCTAGGTCCCTAGGCTATCTAATTTCAGATTCTTGGAGACTCAAGCGGTATCCAGTGTGTGTATCTCAAGGAGTGGGGCTTAAGTCAAATAAAATATTTATTGGTTGCTCCTACAAACTTTATACTAGCATATCTTGCAAACTGGACACAATTATAGATCCATGGATTTGTAGTTGGTTTGGTGTTTATGTTTCTCCTTTGATAGACTGCAGAATGTCTTCGTATACCAAAGACTTTAGCACAGGTTCTATGGAGGTACCATGTCAACTTCTTCGTGTTCAATGAGTTGTGTAGGTATTGTCTTCAGCAAAGGGGTTTCATCATAAATTTGTGGAGAGTAATCTATAGTCTTGGCAACAGAACAGGTAGTTTGGGGACTCCCAGGGAACCTATTTTGGCCAAAAAATCAGTTAGATGTAACCCAATCCTGGTACTGCAAGCCTTCCTGGATGACTAGAAATGTCCAGGTGGATCTCTGTCTTCCCCACTATTTGGCAATTTCATTTAGATCACCTTCTTATATTTATACATTTTAGGGAGTTTCTTGTGTATTAGGTTTCCATATTACCCATCAAAGGACCATTAATCTTTCTGTATTTCTTCCCTCATTCACATTTTTCTTCCCCCTACCCAAATGATGCTCCAACTGAAGTCCACACACCCCATCTATCCATAACTATCTAATCTATTTCCCTCAACTAAGGAGATCAACCTGCCCCTCTCAGTCCCTTGCTCTGTAATAAACCTCTATGGCTCTACAAATTTTAGCTTGCTTATCACTGACTTAACAAATATACATCTATAAAAGAATGTACACTGTATTTGTCTCTCTGGATCTAGGTTTCCTCACTCAGGATGATTTTTTCTAATTCTATTCATGTACCTGATAATTTTTTTTTTTTTTTTGGTTTTTTGAGACAGGGTTTCTCTGCGTAGCTTTGCACCTTTCCTGGAGCTCACTTGGTAGCCCAGGCTGGCCTCGAACTCACAGAGATCCGCCTGGCTCTGCTTCCTGAGTGCTGGGATTAAAGGCGTGCGCTGCCGCCGCCTCCGCCGCCGCCGCCACCTGGCGTACCTGATAATTTTATAATTTCATTTTTTTACTGGTGAAGTAATATATATTCCATTGTCTAATGAACCACATTTCCTTTATCCCTTCTTCTTTTGAGGGACATCTAGGTTTCCAATTCTGAGTATTATAAATAAGGCAGCAATGAACATGTGTCTCTGTGGTAGTATGAAGAATCTTTTGGATATATGTCCAAGAGTGGTATATCTGGATCTTTAGGTAGATAGATTCATTTCTTCCTGAAGGACTACAACACTGATTTACATAGTGGCTGTACAAATTTGCTTTCCAAGCAGAAATGGATGAGTATTAATCTAACTCCACATCCTCAATAGCATTACCTGTTGCATGTTTTAGTGACCTTAGCCATTTTGAATGATGTAAAATGAAACCTCAAAGTAGATTGGATTTACATTTTCCCTGGTGGCTAAGGATGTTGATCATTTTCTTAATTGTTTCTTAGCCATTTGAGATTCCTCTGTTGAGAATTCTTTTAGATCTGTATGCCATTTTTTTTTTTTTTTTTTTTTTTGGTTTTTTCGAGACAGGGTTTCTCTGCGTAGTTTTGCGCCTTTCCTGGAGCTCACTTGGTAGCCCAGGCTGGCCTCGAACTCACAGCGATCCGCCTGGCTCTGCCTCCCGAGTGCTGGGATTAAAGGCGTGCGCCACCACCGCCCGGCTCCTGTATGCCATTTTTAATTGGATTGTTTGTTTTCTTGATACCTAGTATTTTGCATTCTTTATGTATTTTGAATATTAGCTGTCTATTGGCTGTATAGTT
Source organism: Peromyscus maniculatus bairdii (assembly GCF_049852395.1). Classification (NCBI taxonomy): domain Eukaryota; kingdom Metazoa; phylum Chordata; class Mammalia; order Rodentia; family Cricetidae; genus Peromyscus; species Peromyscus maniculatus. The sequence continues at coordinate 103,955,337 of NC_134875.1, forward strand.
TGTTTCCATTCTGGAGGCTGCTGATTTGTCCAAATGATGATGTCCTTTGGCATGCAGAAGCTTCTCAGTTCCATAAGGCCCTGTTTATTAATTGTTGATCTTAGTGTCTGTATGAGTGTTCTGGTCAGGAAGTCTTCTCCTGTGCCAGTGAGTTCAAGAATATACCATACTTTCTCTTCTATCAGGTTCAGTGTTTTTTATGTAAGTCTTAGAGATGAGTTTTCTGCAAGGCCATACATAATTGGTCTAATTGGATTCTTATACATGCAGCCATCCAATTTGACCAACACCATTTGTTGAACATGATTTCTTTTTATCCAGTGTATATTTCAGGCACCTTCATCAATAATCAGATTTCCATAAATGTGTAAATTTATGTCTAGGTCTTCAATTTTATTCACTTGAACAACATGTCTGTTTTTATGTCAATACTATGTTGTTTTTATTACTATAGCTCTGCAATACAACTTGGAATCAAGGATGATGATACCTCCAGTTTTTTTTTAATTCAGGATTTTTTAGCCATCCTGATGGTGTGTGTGTGTGTGTGTGTGTGTGTGTGTGTGTGTGTGTGTGTTTCCATGTGAAGCTGAAAACTTTCCTTCAAGATTTGTGAAGAATTGTGTTGGAATTATATTAGGATTGCATTGAATCTGTAGATTGATTTTGGTAGGATAGCCAGTTTTAATATACTAATTCTACTGCTCCATGTGTATAGGAAATATTTCTGTCTTCTGATATGTTCTTCAACTTTTTTCTTCAGTGTCTTAAAGTTTTTAGCATGTAAGTGGTTCAGTTTCATGGATAGAGGTTGAAAGACCCCCACCAAAGGCCCAGACACAGTTCCCCCAGAAACCCAAAAGAGCAGAGGGAAGAAATACTTTAAAAATAAACAGAACTGAGTCAGTTCCCCCTTCCTGGAGAGGGTGAAGTCAGGTATTTTCAAAAGAACAAAGTCAGGATATCTGGTGGTGATCAATTAACCACGAGATGCCCCTCTCCGGAGATAACATGACCAGACCCCAGAGATGAGTTGTAAAACTCCTGACAGGGCAAACAGATAAGGTAAAATAAGACAATGTCCAGGCCTGGGAGAAACTGGCCCAATCAAGGATGGACTCGTACTAAACCCCTCCCCTCTAAGAAATTTTGTGGGTTTTGCCTAGAAAAACTAACTTCCCCAAGAAAGAGTAACTCCTCCCTGCCTCACTGTGCTGCCACCAGTGAGTGCTTGAGATGAGTTCCCTGTCACGACTTGTAACAGAAATAAACCTTGCTTTTGCATTCTGGTATGCTCGTCCTCAGTGGTCTCTCTGGGGATAATGATCTGGGCACAACAAGGTACTCCAAGATATTTTATATTATTTGAGGCTATTGTAAAAGGTGCTGTTTCCTTGATTTGTTTCTCAGTCTGTTTCTCATTTGTATACAGGAGGGCTACTGATTTTTTGTTAGTTAATTTTGTATCCATCTATATTGCTTAAAGTATTATTAGCTCTAGGAGCTTCCCAGTAGAATTTTGAGTCATTTATGTATACTATCATGTCATTTGCAAGTAAAGATACTTTGACTTCTTCTTTTCCAATTTGTATCTCCTTGAACTCCCTCAGTTGTATTATTGCTCTAGAAAAGACTTCAAGTACTATATTAAATACATATGAAGAACGTATGCATTTATGTCTTTTTCCTACTTTTCTGGAATTGCTTTTAGTTTCTTCCAAATTCAGTGGATGTTGGCTATTAGGCTTGCTGTAAACTGCCTTTATTATATTGAGGTATCTTGTTTGTATACTAGTCTCTCTGGTACTTTTATTATGAAGAGGATTCGAAGGCATTTTCTGCGTCTAATTAGATGATCGTGTGGTTTATTTCCTTCAATTTGTTTATATAGTATATTACCTTTATCGATTTATGTATGTTGAAACTTCCCTGCCTCTCTTGGATCCAGCCTACTTGATTATGGTAGATGATCTTTTTTCATATGTTCTGGATTTGGTTTGCTAGTATATTATTGAGTAATTTTCCATCTGTGGTCATAAGGGAAATGGGTCTGCAATGCTCTTTCTTTGTTGGGTCTTTATGTGATTTGTGTTTAAGGGAATTGTGGCCACATAAAATGAATTTGGCAATGTTCCTACTGTTTAAATTTGGAATAATTTGAGTAATATTGGTGTTAATTCTTCTTTGAAAGTCTGGTACAATTAGGAAGTAAATCGTCTAAATCAGAGATTTTGGGTTGGAAGACTTTTAATGACTGCTTCTATTTCACTAGGGATTAAAAGTCTATTTAAATTGTCTGCCCTGGGAGAAGGAAACATGGGTCTGCTCAGCACCATTACAGACAGACGAGAAGACCCACACACACAGGGTCATGCATTCTGCCCCAGGAGCCAAGGAGGAAGCTTTTCCCTGATCAGGACCATTATGCACTAAGGCGATCAGATCAAGGAGACCCACACACACGGCGTCATGCAGTCTGCCCCAGGTGCCAAGAAGGGAACATGTTCTTGCCCAGCGCCATGACAGACTGGACTGAGTGGGACAAGGAGACCCACAGGCATGCCTGGGGCGGTCCGCCCTGGGAGCCAAGAAGGAAGATGGCTTTACTTAGTGCCATTATGGACTGAGCAGGACAAGAAGACCTACACACAGGGAGGCCCAGGGCAGTCCCCACCCCACCTACCCCACCCATCCCACCCCCGGGCACCAGGGGGAAACATGATCTTGCCAAGTGCCATGACAGAGTGAGCTAGACAAGGAAACCCACACACAGATCTGGGGTAGTCATCCCCAGGAGCAAATAAGGAAGCATGGCCCTGCTGAGCACCATTATAGGGACAAGAAGACATATGAATGCCTGGGACAGTCCACCCCAGTATCGAGGGGGTGGGAAATGGTTCTGCCCAGTGCCGTGAAGGACTGAGCAGGACAAGGACACAGGCCAGGAACAATCCTTCCTGGGAGCTGAAGAGGAAGCATGGCCTTGCTGAGTACCATTATGGACTGTGGGGGACAAAGAGACCCACATGCAGGCCTGGGGCTGAGGAGGAAGCATGACCCTGTTCAGCACCATAAGGAACTGAGAAGGTCAAGGAGACCATCAGCAAGCAGGTTTGCTACAGTCCACCCTGCTAGCCAAGGAGGAAGCATGACCCTGCTCAGTGCCATTATGGACTGAGGGGGACAAGGAGACCCACACACAGGCCTTTGGCAGTCATCCCCAGGAAAAGAGAAGACAGTATTGCTCTGCTCAGCACCATTATGTGCTGACAGGAACAAGCAGACCCACACCCAGGACCAGGGCAGTTCACCCAAGTTCCAAAGGAAATAAGGTCCTGCCCAGTGCTATGACCAACTGAATAGGACAAGCAGATTCACATGGAAGCCTGGGGCATTCTGCCCCAGGAGACAAGGGGGAATCAAGGCCCTGTTGAGAGCCATTAAGGATGGAGTGGGATGAGAAGACCCACTTACAGGCTCTGAGTATTGTGCTCTGTGTGCAGAGGAGAAACCATGGTTGTGCCCAGTGCCATGACAGAATGAGCAGGACTAGGAGACCCTCACATAAGCCCAGAGCAGTATGCCCTGGGAGGCAAGCAGGAATCATTGCTCAGCTGAGCAGCCTTATGGATAGAGTGGGATAAGGAGTCCCAGTTGCATTCCCAGGGTAGTCTTCCTCCAGGAGCCAAGGAGGAAGCATGACCCTGCTGAGCACCATGACAGACTGAGCAGGACAAGTATGTGTGCAGGCCCAGGGTAGTCCTCTTTGGGAGCCAAGGAGGAAGAATGACCCTACTGAATGTCATTGCTTCCAGAATGGGACAATGAGACCTACACACAGCCCCGGGGCAGTCTGTCCTGTGTGCTGAGGAGGAAACATGGTCCTGCTCAGCACCACTGTGGACTGGGTTGGAAAAGGAGAACCAATTACTGTCCCAGAGCAGTCCTCCCTGAGAAGCAAGGAGGAGGCATGGCAATGCTCAGCGCCATTATGGACTGAGGAGGTCAAGGAGACCCACAGCAGGCTTAGCACATTCTGCCCACGGAGTCGAGGAGGAAGCATGGCTCTGCTCAGTGCCATGATGGACTAAGAGAGACAAGAAGACACAGGCAGTCCCAGGGCAGTACACCCTGGGGGCCCAGGAGGAAGCATAGCCTGGCTCAGCACCATTACAGACTGAATGGTACAAGGAGAGCTCCCTGTTGTGAAACAGCGAGCTAGAGGCCTTGGTGGTTTTGAGCCAAGGAGACAGGACATGCAGGTGGCAGCCAAGGGGCATGGTAGAAAGTTACACCCAACATGCAAGGATGGCATCCACATGGAAAGTTTTATTATTAATGGGGGAGGGGGAGATGGAAGACAAAAATAGGGATAGAGAAGGAAAGAGAGAGAAAAGGAAAATGAAGGTGCACTTAGCCTCATGAAGAGAGGGAGAGAAGAAGAAGAAAGAGGGGAAGGGTTTTTTTCCTCTTAAAGGGGACTTTATATAAGATGATGTCAGGACACTAGGCAGGTCCCCAAGGGGTGGACCTGAATGCCAACATTCCTGTTTTTTGATTATTATAAAAAGGTGAGTTATGGATAGCAAGTGGAGGGGGGGGCGTTGAGGGCACCAAATTCTCATCACTATGTCCTTCTGATTTGGGGACAAAGTGGGGAAGGGGAAGTTGGTAGTCATGCACGGTGGAAGTTGTGAGTGAAGAAACATTTATTCAGCTGACATCCTGGAGACCCTTTGAGGAAGCTGAGAATGCAGGTTGCTAGGAAACAAATAGATTGTAATCATTGGCCTCTTGAGTGGGGCTAGTCACGGGAAAAGTGACAATTGCCAGAAAGAATGGGATAGAGAAGTGCCCTGGTTGTACTACAGAAGAGGCAAGGGTGGATGAGCCCGATGAAAGAGCAGATATGCCCTTGAGTCTGGAGTGGTGGTATCAGTAGTGATGTTCCAGGAGCTTGGGGAAGTGGCATGCCAAATCAGAAGTACAGGTGTCATCACATCTGCTGTTTCTCTGGTGACAGGAAATATCTTCATTTCTACTCTAAAAGTGTCAACAAGTTAGGAGATAATGGAGTTTTTATGAGTGGGCATATGGGTGAAGTTAACCTGCCAATATTCACCTGGTTGGTGTCCTTGGGTGGTGCACTGGCTGGTGGAATATCTGGAGGTTCTTTGAGGATCTGGCCTTGGCATGAGTCTGGTAGGAGGGGTGGATTTGTGCAGGGACATGTAAGTGTCTGTAAAACAACTGAAACAGATTTATATCTTGGTGTCATAGCAACAGCTATGGCTTTGGGGTAAAAGGCATGAACATTTTTTAGGGCATGGTTTCAGCCTAACAAAACACATCTTTCAATCTACAACCAGAGGAAATTTACTGAATGGAAGTGGTTGAGTAAGTGAAAAAGGCAGAGGGAGGCTTCCCTATCATCTCCAATGCTAACCTGTATCTAAAAGCTGGGACTGGTAAAATCTAACACAAACAATATTAGGTCCAGCCTATATTGTTTGCTCCCAGGGTCCGCAAGAGTCTACCAACCAGCTGAGGATTCTAATCTGAGGGATATTCAATGAATCTAAGCACACTGAGTTCTTTAGTCCATTCACTTTATTCTTCTACGGTGATTCTATCTACACAGTTCCTTTTCTGCTCTCTTACTTAGCTCTTCTCGGTCCCTCCTGCTCTCAGTCCCTTCTGCTGTTCTCTCATTCTCCCTAGGTCTTTCCCTCGCTGTCCTCATCTTTGTTCTTCTCCATCAATCCTCTTCTCTCAGTGCTCTCGGAGAACCAGCGTATATACCCACACAGTAATTCTTTGGTAAAGCAATGTGAGGCTTGAAGTTTTCAGGGTCTCAGAGAGAGGTGATAAGGATCCACATATAAAGCAATTAATTGTCAGCTTCCAATTACAACCCAAAAGGGGAGTGACTAAAGGGGAATTCTCTGGTAGGGTCAACTAAAGGCTAAGATCAATTAGGGAATTTGTGTGCTCAAACTATAATCTAGAAATGGCTAGGTAAAATGTTAGGGGTCAGTAAGTCACAAGAAAGTAAACTGTCTTTGGCACCGCTTTTCCCGCTCTTCTCAGCTGCAGCTGCTTTCTGATAGTAAGAGGGACATATGTTAGGTGGCTAAGCAACCTCTGTCAGAGCATGTAGTATTTGGTTAGTAAAAGGACTTTCACTCAGAGTAATTGCTGAGGAGAAAATCTAGGAATAGGACCTGGCTGAGGAGGAATAAAAACTTAATTTGCACAAGAAAGAAGCTTAGCACCTATTGCCTGCCTGGCCTGGAGGCAATCTCCTTGGGTCAGTGGGAAGTAACTGCCTTAACTCAGTAACTAAAAATTGGCTAAAACATCATCCCAGGAACATGAGCAGTAAATCTCTTAAATTAGGGTCTTGTGTAAATAACCTGGGGTGAAGTTAAGGGGTTGAGGATTTAATTGTTAGTGGTTCTTTTCTCTATCTGTCAGTGAGATGAGCTAATGTTTATCTGTGTGCAGTTTTATCCTTGGAAAAAGGTATCTTTGCTGAAATACTTTTGTCTGGAGAATGGCCCTGGACAGATATATGTTAATGAAAAATAAACACAGCTGTGGACAGTTGCCAATTACCCCAAATGTATAGGAAAAGTTGTGCCCAAGATTGAGATGCAATCGTGAGAGTACATGTACACATAACATGGAAATGCATGGTAAATGGGGAGAATCATAGCTGTTATTACACAAGAAGTTCACAACAAGAGACAGCCAGTTCATTCAAAAGGCAGTAATTCCTTAACGCCTTGCATGATGGTTTCCTCTAACAGAACCCTCAGTACTGATAGGTTGACCTTCTGAACACTAGTTGTCACTGCTGTATACTCTCATGAACTTTTGCTACCAGCGGCTCTCAATGAAAATCCATAGAAATTTAAGGACTTCTAAAAACTGTCATCAGTGCTCTATCAGTTTATTAAAGCTGCATTTATCAAAGTTAAAATTTTGAACCTCTGAAGTTACATCTGAAACAAATTTTATCCTGTACCACAGAGTCTGTGAATGATACATACCTGCCTGTACTTTTGATAGAAAACTTATTAATGAACTACCAAGGTACTTGTAGTCTCAATGGGGTTGAGGAGAGCCATAAGATTGGCAAACCCTGGTCATCAAATACCATCATATCTAAGTAGGATGAGTAAGTCAACAGAACTGAGACAGTTTTCCAGCTACATAGGCAGTCCCAATTTCTCTTAAATGAGAAGGAGGGTGTCCCATTCACCTCTGTGACAGGATTTGGCAAAGGACCTGAGGAAGTGGTTAAATAGTGGGAAGCTCCTGAGTCCAGCAGAAGGTCAATGGACTTACAGCTACCTGCAACACCACCCCAGGCTAGGAGTGGAAGTCATCAAGTCTAGGCTCTGTCAGTCCTCTGTCAGTCCAGGCATTTGAACTCCTAAGTCTGTCAGGCTGAGGAGTTCAAATGCCTGGATTGTCAGATGCCAGTGTTGGTGAGGCTGGACCTCTTTGGAGTGGCATTAAGGATAAGCCCACACAAGGCATTCTGATCTCCAAGGTCCAGGCTATTGGCAGACAGGTATGGCCTCTTGGGTGGCTGAGTGTCAAGGCAATACTGTGACTAGTGGCCTCAGGCCATTTGATGCAGGCTCTTGGCAGAGCTGACTTGGGCTTGAAAGGACCAAGCAGATGCCATAAGCAGGTTGCTCAGTCTTCTCGCAGAAATCAGACCTCAATTTCAGTTTCCTGAGACTGGAGCAAGCAGTTTCTGGGAGGGCCATGAACAAAAGACATAGTCCTTGTAGTAGCTCCCTTTCTGCATATACTTGTACTCTGACTGCTCAAGGTTCAGCCAGTTGTCTACTGTCTGGGACCCCTCACCAACTTAGGGCTATGTGAATGGGTCAATGTGAACATGCAAGGCCAGCCAGCTTCCATGGCAATTCAAGGACAGAGCCTGGGACTTGTCCAGGCCTGCCTTAAAATGATAACTGTAACCTCCAACCAGTAAATTCAAAGGTTACACACCCTTACCCAATCATATTATGCTAAGGCTTGTACCACTGTGCTTTCGGTTTTTCCCTTTAAAAAGCCCTCACCCTGAGAACTCAAGGTTGTCCTCCTCCACCCTCTGTGTCAGAGTATTGGACACCAACCCTGGCTTGTAGCTGGAGGGCTTCTCTCCAGGTTCCACCAAGCCCCACAGTCCCACAATCCACGTATAAAATAATCACTCAGACTCTTATATTACTTATAAACTGTATGGCCATAGCAGGCTTCTTGCTAACTGTTCTTTTATCTTAACCCATTTTTATAAATCTATACCTTGCCACATGCTGCTTGTCCTGGCGGTGGCTGCAGTGTCTCTCCTGCTTCTTCCTGTTTCCCCAATTCTCCTCTCTCTTTGTCCTGCCTCTACTTCCTGTCTGGTCACTGGCCATGAGTGTTTTATTTATATAGAGAGATATCCACAGCACTGGCTTGCTTGTTATCAATAAACCGCTGTATGTTTTGCATCAGATATCGGCTCTGTGGTAGTCTTGCTCAGGGGTCTCCCAACACGGTCAACAACAGCCTGGGCTCCAGCAGAATGGAGCCTCATGGTCGAATTCCCTTGTTCCCCTTGGGGCAGGAGCAGTAACCTCACAGCAGATGCCAAGACATGGGCTTGGAGTGTAGCCTTCTGTTGCAGCTGGGCCCATTGGGAAGGCCTGTCTCTTTTTGGGTGTTAATTTTTTTTTTCAGCAATACTTGTAAGGGGATTGGGAACTCTCCTCAGCCCCTTTAAAGATTACCAATATGTAAGTAAAAGTGAGGTTAGGCATAAATTGGTCTTTGTTAGCTTGAATAGACCTTAGACAAGGAGAGACATTTTTGTAAACCTGTTGAGACAAGTTTAAACTAGGAACATAAGTTAAAATTTATGAACTTATTTGGAATTTTTGTGCCCATAGTCTTAGTAATTGGACATGTAGGGAAAACTCAAGCTGTATTCTTATTTTATAACAGGAAATAGAAGTTTTAGATACATTAGTATTGTTAATCAGTGTTTAAATCCAAATTGTAGAAAAGCAGGTAATGGGTATCAAGGCTCATAACTTTGAGTTCTAGCAAAATTACAGATTTGGTTTAAAAGGTATGTACATTTTTTTAGAGCTAACTGGTGTTCCAAAAGGCAGCAGAGCAGAAGAAGGGGCCATGCACATGTGTGCTGCCTCTGCCCATGCTTGAGCCATGTACAGGAAGTAACTTTTTGCTGCCCTTAGTAAAGATTGCCTATGGCAATGAGGCCATATTACCTCTCTATCTTTGACACTAGTCGAGATGGCACCTGGCTACGTGATCACCCTCTTGTGCCTGGCCACCTGGTCACATTTTTTTCCCAATCATAGCAAAGATGGCTGGTAGGCATGTGTCTGATTAAAAATGGATTGCAATCCAAAATGGAATCATGTTATATCTGCCACCTCTTCCACTAGGCAGCTAGCAGGGATTGGGACCCCAAAATGCCTGATGGTCCCCACATCCCATTGCAACAGATCCTGGCCTGCCTGTCATCCCAGGGTGGGGCTCAGGGCCATGAGCCACCATTAGCCCATGTGCCACCAGCCACCTGGAGAGCCCCAGCTCATGTGCCCCCTGTGGACTCCCATAGCAAGTTGGGGTACTCAGGGGCCCTGGGCCTCAACCTCAGCCCAACTCTCCCCTGGTCAGCTGGAGACCAGTCAGGCAAGAGGGACAGGAAGTTGCAGGAAAATGGCGTCACTGGGCTCAGAGGAGGAGGATATCTGCCACAGGCACAAGAGATGGATGAGGTCCTGGCAACAGAGTTAAGTGAGAGAGAAAAGAAGAGTCAAGAAATGAAGTTACAGACAAGGAGAATGATAAGAGGCAAGGGACAAGCAAAGAGAACAAATTATGCCTGGCCGGCAATTTTGAAGGGTGTACATGCCACAGAAGGGGACCTGGTGACAGGTGATGATGTAACTGCTATGGCAGAGGTTGGAGGAGCATGAGGGAGCAGAAGAAAAGAAAGGATTCCAGCAGGCTAGAGTTGGGATAGGCGAGTGAACAGGACATGGATCACTGGCAGAAGTTGTAAAGATAGGGGTTATTAGAGGTTTGATGGTAGGCTCATTTTTCATGAATGAAGTAGAAAAGACCTAACTGACTGAACTCTGGCATCCCAGAAGTTCTGTGAGGACCAATAATGACATAGACTGGCCAGTGGATTGACATCCAAAGGTCCAGGGGCCATGAATGGGGGCAAGCTTTTCTGTTAGTCATCATGTGGGAACAGATGTCTAAGGGCTGAGCCTGAGACAAGCAGTCACCCAGTATGAAGGCTTTGGGGTGGGCCAAAAGGCGAGAAACTGTGGTTTAGATGAGAAGAATCCTTACTTGTGGAAAATGGCCAGGAGGAAGGGGCTTTCTGATAGAATGAAGGGTCCCAACTCCTCAACTACACAGGTCCAGAACCAGGGTTATGAGTTGGCCATTCCAATATCCACTATGTCTATGATCTGCTGGAGCATGTGAAGTGGCATGTCAGGTAGATGCAAAGCTGCAGGATCTCCATGACAAAGGACTTTGGAATATTGCTTTACACCATGTGAATATATGTTGCCATGACTGGTTTAATGAAGAAGTTGACTGGCCAATAGCTGGGCAGGATAAGGTCAGGTGGGAGAACCAGACTAAGGACACTGGGAAGAAGAAGGGTGGAGTCAGAGGAACCACTATCCAGACACAGAGAGGAAACAGGAGGTGCAAGATGAAAGAGAGCTAAAGCAATGTAGCTGAATGAAGATTTATATAAATGGGCTAATTTAAGTTGTAAGAGTTAGCTAGTAAGAAGACTGAGCTAATGGCTGAATTTTTATAATTAATAGTAAGTCTCTTTTTGGTTATTTGGGAGCAGCTGCCAGGACAGAAAAACTCCACCTATATATGGCACCTGAATGTCTAGCACCTACATCCACATAAAACCTGAGAAAACTTCAAAAAATTTCTAAACACAGAAAAACAGAAATAAATACGACTTCCTAGTCTCATGTCTCTCATTCAGGCTGTATTACTGAGACATATCTCCAAACAATTGCTTACAGGAGGAGGCAGCCACCAGCCACCATACACTACCACCAAGCACTATGCTAAGCTACACAGGTAGTGACTGATATAGCAGTTTAAGATTCATCTGATGTGATCAAAAACATACAGATGACTAGGCAAGATTTTTGGGGCAGAGAGAATGCTGGGAAGAAGGGTAGAGTCTCACAGTCACCAGTCAGATGCATAGGGAACCAAAATGAATGTGTCTTGTTGAAAGAAGCTATCATTAAGTGGCAGAGGGTAGACAAAAAATATGGGTTAATTTAAAATGTAAGAGTTAGTGGTAAGAAGCCTGAGCTATTGGCTGAATATTTATAATTAATAGTCTCTTAATGGTTATTTGGAAACTGCTGCCAGGACACAGAAAAACTTGGCCTAAACAGATAACAGGATAACTAAGAAGAGTCCCAGTGAGGGCTCAGTATTGATTATGTAGCAGAAACCAGAGGCCTCAAAACAGACCAATGACTCTGCAATGAACACTTACTTGCAAGTAAAGATATATGGACAAAAGGATATACTGTTTGACTCATTATATCACATTACAGCTTCTATGATGAGATTTTTCTTTTTTTCCTTCTCTTAAATTTTATTTCTTTTGTGTATGTGTGTGTGTGTGTGTGTGTGGATAGGGTGCAAGGGCAGAGGTTTGAAACAAAGGGATGGGAGCAAGATGTATGATGAAAGACACAAAGAATAAATAAAAAGAAAGACAAAAATCTATAACCACACCAATCTTAGTAGAAAGCATATGTATCAGCATGTTTTAGCAGCAAGCAATGCTATTCAGAATTGTTTCAAAACATAAATAATAGGTTTACAAAAACTATGCATTGGATTACCTTCACTTAGGGTTTCAGACATGCTAGGCCAATATCACCAACCCCTCTTAATTTTGATATGGCATCTCCTTAAGTTGCCAGAGAAACTTCGATTTTGTAGTCCTCCTGCCTCAGCCTTCCATGTAGCAAGAATTAGACACATGTACCATCATGATTAGTTTTAAAAATCAAATATTATTTCACAGCATAAATTTTCTTGACTTAACAAAGTTATGGTTTTGTTATGGTATTTTCATACACATTTTGTTTTGGATGATCCATCTCCCTCACTTCTCTTCCCACCTCCTGTGCTACTTGCATGCTTCCACCTACAATAGCCCCTTTTAAATACCATGCCATATACCATGTTCCATTACAGTCTCCCTATTCCTTCCCGAAGATTCTTTTCCACTTGCAAGATCTGCTATCTTGTTTCATAGCATATCCACACTCACAATCACATAACCACATGTATATAGACAAACAAGATAGGGTTTAAATATGAATTAGAACATGTGGTACATATCTTTTCTTCATTTAATGTAGCAATTCTCACATTCATTCATTTTTCTCCTAATTTCATGTTTCTTTTTCCAAGCTGAATAAACCTTCATTGTGTATATGTACTAGAAAATAATTGTTTATTTGGTCTTGACTTAAAGTTGGTAAGTGGTTCCTATTGAGAATACCAACCATTTCTTTGAGCTTTTTCCATTTGGTGGAGTACAAAATTTTAAAGTATGTCCTCGATTATCTGCATTTCCTTGGTGCCTGTTGTTATGTCTCCCTTTTTGTTTTTGACTTTGTTAATTCAGATATTCTTTTTTTTTTCTTTGGTTTTTTGAGACAGGGTTTCTCTGTGTAGCTTTGTGCCTTTCCTGGAACCCACTCTGTAGCCCAGGCTGGCCTTGAACTCACAGAGATCCGCCTGCCTCTGCCTCCTGAGTGCTGGGATTAAAGGCACGAGCCTCCACCACCCGGCTATTTCACATATACTTTATTAGATTTTAGTTAATTTGGATAAGAGTTTGTCAGTCTCCAAGCACCAACTCTTTGTTTCACTGATTTTTTTTTTTTTTTTTTTTTTTGGTTTTTCGAGACAGGGTTTCTCTGTGTAGCTTTGTGCCTTTCCTGGGACTCACTTGGTAACCCAGGCTGTTCTTGAACTCATAGAGATCTGCCTGGCTCTGCCTCCGAGTGCTGGGATTAAAGGCGTGCGCCACCACCGCCCGGCTATTTCACTGATTTTTTTTGAATTGTTTTTGTTTCTGTTTTCTCTATTTTACTTCATTTATCCGTGAGGTTTATTGTTTCTTGCCAACTACTCCCTTTGACTGTGAGGGGTTTTTTGTTTGTTTTTGTTTTTGTTGTTATAGAGCTTTCAGGAGTGCTGATAATTTGCTAGTATAAAATCTCTTCAATTCTTTTATGTAGGTACTTAGTGCTATGAACTTGTCTATTAGAATTGCCTTCATTCTGTCCCATAAGTTTTGGCATGTAGCGTATTCATTTTAACTCAATTCTAGAAAAGCTTCAATTTTTTTCTTGTTGTAGAATTGCCTTAACTATGGAAAGATGTATTACATTTGTTTATTTTGTGAAACATGATTTTAGATAGGCACAAATATATTATATTTGCTTATGCTACACTTGTTTAATGATGTAAATATGTGTTGTATTTGTTTATGTTATATTTGTTAATTTAGGTAAAGATGTGTTGCTGTTTCACCTTGCCTAAGGCACCTGATTGGTTTAATAAAAAGCTTAGCTAACAGTCAATAGGTAGGCAGTAGAGGGATGGGTGGGTGAAGCATAAATCTAATTAATCTTATCAATAAGAAGCAGAAATCAGATATTAGGGTAAAACCCCAGTTGCTTCCTTCCTCTTCCCTTCCTTCTAGTCCAAAAGGGCAAAGTTCCTGTCTCATCCCCACCCTACCACTTCCTGTACCTCTATCTACAGTCCTCCAAATCTCTATGATTAATTAGTGGTTAGCCCTGCCCTCTGACTCCAAGCAAATTTCATTTGTCAGAACACAAACAAAATATCACACAAACAAAATATCACACAGCAGGTGGGATGGAAAGGCAGGGAGAATAAGTAGGAGGAATCTCGATGAAGATAATGAGGGAGAATGAGAGGGAGACACCTAGGGCCAGCCAGCTTGGCATCCATCAGACAGCTAGATAAGGTTTAGGACATACAGAATGAAAGATAAAATGCCCTGAGGCAAAAGGTAGATAAAAAGAATCAGGATAATAAAAATTATAAGTGCTAGAGGGACAAACATAAAATAAGGCCAAGCATTCATAAGTAATACTAAGTTTCCGTGTCATGATTTGGGAGCTCATTGGCCCAAAAGTCTGCCATACCTTGATTCGTTTTTCATTCAGTAGTAAGATGTTAGGTTTCTAGGAATTTGTATGCTTTCTGTTGTTTCTGCTGTTGTTGATAAAAAGCTTTATTCCATGGAGTTCTGATAGGATTCAGGGAGTTATTTCAAATTTCTTGTATCTATTCAGGCTTGCTTTATGTCCACATATGCTGCTAAATTTAAAGACACCAAGAAGTACTGAAAATAAGATATTCTTTTATGCTTGGGTGAAATGTTCTGCATATATCTGGCATGTCCATTTGGCTTCTTATGTCAGTCAATTCCAGAAAAATTCCTTTTTTTCTGTTTAGTTTTGTGTTCTTCTGGATGATCCATGTATACTGAGGTCTCTGACTATAAGTGCGAAGGTCAATATGTGACTTAATCTGTAGTAGTGTTTCTTTTATGAAATTGGGTGCCCTTGTGTTTGTTACATAGATATTAATAATTGCAGCATCCTTCCCCCACTCTTCATCAGTATGTAGTATCCTTCCCTATCTCTTATTGGTTTTTGAGTTGAAGTCAGTTCTTCTCAGATATTAAAATGACTGCACCAGTTTGTTTCTTAGGTACATTTCCTTGGAATATCATTTTCCATCCCTTTACCATGAGGTGATGTCTATCCTGATATTAAGGTGTATTTCTTGGATGGAGTAGAAGGATGGATACTGTTTTCACATCTATACTGTTAGTCTGCCTTTTTATTGGGAAATGGAGATTGCTGATGTTGAGAAATGTCAATAAGCAGTTGTTTGTGGTTTCTTTCTTTCTTTTTTTTTCTCTCTCTCTGTCTCTGTCTCTCTCGGTGTGTGTGCGAATACACGTGTGTGCTGGTCTGGGATAATTTATTCCTGTGTTTTTCCTGGGTGTAGTTAAACTATTTAGATTTGAGTTTTCCTTATATTGCTTTCTGTAGGGCTGGATTTGTAGAAATTTGATTAAATTTGGCTGAATAAATTTGATTTCTTTTTATCACAGAATGTCTTAATTTTCTATTCCTTGTGGTTGAAATTTTGCTTTGTATAATAGTCTTAGCTCGCATTTGTGGTCTCTTAGAGTATGTAGAACATCTGTCCAAGCCTTTCTGGCTTTTGGAGTACCCATTGAGAGGTCAAGGATTATCCTAATAGATCTGCTTTCATGTGTTACTTGGTATTTCCCCTTGTTGGTTTTAATATTCTTTCTTCATTCTATACATTTAGTTTTTTGATTATTTGCTGAGGGGAATTTCTTTTCTCGTCTAGTTTTTGTTATTCTGTATGCTTCTGGTACCATGATAAGCATCTTCTTCTTTAGGTTAGAGATATTTTATCGTATAATTTTGTTGAAAATGTTTCCTGTGCCTTTGACCTGGTTTTCTTCTCTTTCCTTTATTCCTATTATTCTTAGATTTACTCTAATCATAGTGTCCCAGAATTCCTGGATGTTTTGTACCAGGATTATTTTAGATTTATCATTTTCTTTGACCTAGATATCATTTCTTCCATTATGTCTTCAATGCCTGAGAGTCTCTCTCCAATCTCTTATATTCTGTTAGTGAGGCTTGCCGCTGAGGTTCCTAGTTCAGTTCTTAAGTATTTGATTTAAAGCTTTTCCACAGTTTTTTTTTTTTTTATTGATTCTATTTCTACTTTCAGGTCTTGAACTGTTTTATTCATTTCTTTCCACTGTTTGTATATGTTTTCATGGATTTCTTTAAGAGATTTATTTGTTTCCTCTTTAAGAACCCCTATTATAATCATTAAAGTTATTTTAAGTTCCTCTTATTGTGTTTCTGCTTTATTGCAATATTCAGAGCCTACTCTAATAGGGTTGCTGGGCTCTAATGGAGACATATTGTCCTGCATGTTATTGAATACATTTTTAGGCTGGCATCTACGCATCTGGGATTGGGAAGATTTTAATTCTAGGTGCTGATATCTGACCTTATCTTTGTTGGGTGGGATTTTGTTCCTTGGTTTCTGTTGCCCTCTCTGGTTCTTAGGATAGTGTCATGACTGTGGATTGCCTGATTGAAAAAATTTTTTGGATCCTGATTGTTGAGGCCATTGCAAATTTCAGGTAAAATATGTTACTAGATATAGAGAGCTAACACATATGAATGGGGCTTTGCTATGATTGGGGACCTGAGGTAGTCCACAGATGGGAGGAAATTGGGATGTTCTACCAGGATCTGCTTAGTAACCTCAGAATGGGAGCAAAGAGTGAGGAGAGCCCAAATTACAGGTTCTGAGACAGAGCTGGGGATGATTCTGGGGGATTTGTCTTGGAGAACAAGAGGGATAGGTGGAGATCTGCACTTTGCCAACCTGCTTCCTTGGCTGTAGTTGCAGGTCAGTTCTCAGTAAGTGCCTGCTGGAGTTGCCGGTCGTGTTGCTGTCCAGAGTTCTCCCAGGTATTACTATGAACTAATAATTTTGGGTTCCCATTATCTGCCCAATCCCTGTCATCTATCCATTAGTACTCTGAATGGGATAAATTTCTCTCTCCCATATTCAGTTATACATTGAACTGACAGGAAAAAAGTTCTAGTCATGCTTCATGTTCATATCTGTGCTGAATTTGGCTCAGATGCAGTTTGACTTTACTTAATTTAAGACCCTCACAAATGAACTGATAGCGTGAGGATATTTCTGTTCCAGCTAATTATTTTTTTCTTTCCAGTTTCCAGAGTATTCTTATGTTGTGATTGTGCTACTCTTTGAGCTCTTTACACATGCTGGACAGTTACTTGACTTTCCTGAAGCAGTGTTATTGTTCTTTTTGGTTTGTTCTCTAGGCTGGCACTCTCTTCTCACATACTTCTTTTTAAGTTTCATGGCTCATTTTTTATTTCTGAAATTATTTTAAAAGTTCTTTCTTTGAGAATTTAATATGGTATGTTTTATCATATTATTTCTTATCCCCCAATTAATCTATACCCTACCCTCTTCCCTACCCATGAAAATCCATATTCTTCCCCTCTCTTAAGATAAAATTAGTCAAACACCAAACAAAAGGAATTAGCCTTCAAAAAGCATGGGGCCCAACTTGTTTTAGGCAACTTCTACTGTATTAGTACACAGAGATTTTATAGCAATAAGGACTGGTCTAATAAGGCCATGAATGATGACTCAGAATTATTTTAGGTGAAGGGTAAGTTTTGGAGCACTCATGTATGTTAGTATGTGGTGGTATTGTGTTCCCCAAAATATTGTGTACTCTAATAAACTTATCTGGGGTCAGAGAACAGAAAAGCCACTAGATACTTAGGATAAGCAGTGGTAGCACATGCCTTTAATCCTAGCATTCCAGAGGCAGAAATCCATCTGTTCAAGGATAGAGCCAAGCATGGTGACTCACACCTTTAATCCCAGAAAGCAAGCCTTTAATCCCAGGGAGTGATGGCAGAAAGCAGAAAGGTATATAAGGCATGAAGACCAGAAACTAGAAGCATTTGGATGGATAAGTTTTCAGACTTTTGAGCAGCAGTTCAGCTGAGATTCATTCTGGATGAGAACTTGGAGGCTTCCAGTCTGAGGAAACAGGACCAGCTGAGGAACTGGTAAGGTGATGTAACTGTGGCTTGTTCTGTCTCTCTGATCTTCCAGTATACACCATAATAACTGGCCTCAGGTTTGATTTTATTAATAAGGACTTTTGAGATTCCTGCTACATTAGTATTGATGAAGGTTCAATGGAAGTCTATAGTGGAATGTACCACAAGCCCAATATATTCAAATCATCATCATGCATATGGCCTTCTACAATAAAAAATTGTGTTGTTAATGGCCAATCTGTATGATAAGCATGCATAAGTCATAGCAAATGAGGGCATCTTTAATGTCTACAAGCTTTCTTTCAAAGTCCTCTTCTTTGTACTCCAAATAAGGCAGCCTAGGATATTAAGTTCCCCAAAGCATCATCTACATATCTGGCCATGAGCAAAGGCAGAGAGTAATGATGAATACCAGGAGGTCTTTCTATTAATGTGTAGTGAAGATGTTTTTGTTTTAATATCTATGTTAAACCCTTAAAGGGATCCAAAATGCTCAGTATAAGCAGAGATGTATGAAGTCAAGATGAGTAGGGAAATTAATTGAAGTCTACCATACAGTGACACCCTATAAAAACATCTTCTGGATGACAAAATCATTTTGTTCCTAATTTTCTGATCAAATGTTGCATGTCTAGGAGGCAGTAACAATCTTGAGTTTTCATAATCTTAGTCACTCTGAAAATCCACAGACAATGTCATGCTTTCTCGATTAGACCAAATCATGTCCATTCATTGTGTGAGAAGCCTGAAGCACACTAGTATGCCGCCACTTTTCACTGAGGCCCACCATGTGTGGTAGTGATATTTATCATTCACAGCACACAGAAATACCCTTTCTGTATCAGACAGTTAACCCAAGGACCTTCCTAGATTGCTGCTGGGAATGTTGAAATGTCACATTTTCAATTGTTGTGGGTAGGGGGCAGAACATAGAATATGCATCCCTTTGAATCAATGCACTTGCATTAACTAAATTATGAATATATTGTTTCCACTTAAGGGTATTGTGTAGCTATGCCTACTGTCTTGGCTCTGAGGCCTATGACCTGATTCAAAGGCCAATTAAGGCCCAGCCAGTTAGTGACTAAGTCTCTGGATAGGCCAGGATCTATTGTCTCAGAGGGGGTAAATGTGCCTGCCATTTGAGAAACATATTTGAAAAAAGCACATAGATAACTATTTTAAAACTATGACTATATCAGTGTCCAAAACACACAATTTGTGGTAGCCTTAGCCAAGACTCAAAAGTAGGACTCCAAAGGACCAACAGGCAATGCTTGATGTATATAGTCTTGTAACTGTGAAGCATTACTATAGAGATTCTCAATATAAGGGGTATCTTTGTATATGGCATCACAGCAGTGTTTGATTACACTAGATAACTGCTGAGTGTATTTCCTCAAAATGTTGGAGACCCTTGGAAGAGTTTGAGACTTTAACAGTAGGTACCATACCCCAAGAGTAACTGGGTTTACAGACAAGGAATAGTTATATGACAATCACACAGCATTTCCAAGACATATCATGTTTTCAAAGTACACATCTCTCCACTGTCCCCATCCTAAATGTGAAGTATATGAGTGGGAAACTTTTGTTTGAAAGCCTCATAAGACAATCTTCTAAGATTTCATATTCTAGGTGTCTGTCCGTGTATTTCCTCCCTCAACCTCAATTCTCCTCCCACTCCCCACCTGAACCTCCTTTTCCCAGTTCCCTTGCCACCAGTCTGCCCAAAAAATTATTCTATTTCCCCCTTTCAGAGAGATCCATGTATCTTCCCTAGTCCCTTCCTCTATACCTATCCTCTCTGGGTATAGAAACTATAGCTATATGGTTATCATTTATTTAATGGCTGATATCTACTTACAAGTGAGTATACATCATGTTTATCTTTCTGTGTTTGAGTTATCTCACTCAAGATGATTTTTTTCTAGTTCCATACATTTATCTGCAAATTTCATGATGCCATTTTTAACAACTGAGTAATACTTTATTGTGTAACTGTACCACATTTTCTTTTTCTTCTTATTAAGAAATTTTTATTCATTTTACAAACCAACCACAAATCCCTCTCTTATCCCTCCTCCCACTCTCTAAATCCCAGTCTTCCCCCACAAAATACCCCCCCCATCCCATCCTTTTCTGTTAAGGGATATCTAGGTTGCTTCCAATTTCTGGCTATTATTAACAGAGCAGCAATGAACATAGTTGAGAAAATGTCCTTGTGGTAGGATGAAGCGTCCTTTGGGTATATGCCAAAGAGTGATTTAACTGGGTCTTGAGGTAGATTGATTACCAGTTTTCTGAGGAACCATCATATTGATTTCCATTGTGACTGTAACTATACAAGTTTGCACTCCAACCAGCAAAGGAAGAATGTTCCCTTACTCCAAGTGTTCCCTTGCTTCACATCCTCAACAGAAAGAGCTGTCAATTGTTTTATTGAACTTAGCTATTGTGAAAGGTGTAAGACTGAAGCTAAAGGTAGTTTTGATTTACATTTACCTCATGGATAAGGGTGTTGAACATTTCTGTTGTTGTTGTTTTTGTTTTGTTTGTTTGTTTGTTTTTATGAGGCAGGGTTTCTCTGTATAACAGCCCTGGCTGTCCTAGAACTCAGATTGTAGACCAGGCTTGCCTTGAACTCATAGAAGTCTGCCTGCCTCTGGCTCCTGAGTGTTGGGATTAAAGGCATACACCACCATGACCAGCAATGTGTTGAACATTTCTTTAAGTGATTCTTGGCCATTTGAGTTTTCTCTATTGACAATTCTCTGTTTGGATATGTCAGCCGTTTTAAATTGGATTATTCACTTTTTGATATTTAGTTTTTGACATCTAGAATCTGATGGGTGGTATGGAAATCTAGTTCAGTGGAAACTTCTTAAAATACATGTAGGTGATTATAATTCATTCTTCAAATAACGAGGGAGAAAGAGTCCCAACTGGACAGCTCTTGTCATGAAATGAAGCTTCCAGTATCTTGAGTGGATTATATCCAATTGAGTTGTTGGATAAAGGGGACTGATGGGAATCCCCAAATAATCCTTGCTGTGGTCAAGATAATAGGTCACTCTACCTAAACTGACAGCAAAGACCCTTGCTGAAGACAACACCCACACAACTCATTGAACATGGAGAAGTCAAGCTGTTAATTGCATAAATATCTCACCTCTATGTTCTAGTGTCTTTGGAATGGGAAAGCACTCTGTAGGCTACCAGATGAGAAACATGAACAACAGCCCTGAATGATAGCCTAGGGTGATGGTGGTATAAACTTGTGGGAGTAACAAATCAATTTGACTAAAAGCCCACTGCATGAGATAGATCCCATACTGAAGACTGATTGGGTGAGCAAGAACCTGAGACTAAATAGCCCAGGGAGCCAGGGTAAAACCAAACATTACTGGCCTTAAAATTAAAAAAAAAAACAGCAATAAAATGACTCCTAATGACATTCTACTATACCCATACACCAGTGCCTTGCTCAGCCATCATTGATGAAGCTTCCTCCTGAAGCAGATGGGAAAAAATACAGAGACCCACAGCCAGACATTTACTCCTACACACACACACACACACACACACACACACACACACACACACACACAAACATAAACACAAACACAAACACACACAACCACCATTGAACCCCCAAAATAACAGAAATTAACAATTACTGGTCATTTATATCTCTTAATATCAATGGAATCAATTTACTAATCAAAAGACACAGGCTAACAGAATGGACATGAAAACAACATTCATTCTTCTACTGAATACAAGAAACACACCTCAATGTCAAAGACAAACATTAGCTCAGAGCAAAGAATTGGGAAAAGATTTTCCAATCAAATGGACCTAAGACACAAGTTGGTATAGTTATCCTAATATCTGACAAAATAGACTTCAAACTAAAATTAATCAAAAGAGATGAAGAAGGATATTTCATATTCATCAAAGGAAAAATCCATCAAAATGAAGATTCAATTCTGAACATCTATGCCCCAAATACAAGGATATCCACACTTGTAAAAGTCACATTACTAAAGCTTAAATCACACATCACACCCCACACATTAATAGTGGGAAACTTCAATACCCCACTCTCACCAATGGACAGGTCTGCCAAACGGAAACTAAACAGAAAAATAAGGAGACTGACAGATGTTGACTCAAATGGACTTAACAGTTATCTACAGAACATTTCACCCAAAAACAAAAGAATATACCTTCTTCTCAGCACCTCATGGAACCTTCTCTAAAACTGATCACATGCTCAGTCATAAAACAAATCTCAACAGATAAAAAAATTGGAATAACATCTTGTATCTTATCAGGTCACCATGGGTTAAAGTTAGAATACAACAACAACACAAACTACAGAAAGCCTATGAACTCATGGAAACTGAACAACTCTCAATTAAATTACCATTGGTTCAAGGAAGAAATTAAAGACTTCCTAGAATTCAGTGCAAATGAATGTACAACATAACCAACCTTATGGAATACTATGAAAGCAGAGCTAATAGGAAACTTCATAGCACTAAGTTCTTGCATCAAAAACTTGAAGAAATCTCACACTATTAACTTAACAGCACACCTGAAAGCTATAGAAGAAAAAGAATCAAACTTACGCAAGAGGAATAGATGGTAGAAAATAATCAAACTCAGGGTTGAAATCAATAAAATAGAAACAAAGAAAACCATACAAAGAATCAATGAAACAAAGAACTGGTTCTTTGAGAAAATCAACAAGATAGACAACCCTCATTCAAACTAACTAAAAAGCAGAAAAAGAATATCCAAATTAACAAAATCAGAAACAAAAAGGGGGACATAAAACAGACACTGAGGAAGTCCAGAGAATCATTAGGTGATATTTCAAAAACCTGTACACCATGAAATTGAAAAATCTAAAGGAAATGGACAATTTTCTTGATAGGTACCACATACCAAAATTAAATCAAGACCAGATAAATAATTTAAATAGATCTATAATGTAAAGAAATGAAGCAGTCATTAAAATTCTCCCAATCAAAAGAAGCCCACGGCCAGTGTTTTCCATGCAGAATTCTACAAGACTTTCAAAAAAGGGCTGATACCAATACTCTTCAAATTGTTCCACAGAATAGAAACAAAAGGAACATTCCCAAATTCTTTTCATGAAGCTACGGTTAATATAAAGAGAATTACAAACAAATTTCCTTCATGAGCATTGATAAAATACTGGCAAGCTGAATTCAAGGTACATCCAAAAAAATCATGCACCATTATCAAATAGGCTCTATACAAGAAATACAGGGATGGTTCAACATATCAAAATCTGTCAATGCAATCATATAAACAAACTGAAAGAAAAAAACACACATGATCATCTCATTATATGCAAAAAAGTCTTTGACAAAATCCCACATCCCTTCATGATAAAGGTCTTGGAGCAATCAGGGATACAAGGAACATATTTCAACATAATAAAAAGCAATATATTGCAAGCTGATAGCCAACATCAAGTTAAATGAAGAGAAACTCAAAGCAATTCCACTAAAATGAGGAACAAGACAAGGCTGCCCACTCTCTCCATGTCTACCCAATATAGCACTAGTAGAACTTACAGTTCTATCTAGAGCAATAAAACAACAAAAGGAAATCAAGTGGCTACAAATTGGAAAGGAAGAATTCAAACTTTCATTATTTGCAGATGATGTGATAGGATACTTAAGTGTCCCCCCAAATTCTACCAGGGGTCTCCTACAGCTGATAAACACCTTCAGTGATATGGCTGGATACAAGATGAACTCAAAAAATCAATAGCCATCCTATATATAAATGATACACAAGCTGAGAAAGAAATCGAGGAAACAACACCCTTTACAATAACCACAAATAATATAAAATACCTTGGAGTAACAAAACAAACAAGGGAAACACCTGTATGACAAGAACTTCAAGTCTTTGAAGAAAGAAGTTAGAGAATATATCATAAAATCAAATGATCTCCCATTCCCATGGATCGGTAGGATTAATGTAGTAAAGATGGCAATCTCACTAAAAGCAATCTACAGATTCAATGCAATTCTCCATCAAAATTTCAACATAATTCTTCACAGACCTCCAAAGAATAGTACTAAACTTCATATGGAAAGACAAAAAATTCAGGATAGCTAACAGTCCTGTATAATATGGTAACTTCCACAGGTATCACCATCCCTGACTTCAACTTCTACTACAGAACTAATAAAAACAGCATGGTATTGTGCTAAAAACAGACAGGTGCATCAATGAATGGAATCTAAGACTATGGCATAAATCCACACACCTATGAACACCTGATTTTTGACAAAGAAGCCAAAATTATATAATGGAAAAAAAAGTATCTTTAACAAATGGTGCTGGCATAACTGGATGTAAGCATGTAATAGAATTTGAATAGATCCATATCTATCACCCTGCACAAAACTCAAGTCCAAGTGGATCAAAGACCTCAACATAAATCCAGTTATACTGAACCTGATAGAAAAGAAAGTGGGAAGTAACTTTGAATTTATTTGTACAGGAGACAACTTCCTGAATAAAATCACAGTAACATAGGCACTGAGAACAACAATTAGCAAATGGCACCTCAAAAAACTGAAAAGATTCTGTAAAGCAAAAGGCACTTTGTCAATAAGACAAAATGGCACCCTACGGAAAGGGAAAAGATCTTCACCTATTCCACATATGACAGCAGGCTAATCTCCAAAATAAATAAAGAACTCAATAAACTAGACAACAAAATACCAAATAATCCAATTAAAAATGGGGTAATGATTTAAACAGAGAATTCTCAACAGAAGATCTCAAATGGCACAGATACACTTAAAGAATTACCCAACATCCTCAGTGATCAAGGAAATGCAAATCAAAACAACTCTGAGATAGCATATTACACCTGTCAGAATGGCTAAGATCAAAATCTTTAATGACAGCTTATGTTGGAGTGGATTTGGAGTGTAGGGAACATTCTTCCACTGCAGGTGGGAGTGAAAACTTGTATAGCCACTTTGGAAATTGATGTGGTGGTTTCTCAGCAAAATAAGAATCAATTTACCTTAAGAGGCAGCTATATCAATCTTTGGCACATACCCAAAGGATGCTCAATGATACCACAAGGACACTTGCTCAACTATGTTCATAGCAGCATTAGTCATAATAGCCAGAACCTGGAAACAACCTAGATACCTCTCAATCAAAAGAATGGATAAAGAAATTATGGTAAATTTACACAATGGAATATTACTCAGCTTTTAAAAATAATGAAATCATGAAATTTGCAGGCAAATGGATGGAACTAGAAAAAAATTCATCCTTGGTAAGATAACCCAGACCCAAAAAGACAAGCATGGTATGTACTCACTCAAAAGTGGATGTTAGCTGTAAAGGATAATCAGACTACAATCTATAGCCCCAGAGAGGCTAGGTAATAAGGTGGGCCCAAAGAGGGATGCATGACTTTCCTGGGAAACAGAAATAGAAGGGATCTCTTGCGTATACTCGGTCTGGGTTGGGAGGTAATGAGAACATGAGAGATTGGGTTGGGTGGGTTGGTGGCAGGAAGGAGGGGGAGAGTAATAAAAGAGATGTCTTGAGGGGTGTGAGGTCCTGCTCTCTGTTTTTGCCAGGATACTCTTGAGGAGAGAGGCATAAGAAATATTTAGATAGAAAGATAACGTGGAGAGGACAGACAGAAACACAGAATAGCTTTGGGTTTACCTGAATCAATATCCACCAGTCCTTTCTGTCTCTTCAAAAGGACATTATATAGGAATGCCAATGGGTGTGGTAAAAGACCTCCCCCTAGCATAGCCAAGTGCAGACCCTTCCAAACACCTGGTAACCACACATATGTTCAAGTCACCTCCTAATGCAGCCCTGCTGGGTAAAGCAAGCTCAGATCTCACTAGGAAACCTCTGTGGTACTCCATGGGGGTGGGGGGAGAGAGAGGGGCATCCCAGGGTTAGAGAGAAACCTGGTGCCAGGGAAACTCCTTGAAATCTACAAGGATGATTCCAGCTAGGACTCAGAAAGAGTGGAGAGGGTGCCTCAACAGGCCATCTCCTGTAATCAGATGGATGACTAGCCTAATTGTCATCAGAGAACCTTCATCAATTAACTGGCTGAGGCAGATGCACAGATCAACAGAGTCCTGTTGAAGTTAGGGAGGAGAGCTTATAGGAGTCAGGGAAGTCAAGGTCATTGGGCTGGGGGGGGCAAAGAGACAGCTGACCTGAGCTCATGGGAGCACAGGGACCTCAGGGACCTGGACCAACAGCTAGGGAGCCTGCATGGAACCGACTAAAGTCCTCTGCATACGTGTGACTGTTGTGTGGCTTGGTCTGTTGGTGGAATTCCTATCAATGGGATAAGGGCCTGTCCCTGGTGCTTGAGTTTGCATTTGGGAACTCAATCCCCATGTTGGATTACCTAGCCCAGCCTTGATGCAGGGGAAGGAACTTGGTCCTGCCTCAACTTGATATGTCAGGCTTTTCTGACTCTCATGGGAGGCCTGCCCCTTTCTGAATGAAGACAAAAGAGAAGTGGATTGGGGTAGCAGAGAAGAGGTGGGAGAGGGGGAAGAGGAGGGAACTGGAGGAAAAGAGGGAGGGGAAATTTAGGACGAGATGTAGAATAAATGGAAAAAAATAATTAATAATAAAAAAGACTGAATTATTAATGTGCTTTCTTAAAAATCAAGACACCCTAACATGTTTGAAGTGAAGGCTTGAGCTTCATGTCCAGAGGGGAGAACATCACAGGGGCATCTACCTCACAGTGTTTCTCTCAGGACAGACTAGAGGAAAGAGCCTAAACATTACATACATGGGCTGGACCCTCACTGTTGCTATGGTTCTCTCACATTTGAGTCTTCAGAGAGCTGGTTACCATCTTTGGACCTTGCTGGCCTCAGTTGTAAAGTAGCCATCATGAAAAGTTCCTGTTTTCTTACCCTACTTTCTCTCATTCAATAGAAGGTTTTCTTGGGAAAAGATTCAGCCTGACAACCACACACTTCTGGTGGAGTTTTGAAGTTACTTTTGTAACTTTCTAAATTTATTTGCAGTGATGGAAGTTGATGGATCTACAAGTAAACAAGAATTGGAGACTAGAACTCATTTCTCCTTCCTCTACTTTTACTATTTTTTAGTTTTTTGAGACAGGTTTTCTCTGTGTAGCTTTTGCACCTTTCCTGGAACTCGCTTTGGAGACCAGGCTGGCCTCAAATTCACAAAGATCTGCCTGCCTCTGCCTCCCGAGTGCTGGGATTAAAGATGTGTACCACCACCGCCTGGCTGCTTTTACTATTTTGTCCCTTCATATCAAGAAGACTAGTTGCACTTCATGGATTCCTTCCATCCTACACGGCAGAATTCCAATATCTAACTGTACGACCTAACCTGCCTCCTTGCTGTTAACTGGTTTATTTTAGTAAATTCTGATTTAATAGAATTTAGAGATTCATCCTCCCATGCTATTATAAAATACATAGTGTGAAATGAAGCTAATCTTTACTTTTTGTAAAAGATTCTGACAAGAAACAGTCAAATAATATCAAACAGAGGCCCCAGTCACTGCCATCCTTAGATGTGTCAATACTCCTAAAAGAAAAAAAAAAAACAAAACAAGTTTTGTGTTCCGCTTCTCATAAGACTGATTTTTGGACTAGGATCATCCCAAGAACTGCTTGTTACTGCTTAGCTCTAACACACTTGAATTGCCAGTACATGGAGAAAGTGGAGCCGACATGGACCTTAATATTAAAGGAGGAGGACTGTGGAAAGCAAGTGATGTTTGTGCTAATTGAATAGCCCCTTGCCATTTCCAAATGACCATAACCATATGGTTTGACTATTTAAGAGAGGAAAAAAATTCAGACACTCAGGTAAAAAAAAAATGTTTAAGTATCATCATCTAAGTAATACCCTTTTAAGTAAATACTTCTGTTGTCCAGATTAGGTATGTGAGCTGTCCCTCTGATTTTGCACATAGAAATAGTGTATCTGAGTTTAGAATAACCTTTCTTTCTAGAATCTCACTTTTAGAGTAACAAATTCCTTTTATAAAGAGTCAGACTGTCCCTCTCTTCAGTTACATCATACAAGATTGAGCATATATTTTGGGGAGACAGAACTTGGTTCTTTATAAAATTTCTGCTATCAAGGGAAGATTTCAGAGTGAGGATAGTCTGCTATCCAATACTAAGTCATTGTTACACAATGAGTTCCTAATAAGTTTGATTCTTTGGATCATGTATTCTTACAACTGATATTTTCTGTCACATTGGACCATTTCAGGCTGTGAGGCTATTTTGATCACACACAACATAGGCAGGTAATTTGTGTCAGGCAAGTTACAGGTTACCTTCCCTCAACAGGGCACTGGCTGCCAAAGGGTCCCTATGTAGGATGCTAGCAGTAGGCACCCTTCTTCACCACATTCTTTTCTTTCATCTCAGAAAGTTACAGAAAGCCTGCAGTTGAGTGTGCTCATGCTTTCCTAAGTGTTCATACTTAAGAGTTCATACTGCCTCATTTGTTCCCCTCAGTGTAGGACTCCTTGCATTCATAGAATGGTCGTTGACAGGGTAATAGATCAGACTTTTACTATGCTGTTCATGGTTCTTATTTGTTTCTTGTGAAATCCCTAGGTATAGATGAGTACATGTATAAAGGGAGAGAAGCGTCACTGGTAATCCTTCCATTTGCTTGATTCTACAAAGGCTTTGCCAACTAGGAATTAGTCAAGACAACTTCTAAATTCCATCTCAGACAGGAAAAAGAATGTGAAGGAGTCCAGGATGCCTGTCTCTTTACAGGATTCCTCTTGATCAGTAATATCTTCTCACCTTATTTAACTGATGTACTATGACTTCTCCTATTTCACTCTAGGGCGAAGTGCTAGGCTTGGGACTATGATAAGTCACATCTATAAGCCAAATAACCCACTTTTATTCAACAGATAGCTGTTTAACCTATGTGTCAAAGGTCTGAGAACAACAACTTTGGGAAGCAGCCTCACTATGTGCAGACAAGGAAGGAAACAGATGCAGTTGTTCACTGGTTATCCCGTGTGATGTCCTATGAGAATCAGCAGTTTACGAACTACAAACCAGCTTGTATTTGATAAATCAAAGATAGAGGGATTCTTATATCCCATACACATGAAGAAGTCACTGCTTATATGAATAACGTGACCCATTAAACTATTGCCAAAAGCTAGTTGCTCTCTATCTTTTGAACTCCTTCACACCATTTCTTTCACCTGTTAACCTGAGAACTCTCCTAAGAATGAAGTCCACAGTCCATGTCTTCAGTCACTTCTCTCTCAAGTTAGCTGGATGGCCCTGGGAACCCAACATGCCTGGGTGGTCTCCCAATCCTCTATGGGGTCACCTCCTTCTAATAGGACCACTTTCCATACCATCTCCAATTAGAAACATTCTTCTGGAAATCACAGTTCAAATATCCCACACACTGATCACAGACAGCTTCCACTCCTACACACACACACACACACACACACATCTCAGAACATCTCTAGCTCAAAATGACAAACTTAAAGGAATCGAAACCACTCACCTGCTTATATGCTTTAATAGCACGACTGATTAGCTCCCCCAGCTACAGTGGGGCTGGTGGAGGCTGAAAAGGGAGACCCTCAGCCTCTGAGACCCAACCATCATCAGTTCTCATTATGGCAAATCATCCAGAGATTTGGTGTTCTCTTTGAAGAGTTGACTGAGCTGTCTGTTGTTCTGAATCACCCAACATAAGTGCTCTGGGGTGATGCGCTTCTTGCCCCTGATGAAGGCTTCCTCAGCAGCCAGCATAAGGATGTTGGATGTCAGGTACTCGAGTATACCAGCGAGCAACACAGGAGTAGAAGCACTCAGGCGCCGGCAATAGTTTCCTTCTCGAAGGTATCTGTCCACTCGGCTAACAGAGAATTGAAGCTCAGCTCTTGTGGAACGGGATCGTCTTTGCCTTCTCCATGCCATGGTGCAGGTTTGATGGATTTGGCTCAGTTGGATCTCTCTTCTGGCCTGGGTCTCTCAAAACAACCAGCCTCCATAACTACTCATGCATTTACCTTGTTCCTCATACATCAGGAGAGGCCTTTGTGAACTTATACTTTGTGATGTCACTGGTTCCCAAGAAAGTCTGGTGTTTCTCATGTTAAGAAACTGCTCACCAGCCGGGCTGTAGTGGCTCACGCCTTTAATCCCAGCATTCAGGAAGCAGAGTGAGATACAGGATAGGCACCAAAACTACACAGAGAAACCCTATCTCGAAAGAAACCCTATCTCAAAACACAAACAAACAAGCAAACAAAAAGAAAAAAACTGCTCAGTTTAGTAAATACACCACTCATTTTAATGCAAATGAAAAAAGAAAAATGTAACTTTCTACTTGATTTTCACCTCTTAAAGTTTTTGTGTTAACGCCAAACTTTTATCTGTAGGATGAAGCCTTTGGTTGTGGATGAGAGTGGTTTTACATTACGTTGAAGCACCTTTTAGAGCTTGTATATAAACCCTAGTTCATCTAGCATACATAAAACCTCCAACAGAGGCTCATACACCCTCTACTCACAAGAAAATAAAACTAATCTTGCTTCCATTTCATAGTTTCTAATCAATACTGCTGTTTCTAATATTTGACTCTTCTCTGGACTAGTTATTGAATTTAACAACACATTCATTATCTGCTAAATATTTGACAAATATTTAAAAAAATTGCCCATATCTGTTTGAAATTTTCATTATTTCTACATATTTTGGAGTATACACACTCATAAACTTAACAGATTCACGTAATATGGCCTTCAAAGTTCAGTCACAAAATTGTACCATCAAGCCTATCTAGTTTGGTTCTCTTATAAATCTAATGCACCAGTGGGCTTATAAAAGTTTATTATCTTTTAGTAGTTATTAATTGTCTAAACCAAGGAATTTCATTATATAATTATAGTATATATATATATATAATATACATATATTATATATATATATATCTTGTTAATATATGTCACGTACTTTGATCACACTCTTTGCTGTTTGTACTATTTTTGTTTTCTTGATTTCTAAATTGGTGTTTCTGTTTTTTTTAATTCTTACAGTTGATAATTCTCCATTTTTGACTACTATGTTATTTTTTAATGTTTTCTATTGAGACAAGTTTCATGTAATTATACCATTTTATTGTTTATGCATAAAGTGGGGTATCCATTCACAGTATTGTAGATCTAACACCAATATCATATCATAAAATAACTTCATAATTCCAAAAAGATACCTGTTCATTAGCCAGCTAAAATTCCCCATCAAATGTTGAAAAACTAGTAGTCTACTTTTCTATGTGTGTTTGGATGTTCTAGACATATTATATAAATGTTATCATCTTTCATCTGTATCACAGAATATAATGATACTTCATTTTATGAATATAAAATATTCAGTTATAGCAATAGAGCATAATTTGTTTATTCATCAGTTGAGGACATATTTGACTCTTCTGCTCTTTGCTTATAAAAAAGTTTTGATACTTCATGTGTAAATTTTTGTGAGAAAATATATTTTCAGTTCTCATGTGTGTACAGCAAATTGCAATTGTTTGTTCATATGGTAATACTTTGTTTTGTGATCAGATCTATGGTATATTTCTCTGAATTGATATTTTCCATATATATGAGAGAAATCAGAATCTGGTTAATCAGTCTTTATTCTTCTATTTGTTATGTCAACACAAAGAAGAATTTTATAGTCTCAGTCAGGGATCAGCTACTGGATCTCTGTACTAAGGAAATATTCTATTTTTGTGTGTACCTTCCACCATAGTTGACACTTTTAAAACTGAAATGAAAATGCCTCTGTTTCTGGACCTGTATTTCTACATTCACTCCTGATATGAATGCTAAGTTTTCCTACCTTAAAATTAAAGTTCTCTCTTACAATTGATACGCCTAAGTAATTGTTTACAGAAATTTATTATTACTTCTTTATTAATTAAATTTGTTCCTTGACAATTACATGAATGCACTTTATGCATTCTGTTTACTCTCATCCACTTTACTCTCTTATACTCCTCTAACCAATATTATATCTACCTCTTTCCTAGAAGTACCTTTTCTACTTTAAGGTCTCAAAACATGTGTGGTTGCTTATAATAGGTTTACACAAGACTTACTTGTTTATATCCAGTCATGGATCAGGGTGCAGCTAATTGATGGTCTTATTGGTGAGCCCACCAGGCTTCAGTACATAGGTCTAAATTCATAGTCACACAGCAGGTCCTGGCTAAATTCAGCAGGTTACAAAACAAAACAGAAAGATATCAATTTAATATTTCTAAAATTCCTAGAAAATAGAAGATTGAATTACTGATTCTTTAGATATACTAAATGATAAAAGTATATTTACTCAGAGACCAATTTTAATTAGTTATTTTAATTAAAACTCAATTTTTTATTTATTTGCAAAAATATATTACTTCAACAACATGAGATATCTTGGGATAAGCAGTGGCTCCACAATATTTTTAGTCTCCTTTCATATGTGGAAGGACCATCACTCAGGCTGCACTGTAGTTTGTAAACAGAAATTTATAAACTTTAAATGAAAAACAATATGGGCATGGGTATTTTGCCTACATGTAGGTAAGTGTACTACATAACAGCTTGGTGACAGCTGAAACTGGAAAACATCATGGGATTTCCTGGAACTGGAGTTCTAAGACTATTGTGAGTCAATGTGTAGATGTTGGGAATGTAATCCAAGTCTTCTGAATGAATAACCAATGCCCTTCACCGCTAAGCCATCTCTCCAGGCACAACAGAAACTTACAAAAAAATTTTCATTCTCTAAGACACAACATAATTAGTCTGACTTGCCATATAGAAATTTAACTATAATTCAATTTTAATTTTTTGTATTTGTTAATTTGTGTGTGTGTGTGTGTGTGTGTGTGTGTGTGTGTGTGTGTGTGCACCTTGGTACAAAGGTATGCATGTGGATCAAAAGACAATTTGTGGAAATCTGCTCTCTTTCTACCTTGTAGGAAATGAGTAGCCAATTCAGATTGTGAGGGTGGGTAGCAAGTACCTTTACCAAATGAGCCAGCTCATCAGCTCCACTTGACAATTACCTATCTTACTTTAGCCAGATTATACTATTATATTACTGAAATACTGACAAAAGATCCACTAAATACTTCAGTACATATAAATTCTGTTGAAATCATTCCTATGTGTAATGTTACCATTCCAAAATTTGGAGGAAATGAGCCTGAGTGAGGGAGAGAAAGGAATTAAAATTTAATGGGTAGAGTTTCTGCTGACAATGACAAAATTTGGGGAAAGTTTGAAAATGTGTAGTGGTTGGACTTTCACAATAAAATAAATGCATTTACTATTTCTGGAGTATACACTTAAAAATGTCATGAAAATACAATAATAAAATTTTGAAAATTGACTTGAAACACATTTTAGTAATAAAAACTCTGAGAATCAACAAATTTGTCCACACACACACACACAAGAATTCTACCTAACAAAATATTTCTCAAAATCTCCTTACTGTCAGTATGAAATAACCTTACAGAAACTTAGGTGGGATTGATCTGATTTCCAAAGAATACCTGGACACTGCCTGTGATGGTCTGTCACCAAGTACACAATGTCATTTTAGATGTGACTTTGGCATTGAAAGACTTCTTTTACTGTTGACTCTTCATAGAAATGCTTTAGTAAAGGAATGTGATATAGTTAATGACACACCCACTGTGTTGTATTCAGATAATAATTTGTAGATGAATTTCAAATGGTTTTATTAAATAAGAAACACAGAGCCAAACACAGAGTTAAAGCCTAAGAGATCAGGGCAATAGCAATAGCCATGACTCCCTTTAGCTTACCACTCACTGTCATTCTTCCCGAGAGAGATCTTCTCACTGTGTGTCTTGAGTTTTATTGCTTTCCTGTTCTGCCTTCTCGTTGGCTCTAAGCCCAGCCACATGACTTCCTCATCACTGCCTGTCTATACAGACCTCCTGGTCTCTATAGTTGGTACTGGGATTAAAGACCCAAGGGTCACCAAGCTTGGCTGTGTCCTTGACAACACAGAGACTCTGCCTGCCATGTGATTGGATTAAGGGCATGGGCTAAAACCACCTGACTTCTATTCCTGGCTCACTAATGACCTCTGATTTCCAGATAAACTTTATTAACATACAAATAAAATCACATTTCAGCACAATTAAAATATCACCACAATAATCCAATATTTTCTTATCCTTAAAAAACAAATAATGGCTATGGCTATTTGGTATAAAAATATATTTGTATAGGTATAAAAACAAATTTTGGGGTTGTTTTGTTTTGTCTTGTTTATACCTAGATGAAATAAATAGTAGTACAAATGTCAACTCATGACAAAATCACTGTTATTAAAAGGCCACCAGAAAAAGTGATTTCCTGGTTGCATAAAAGACCGTTCTGTCCATTATAATTTTTAACATTATATTTGAAACTATTTATGCAGAAGCATTGAAAACTAACTGTGCAGCACATTTATAGTACATAACAGTATAGATTTCATTACTCTTATAATGAAACAATTTGAAGTTCAACTTGTAGAACAATGTGACCTTCAAGCTGGGTACCAGCCAATCTTCCATTTCATGTCAGCAGAAAGTATCCAGGGACCACTGGCTTAAATGTCAGTTATATTGGTTTTTATAATATGATATATTTTTCCAACACACACACACACACACACACACACACACACACACACACACACACACACACACACACTTCTTGAATCACTTTGTAAAATTATATAGTGTTCTTTTTACTAATTTAGTTTTTCTCAAACACTTATAATTTATCTGTTTCACTTCAAATTATTCCTCCAAAGTTACTTCTAAGAAACAAAAGCAAGCATCAGCTTAAAAACTTCAAGTATTTGTTTTCATCCTAAATAAATGACATTTATAATAACAAGTTTATGAGTCATTGTAGCATCACAATTGGGAAACTGAATGAAAAGCAAGTGTGACTTCTTTGGATTTAGTTTTTCTGATGCATCCAGTTATATTTTCAGACCTTCCTTAGAACTAAACAAAAGTCTGGATGCTGTGTTGTACTCTTATTTTCACATTCTGACACTTATGTCTCCATTAAAACAGTTTGTAGCCTTAGTAACATTCACCACTAATCTGGCCTCTATAAATCATTCTGCTTAGATCCACAATTGCCCAATCCAGATATTATATTTTAAACATGTATTTTGAGTATACTATTCCTTATATAAATTTGGATGTAGATAGTATAAATTTCATAAAAGGTTGTTGGAAATAATTTACTGGGGACAATTATATAAACAGCTAAATATGTAATTGAACTCTATGATTTATATATTTTCAATGTGTTAATCACCATGGCACTAAGCATGTAGTTCATTTTTCATATAACATACAATGAGTTTGATGGCAAGAAATAAATTCTTAATCCTTTTACAGAGAAACTTTAGCTATTAAGGTCATATTGTTTGTAAAGCAACCCTTGCTGTTCACTTAATGTGTTGCAGGAATGAAGAGAACTACTCTGGAGGTACAAATACTTCTGACATAAGCAAAATTAATATGCTTGAGAAATTTACCCTAATCAAGTGTTGTAGTAGGACAGGCCCATAGGTGGAGGAAATTGGCTCAAACCAGTGGCCAAGGAATGCACATAATGTACTTCCTTATAAGCCAACCTGAAGTCTGCCCTCAGGCAGACTCTACTTGTTCAGGAACTCTGACAGTGCCTGTTGCTAGGCCCCCAGGCAAACTTCAGGTTGGCTCATAAGGAAATATATTATGTGCATGCCTTGGCAACTGGTTTGAGCCAGTTTCTTAGATCCTACTGGCATGTCATACTACAAAATGTATCATACCTTCTGACCCTAAATAAGAAAAATTAATTCAAGTCCTACTATAACAACGTTGTAGCAGGCTTTCTTGAACTGCCAGCCCCCAAATCATGACACTGAGACTTATTATTAATTATGAATGTTCAGTCTTAGCTTAAGCTTGTTTCATGCTAGCTTTTTTTAAAAACTTAAATTAACCCATTTTTATTAATCTATGTGCTGCCCTGAGGCTCATTTACCTCATTTACATACTGTCTATTCTACTTTCCTGCTTCCTCCAATTCTGGCTGTCTGGCTCCTGGCTGACAGGATCCTGGATAGCTGGCTTGTGCCCCTTTTTTCTCTGCCTTCCAGCCCTGGCCATCCCTCCTCTGCCTAGCTATTGGCAGTTCAGTTTTTTATTAGACCAACCAGGTGCATTAGGCAGAATAGGTAAAACAGCAACACATCCTTACAGAGTTGAACAACTATTCTGCAACACAAACAAATATAACACATCTTTACTTGGTTAAATAAATATTGTATATCACAACACAAAGTAGCTGTAATAATATTCACATTCTTCTCAAGTACAAGGCTACTTTAGATAAAATTGCCTGCAATTCTGACATGTAATGTGATGTCTCCTCTATAGTTTTAAAGTGAATTAAGTGGTATACTCTGTTTTCATCTTTCAGATATTGATGGGCATATTAGGACAACTTGAGACCTGGCATCAATCACCATTGATTTTGTCCTCTAGAAACTGCACTTGAAATCCATGCTTTCCCCATCCAAGATATCCCTAATTCTCTATATGTATGAGAAAACTGGAAAGTGTCTTCTTATTCCTCTTGTGAAGGGATGATATAGACAACTCATTTCAGAAAAAGTTGCTTAAAGTATTACATTTTTACCTAAGAGTACTCTTTAGGATTTTTAAATAACAAGTTGGAAGAGACTTTCAGACTGAAGAATTCTAAAATAAAGCAATTTTTTGGTAATATCTCTTGTTATTGGTTTAAAATGTTCTTGTATATAAAACTCAAAGTATATCTAATTTTTTTTTATCCAGAACTACATGAGCAGAATATTTTTATTTTAGTTCTGGTGATAACCTAAAATCTTGTGCTTTGTATAACCTAGGAGAGTGCTTCATTAGTGAGCTATATCTTCAACCTTTATTTGGACTGGATGATACCACATGTATACCACCTTTCAAACAATAAAATTTTAACAATTTCAAACCCTCTTATTTGCCTTTCTACTTTTTATTGCTCCTACTTGCACTTCACATGGTGAAATTTAATGACTGCTTATATCTATATTTTTTAGAATAGGTAAGTATTTATCATGAACTTATAGGAAAATACATCTCTATTTTTCTTCTAGTTATTTATACATTATGCTCACTGCAGATGTCCTTTAAATGTTGCAGTAAGAGTCTGCTTTTAGCAATAGAAACTTTCATATTTTTAGAAAACATTAAGGCAATATTTACAGTACATACTTTTGGTGTGTGTGTGTGTATACACATGCCACAGTGCATGTGTGGAGGTCATAGGAAAATTTGCAGGAATTGGCCTTTTCCTTTTACCATGTGGGTCCCAGGGATTAGGTCAGGCTGTCAGACTTCGAAGCAGGCACCTTTACCTACTGACATATCTCACTGCCCCATAATTACTACTTTTTAAATAATGTAAATTAAAAGACTAGTCACAAATACAATCTAAAATTATCCTCAACTTCAGTTATATATGGTCTTTCCAGTCATTATTTTAGATTATATATTATTATAATAACATTCCTGCCTACAACTATCATCATATTAGTTTTAAGGTATTTTTCTTGTGCTTCTACTGCATTGAAATGTACAGGTCTTGATGTATAGTGGGTAGCCATTCCAGCTTTGATCTGGAAGTTCCAACCCCCATTGAGGCTTCAGTAACTGTCAGGCCTACAAGGCAGGACCAAGAGAGGGCCCTGAAGACCCAAGATCTGGATGTGTCATCCTCTCTTGGTTCCTGGCCCCTGGCCCCTGGATGCTAGAGGTAGACCAAGCAGAGTTCTCCAGAGAACACCGCCAGACTGCGCTATGTCTTCCCCAAACCCTGTGACCTACCTATCCCTTCATTTGTAAGTTATGCCACTAAATAAACCTCCCTTTTAACTAAGTGGAGTAGCCTTAATAATTTCACCAATATCTGGTGCTCACAAGGGGTGAATTCCAAAGGCCTGGGTGGCTCCCACCCTCAGCCTCCTCCCTGGCTGACGGGTACCTAAACCTGCCTGCAAAGTTCCATATAACCAGGGAACGCCTACACGGTTCCATTCCTGAAAATGCGAGTAGCTAGTCCGGTCTCAGTTCCCTAGTTTAGCTCCCAGACCAGAAGAAAAACCACTGTAAGTGAGGCATTCCCCTCCTCCCTGAGTGTAGCCCAGGCTGGCCTCGAACTTGTGATCCTCCTGCCTCCGCCTCCTTCAGCAAATCCTACCTGCATGGGGCCATAACTGTTTCAAGGCAACTGGCTCAGATGATATACCCTCACAGACTACTCCATAATCCTAAAATTTTCTTTATGTCCCCATAAGATAGAGCACTCCCTTCCAGCAGCAAGTAGTAAGAAATGCTATGCCCAAATTCCCAAATATACCAAGCTGGCTTTGGAGATGGAATTGGCTCATTCCCTCTCTAAACCCAGATATATTGCTAAAAAAAATGTAAAGAGATTCTAGGATTCTTGTGTCCCAAATCAGAAGAGTCCTCTGGTATGGGACAGAGAAAAACCAATATTTTTATTTAAAACAGGTTGATTATAAATGTGATCTCTTTCTAAAAAAGGGGGGGATAGGATATAGATATATAGGATATAGAGATGATGGGATAAAAGGGTAGATTAATGAACCTACTTTTAAAGAGCAACAACTTGTTTAAAATGTTTTACATTGGTATAGATTTTAGTTTATGTTTAAAATATTTTACATTGGTATAGATTTTAGTTTATTGATGCAAGTTTAAACTTAATTTTGTTATACTGTATATATATATATATATATATATATATATATATATATATATATATATATTTCTATTCTTGTTTGAGGTATTATGTTTATGTAACTCATTTAGATTGTAATGGATAATAAAAATACAGATTAATAGTTAGTCTTCTATGATAGTCAAAATTGTACCATGTTTGTTAAGTTTTCTAGGTATACATAGATATATTTCAGATAGACAGGTAATCTTCAAACACTTCAAAGACATACAGAATATGACATTTAAAATATTTTTTAAAATTTAGACTTTCTGGACAGTAAGACATGTCTGCTCCTGGCAGCACCAATTTACTTCAGAGAGGAGAATGGGAATCGAAGACACTCTATATGGAGTTTATCTTCGCCTCGACAAAAATAACCATTTGGACAAGAAACTGTTCTTGCCTGGACTGCTTGATTGACTGGACATGCAGACCCATGGAAAGGTGACCACTGAACTTTGCTTGGCAAAATGGTACTTTAGGTTCCTGCTTCACAGAAGAAACTGCCAGACATTCTACAGGACACAGAGACTGAGAGAATCTAGCCTTGTGGGCTGAAGATAGATGCCCCAACTTTACAAGAGAACTTTGGATGACTATCCTGGCTGCCGGTTGTCTCTGTCTACCCTGCAAGACTCCCAAAAGTTGCTTGCATCCTTCTCCCATTTCTTAGGTAGTATTATATCCTTCTGATGTCTTTGATGTAGTTGAAGCTAGATACAATTTCCTTAGTTATGATAAAAGATGAGTTAGATATGAAACCTTAGACTCACAAATATAAGATAGATAGGCTATCTTCTTTAATTTTGCCAAATAGACTAGTTATTATAAATAGACCAAATATTATAACTATAATTCTTGCTTGGTAATTGTTTTGTAACCTGTACTTTTACTATATAAAAGTTAAAACCTTCCTTTAAAAAAAAGGGGAAGTGCTGTGGGATTTTCTGTATGGCAAATATGTTAATAATTAAAACACTGATTGGACAGTAGCCAGACAGGAAGTATTGGTAGGACTAACAGAGAGGAAAATTAAGGGAACAGGAAAGGAAGGAGGAGACTGCCTGAAGCTGCCTCTAGGACAAGAAAGATGTATGGAACCATTAAGCCACGAGCCACATGGCAAAGTATAGATTAATAGAAATGGGCTTAATATAAGAGCAAGAGCTAGACAATGAGAGGCCTGAGCTAATTTCCAAAGAGTTTAAATAATATAAGTGTCTGTATGTTTATTTTATAAGTGGACTAAGGGACTGCTGGGGCTTGGCCGAACCCAGAGAGAAAACTCTCCAGCTACATTGTGGTAGTAGGATAGCTGGGTTCTAGCAGTTCCATATTGCACTTTCTATTATTGACTTTATTCTTACATTGGCATTTAAGCATCAGAATTTGGGGAGATTATACTTCTATGAGTTGGTTCCTGCATTTGTCTTTGCTGAATGAGTGAATGAGTGTTTTGTTCCTTAGTTTCTGTTTCCTCTCTGGTCATCTGGCATAAGTGGACAAGGGTTATGAGGATCAGTGAGTCTTCTGGTCCAGTAAGATGTTTCCATTGGGATTTTAGGGGACTTGGGTCCCTAGATCTGGCCTGGTCACAGATAAAGCTGAAGTCTTTTTCTGGAGTCCCTAGTACCAGTCTGGCCTCTGGTCAAGACTAAGTCTTTTTCTGAGGTTATAGACATGAATATAGAGACTCTAAAAGCCAGAAGGGCCTTGACAGATGTTTTACAGACTCAAAGAGACTACAGATGCCAGCACAGACTACTATACCCAGAAAAACTTTTGATTACTATGTATGGAAAAAAACAAAATATTTCACAACAAAGTCAAATTTAAAAAATATCTATCCATAAAACCAGCCCTATAGAAGATACAAGAAGAAAAATTCCAACCCAAGGAAGTGAGCTACACCAACAAAAACACAGGCAATAGATAATATCACACCAGCAAAACCCAAAGAATGGAAACACACACACACACACACACACACACACACACACAAACAAACACAAAATCTACCACCATCATCACCAAAAAAGAAAGTACAGGAATTAGTTAATAATCACTGTTCATTAATGTCTCTCAATTTGCCAATAAAAGATACAGGCTAACAGAACAGATATGAAAACAGGATCCGTCTTTCTGTTACATGCAAGAAACATACCTCCACAACAAAGGTATACATTACTTCAGAGTGAAAAAATGCAGAGAGATTTCCCAAGCCAGTGGATCTAAGAAGCAAGTTGGTATAGCTATCCTAATATCTACCAATATAGACTTCAAACCAAAATCAATCAAAAGAGATGGGGAAGGACATTTCATACTCATCAAAGGAAAAATCCACCAAAAATGAAGTCTCAGTTCTCAATATCTAAGCCCCAAATACAATGTTACCCTCATTTGTAAAAGAAACATTAAGCTTAAATCACATGTAGAGCTCCACATATTATTAGTGGGAGATCTCAACATCTCACTCTTTCTTACTCATAGACAGGTCAGAAACTAAACAGAAACTAAACAAAAAAATAATGGAACTAACAGAAGTTATGACTCAAATGAACCTAACAGATATCTATAGAACATTTCACACAAATACAAAGGAATATATCTTCTTCTCAACACCTCATGAAACCATCTACAAAATTGACCATCTGTGCAGTCACAAAGAAAGTCTCAACAGATACAAAATAATTGGAATAACCCCCTATATCTTGTCAAATCACTACTGATTAAGCTAGAGTTCAACAAAGAAAGAACTACAGAAAGCCTACAAACACATGGAAACCAAAAAAAAAAAAACTCTCAACTGAATTACCATTGAGTCAAGAAAGAAACAGCAACAACAACAAAAAAGAAATAAAGCCTTCCTAGAATTCAATGAAAAAGAATGCATAACATATCCAAACTTATGGGACACTATGAAAACAATACTAAAAGTAAAGTTGATATCACTAAAGTATCTGCTGAAAGAATTTGGAGAAATAACCCACTAGCAACTTAAAAGCCCACATGAAATATCTAAAAAAAAAAAAGAAGCAAACACACCCAACAGGAGAAGATGGCAGGAAATAATCTAACTGGGGGCTAAAATCAATAAAATAGAAACAGAAAAAACAATCAATGAAACAAGAGCTGGCTCACTGAGAAAATGAACAAGAGAGACAAACCGTTACCCAGACTAACTAAAATATCCAAATTAACAAAATCAGAAATGAAAAGGGGGATGTAAAACAGACACTGAGTAAACTCAGAGAATCATTAGGTCATATTTCAAAAACCTGTACTCTACATAATTGGAAAATATAAAAGAACTCAACAAAATTCTTTTTTTGGGGGGGGGGTTCGAGAAAGGGTTACTCTGTAGGTTTTGGAGCCTGTCCTGGACTAGCTCAGTAGACCAGGCTGGCCTCAAACTCACAGAGATCCACCTGCCTCTGCCTCCCGAGTGTTGGGATTACAGGTGTATGCCACACGGCCTGCCCAAAATTCCTGATAGATACCACATACTGAAATCAAATCAGTATTAGATAAATTTAAATAGACCTA
Source organism: Peromyscus maniculatus bairdii (assembly GCF_049852395.1). Classification (NCBI taxonomy): domain Eukaryota; kingdom Metazoa; phylum Chordata; class Mammalia; order Rodentia; family Cricetidae; genus Peromyscus; species Peromyscus maniculatus. The sequence continues at coordinate 103,997,703 of NC_134875.1, forward strand.
TAACCCCCAAGGAAATAGAAACATTTAATAAAATTCTCACAATCAAAGACCAGGGCTGCATGACTTTAGAGCATAATTTTACCAGACTTTCAAAGAAGAGCTAATACCAAGACTCCTCAAATTATTCCACAAAATAGAAACAGAATGAGCACTGCAAAATTCTTCTTATGAGGCCACAGACACCTGATACCCAAACCACATAGACGTGCTGTGGATGATTAATTGATAAATAAAATAAAACACTGATTGGCCAGTAGCCAGGCAGGAAGTATAGGCGGGACTAGCAGAGAGGAGAATTAAGAGAACAAGAAGGCAGAGAGGAGGAGACACCAGCCTGCCATCCAGGGAGCATCATGTAGAGGCAGCAGGTAAAGCCACAGAACATGTGGTGACATATAGATTAACAGAAATGGGCTGAGTATAAGAGTAAGAGCTAGACATTGGTAGGCCTGAGCTAATGGCCAAGCAGTTTAAATAATAAAAGAGTCTGTATGTTTATTTTATAAGTGGGCTAAGGGACTGCCAGGGTTTGGCAGGACCCAGAGAGAAAAACTCTAGCTACACAGACACAATAAAGACAGAATATTACATACCACTATTTTTCATGCACAACAATTCAAAAATACTCAGGAAAATACTCACAAACCAAATCCAAGTACCTATCAAAAATATCATCCACCATGATCAAGTAATCTTCATACCAGAGATGCAGGGATGATTTACCAAATGAAAATCTGTCAGTGTAATCCACCATATAAACAAACTGAAAAAAGTGAAACCACAGGATCATCTCATTAGATGCTGAAAAAGCCTTTGTCAAAATGCAACACCCTTTCATGATAAAGGTCTTGGAATATAAGATCAGGGATACAAGGAATATACCTAAACATAATAAAAGCAATATACAACAAGCTGACAGCCAACATCAAATTAAATGTAGAGAAACTCAAAGCAATTCCACTAAAAGCACGAACAAGAAATGTTGTTTACTCTCTCTGTATCTATCCAATACAGTACTTGAATTTCTAGCTAGGGCAATAAGAAAACTAAAGGAGATCAAGGGGATACAAGTTGGGGAGGAAAATGTCTAAGTATTGCTATTTGCATATGATATGATAATATACATAAGCATACCCCAAAACTATACCACAAGAATTCTTACAGTTGATAAACACCTTTTGTGAAGTGGCTGGATAAAAAATTAACTAAAAGAAAAATCAGTAGCCCTCCTATATACAAATGATAAACAGGTCGAGAATAAAATCAGGGAAACAACACCCTTTACAATACCCACAAATAATATAAAGTACCTTAGTGTGGTAATATTGTGTTCCCCAATATATTGTGCACCCTAATAAACTTATCTGGGGTCAGAGAACAGAACAGCCACTAGACATAGAGGCCAGAAAATGGTGGCACTCACACCTTTAATCCATCTGGATCTCTGAGTTCAAAGCCACACTGGAAACAGCCAGGTGTGGTAACAAGAGGCTTTAATCCCAAGAAGTGATGGCAGAAAGCAGAAAGGTATTTAAGGCGTGAGGACCAGGAACTAACCTGGTTAACCTTTCAGGCTTTCAAGAAAAAGTTCAGCTGAGATCCATTCAAATAAGGACACTGTGGCTTTCAGTCTGAGGAAACAGGATCAGCTGAGGAATTGGCAAAGTGAGGTGGCTGCGGCTTGTTCTGCTTCTCTGATCTTCCAGCATTCAGCCCAATAACTGGCACCAGGTTTGATATTATTAATAAGACCTGTTAAGATACTTGCTACATCTTAGGGTAACTCTAACCAAGCAATTGAAAGACCTACATGGCAAAGAGTTCAAGTATTTCAAGAAAAAAAATTTGGAGGAGACATAAGAAGATGGAACTATCTTCCATGCTCATCTATCAATAGGGTTAACATAGTAAAAATGGCAATCTTACCAAAAGGAATCTACATATTCAATGCAATCCCATTCAAAATTCCAACACAATTTTTTACAGATTATGACAGAACAGTACTCAGCTTCATATAGAAAAATAAAAAACAAAAAACAAATAAAAAACAGGATAGCTAAAACAATCCTGTACAATAAAAGAACTTTCACAGGTAACATCACCCTAATTTCAAGCTCTACTACAGTGCTACAGTAACAAAACAACATGGTGTTAACATAAAAACAGAGAGACAGGTGGATCAATGGAATTGAATTGAAGACCCAGACATCAATCCATACACCTATAGACACCTGACTTTCAAAAAAGAAGCCCAAAATACACAATGAAAAAAAGAAATCATCTTCAACAAATGGTGCTGACACTACTGTATGCAGAAGAATGCAAATAGAACCTTATCTCTTACCTTGCACAAAACTCAAGTCTAAGTGGATAAAATACTTCAACATTAACCAGGTTATAATGAACCTGGTAGAAGTGGAAGTGGGAAGTAGCCTTGAATGAATTGGTAAAAAACACAACTTCCTGAATAGAATACCAGTAGCACTGACTCTTAGATTAATAATTAATAAATGGAACCTCATGAAACCAAAAAGCTTCTATAAGGCAAAGGACATAGTCAATAGGACAAAATGGCAGCATACAGAATGGGAAAAGATTTTCACTTACTCCATATCCTAAAGAAGGTTTATTTCCAAAATATATAAATAACTCAAGAAATTGGACATCAAAAAATCCAATTAAAAATGACATACAGACATAAACAGTGAATTCTCAACAGAAGAATCTCAAATGGATGATAAACCCTTAAAGGATCGTTAGCCATCAGGGAAATACAAATGAAACTGAATCTGAGATTCTCATCTTACAACTGTTAGAATGGCTAAGATAAAAAAAAAAACTCAAATGTCTGCTCATGCTGGAGATGATGTGGAGCAAGGGGAGCACTCCTTCATTGCTGGTGGGAGTGCAAACTTGTACAGCCACATTGGAAATCAAGATGGCAGTTTCTCAGAAAGTTTGGAGTCAATCTATTCCAACCCCCTGCTATACCACTCTTGAACATATACCCAAGTGATACTAAGTCATACCACAAGGGCACTTGCTTAACTACATACATAGTAGCTCTATTTGTAATAACCAGAGCCTGGAAACAAACTTGATGCCCCTCAATTGAAAAATGGATAAAGAAAATGTGGTACATTTACTCAGCTATTAAAAACAATGACATTTAGAAATTTGAAGGTAAATTGATAGAACTAGAAAATATCATCCTGAGTGAGGTTAACCCAGACCTGGAAAGACAAACCTAGTATGTACTCATTCATAAGTGGATATTAGCTGTTAAATAAAAGATAACCTATGATCCACACACCCAGAGAAGCTAGGTAGCAAGAGGGCCCCAGGGTAGGAGGCAGGTGTTTCCTTGTGAAAAAGAAATAGAAGAGATCTCATGGGTGGACTGGGTGCAGGTGAGGATGGGAACATGAGGGATTGGGTTGAAAAGTGGATGAAAGGGAAAAGTACTGAAACGGATGACTGGAAGGGGGGATGCATTTCGGGGTCAAGTAGAAACCTGCTGCAAGGGAAACTCCCAGGAATCTACCATGATGACCTGAGCTAAGACTCTTAGCAATAGTGGGTAAGTAGCCTTAGCTGACCATCTCCTGTGACATGGCAAGACTTTCAGTGAAGGGATTGGGACACCAACCCAGCCACACAACTTTTTTTTTAATTTTATCATTTGATTTAATTTTACATATCAGCCACGGATTCCCCTGTCCTCCCCCTTCCCCCCCCCCAGCCCCCCCCTCCCGCCTTCCTCCCATCCCACCTCCCATTCCCATTTCCTCCAGGGGCAAGGACTCCCCTGGGGATTCAGCTTAACTTGGTAGATTCAGTCCAGGCAGGTCCAGTCGCCTCCTCCCAGGTTGAGCAAAGTGTCCCTGCATAGGCCTCAGGTTCCAAACTGCCAGCTCATGTGCTAAGCACAGGTCCCGGTCCCACTGCCTGGGTGCCTCCCAAACAGTTCAAGCTGATCAGCTGTCTCACTTATCCAGAGGGCTTCATCCAGATGGGGGCTCCTCAGCTATTGGTTCATAGTTCATGTGTTTCCACTAGCTTAGCTATTTGTCAAGACACAGGAATCGCCCAATGACAGAGAAATGGGTGAGATCTACATGAGCAAACTGGACATGAGGGGGGCGGGTAATGAAGGGCAAGGGTGGAGGGAAAGAGAGCTTAGGGGAGCCAGAGATCACAGCTGGATCAAGAACAGAGGGAGAACAAGGAAAAAGAGACCATGATAAATGAAGACCCCATGGGAATAGGAAGAAGCAAAGTACTAGAGAAGTCCCCAGAAATCCACAAAGATACCTCCACAATAGACTACTGGCAGTGGTCGAGAGAAAGCCCAAACTGACCTACTCTGGTGATAGGATGGCCAAACACCCTAACTATCGTGCTAGAAATCTCATCCAATGACTGATGGAAGCAGATGCAGAGATCCATCGCCAGGTCCCAGGTGGAGCTACAGGAATCCCATCGGTGAGAAAGAGGAGGGATTGTATGAGCAAGAATTGTTGAGACCAAGATTGGAAAAGGCACAGCCACACAACTTTTAACCTATAGTCTTTCCTGCCTTCAGGATATGTTGAAGTCAGGGTGGTATATAGATTGTAGAAGTGGCCAACCAATGACTGATCTAGCCTGAGACTTGTGGCATGAGAGTGTACTCAACCCTGACATTGTCTGTAGTGTCAGGACCCAGAGGCTTCATGGCCCAGAGGATAGAACCAAATAGTATTAGAGAAAAAATGTTGACATAATGATGCTTAACTATATTCTTTTACACTCATAAATTGGTGCCTACTCCAGTTGACATCAGTGAGCCTTCCTCCAGTAATTAATGGAAACAGATGCAGAGACCTATAGCCAAACATTAGGCTGAGCTCTGCACAACCTCATGAAGAGAGTGATGGAGGATTGTAGGAGCCAGAGTGGTCAAGGTCATCACAAGGAAACCCATTGGAACAACTAACATGGACTCATAGGAGCTCATGGAGTCTGAACTGACAGCCAGGGAGCTGGCATGGGATGGATCTAGACCCTCTCTCTATATATGTATGTAACAGTTGTATAGCTTGGTCTACTTGTGGGACTCCTAACAGTGGGAACAGGGTGTGTCCCTAACGCTTTTGCTTCTGGTGACCTATTTCTCATTGAGTTGCCTTGCCCAGCATTAATACAAGGGGAGGTTCTTTGTTCTATTGCAATTTGATATGTCATGTTTTATGGATACCCATGGGAGGCTTGCCTCTTTCTGAACATCAACAGAGGAGTGAATTATTGGGGGGGGGGCTGTTGGTGGAGATGAGGTTGGGGGAGGAAATGGGAGGAGAGGATGGAGAAGAAACTGCAGTCAGAATATAAAACAAAGTTCATTTTTAAAATTATTATAATGACAGATTTAGTTCCTATTCCAAATGGCAGAACATTATTTAATATATCAGAAATTGCTTTTATAAATAACTTACATGCATTTGACTTGTCGTTATGGGGTGCTTGATAGTCTAGGCCCATATATATATATATATATATATATATATATATATATATATATATATATATATATATATATATATATATACCTTGGACGTTATAAACTACTACTAGATGGACATGGCATGTTTGTAACCCCATCTTCTTGAGATAGTAGGTGAGGTAGGAGGAACACAAAATTAAGGCCAGTCTATGCTACACAAAATCTAGTCTCAAAAAAACAAAAGCAAAGCTAGTGAGATGGTTTGACAGGTAAAGGTGCTTTCCATCAATTTGGAGGACCTCAATTCAATCCTCAGGTCCTGTATGGTGCAAGGAAAGGACCAATTCCTATAAAGTGTCCCCTAACCTCCACAAGCATGTTGCAGCATGTGAGTTTTTTCATGTTTAAACACCCATACTCATACCCAAAACAGGTACAAAAGTGTAATTATTTTTAAAGAAAGAAAAATAAAACCAAGAACCAAGTAAAGCCCATGTAACTTACCAAAATTATACAGCTAGGGAAGGAGTAGAAAAGAAAGACTTGATTTGAACTACTAAGTTAAGCTTTCTGGAACTTAGTTACATTATTTTAAAAAAAAAATCAAATGGTACTGGATGTCATCATACATGTATTTTCCAAGTCATACAGAGGCAATGACTCAAAGTATTTTGACATACATGAAAATGAGGTATCAGGCAGAACTCTGCTTTGTTTGTTTTGCTATGTTTTGTTTTGACTTGGTTTCACTATGTACTTCTAGCTAAACTTTCTATATTTCAATATGTTGATCAGTCTAGCTTCAAACTCATAGAGCCCCACAAGCCTGTGCCTGTGTGTACCACCACACTCAGCACACTCCATAGGTTTTTTAACATTATTTAAATAATATTTTATGATAATCTTGAAACCTTTGGTAATCTTTGTCTTACTTTTATGATTTTAAACTTGAATTTCATTTTTCTCTTAATGAATTATTGGGCTTTATTTGGAAATAAACTGTACCAGAAAGCAAGTTTTTAAGAATGTATAATTTAAGATGACAACAGCAAAGTAGTTTTTAATCTATGATCTGTCTTCATATTCTCTGCATTCTGTGGATGGCCTATATCTCAATCCATAAATTAGATTTCATATCTTACCTACAGCTCCTGCATTTAATTTAGATATAACAACTATACTCTTATGAGTAAATGGACTCGATCTTTGCTTAACTAATTGACAAAAGTTTAATCAGGAGACCCAAAAAGATATGTCAAGTACTGAGAGCCATCCCCAGCAGTGAGCCAGTCCCTGCAGAAGCTATAAGGAGTTTGCAGAGGAAGGAGTTAGCTAGGCCATGGTGGTCAGGACAATCTTGCAGCCTGACTGACCAACAGGCAGAATGCTTCTTTATTTATACAGAATTTAGTAAGGAAGGATACATTCATGATGTTCAAAAATATATATCACATCATTTTTGGTTTTGGACATGTGTTGCACTTCCTCTTGCTCATCTTTTAGTCATCATTAATAAACTATGATAGAGTTATCTTTTCTACTCTTTTTCCCTCAGGTTTTGACATCATTGATAAACAGACTTATCATTTTTACTTGTTAACTCCATAACCCAATTTTTAAGGATCTAGAGGCATATGAGAGCCTGTCCTCAGGCTAGTAGCTTTTGTAGCTATGAGGACATTAGACCAAAACAAAATCTTCAGACCAGCCCAGGCATGTTGCTATGTCCCAAGCAGTGTATTATTAACTCTTAATGGTCAGGGTGCCTCAAGCCAAAGCTACTGCAGTTATTATTCAAATTTTGGCATAATACAATGTTTATATTTTATATCTTTATAGAATTTGTCTAATGTCTAATCTTGGCATTCTGCTATTCCTTGGTCATATGACACTATAGTGGCTTTGTATGTGTTAACTTTTCTAAGAAAGGGAGATCCTGACATCTCATTTTTTAAAATAATCTTTCCATGCTATTCTTGTCAGTATAAGTCCCTATATAGGATAGAGTAGTTGCCTGAGTTTATGATGGAAAGTTGCTTGCAATCTGATCTGTGGCCAGCTCCTCTAGTCCACCAAATCTTTTTGACATTTTTGAGGAGTTTACTTTCTTTTGAATATATTGTTCCTGCATAAGTACAGAGACAGATGGTTCAAGAATGTCTCATAGCCTCATAAAGAGACCTCTGGCTTCTTTATGTGTCACAATCTCCAAGGCATAAGGAAGACCTTCAAGTAGATAAGGATATCTTCCTAAAAGCAGGGGGAATAGTATGTTCAGAACTTTCCTGGTGAAGCTTAGAAGCAGCATTCCTGGGAGAAGGCATAAATGATTCATAAGAAATTTTCCATCAATCCTTCTCCCCAAATTGTACTAATATTAAAAGTCCCCAAAGTATGCAACAGGTGGAGATGAAAACCAAAGGTGGCATGGCAGCCATCATGTGACTCAGCTTTGCTGGATCTTTGTCAAGCAGCTGTGCTGGTTTTATGACTTCTTTCATTATCATCAGATATGGCTGTGCCAATCAATTCAAAACAATCAGCAGGTATAGGTGATTACCAGTGATTAGAAATAAACAGGTCTAGGAAAGCTAAGCTTCATGTGATTTCTCTTCTTACACAGTATATTTAAGACGATCTTTTGTATGCATTCTTTATCTTTATTTACTGACATCATAGTCTTGTTTTCTTATTTTCCACAGATCTTCACTTAGTTCTTGGAATGTTCACAATTTGAACAAAGCAAGAGTATATATAGCTCCTATTATAGTGAGCTTTCATTTATTATGTACTTTGTCCTTTATTTTAATTCAACTCTCCAGATAACTTTATGTGGACAGATATATTTTAACAGTTTGTCAGCTATCTTACACTTTTCAGTCTGCTATAAAAAAAAAACTAGCTAATTTATAAAGAAAATGAATAGATCCAGTCAGTTATAAAAGGAAGGAAGTCCAAGATCAAGGTGACAGCAGGTCTGCTGTCTAATGAGGACTCTTTCCTTGTAGCGAGCACCTTCTTTGTATTCTCATTTGGACAACATAAATTAAATTCCTCTAGGTTCAGACACAAGGATTTCACTTTCACACCTTAAGCAACTGCTGCTGCTTCCTTCCTTTAATATTTGGGGATTAGGCTTTGGTATAGAAATTTTGAGAGGGCACAAATATCCAGATCTTAGCACCATGTGAGAGAACTGTGATCAATAGAAACCACAAAACAGCTGAGCTTGGCATTGATCTCAGCTTTTTAATCTACAAAGTCAATCTGCTTCCCATTGGCTCTATTTTTATATAAATTGTCTTCCAATATTTAAAATGCTTCTATGATTGTAACAAAATTATAACTATAACAAGAAAGTCCCTTGTATCTTAGACATTGTCTTCTAGTAATTTCCTTTAAAAACAGAGAAACATAAGAACAATATGCCTTGCTTAAAGTTATTAATTTAGCAAATATTTTTGGTTGACAGAACAGAAATCCAGAAAGAAATTACCTTAATTAACAATGAGATCTGATTTCATAAAATATCACAGTATAAATGCAAATTTGTCAAAGGCAAAAGTTTATGAACATATTTCTTTGAAAATTTTCATGGACCTTTCTGAATACAAAGATTATTTCAATTTAAGTTCATTAATGAGAAAATCTTGTTTCCCTTCATCATTAAAGCAGAAATGATACAGAAATGAAATCAAATACATGTTAAATTTTTCTGTAAATCTCATACAACAAAAGAAGTAGTGGACACAGTAGCTTTTGTCTATAAGGATTTTTATAAACTATTATGACCATAAAATATAAGCAAATAATAAATATTAAAATCAAAATCATAGATGTGTCATTCATGTCTGATAGTATTTCTGTATCAGACAAAAGTAACATTCCCATTATTAGTCTATTTCAATGCACATTTTCCCTGAATAAATGTGTGTGTGTGTGTGTGTGTGTGTGTGTGTGTGTGTGTGTGTGTGTGCTTATATTGGAAGGTATTGACACTAGAAAAATTACAGTGTCACTGGAAATTTCAATCTAGTTGCAACAACATAGGATAAAGGCCAGGTGGTTAAGATTCTCTCTTGTCTTCTAAACAGATTCTTTGCAATCAAGCCCCAATGTTGGGACAGAAGAAGTGAAGTGTAGGCTCTTCAAATTTCACTTATACTATTAGAATAAAATGTCTCATACTCCTTTCAGAAATAATTTGAAGTACAAGGGGACAGTTTAGCATTGAATCTTCTCTCATTAAAACTTCCAAGAACCAGAATGTGTAAATGATTAAAAGTAGGAAAAGGGAAATGTTACCAGAATATCCATGATTTTACGTATTGCAAATTTAATCAAAATAAAATGTCTTTGCTATGATGGTTGTAAGTGAAATGGACTAGTAACACTGCTAAGTTCATAAGGGACATGAAAGTGGCTCAGATGATAGAATGTAACAGACACATTACATTTGCTTCTGTGCTTCAGCCCTCTTGTTTAATGTGTACTTCTAGTTTAAAAAAAATCCTATACTGAATCTAAAATGAATAAAGATGTATCTTGAATGGATCCTTCTTCCTGACTGCCTTTCCACATGTCCTGTCTGTCTACTAGAAAAATATTGTTACTTATTGGTGGCATACACCAATGATTAATTTATCCTAACCAAGTAAATAGAAGAGCTGTTCAGTGACTCACAGACTTTGCTGCAAAGCCAGTATTGTTTATAAATTCAGAGATGGTTCACAAGACAACGCATAATAACCATGATTGTGGCAGCAACAATTTCCATCATAAATCTCAGTAATTGATATGTTTCTATTATATGTTATATTCTTTACTCATTCAGTCATTTGTGTAGACTAGTGCAAGTCTCCTTTGCCTAAGCATGATCATTACAAGAATATTTCCATATCTCAATATTTCTTTTTATTTTATTTTTAATTTTCATTTTATATACCAACCACAATTCTCCCTCCTTCCTCTCCTCCTGTTCCTCCATCTCTTCCCACCTCCCCCTATGCCACCTCCATTCACTCCTCACAGAGGGAGTCACCAAAGCTTATAAAGTTGAGGCAGGACCAAGCTCCTCCCCACTGCATCAAGGCTGAGCAAAGTATCCCACCATAGGGAATGGGCTTCAGAAGTGGATATTAGATATAAAACAAAGGATAACCAGGATAATTCAGCCCCAGAGAAGCTAGGTAACAAGGAGGACCCTAAGAGGGACATGCATGGATCACACTAGGAAGGGGAAATATATATCTCAATATTGTAAGCATGAGACTAGAAAAAAGGTAACTGATCATACTAATTCCCATTTCTAATCTTATCTTACCTTTTTACTTTTCCTGTATTCATGACTAAGGCAAAGGTAGAGGATAAAGATACCATACCTGTCAAGCATTTTACTCTGAGCATTTGGAATTAGATTTCTAAACTAACTTAATTATAGCATGATATATAACATAGGGCAGATTGTAGTTCGGTTTAGATAAATAACAAGCTTTTTCATCAATAATTGGTCTGTCAATATGTGTGATTAGCAGTAAAGAACCATAGTCTTGGGATAGATGTAATTCACAGATTCTGCTCATAATGCTGCATACATAATTAGATTTAGATGCCAAAGTATCCTCATTCTCATTCTTTTAGCAGCCAATGCAGGTGGTGTTTACCCCAAATCCATTTCCCCCTAGGATCACCACAATTACTGCTTATGCAGAAAAAAGTAACCCTTTATGCTTGCCTTAGACTGACACTTCCAATGTGAAGGTCTGTCTTCTTCAGGATTTATATTTCTATCTAGTATAATTCTGACACATTGGATGAAGCATAGGGTCCCAACTGATGAACAAGATTTATTCCAATGCTAGTATTGAGCCAGTTTTAACATCTATCTTGGTCCAGAAAGACAAAGATGTTTTAGGATGTGTATTTTTGCTTCTTCCCTAGTGCCGTCAAGCTCTCATTGTTGTCTGTCTCTTTGCCCTTCCTGAATTTATACTGGTGCTTGATTTAGTAACTCCTGGTTGTTTTCATTCTATCACTGCTGCACATCTGCCATGTGAAATTGGTGTAACTCCTCTTTGTTAGTGAAAACGGCAGAATTAGGATTTGTATAGTATCCTGTTTTTATTGAAATATTGGTGGAAGGCTTAAACAAAATGAAGGGTATATGAAAATCTATATGGAACCATACCCTTATAACTTAAGGAAAAAATCAAATAGAACAGTTAAATACAGATGACATGAAATGAGAGAGAGGGTTTATACTCAGGTTAAAGTTTAAAGAAGGATTAGATAGATAAGAAGGTAAGGAGTAGGTTAGCAAAAACTAATGGAAGAAAATCTATGGATCTATGGGAATCTACTAATTTTTAAGTTAATTATATGTATGTATGTATGTATCTATCTATCACTCAATCAATCAATCAATCACACACACACACACAGAGAGAGAGAGAGAGAGAGAGAGAGAGAGAGAGAATAGAATTACCCTACATAGGTGAACAATACTGTTCCCAAAAGACATGGATTATTAAATTAAAAGCTCAGTGTCAAGAATGGGATAACTCTCTGTGAATTATTGGTCAGGCAGGCCACAGAGTCACTCCAAACAGTACAGGTTATATAGGCTACTGTCATTGCCCTTGTTTGCTCATCATAACTTAGACGGCAAGGCCCTACTGCCGGAAAACATTACTCACTGTGGATGGAGGACAGAGAAATCAACTTCAAACTGTACAAGAAACTCTCTCATTGTTTACGAGCTTATATGGTGCCAAAAGGTGTTATTCAGGGTACTGGAGGAAAAAGGACATCAATGGCTTTGTCCAGCAAAGGACCCTGCATGCTACAACACTGATCTATTGACAAGATGTGTCCACTTTTTCAATGAAGTCATGAAGGCATGAGGGTTATAGTGGGTAATCTACCATGGTCTAGTTTGATATGAGGCCTTGTTCACAGGAGGTATTTTGTGTCTGCTATATAAAAATGGTCAAAAGTTCATGGAAATGATAGGATCTACAGGAAGAAAATACCATTGATGTTTTGCTAAATAACTAAACATTCTACATAGTTATGTTTATTGCCACAGATGTATGTTGTTCTAAACTTTGGTCATAGAGGCTTATTTTTGCAGTGGATAGTACAGAGACTCATAAGTGTTCAAACTATTGAGTACAAATAACTCTGAGTATGCAGCTGTGTGTATATAATCTCTATACACCCCACATTCCAAGGTTCAATAACTTCACAGAATAGTGGGCAAAAAGAATGAAAGAGCCAGTAAAAGGGAAGGTAAACTATGAAATGCTAACTTCTGAATAGGTCATGGCTATGGCATGTATCAAATCACAGCACCTATGCTTGCCAGCAGAAGACCTGCACAAGATCAAGACAGTTAAAATTCCAGAATGGAGGGGCAAGAGATTCCTGAGGCTCTACTTCTATCTAAGAAGCTATTGACAGTTGATTGATGTTGAAGAAGAGTCACTTTCCTTTGGGATTGTTGCCACAAGTAGATTTCTTACACCTTATTAACTGGCCACATACATATTAGTAATACTAATTGAACCAGTGGATTATTAACAACAAAAATAATCATAAACTAGGAAAGAGATGAGTAGAGGGACATCAGAGACATTGTAGAGGATAGTAATTGATAGCTTTGATCAATATACATTGTATAAATGTATTGAACTTGGAAAGATAAAATATTTTTAAATTTGTTTTAATTTGTAATTTCTTTCTTCCTTTTCCTGCTCCCCACCAATAAAATAATGAAAAGATTCCTGTTATTCTGCTTTACTCATAGATCATTTCCATTTCTAGTCATCATAAAGGCTCCCTCCAGCAGCATATGGGTACAGAGACCCACACCCAGACATTATGCAGAGAAAAAGTTTAATTGGAGGTCTCCATTGGGTCTCTCCCCTCAGTGATTGAGGAACCCCACAGAAGACAGGGGAAGAAGATTGTAGAAGTCAATAGGAGTCAGAGGAGATGGAGGGCATCTGGAGAACCTGGTCCACTAAATCAACTAAGCAGGGTTCACATGGGCTCACAGAGAGTGAAGCGGCAAGCACAGGGTCCTCTATATATTTGTTATGGCTGTTAGCATGATACTTTTGTAGGAGTCTTAACTTTGAGAGTGGATGTATCTCTGACTCTTTTACCTGCACTTGAAACTCTTCCTCCTTTTGGGTTGACATGTCCATCCTCAATCTGAGGGCATTTGCCTTGTCTTGTCTTGTTATGTTTGAATGTTGTCTCTTGGAGTTCTGTTCTTTTGTGAAGAGGAAATGGAGAGAGAGTGGATCTGTGGAGAAGGAATGTGGAGGGAGCTGGGAAGAGTGGAGGGAGGTGAAATTGTGGTTGGTATGTATTGCATGAACAAAGAATCTATTCTCAATAAAAATAAAAATACAATAAAAAATTTGTTGCATAATCAGAACATTTTTTATTCTTTACAATTTGGAGTTTGGCTTTTAAGTGTAAAAATATTATTTAAAATGATTTAAAAATGTCTTTAAAAAGCAAATTCAGGACAACTCAGCAAATAAAGATATGTTGCACTAAATCTAAATGCTCTTATAATAAAAAATCAGGAGCAAGATATTGTTGCAAATGCTGAAAGATCAGAGGAAACAAAGGTACAAGCCATTGCTACTTCTCACCTTGCCAACTCCACAGATCCTCTGACTGAATGTCTCTGAGTCCTCAACCAGAAGGGGTCCAGCCAAAAAGCTCTTCCAGCTGAAAAAGCTTAGTTCTTGTCCCCTTATACCTTATATACCTTTCTCCTTCCAGCTATATTACTTCCTTCCTAGTGCTGGGATTAAGGGTGTGTGCTTCACAAATACTGGTAGCAAAGGTGTGAGATCTCAAGTGCTGAGGTTAAAGGTGTGTGTGATTCCCAAGTACTGGGATTAACGGTGTATGCCACCACTGCCTAGCTCTGTTTCTCTCCTAGATTGAATCAATCTCATGTAATCCAGGGTGGCTTTGAACTCACAGAGATCCAGATGGATCTCTTCCTCCTGGGTGCTAGGATTAAAGGTGTGTGCCACCACTGCCTGACATCTATGTTTAACTCTGTGGCTGGCTCTGTCCTCCAATCTTCAGGCAAGTTTTATTAGGGTATACAGTATATCACCACAAAGATACTTACTGCACAAGCCTGGTGGCCTGAGTACAATCTTTTAAACCTATGTAAAGGTAGAAGGAGAGCTTTTTCTCCACAAATGTGTCCTCTACACACACACACACAAAAAAAAAATACACACATACCACACAAACACATATACAGATTTTTTTTAAAAAAGCAAAAGCTTTCTTAAAACTCCACAGGCAGGAATCTATGTCTAGAACTGTGAACATTAAAGTACTCTTGGTAGGAGAGGCCATAAGCCTTGGGGCAGGGAACACCTAGCAGCTGTTGGTTAGCTAAACTGGCAATGTGTCAAAATGCCTCCTAAATTTTTGTTTGTAGACAAATGGTACTCTGTTATTTCGAGGTCAGCCTGGTTTATATGATGAGTTCCAAGCCTGTTAGGACTAGATAATGAGATCCTATCTCAAAAAAACAAACATACAAATAAATAAACAAAATCCTTTATTTTTAAAATAAGCATCTAAAAATTCAATAGATTCATTTACATTTCAACTATTTCTCTATGTCTACCCAATCCAGTTGAAGATTTCTCATAATTTTTTTTATTGTGTAAACACTTGGAATGATATTTCTCAAATAGCTACAGCTGAAAAGCCTTTTCTTTAAGCTGCCCAAGTGAGAACATCAAACTGTGACAAAGAATTCTAAATTTTTTTCTACATTTCTGTGTCAGAAGACAAAATTTGTTTTTTTTTTTTAATTTTTTTTATTAAGAGATTTTCCATTCATTTTACATATCAACCACAGGTTCTCCCCTCCTCCATTCTTCCATCCCCCAGCCATCCCCCGCCCAACTCCTCCAAGGCAAGGTCTCCCTTGGGGAGTCAGCAGAGCCTGGTACATTCAGTTTAGGCAGGTCCAAGTACCTCCTCTCTGCAGCAAGGCTGGGAAAAGTGTCCCACCATAGGCACCAGGCTCCAAAAAGCTAGCTCACGCACTAGTGACAGGTCCCGGTCCCACTGTATGGGGGTCCCCTAAACAGTTCAAGCCAAACAACTGTCTTGCTTATCCAGAGGACCTAGTCCAGTACCATGGGGGCCCCTCAGCCATTGGCCCACAGTTCATGCGTTTCCACTAGTTTGGCCAGGTGTCTCTGCCTACTTTCCAACCATGGTCTCGATATCTTGCTCTTAGAATCCCTCCTCTCTCTCATCGACTGGACCCCTGGACCTCTGCCTGGGACTTGGCCTTGGATCTCTGCATCTGCTTCCATCAGTCACTGGATGAGGGTTCTGTGATGTGAGCTAGAATGCTCAGTTATACCACAAAGACACATACTCAACTATGTTCATAGCAGCACTATTTGTAATAGCCAGAACCTGGAAATAACCTAGAAGCCCCTCAACTGAAGACTGGATAAAGAAAATGTGGTACATATACACATGGAGTACTACTCAGCAGAGAAAAACAATGGCATCATGACGTTTGCAGGCAAATGGATGGAACTAGAAAATAACATTTGAGCGAAGTAACCCAGACTCAGAAAGACAAACATTGTATGTACTCATTCATAAGTGGATACTAGATGTGGAGTGAGGAATAACCAGACTATAACCCACAGCTCCAGTGAGACTGGCTTGTAGGGAGGACCCTGGGAGGGACACAGGGATCTCCCAGCAAGGGAGGGGTGGTTGGGATGTACATGAGCAAGCTGGGGGTAGGGTGGGGGAATGGAGGGCAAGGGATGGGGGAATGAGAGCTTATGGGAGCGGGAGGTTCAAGCTGGATCAGGAGCAGAGTGGGAGAGCAGGGAAGGAGACACCATAATGGGTGAAGGCACCATAGGAATAGGGAGTGGCAGGGTGCTAGGGAGGTTCCCAGGAATCCACAAAGATGACTCCACCATAGACTACTGGCAGTGGTCGAGAGGGTGCCTGAGTTGACCTACTCTGGTGATCAGATGGTTGAATACCAAAATTTAGGTTTTAATAATTTGTTTTGCATTGTGTTGTTTTAAGAATTTATCATAATTTTAATTTGTAAGAGAGGGATCACTGTGTTTCCTTACACATAATGTCATGGTGGAAATTAAATGAGAGAAGAGACAAGATAACATTTATGATAGCACCAGACACAGGTACCCAGTAATTTTAATTATAGTTTATTTATGAATGTAGGAATTCTGAACTTCAGATCTTGATACATTGAAAACTGTTGAGAATCATATCTTGGAGAAATCTACACCTAAAAAGAAACAAAATAATTATGAAATATAAGCTATGAGCAAGTAAAAATGTTTTTTTAGGCAACCTAATAAAATGCAGTAAGTTTTTTTTTATGTGAGATATTCTAGGTTGAATATAAGCTGAATTTTCCCTTATCATTTCATGTAATTATCAATAACACCATAATCCCCACTTTCTGTTTTCTCCATTTAAAACTAAATTGTTAGATCAAAATGGAGTACTTTCAGAATAACTAGCAAAGTTATGGTGGCTCAGGCCTTTAACCATAATAATGAGACAGTGGAGTGAAGAAGAACATGTATTTGAGGTGGCCTGCACTATACAAGGATTCCAAGCCTGCCTGAGCTTCAGAGTGAGATTATATCTCCAATAACAACAATCAGAACAACATAAATAACTGTAAAAATACAAACAAATATATCTTTATTCATTTTTATAACCTCATTAACAAAAGTATGGAATGATCTAGACTTCT
Organism: Peromyscus maniculatus bairdii; assembly: GCF_049852395.1. Lineage (NCBI taxonomy): Eukaryota > Metazoa > Chordata > Mammalia > Rodentia > Cricetidae > Peromyscus > Peromyscus maniculatus. The sequence continues at coordinate 104,015,012 of NC_134875.1, forward strand.
AATGTTTCCTAGGATTTGGTTGATTGTACATCAATGTATGTAAATATCTTTGCTCTAAAATGATTGCCATTTTCCTGTGAAAAATGAGGTATAAGTGCTTAGCAGCTCCTTCCTATTATTCGGTGATTATTCTGCAAACCCAGAGTTACAATTATCCCATAGCTTACTGGGGCAGGATATAAAAAGGCAATTTCTTTGCCACAGGTAAAGCAAACTCTGAGAGGCAAATTATCGTCCAGCTCTAGTGTTTCCTATAAGCTGACTATTCTCTCAAAATTATTTAGCTTCTTATCATTATTCTATTTTTCTACTCTGGTACTCCTTACTGGGCATATTTTTTTCAGGAGAATCTGACTTGAAACATGTATATTATAAAGTTAATTTTAAAAATCTGTGAGTCTGTCTAGATTTGATACACAAGATCATAGGAATATGTTTTTTTGAAGCAAAGATCATATTATGAATATAGAATTAAAATTAGTAAGTTGAGGTGATTTCTTAATTAGTAAAATCAGACTGTAATTTACTTGGTGACTTTGGTGAAGACATTTTCTTTATTGGGATATTACCTTGCTGTAGACAAAGTGTTTGTCCTTCTAATATATATTTACTGAAATTTTAACCCACAAAGAAATATCTAGAGGTATGGGCTTCAGGAAGTCCTTAGATCATGAAGGTGAAATCTTCACATGTAGAATTAGTAACCTTTCAGAAAATAGTCCCAGACAGCTAATTTTTCCTTTCTACTGGGCAATGATAGAAAATACAGCTACGTATGAGCCAGAAGTGGATCCTTATCAAACAATGGTTCTGTCAGCACCTCAATGTAGGACTTGCAGACTCTAGAACAGTAATAATTTTTTTTGTTGGTGGTGATGTTTACAGGTCACTTCATAAATCATATAATTTTTATTGTAGCTGACTTATTTGACTAAGGAAAATTTTCCCCTTTGGAAGATGTACATTATTTATCAGGTATTTTTAAGGTCCCATAAGGGTCAACAGTTCAATGAGCTACTAAATATATCCCAAGTTTAAATATGACAGATCATCATTGAGACAGAATCTATTTGAGGAAGGTAATTTAGTCCTATGCAGTCACTAGTCTTTAAAATAAGACCATGGTCACATAAAGCAAATTACCTCTGTGTGGTAATACGACCTGCATAACCTAACAATTAGTAACATCTATGTCTCACAGTATAAAGTATTTTTAAATAATACATGTGTTGAATAGAACAAAATAATCTAGTGAAAGTAAATATATTAATAAGTGTCCTAGTTTGATGTCTGTTACCGTGATAAAATACTTACCAAAACCAACCTGGGGAAGAAAGTGTTTACTGCATCTTACAGGTCACAGTCCTTCACCAATGCTCAAGCAGGAACATGGAGGGAGGTAAAGAAGTAAACATGAAAGAACAATGCTTACTGGCTCATTCCATTCTTTTGTTTAACTGGCTTCTTTCTATGAGCCAGGACTGACTGCCAAGGTGTGGCACCACCCCACAGTAAGATAAACCCTCCTCTATCAAATACCAATCAATAAAATGTCCCACAGACTTCCTTATAGTCCATGTTGATGGAGACAATTTCTCATTTGATGTTCCTTCTTCCTAGACATGTGACAGTGACAATCAAGTTTAGCCATTACAGTAATTAATCTTTTGACAAAATAAATAGAACAACAACAACAAAAAAAAAATAACACAGAGGCAAGACAAGGCAACCCAAGAAAATGAAAAGAGTTCCAAGAGCATGCACAGGAATCAAAGACACAGTTTTTCACACATTCAGGGGCCCCATAAAAATATTAAGCTTAAAGCTATAACGAATACACAAAGGACCTGGTGCAGACCCATGTAAACCTTGAACTTGCAGTTTCAGTCTCTATGAGGTTATATATAAGCCTTGCTCAGTTGCCAATGAGAGCCTTTCTCTCCTGGTTTTGTCCTTTCCCTCTGGCTCTTATACTCTTCCTGCCTCCTCTTCTGCAGGAAAGGGTTTCCAGAACTCTGAAGGGAGGGATTTAATGAAGACATCCCATTTCTTTGTGTCCCAAGGACTCTTTCTCTCTCTGCATAATGTCAGGCTGTGAGTCTCTGTGTGTTGCCATCTGTTGCAACAGGAAGCTTTTCTGAGAATAACTGAACAAGACACAAATCTGTGAGTATAGCAGAAAATCATTAGGAGTCATTTTATTGATACTTGAATTTTGGTTTTATTCTAGAATACAGTGTTATCTAGTCCTTGATCCTTGGTCACCCCACAGTGTTGGGTATGGCTTCCATCTAATGGAGTGGTTAAGTCAAATCAGACATTGCTTGGCTACTATCATAAGATGTGTGCCACCACTACCCTACAATACCTTGCAGACAGGACAGATTTTAGGTGAAAAGTTTTGTGGCTGTGTTGATGTTTATGTTTCTTTTTTGGTAACTTGCAATGTGACTTCCTGAACAAAAGATACCAGAAGGTAGGGGTGAAGGTACCATACAGGTACCAGTTTGAGTTCTCCATGATCAATGAGTTCTGTGGGTATTGTCCTAGGCAATGTGGTACTGCTGTCAGTTTTTGGAGAGCAATCCATTGCCTTAGCAACAGCCTGGGCTCTTTTTACATTTCCATGGGAACCCCTGGGCTAACAACTTAACTGAATGCAAACCCAGTCCTGCTACTGGAAGCTTCATTTGGTGACAAGAGTTGGCCAGTTCCCACTGTGTCTTTCCCATTGTTAGGAGAACTCTTATATTTTTGGTTGTGAGCCTAGCCTTTAATGGCTGGGCTATCACCCCAGCCACTCATTTGGATCACTTTTATATATTTTAGGGAGTTTCCACAGCACTAGGTTTCCACACAAATCCCAAAATGCCCTGACAATTCCAGATATCTCTCCTACAGTTTCTTTTCCACTTCATCTCCCCAGCACCTGAGTATCCTCCTCCTATCCCCACCCTCCCTGAATGTTCCCTAGACTCCTCCTCTGTGTACCTAATCTCTCTGAGTCTATGTATTATAGCTTGGCTATCATTTACTTAACAGCTAATACCACCTTATAAGTAAATATATACTGTATTTACCTTTCTGGGTCTAGGATACCTCAATCAGAATTTTCTAGTTCCATCCATTTGCCTGCAAATTCATGATGTCATTTTTTAACAGCTGAATATTACTAAGTAATTTTGTACCACATTTTCTTTACCAATTTTTCTGTTGAGGGACATCTAGGTTGCTTCCAGTTTCTGGCTATTATGAATAAAGCTCAACTGGGCATGGCTGAGCAAGTGTCCTTGTGGTAGGATGGAGTGTCCATTGGATATATGTCCAAGAGTGATATGGCTGGATCTTGAGGTAAATCGATTTCTTCTTTTTTGAGCAACTGCCATATTGATTCTCATAGTGGCTGTACAAGTTTTCACTCCTACCAGAAATGGAGGAATACTCCCTTTGCTCCACATCCTTGCCAGCATGAGCTGTCAGTTTATTTTTGATCTTAGCCATTCTGACAGGTATAAAATGAAATCTCAATTTTTACTTGCATTTCTGTGATGGTTAAGGATGTGGACTATTTCTTTAAATGTTTCTCAGCCATTTGAATTTCTTCTACTGAGATGTCTGTTTAGATCTGTACCCCATTTTTAAATTGGTTTATCTCATTTTTGATATCTAGTTTCTAGAATTCCTTATATATTTTGTATATTATTCACCTATAATATTTTTTGTAGGACTGAGGCGTCTTGAGCTTTCTCATTCCATACTAACATATCTATTGTTGTCCTTGTTCAGCTCAATTTTAAGCTTTCATTAGTAAGACTTTATAGGTGCAGCTTCTTAAGAGACATGATGTCATAGTGAATTCTCTGATTCTCCATTTTTTTCTTTTTTTTTAAACATAAAATGGCATGTTCACATTAAACGTAATATGTACCATGTGATGTATGGCATAAAACAATCACAAATAATATAAATCCTAGGTTAAACAAAAATGTCCTTGTTTTATAGTAATTTGAGCAATCAAGAAAAAGTCACCTAATGCTTTATATTGCTCTGCCTAGCAAAGCAGATCTCTAGTAGCAATACTCACTTTATAGTTTTATAGAATGGAATATATTTAAAATGTCTATGAATAGAAAAGTACTTGCTACATTTTTTAAAATATATTTTGCTTTTTGACTTTGTATTATGGTAGATGTTAACATTATGCATTTAGTATGTTATTAAAACATCATTTCAGTATAGTACATAATTTATACCTATATTAAAAATCATTGCTTTAAATGAGTCAAAGCATGAATGTAAATGCTGGAAATATGAAGAATGCAGCACTAATGTTCTAGATAACATTAATTTTACCTAGCCCATGAAAATTTCCCTTCCTGAACATGTAAAGAAAAAAATGACATATAGTTTATATTTCTATAGCATATGAGGATAAGTAAAATAATGGAAAGTGGACTCTGTTTCACAGTCATGTTCTATCTCAGTAAAATAAGGCAAATAAACCAAATAAAACCAAAAAGGATGCAAAACAAGTCCATAGCAATGGGGATTAGTTGATAGAATTGTGTGACCCCAAAACATATTAGCAATGAAATAATGAGCTTGCAATAGACAAATGGAAAAATTCCCCACTGGTCCTTGAAATGGAGTTTGTGAGCTCTTGGAATCAAGAGCATATTATAAAATGTTGCATATGCTTTGAAATACACTATTACACTACTTTTTTTTGTAGTAATCAATTGGTTATCAAAATCAGGGACAAAGAGCAAAACAGTATGCATTTTATTATTCCATTTATATGTAAATTAAGTGATCATTTGTGTTCCTTCCAAATTAATTTATAATAAAGTTAAAAAGTAGAGGGAGAAATTAACTCATAACAAGGTTTTATATATATATATATATATATATATATATATATATATATATATATGAGAATTTTGAGGAAATTTCCATTATTCCTGAAAAGACCCTAAGAATACACAATTCCGTCATTTTTGCATGACAGATTTATGTCAAGCATTGACATATATACAATAAAAGTCTTGATCCACTCTGAGAAACATTGAATATGCATCTCTCTTCTATAGTATCAAATATTCCTTTAAGACTTAATTCTTTAAGGAAAAACAAATTAAATACATCTGTCTCAATAGCATACAGATTCTGTTGTCTGTTATATGTGTAAAAATGTATACATATCAAATAATTGCTTAAAATAAATTTTTATGAGTTAACAGTAAATGCTTTATTTGCATATCTATTTTATAAAACTACATATTGCTGTGGGATGTTCTGTATGTCAAATGTGTTGCTCTGATTGGTTAATAAAAAAAAACACTGACTGGCCAGTAGCCAGGCAGGAAGTATATGCAGGACAAACAGAGAGAAGAATTGAGAGAACAGGAAGGCAGGGAGAGACACACTGCCAGCTGCCACCATGACAAGGAAGATGTAAGGTACTGGTAAGCCACGAGCCACATGGCAAAGTATAGCTTAATAGAAATGGGTTAATTTAAGATATAAGAACAGCTAGCTAGAAGCCTGCCATAGCCATACAGTTTATAAGTAATATAAGTGTCTGAGTGACTATTTTATAAGTGGGCTGTGGGACTGTGGGGGTTTGGCGGGAGCTGGAGAGAAAAACTCCAGCTACAACATATGATTAAAATTTCTCAGTAAAAAAGGGATCATGAGTGGAAATAATTTAAGAAGCCCTGCATGAGATGAGTCCCTGGAAGTGCTGATAGGGAGGCAAATGTTGAATCTCAACATTTAAGACCTAGACCTAAATGTAAAACTCTTCTGGGCAGCAGGTACTTTGAAGTGAATGTAAACTAAAGCTTATGTGAGATAAGAATGAAAAGTTTCCTGTATTATTTTCCTAGACTGATGATAATAATACATCGTTTTATACTGATCACATTCAAAGAGTTTACCAGAATTAAAAGAATAAAGTTCTGTGTCTTCTACACATTTGAAACAGGTTTTTGAGAACATCATACATGTGTACTGTATCTACATAACTTCTACACCTCTTTCTACCCCCCAAACTTTATACATATACACTTTATTTGAGATTTCCGAAACTCACCAGGCTAGTAGATTCAGAGCACACTCTATCTAAAGAAGTAGAAACAAAGAAATCAAAAGAAAGAATCAGTGAATCAAAAGACATTTGGGGGGATTTTTGAGACAAGGTTTCTTTGTATAGCCCTGGCTATCCTGGAACTCAGTTTGTAGACCAGGCTGTCCTCAAACTCACAGAGATTGGCCTGCCTCTACCTCCTGAGTCCTGAGATTTAAAGGTGTGAGCCACCACTACCCAGATCAAAACACATTTTAAATAGATTGTGTTCACTGTTGTTTTGAAAACTTTAGAAATGGCCTACATTTATTAGTGAAAGTGAATAAGTGAAAAGTTTACTGGAGTCGATACAGGTGCTCATCTGTATCCTAACTTGATTTCCTTATCAGGATTATGGAAAACAACCTTGTTTACCTTATTAATGCATTTTTTCAAACGATTTTCCTTCACACCAACATTGGAATACAAGCTATATTTGTCATTTTCAGGGCAAGAAAATTGAAAATTAAGGAAGTCACTTCCATTAATTTTCACATTTGTAGTAAATCTCATTCACACTAGACTTTCATCTTTGTGACAAAATACTGAGTAAACAAAAGAGTGGGGAGAGAGAAACAGAAACAGATAGATGAAGAATGAATCAGTGATTTTAATAAACAATAGAGATAATGAATGAACCAATGATTTTGGATGACAGATAATGGGAATGAGAAAAATACAACTTTGCCATAAGATAGAATTGTACTGCAGATAATGCTAGGTTACATGAAGAAAGAAATATGAAAATATGTGACATCATAATTAGAGTCAAAACTAAAAGCTGCATCAAATGAAGATATAGAGTTCTGTATTTCATTTACTCCCCTGAAAATGCCATAGGAAATGAAAGCTGTACAAAGTATAGTAAACACAGAGATGAACCTGAGGAGCTCAAGTACTCACCTTCAAATTTGTCAACTAAAATATTTCCTGTTTTAAGGTCTTTAAAGCATGTGTTTGGAACCTTTTATAATTATTACCTATGCTTATAAACTTGAGTCTGACACAGAAAATATGTCTTGAAATGAAAATATCTTTTCAATTTTCTATCTGCTATCTTGGGTCTGCCTGATGATTAATTTTGAATCTCAGCTTGGCAGGATTTAAAATCATCTAGAAGGTAAAATGCGCACATCTGTGAGAATATTACACAAAGTTTCAACTGAAAAACTCTCCTTCATTGTGGACAAGACACATCGCAAGGGGCAGTATCTGGACTGAAGAAAATGGAGAATCAAAGTGGAGCAACAGTAGTCATCTCTCTCTTTCTTGACTGCAGATGCTATGTGACCAGCTGCCTCAAACACCTACTTCCATTTATTCTACATGTTCTTTCTCTTTAGGGCAGCTGACTCTGATACCCTAAAACTATGGTGCCTGCTAAGCAATGGTGAGAAAACTCAATAATAGAAGACTTTCCCTGAGACATAGACTTCACCTACGGTTTCCAGATGCCTTGAATACATACAAGACATTCCTTCCATGTGACTTTGTCCTATCCAATATATTAGCTCTCAAAACTAAATGCCATGTTTATTTTTCAATAACTTACATAATTTGTAGCGTGAATTGTTAGAAGGTCTTATTAATAAAAACAAACCTGGAGCCAGGTATTGTGGTGAATGCTGAAAGATCAGAGAAACAGAACCAGCCACAGCTAACCTCACCTCACCAGTTCCTCAGCTGATCTCGTTTCCTCAAACTGGAAACCTCTGAATCCTCACCCAAATGGATCTCAGATGAACTGCTGCTAGAAGCCTAAAAGCTTAACCAGGCTCTAGTTCCTGGGTTTCATGCCTTTCTGCTTCCTGCCATCACTCTCTGGGATTAAAGGTGTGAGTCACCATGCCTGGCTGTTTCCAGTGTGGCTTTGAACTCACAGAGATCCACATGGATCTCTGCCTCCAAAATGCTAGCATTAAAGGTGTGTTTGCCACCATTTTCTGGCCTTTATGTTCTGTTCTGGCTGTTCTGTTCTCTGACCACAGATTAGTTTATTAAAGTGCACAATATATTGGGGGACACAATATCACCACACTTGATTTTTGCTTGAGAGCTTCCCTCCAGGTCCACCAAACCCCGCAGTCCCACAACCTACATATAAAATTATCACTCAGACGCTTATATTACTTATAAACTGTATGTCCATGGCAGGCTTCTTGCTAACTGTTCTTATATCTTAAATTAACCCATTTCTATAAATCTATACCTTGCCACGTGGCTTGTGGCTTACTGGCATCTTTACATGCTGCTTGTCCTGGCAGTGGCTAGCAGTGTCTCTCCCTCCTTCTTCCTGTTCCCCCAATTCTCCTCAGTCCTTGTCCCACCTATACTTCCTGCTTGGTCACTGGCCAATCAGTGTTTTATTCATATAGAGAGATATCCACAGTACTTGATACTGCTAGCTAAAATTTTGTCTCAACCAGTAAAGATCTGTTATCTTGCTCAGGTTTGAGTTGTAGCTGAAGATTATAGAAAGAAACTATATAGGTAGTTTATTATTTGTTTTTGTGCCACATATGAATAATTAAGCACTGTTAATATATATAGCTACACCTTAAAGAAAATGTATTACTATCACTCACTTTCCAGGAGCCCTTAACTGTCCATAGATCTTCATTTAGGAGTGGTGGCACAAGAGCCTTACCCTCTATGTGCTAGAATGTTGACTGGCTTGCTATTGTGCATGTCAACCACAGCTGCTATGAGCTTATTAATGCAGTGGAGCTGTCATGTCCAGAAGTTAGAGTTCCACTTCAGTTATCAAACTCTGGCTCTTACATTCTTTTTTCTCCATCTTTGGCAATGAGCCCTCAGGTTTGGGTTGTATGATACAGATGTACCATTGGTGGCTGAGCAGTTCATTGACACTTATTTTATTCACTGCAAACAGTTGTGAGATTCTGTGCTAATCACCATCCATTTCAAAAATAAACTTGGATGATGTCTGAGAGCTGCATCACTTTGTGGATTCAGACAATACAAATTTAGAGAGTGGTCTGATACTGTGTCCATTTAGCAAAAATTACAGTAATATGGTCACCTTAGAGCCTTTGATCTTCCTAAGCATGGCTTCATGGTTACACTTATAGCAATAGGCATGTGTTTCCTCCAGTACATTCAGGCTTAAATCCAATTCAAAAGTGATTAGTTATCCCTGTAGCATTCATGTCACCACTGTATGCATAGGCTTATCTTACCATGTCTGTCATTATTATAGTTCACACTGATAATAGCCAAGAAACACAGCTGATAACTTTCTCTCAGCAGCCTACATTGCACCTTCTGGAACTATGGAAGCTAGCAATTAGTTTGCCTGTTCTTTTCTTTCTTTCTTTCTTTCTTTCTTTCTTTCTTTCTTTCTTTCTTTCTTTCTTTCTTTCTTTCTTTCTTTCTTTCTTTCTTTCTTTCTTTCTTTCTTGTGTGTGTGTTTGAACCTCTGAGATACCAATAGCTTGTATAACTGTGATGATTGTTAGAAACTGTGGAAGTTTCTTAAATAAGGAACAGTACCCTCAATGTTTTGTGTGCTGTATGTAATTTTTCACTTAATATCGTAACTGGAAGAAAGCAGATATAATTTAACATGCTAACATTTGTATATAAGAAGTGCATGAATTTCTCAACTAGTACCAAATGTACTAACAATATAACTTTTTTCCTGAGATAAATGTACAGGAAATAATCATAGCAGTAGTTTTGAAAGTCCCCAAATCCTATGACTATCTGCTCACTATATAAGCTTTATAAACGATAATTATGGAGCTACATGTGATAATTTAAAATTATTATTCAATTAGAATAATGGTCAACCATTCTTTAATAATCAAAAATAGATACTTTCATGTACCTGAATTTAATTTTTCTTCTTTGATAAATGAATAGTAGATCAAATATTCCTTAAGGTGGTAAATCTCAGATTAGAATAGTTTTGATTTCTACCCCAAGCCCAGAAGATACTTGATAATATATGGAGACATTTTAGGCTGTCAAAACTGGAGGGATTCATGTGGAACTTTGAGTAGTATAAGGCAGGGATGCTACTAAAGAACCTGTGGCACTCAGGATAACTCCAAAATGAAAACAATGCCTAAGCCAGTAGTTCTTAACCTGTGGGTTGAGACCTCTTGGGGCTCACATATCAGATATTCTGCATATTAGATATTTACATTACAGTTCATAAAAGTAACAAAATTACAATTATGAAGTAGCTATGAAAAATTGTATGATGTGATGGGTCACCATAACGTGTGGAACTGTATTAAAGGGTCACAGCATTAGGAAGGTTGAGAATCACTGGATAGAATCTAAGCCAAAACACCAGTAATGATGATGTTAAGAAATCTTTGTCTAAGTTCATTTCTGTCCCTAACATCCAGTTAGTAAGCTGTTAAGTGCACCTTACTCTACAGTTATTTCATTCTTTGTCTTAACATAGAATAAATAAATCATAGTCCTATAAGAATTAACTCAGGTGATAGTTTGTTATATGCCTGTTAAACCCTGATATACTAATAAGCAGGTGATGGTCAGTTAAGGTATGTTACCTCTGCACAGACACACAATCTTTGTAAACTAAATTGTTACAACCTGATTTCTGATCCACAAAAATGTGATTTTAAAATATGTAAAAGTGAGTAGAGATTATGAAATCAACATGAATGCAGTGTTAATTTCTTCCTCATGAAGTGTCATGGTCAAATCATATACTATGTTAATGTGATGTTTTATAACATAAAATAATCACCATCAGTTTTATTTCAAAAGTCATTTGGAAAAAAATCTACCCTCTGAGTCTTTATCTCAGTAACTAAAAATTAATTTAATACTCTAATTTACTCAATTTTCATGGAAAATTGAACATATTAGAAGGAGCCATGAATAGAAGTTCAACTGCTTTATTTACTCCTAATGACCCTGTTTTCATTTTAACTTACCATGTACCATGGTCATTCTGAATTGCATGTGTTTAATATGCCATTAAAAAAACATAAATTAAATAATATAATGCTATACTTTCTAGGTCTATATTTCATTCATCTTGAAGCTTAATTTCTTTATAATTAAGAATGTAGAGCCAAATGTGGATTTAAATGAAGAAAAAAGTATTATTCCATGGGTGAATGGATTCTATACATGGCATAAAGAATCATTTTATATAAAACTGTTATAATAAATACAAGAAACGCATGGCTGAACGAACATAAATCACCTGAAAGTGTATAAAGAAAATGAAATAAGACATAAAAGCTGAATTTGGAGGAAGAAGCTTTACTCTACATGCTGGTTTTACTTTTAAAAATCATTGGCAGCCCAGTGGTAGCACTCACCTTTAATCCCAGCACTCGGGAAGCAGAGCCAGGAAGACCTCTGTGAGTTCAAGACCAGCCTCGTCTACAGAGCAAGATTCAGGACAGGTACCCAAACTACACAGAGAAACCCTGTCTTGAAAAACCAAAAAGAAAAAAAAATCATTATCTATTTGCATTTTTTAAAATATTATTCATAGTTTTAGGTTTTGTTTTCAGATTTTCAAACAAAATTATTTTTTATTGATTCTCTTCTCCTCTTTTCTCATTCCTCTTCCTGAGCTTATCTAGTCTGCAACTTGATATTTTATCATCATGTTTCTTTATGATCAGAGGGACTTTGCAAATTTAACCTTGAAGATTCTAAAAGCATGCACAAGCCTAGCAGGTTTATGTTGATTATTTGAACTTTCTGCTTTATGGCTATAGCACATATTCTTTATAAAAGTAAAAATTAGCACTACTTGGATATATATCCTGTAAAAGAAACAGTGTTTATGCACAGGCTACACCACAGCTGGAAATGTGACAAATTGTCCCTTTCTCTAACTACTGATTTCGCATAAATGGTTCCTCCAAGTCAGCATTGTTTTCCTACAGCATAAATGAATATTACTGACATTTTAATTTTTGAAATGCTCCTTTTCTAAAAGTACCAAGAAAAGCTATGATTCCATAATTCTAGTGAGACTATTAAGCTCAGGACCCAATGCATAAGCATCATTTTACAAATCCTCCATTGCTGAGGTGTCCCAGTGTTCCATGGGAAGTATATTCTCATTGGCCTCAATCTTCGAAGCAAAACTGACATTGGGTCCAGATGTTTTTCAGATTATGTTTGATACCCAAATTTGAATTCTTCCTTTTGACTATCTAAAATATAATTTATGTGACACAATGCATACTCTTATAGCCATAAAACAGTTTACCTTAAAATACTCTTGAAATATGTAAAAACATCATCAGAGAGGGATTCATCTGAATTTCTTGAAGACTACCTTGTTTATATCCCTCAATTTTCTTTTTTCTTTTTATATCCATATCAATTCATTATTTATTTAGTATGAATTTTACATAGTTAATATTAAACAAATACATACAAATTCTAGCTAGTTATATTTAGAAATCCCACACACAAACACACACACAAACGCCAAGGTATTCAAATTACTTAAGTTTTGTTATGTAACAAAATTACACCCAAATTTGGTGACCTCAAATGACAAATATTTATTATTTTATTGTGTCTGTGAATCAGGAATTAAAGAATATCTTAGTGATATTGTTCTGTGTAGGCAGAAGTTTCTGTCCTACCTAGTCCTTCAGCCATTTAGTCAAAAATAAACACACAGAGGCTTATATTAATTATAAACTGTTTGGCCTACTGCTTAGGCTTATAACTAACTGGCTCTTATGCTTAAATTAACACATAATCCTTGTCTATGTTTAGCCATGTGTGGCTTGATACCTTTTCTCAGTCCAATATTCTCATCTCACTTCCTCTGCATCTGGCTGGTGACTCCATCACTGACTTTCCTCTCCCCAGCCTTCTCCTAGTCTGGTCACCCCACTTACATTGGCATACCTGGCTACTGGCCAGTCAGTGTTTTATTAAACCAATAGGGTGACAAATCTTTATAGTGTACATGAGCATTATCCCACAACATTTCCCTTTTTCTTTTCAAATTAAAAAAATGGGGAATCTAATCTCCTTTGTTTAGATTTTCTTGACCACTACCCATACCAATTTGTAACCAACATTCTAAACAAAGACAACATCCATAATACAATTTTGGGGAATATGGGAGTAGTTTTCTAGGCTACTTCATGCCTGCCTACTTACTGGTCAATCACTATTTTATTAAATCAATAGGAATGACAAATCATTACAATGTAGAAGAGCATTATCCCAAAAATGTTCTGGTTGAATCAGTCCTAAATTATTGGTTAATAAAAGTTAATTTCCTAAAAATTGATTGCCCATCATAGAGGTAGCTTATTGTTTATAAAAAAATTGACAGTTATACCATTGAAACACTGTAATTTAATCAGTTATATAAAAACCTAAATTTAAGAGGCATTTTATGTATATGCAATACCACATGAAGGCCTCATAACAACAAACAAATCCGACTGTTCAGATGAAGAAATCAAGACTTTGGCAGTTTGTTTTATTCTGTATTCCATAATTCTGGGGATATACAATAAAGAACACAAATCTGTCTGACACCAATAGCAATTTCAATAAATCACACCCTTTCAGTGAAAATATGTTAATTGTAAACATGAAGAGGAAGGAAAAGAAGACGGGAGAGAGCCAAAAATGAATGTTTGTTAACTGGTTAGTGTGAAATGTTTGAATATATTATTTCACTTTAGTCATGTCCATGGCCTTGTTCAGTGAAGACTCTTTATAGTTTCTAGACCTAAAATATCTTCCAACTAGTAAGACTGAAGCATTGTTCCAGTAAGAAGTAAATTCATGTCAGTAGGAAAGCTAAAGTTATTTTCTTTAACTGAGCATTGAAGTCATAGGTGGAAATCCTTTAGTTCTGAAAACTTACTTTTTCTGGTGCTGACACTGTGATAGACCATGGGGACTTCTGAAGTTGGACTAAACACATTTTGTGTTATTATATTGCTACAAGCCTATAGTGCCAAGGCGTAGAATGTGGTGGTTTCAACAGAAGTGGTCTGCATAGGCCCATGTGGAGTGGCACTATTAGAAGGTGTGGCCTTATTGGACTACTTGTGCCCTTGTTGGAAGAAGTGTGTCACTGGTTTTGAGGTTTCAGAAGCTCAAACCAGGCCCAATGTGGCATTTTCTTCCTGCTGCCTGCTGAACTTTCAGCTACCTCTCCAGCAACATGTCAGTGAGTGATGTCATGCTTTCTCCCATGATGATAATTGACTAAACCTCTGAACTCTAAATCAGTCCCAATTAAATATTTTCCTTTATAAAAGTTGCCATGGCCATGGTATGTCTTCACAACAAAAGAAACCTTAACTAAGACACTTCATATGCCATTTTCTTCCTAAATACTTTTTTATTTTTTCACCATTTTTGTGCATAAAAAGACAGGAATTTATGCTTTTTCATAAAACCACAACATTTTAATGAAACCCCTTCAGTCATATTTATTAATTTCTCCTAACTTAGCATTTTGAAGCATTTATTTGTAATGGCAGTGATTCCAAGAACAAGTAAAGGACTAGGAAAAGGTTATAACATGTACAACCTATGCATTTACACCTCTACTTTGTAAACATTCAACTACACCTAATTTCCAGTAGTTCCTTTATCACTGAAATAGGTAGACCCCAGAGAAAGAAAAAAATGATGGAAGCAGTACAGCTAATTTGATAGCGTATTAAGCACACTTCCTTGTGACTTCCATGCAATTTTAAACATATGTCAATTGAATCTGTGCACATTTTCCTTGATTATATCATTAAACATTAAGCTGACAGGGTAGTCGAAATATTGCAAGTCTTGGAGTAAGAAAGGAGTGATTTTGCATTTTAATTTTTGTCATCACTGCATGACATTGGACAAAACTTTTTAACCTGTGACTATGTATCTGTAAAATGAGGTAATTATACAGTTCAATTGTCCTAGTTGAGAAATATGAAAACTTACATAATTTGCCAAATAAAATGTAATACCTTAGGAATACCTTGGCTGTACTATCCATTTGGTTTTTAATAATAGACAAAAAGTTGCTATTTTAGGAGACTGAAAGAAATAAATATACCTCTGACCCTTCTTAGCTGCTCAGTTCTTGAACTACAGATGTCCAGTTAGTACATAAGTCAATTTACTTGCACTCAGTCAGTGCTGAAACCTGAACCTGTTTGGAGAAACATGCTTGGTTTGGTCTTTACAATGAATAGCTTCTTCTCTGCAGCATTTTCAAATAATAAGCAGGATTACATTAGTTACATTTCTGGTTACCTAAAACAACTTTTTTAGAAGTCTGTTTGTCAACTCATAGCAATACTCTTACAATGAGTTCCCATTTAAAATTTCCTAAGGCATTTTTAGAAAAAACTGGCTCAATAAAAGTATGTGCTGTTTCCAATTCTGTTTATATACAAATAAGTAAGCAAGACAAATTCTTTTAAATTTTGTAGGCATATGATTTTTATTTGCCTAGTCAGAGAAAGAGCTTGGAAAATAAGTAACCAATTGTTAAGCACTTTTGGAAAATCTTTTATATAAAAGCATGTCAAAGAATTAATGATATAGTGGTATATTTTCATCAACTAATATTTACATTACTTACATGTGATAAATAATATCATGAATTGTGAAGAAATAGAAGGATAAACATCCCAGTGTCCCCTAAACTTATAAAAAAGACTGAGTATTGCAAGTTATAAGTCACTTTACTTTAGCTGTATGAACTGATAAAGCCAGGCATGTCTGAAGATTCAAAATTTGAAATATTAAAAATAATTTCTCCCATTTCTGTCATAATGAGGTCACCAACCAATAGGGAACAAATTCAGTCCCACATAGCTTATGGTGGGGTTTGTTTGTTTGTTTGTTTGTTTATATTGTAGCTGTTGTGAGTTATCCACCAGAGAAGACTGTTCAGATATGACTTTAAGCCAATAGAAAGTCTTTATTAGCCTGCTTGCAACTACACTGGGTGTTCGAATCCCAGTGTAACAGACAGCCTGTCTCAGAGTGAGCTTTTTAATACTTTTATTGATTCTTTGTAGATATAACTTAATGCATCCCAATCCCACTTATACCCCAGTGCTCTTGCCCCTGCCCTTTGCTCTTGCAACCTCCCCCCACCAAAACAAGCAAATTTAAAAGAAAAACAAAAACAAACAAACAAAAACAAAAGAGAAGAATATTGTTTGTCATAGAAGCTATAGTGTGATCTCTCTTGAGTTACAGTTTACCCTTTAATCCATTCATCCTTACTTGCAAGTGTTCATTGTCACCTGGAGATTTCTGGCTTCTGCTAAGCCACCAATAATGGGCTCTCACTGAAGTTCCTCTTGAATATCCTGTTGTTGTCCTGTGTGATGACCCTACACATTACCACCTGTAGCAAATGAGACAGCTGGTCTGGGGTCACAAGAGTGGGAGAGCTAGCCCTGACCCTCACCAGCTGCAGCACACAAGAGAGCAGCTCTGCCCCCAGTCTGGGTGAGCGTTTAAGCACAAAAGCCACATCTTGGGTTGAGATACTTCAGTTAGCAAGAAAAGTTAGCCAGAAGTGGAAATACAGAAGCAAAAAAGCAAGGTTAGTACATTTAGGGACTTTCTCAGAACCATAGACTTTGATGGATTAGGTCTATTGTTCTCATTTTGGCAAATGGTACTGTGTACTGAGTTCCAAGGACTAAATGGTTTGTCCATCATGGCATCAGTTGCGCTAAGATTTGGCAGTCTACAGGACAATTATAAGTCTGCTTATTTATTTTACATTGGGACTGTGCCCAAATGCCAAGGTCAGAATGTGAGTTAGTTGTCTTCTGCTACTATATGAATCCTGGGATTAAACTCATCAAACTTAGCAATAAGTGGTTTTACCTGCTCAGCCATCTTTTCAGCCTAGCATATGTTTTAAGTCCACTTGTTATTCCATATATAAAGAACCATTTAACAAGAAGTGCTTATAAAGGTTCCTGCCTAAACCTTCCTTATCTGTATAGACTTCTCCTGAACTTTTGGAACTGTAAGATATATTATAGCAAGTTAATATTGTTGTATTCCCAATTACCAGTGTCAACAGTACATCTGTTGCCACAGAATTCACCTGGAAATATCTTCACCACCTAAATTTCCATTACTCAAGAAGACAATGGCACAAATACAGTTGTGGTCCTGATAGTTTTGTACAATGTTGTTATGAATATTCTCATATCCTCTTGACTTTCCTGCCTTTTTAATACATCATTAGGATTATTTCTGCAATAATAATGCAGTACATCCTTAATCACATTGCTTTAGATGTCCGGATCTTAATCTGAATCTTGCACCCAAGAGCAAAGAGAATAATGTTCAGCAAATCAGTTCTGATGCATAAAATAAAAGAATGGGAAAACAAATGATGCCATTATTTATTTTATTTTAAATAAAATATAGTTATACCATTTATCTTCCCTTCCCGTTCCTCCCCTATATTCTTTCCATGTTTCTCCACGTGCCCTATCAAATCAATGGCCTCTTTCAGTGATTTTTGTTCTCTTTCTCTTTTTCAGCATATATTCATACATACATATATATGTACATATGTACATACAGATAGACAGACAGATAGATAGAGTCAGTTTAGTGTTTGTGTGTTTATGATTTCAGAGTTGACCACTTGGTATTGGATAATCAGTTATGGGGCTCATCTCTGCTACACACTAATTCTCACTCAGTATTTCTTAGTTACCTGTAGTTTTTTGTCTAGGGTTGGGGCTCCATGAGAGTCTCCACTTCCATCTTAGCTTGTCTATTGGTATTGTACTTATTTGGGTTGTGCTTTGGTAGTCATACTACTGAAGTATAATGGATGAAGCTTTCCTATAATTTCTAGGAGGCACCGTCTCACAGCAGACTTTCTAACCATCTGGTTCTTACATTTTTTTTCTATCCCCTCTTCTACCAAGTTTCTGACACTTGGGTGAAGAAATTGTGTTGTATAGATGTATCCATTAGTGCTATGAACCTCATGATCAGTAGTTCCTTTGATTTTGACCAGTTGTAGTTTCCTATAATGGTCTCTATCTTTTGCAAAGAGAAGCTTATTTGTTGAATGGTAGGTGTTAAAATACTATGTGTGGGTATAAGGCTAAGTATTTAGAATTCAGTTATGACATATCCTAGTCTAGTAAAGAGGAAGTAGTAGATTCTCCCCTAAGATCCATGAACTTAAAAGCCCTGTGTAGGACTCTAGGTTTATAGTACTAGCCATGATTTCTCTCCTGTTAAGTGGACCTTAAGTCTAATTATAGAGCTTTTATTTACCATCAAGATCTGAGTATCACTTCTTTACCTTTAGGAATATATTTTTATTCTGGTCAATGTTGTGGTTTATAACTGTCATAGCATGATAGGATTATTGATTGATTTCTCATTTGGCAACTTGTATAGTACTTTATAGTGCCATGAAAGCTAGTCCTTAGGGAGGAGGTTTAGTATTCATTCATTTATTTTCATTTCATATTACTAAAAAATGTAATTGAATGTTTGCTTATCCTAAGTGCTTGTTAGAATTTTCAGACTGTATAAACCTAAAGACTTCCTCCAAGTACCACCAAAATCTCAATATGATGGCTGGAAAATAGAAGGGAATGAAGTCAACTGAAATTCCGATATATCAGAAATTATTTTTCAAAAAGGAACAAACTAAAATTCACAGAAATCTAAGTGCATATTTGATTGTTGCTTCCTTCAAAGAGTTAAGACTAAGAATCTTGCTAAAAACAACTATGCAATGGGAAAAACTAAAAAAAAAAATGCCTCAAATATATTGTTGAATGGATAAAATAAGAAAGACTGGACTAAATATATACATATATGTATGTATATATACATATATATGATATGTTTTGAGCATATGATAATTTATTATTGAGGGATTATACTGAATTTAACCTAACCTCAAATTGTGGGACTCTTGTCCTACAGTATAAAGAGCAAAGTGGAGGCTTGCAAATGCGCTCAAATACAGCTCCACATTAGCTCCATTCTCAGGGTAAATGAAATGCAGGGATGAATCTGCCTCATATGCACTTTCAATATCTACACACAATGCTGTCTGGACGATGGGGCAGGAATGTAGGCTCAGCTGCTCAGCAGCAAATGACTCATCTCACAATCATTTCCAAAGGACTGGAAAGTTAACTAATGTAAATTGCTGCATTATTTTAAGAAAGAAAGTATGTTGGATTCATTTTAACCACAAATCACACTGGATTAAATTAGGCATAAGGGAAGGATAAAAAGTGAAAGGAAAACTACTCTTGAAAATAAGAATAGAAATTTTACTGTGCTTTTTATTCATTCTTTGAGAATTTCATAGATGTATACAATATATTTTGATTTTATTTATTTCACAATCTCTCCCTGCAACTCCTCTTAGTCCTTTCAGTACAATAGATCCCTATGCCTCCTGTGTGTTCTGTTTTTAAAAAATAAGAAAAATCAACTGAGTCCAATTACATTTGTGGTATTTTCATGAGTATGTCTATTCACTGGAGTATGGGCAACCTACCATACCAGCAGCCACATCCCATGAAGAAAAATAATTCTCTGTCTCTCAGTAGCCATCAACTGTCCACCCTCACTGAAATGTTGATTTTCCTGATCTTGTACAAGTCTTGTGCTGGTCACCAATAGCTGGTGTGAGTTCATGAATGTAGTGGACCTGTCATGTCCATAAGACACTAATTTGAAGAAGTCCAATTTGAGTACTGGATAGAGTGGAAAATATATTAACAATTCAAAGAATGACATTGAAATGATTCTATGAGAAAAGACAATGATCTTCACGGATATTCAACATTGCATTGTAGTTCACAAATTTCACAGCAAATAAATAGCATATTCAGAGTTCATCAGGATTATATACAATAAAATAGAATTGCATGAAATAATTTCATTGCTTTCAAAAGTGATTTATAAGTTGTATTAACTGTAAAAACCAAGGAGGTAGAAGCAGACCATGAGCAGAGTGGGGAGAAGAATCTCTAGAGAGGGAGATAGTAAGACATGGGTACTATGAATGGAAAACATTAAGAGGAATTTAAATAGGTAGAGGAGAGGAAGGGTAATGCAGAGAGATATAGAGGAATGGCTGGTAGAGAAGAAAGATTGTAAGAGCCAGAGGACAAGTAAGTCTGTTGAAATAATATTTCCTGTATATTACTGCTCTACTCCTTAAATTTCAGTAATACAGCTTCCTAAACAAGACACTCAGAATGACATCTCCATTTGACATAACAATAAGCACATGAGAAATTTTACAAGGTCCCATCCCTGAAGGAAGAGCTATAGGCAATCAATATCTACTGAGAGAGAATAAGGCTTACCTGGGGACAAGACCCTTAATATGTTATACAATTGCATAGCCCTAAACACATGCATATGAGTAACACTAGATTGACTCAATAAGTGGTATTTATAAATTTAGAAGTATGTATATATAAGATAATGTATACTAATAATGTAATTATGATTAATGAAAATAAGAGAAAAGAGGCAATGAATCTGAGAGAAAGTAAGAGGACATAGGAGGAATTGAAAATGGGAATAAAGGGGAAATGGATGGATGGAAATGATTAAATTACTGGACTGATGAATGGAATTCTCAAAAAAAATAAAATAAAATGAAATTTAAGAAAATAACAGTGATAACCTGCCTCATCATTCATTCTCATTGTTGTCTTATAAGCCTTAGCTTGTGTAGTACGTAAAGACAAAAAAAGAAAAACTATACAGCTTGGAAAGGAGACTATAGTAACATTGTTTGAAGCTTATTATCTTTATAGATATTACAAGAAGGTTTAAAAATAAAACAACACAACTCCTATAACAATGAGCAAATTTAATAAGGCCACAGAAATGATTAGTCAGTGCTCTTCTTACATCTAAGCAAATCATTTTTAAATTTTAAATTAATAAATTTTATACTTATGATTTCTCTAAAATCACTGATGTACATAAACATATATTATATGACCTATAAATTATATGAATATATATTATATTTATCAAACATTTGTTGGATTCAAGTTGGATTTGTAGTAAATATAAACAGAATATAAAAATTATGTGAAACACTTGTGAGAGAAATCAAGAAGTAAACATACATATACATATATATCCATACACCAACTAATAAAAAGCCTTGAGCTGAGGAGACTAAAAGTATTTCAACATACATCTTTCCTGAGCACTACATCTGGAGAATAAGCAGGGTTTTCTGTGAGGGGAAATCTGCTTGTCTTCTACTGAATGAGCTAGGTATGGCAGTTGCATTACTTGAGAGAAGCAGCCAGAAAACTCTGTGTTACCTAGAAGGTCGTCCAACCTTTAAAATTATTCTCTTCAGTGGAGAGAATGTCATTTCTTTCAGTTTCTACCAAGTATGTGTTAGAGAGAGAGAGGGGGGGGTGAGAGAGAGAGAGAGAGAGAGAGAGAGAGAGAGAGAGAGAGAGAGAGAGAGAGAAAGTTAAGAAGAAGGACCAGGAAATTCAGAAATGGTAACAAAGCCCCAGAGAACACTGAGTGAAAGCTAGAGCGTAATTATAGGCTGCAGTGACTGTTTCTTACTCAACTCTGTGTTATATTTTTATTCTGTTTCTGATGTTCAGTTAAGGACATCCATGTAAAAGTCAATTCACTACTACTCTGTGATATGGAAGAGCTGCTGTATGGTAACATGTGTCTTCATATATCTGCAAGGTGAAGAACATCAACATTATCCCAAAGTAAATAAAAAGAGCACATTGAATTCAGAATAGAAGCTATACACAAGAAGTGCTGCCTAAGTGTGGATTGAGTGGCTTCCAGTGGAGTATGTAAATAATTCATTCTTCAGGAAATGAGAATCGGCCATTTTATTGTTAGAAACATCGGGAGAAAACTTTATCAGAGAACTTTTCATGACAGATAAAATTCAATCATCTGATCAAGTGCCTTTTCAGGGTTTTGAAATGGCATACTGCTAATGCATTTCCCTTTTTGCTCTGTTATTCATTCTTATTACAAATGTTTTATTGTTGGTAGAAAATAATGAAGATTCTGCTCTGAGTGTGCAGTACTCTACCATGTATACTTAGAATATATAGCAGTGTTCTTCTCACCCCTTCCATATCACAAGGCAGCCTTTCTACCATTATTTTGAAGTTTTAAAAACCAATATTTTCATGGCAGTGCTTTAATTCATTACAAGAGAGATTTTTATTTAGGACGTAACTGAAGGGGAATTTTCTATCTGAGAATCATCTAGCTCTTGAATTCTTCTTCAGACTTCCAAATCAATAAACAGTAAACTTCCTTGCAATGAGTAAGAGTATAGGCATGCATGAACACTATGCTATATGATTGTAACACATTCCAACTGTAAATAATGTCAAGAAAAATTTTGATTATATAATTGCTTATTCTTCTTTAGCTTCCAAAAGAGATAAAACCAAGAAAGTATATTTGAGTCAGAGAAAAGGACAGACATCAAGATAAGAGCAACAAGGAGAAGGCAGAGAAATTAAGATAGGTTGCTTTGGCAAAGAGACATGTAGTAGAAGGACTTTACAAATAGAATTCCTACTTTGGCCTGGGGATTAGCTATCAGCGATGGCAGGCAAATCCTCCAAGACAGATTTGTGCTGAAATGATGCAGAAAAAATCCTGTCATCACTACCTCTGTCTAGTCAACCTCATACAGATCTAGTATAATATTGATCACAGGAGCCAGCTAACATTAGGCTACTACAACCTGTTAGGGGTGTCTAATTTTGGATTTGGTGAATTCCACTAATTCCTTTGTGCTATTTGACATCTTCTAGAATCTAGAAATAATTTACATATGAAATATTTGCACTTTAAATATTTTATTAATTCTTTTAGAATTCTGCACAGTGCATTTTGATATTTAGCCCCTCCCTCAACTCCTCCTAGACCCACCACCACTTTCCTAACTGTGGTGGTTTAAATAAGAATACCCCCAAGAGGCACTTTGGTCATACTTGGTAAAACTCTTTGGGAAGGATTAGGAGGTGTTGGACAAATTATGTTACCGGGGGCAGGCTTTGAGCTTTCAAAGCATCAAGCAATTCTCAGTGCTCTCTTTATCAGAGGTTTCCTCTTCCAAAAATTAACTGTAATTTTTGGACTTCCCTGTGGTCCTAACGACCAACAATTTAGAAAGAGGAAACCGATTTTCAGTACTGAGTTCTTTTTACTTTCTAGCATGTGGTGATTTGAAAGAAAATGGTCACCAAGGGACCAATAGTGGCACTATTAGGAAGCATGGCCTTGTTGAAGGAAGTATGTGACTGTGGGGGCAGGCATTGAAGTCTCTTTTGATCAAGCTTCTCTCAGTGTAACAATCAGTCCACTTCCCCTTTCCTCTTGCCTGTAAAATATAGTACTCTAAGCCACCACTATGTCTGACTGTACACTGCCATCCTCCCCACCACGATGATAATGGACTGAACCTTTGAAACTATAATCCACCCAATTAAATGTTTTCTTGTGGTCATGATGTCTCTTCATAGCAATAAAACCCCTAACTAAGACAAGTATATAGTTGAGTTATTGTCCTCCATTGTAGGATAACCCCTCATAGTCATATATAGATACACACACACACACACACACACACACACACACACACACACACATTTTAGAAACCTCTACAGTAGTAGGTACTCATACAGCTTTTTCAAAAGGCCTTTAGTGTTAGCCCCAAAGCTTCAACTCTACTTCTAGCTTTTATAATACGGGAAGGTGCTGTGCATACTACCAGTGGAGAAAAGTTATTTTCAGTCTTACCCAGCTGTGAACTTATGAACATCAACTACAACAATATCTGTTTGGCAAGATGTATCTACTTGTGCAATAGTGACATAAATATTATGGAAATAACCAACCATTTCCTGATTGGTGTCATTATCAAGACAAAGATCCTATGGGTACATAGGTCATAGGCTCTCAAGGAGAGCATACTGTTAGTATTATGCAGAGTGGACAATATTAAAATGATTGCTGATGATTATTACTATATCCATCAGTTAGTACATTTCTCAATCCTCATCTAAGATGCTTGATTTTGTCATAGATGAGCATTAGCACAAACACTCACAACTTGCCAATGTGAAGAAAATAAGAGACTATGGTGTGTTCTCCCCAAAATAGCACACTTATGTCAGGACTTTCCCTGAAGGCTCATGGATACTTGTTCAAGAAAGAGAGATTGGAAAAAAAACAGTGGTAGTATAAAGTATAAGGAAACTCTATTTTCAAGACACCACATGGAAATTGCATGTATAAGAAGGGCCAGACAGACAAAATTTCCAGCCTAGAGTGGAGAGAGGAGCAGGTAAGAAATACCCCATGCAACTGGAGAGAAATTGTCAGTTTTTCTCTAAGAATGTAGTAACTGTTATTAGGTTCACAACACTCTAGGGCAGTCCCTGCACAAAAGAGTATTTGGTCAACACAAATTTGATATGATAGAATTAAGAAAAAAAAGGAGTAAACATGAAGCTAGGTGGGTAGGGAGGCAGAAATGGATCTGGGAGGAAATGGAGGAAGGAAGTGAATGTGGTCAAATACATCATATGAAATTCTCAAAAAATTAATGGAAATATTTTTAAAGTATTTTAATGGAAATTAATAATGTAGCTTTTTTAATTTCCAAAAAAAAGGAAAGGAAAAGAAACCCAACTTTCTGTCCCTAAGATAATGAAGAAAGGAAAAGAAGAAGGTATCCAAAGATAGAAAATTTTCCTATGCTCATGGATTGATAGGATTAATATTGTGAAAATAGCTATGTAACCAAAGGCAATTGGCAGATTCCATGCATATTCCATCAAAATTTCAATACAATTCTTCAGAAAATTATAAAAAATACTTTTAAATTTCATAGCCAAAATAATATTGAAAAAAAAAGACAAGTATAAAACTGCTGAAAGAATCATCATCCAGAGATGCAGTTATAAAAAACAGTATGGCACTGGCTTAAATTATATATGGAGAAAAGACAGCATCTTCAACTATTGGTGCCTGTTAATATGGAAAGCAACACGTAGAATGAAACTAGGTCCTTATCTCTCATTCTGCACAAAACTCAAAATAGATTAGGGATCTCAACCTAAGGGCTGATCCTCTGAATATGACATCAAGGTCAGAGTAGAGAATATGCTTAAACTTATAAGCACTAGGAAGAACTTTCTGAACAGTATCCTGTTGCTGTAGGACATTATGGAAAATGGAATCATAAAAATCACAGATAGAAGTGTGGAGCAAGAAATGACTGACCTGAATAAGGTCATCCAGATCCAGAAAGACAAAAGTTGCTTGTTTACTTCTACTTGTGGATGCTGGATTTGAATCTTTAGACATGTATCTTTCATTTGGAATACTCACAAGAGGTCAGAAGCTAGTGGGGGGTACCAAGGGAAGTGAAATAGAATCCAGTAGTATAAAGGTTGAAAGAGGTACAATGAGACAGAAAGAGTTAAAAGGAGTAGGAAATCAGAAGGCATGGTAGAAGGTAGAGTACAGGGAGTGATAACTAATAGTAAAAACCTTTGAAAGTCATATGGAAACCTACTACTGAAGAAAGTTTCTAAACTATGTACAAACACATATGTAAACAGAATTTAAATGAATTCACCCAATAATGGGGAGACAATGCCCATACTAGACACCACAAATTAACAAGTGAAAAGCCTAGTATCTGGAATGGGTTGCTTGTTTTGAAATTGTTGGCCAGTTGTATCCCATAATTCTACAAACATGACAAGGTACTGTCATTGTTTTGGTTATCCTCTAAGACTGTAAGGAATTTTATGTGTTCATTCAGTCGTCTTAAAAGACATTGTCATACAAATGACTCTCTTTAGTTCCAGGAAGGGTTCATTTATATTTGAAATTTCTCAGAATTGTTAGAACTTTTAAATAACATATTAACATATTATGAATGTAAAAACACTCATATTAGGGAATTTAAATAAACTAGAACAGAAAAACAGAATCAAGTATGGCGAACAAATAGGTTTATACATATAACATTTAAAACGGGTCCATTATAAAGAAAGCACCAAGGAATTAATAGTAGTTGTAGGAGTAGTAGTATAACTAAATTGTCTAAATATATAAATATGTGAGCACTGGATAATACAGTGATGAGATTTTAGGTATTTCCTCTAAAATGAGCCCATAATGGAACTAAAGAAAGTCCTAAGATAGCAACTAACATTGGCATATTCCTCCAATCCATGATGATTCCTCAGAGATAATGCTCCCAGAACCTGAGGTCAGTATGTAGCCAAATGACAGCCATGTCATTTTGGTGAAGAGTCTGTATCCATGACAGGAACTGAGACACTGAGGGAGAGGGGTGCAATCTGAAGACTAACTATGGTTGGTAAGACATCCAGGAAGGATAGGAAGCTAAGGGAAATGCTAATTGGGAACTGTAGGCCTAGGCCTTTGGCAGGAGAGTGTGAAGTTGAGGTTATTTCAGAGTGGGGGTTCCATCTCAATATTTGTAGTTAACTTTGCTTTGCACTTCCCTATAACTCTTTTCTGCAACTATACTTTGTTTACTTCCAATTTCTCATGTTCTTCTTGTTATCATATGCTTCTGGCCTGTTTAATGCAGACTATTCCATAGCTGAGGACTTACATGGAGCATTCCAAACAGTAAGACAAGTCTCTTAAACATTATATCAGTGGGGGGGAAGGATGGTATATTGCTCATTTTTCACATTTTTTATGATTATGCAAATCAGAATTTTAATGATTTATCCTCAAACAATAATAAAATTACATAAAAAGCTTATTTGACAAAGGACAAGATAAAGCCATTAACTCTTTGTACTCTGCTCACTGATAATGTGATTCTTTTATTTATTTATTTATTTATTTTACAATACTATTCAGTTCTACATAATAGCCACAGATTCCCTTGCTCTCTCCCTTCCTGCCCCCTTCCCCTTCCCCCCAGCCCACCCCCCATTCCCACCTCCTCCAGATCAAGGTCTCCCCCGAGGACTGGGATTGACCTGGTAGACTCGGTTCAGGCAGGTCCAGTCCCCTCCTCCCAGATTGAGCCAAGCATCCATGCATAAGTCCCAGGTTTCAAACAGCTATCTCATGCAACGAGCCCAGGACCTGGTGTCACTGCCTAGATGCCTCCCAAACAAATCAAGCCAATCAACTGTCTCACCTATTCAGAGGGCCTGATCCAGTTGGGGGCCCCTCAGCCTTTGGTTCAGAGTTCATGTGTTTCCATTCATTTGGTTATTTGTCCCTGTGCTTTATCCAACCTTGGTTTCAACAATTCTCGTTCATAAAACCCTCCTCTTTCTCACTAATTAGACTCCCAGCACTCCACCCGGTGCCTAGCCGTGGATGTCTGCAACTAGATTCCTCAGTCTTTGGATGGGGTTTATGGCACAACTATTAGGGTGTTTGGCCATCCCATCACCAGAGTAGGTCAGTCCCGGCTGTCTCTCGGCCATTGCCAGCAGTCTTTTGTGGGGGTATCTTTGTGGATTTCTGTGGGCCTCTTTAGCTCTTTGTTTCTTCCTTTTCTCATGTGATCTTCATTTACCATGGTCTCCTATTCCTTGTTCTCCCTCTCTTTTCTTGATCCAGCTAGGATCTCCCGCTCTCTTTCCCTCGACCCTCGCCCTTCATTGCTCCCACTCATGTCCAGGCTGTTCATGTAGATCTCATCCATTTCTCTGTGTCTTTCTTGGGGTCCCGTTTTCCAGGTAGCCTCACTGGTGATGTGAGTAGGAGTCCAGTCATCCTTGTTCCACATCTAGCATCTTCCTATGAGTGAGTACATACCATATTTGTCTTTATGAGTCTGGGTTACCTCACTAAGGATGATTTTTTCTTGATCCATCCATTTGTCTGCAAACCGTATGATGTCATTGTTTTTCTCTGCTGAGTAGTATTCCATTGTGTATATGTGCCACAATTTATTTATCCATTCTTCAGTTGAAGGGCATCTAGGTTGTTTCCAGGTTTTGGCTATTACAAACAATGCTGATATGAACATAGCTGAGCAAGTGCTCTTGTGGTATGATTGAGCATTTCTTGGTTATATGCCCAGGAGTGGTATAGCTGGATCTTGGGGGAGATTGATTCCCAGTTTTCTAAGAAAGCACCATATTGATTTCCAAAGTGGTTGTACAAGCTTGCATTCCCACCAGCAGTGGAAGAGAGTTCCCCTAGTTCCACATCCTCTCCAGCATAAAGTGCCTTCAGTGTTTTTGATCTTAGCCATTCTGACAGGCATAAGGTGGTATCTCAGAGTTGTTTTGATTTGCATTTCCCTGATGATTAGGGATGTTGAGCAATTCCTTAAATGTCTTTCAGCCATTTGAGTTTCCTCTGTTGAGAATTCTTTGTTTTTGTTCTAAAGCCCATTTCTCAATTGGACTATTGGTTGTTTTGATGTCTAATTTCTTGAGTTCCTTATATATTCTGGATATCATTCCTCTGTCATCATTTTTCACTTTTAATGTGGATGTCAATCTTAAGAACAGGCCAGAGGCATTAATTAATGAAGTATGAACAAAAATTTCTGAAAAGTTGTATGTTCAAAGAATAATAAACTGATTGACTGATTAAAACTCCAGTGACATCAAGAAGTTGTAATGTTGAAGGTCTAGAGGCTAATTACCTTACCTTGGGCTAGCTTTAGCCTCCCCTCCATGCCCCAATAGCCATTCCTTGCTGTCTTAGTCAGTGTTCTATTGTAGAGAAGAGACACCATGAGCAAGACAACTCTTATAAAAGAAAACATTTAATTGGAGGCTTACTTACAATTTCAGAGATTCAGTCCATTATCATCATGGTGGGGAGCATGGCAGCATGCAGGCACTGCAGCAGCAGCAGCAGCAGAGAAAGAGAGAGAGAGAGAGAGAGAGAGAGAGAGAGAGAGAGAGAGAGAGAGAGAGAAAGAGAGAAAGAGAGACAGAGACAGAGACACTAAGGACTTGGCATGGGCTTTTGAAACCTCAAAGCCCACCCCCAGGGACATACTTCCTCCAATAAGACCACACCTCCTAATTCTTTGTTTCTCTGTGTTGTTTTGGTGCCTGTCCTGGATCTCACTCTGTAGACCAGGCTGGCCTTGAACTCACAAAGATCCACCTGGCTTTGCCTCCTGAATGCAGGGATTAAAGTCATCTACCACCTGGTTTCTTCCTAATAATTCTAATCATTTCAAATAGTACCACTCCTTGGTGGCTAACCATTAAAAAATATAAGCCCATGGGGCCTATTCTTTTTCAAACCACTACACTTGTTTATTTCTGTTTTAGAACTAATCTTCTGTGACTAATAGATAAAGTATACTAACTTAGCAGACTATTAGCTTCTACCAACTCCCAAGCCAAGAATGTAATCAGATAACATCATATAGGCCTATAGAAAAGATTCCTGCATTGCTGTAACCACCTTATGTACCCACCAAGGTATTTTAAACCTGCCTTGATTTATGACCTTCTTTGTTCTGTAAAACTACAAAACTTCATGACACTGTTTCCACACTGGAAGATGAAGTTTGGAGTGAACAAAATCTGTGTTCCTGGATCACGGTCATTCAAAATATCTCCAAAATAATATCTTATTCTCTTTAAGATGAGACTTGTGCTTTTTGCATTTACATAAGAAAACTTCTTTTGTGAATCTAGTAGTTTGGGCTTTTTGGAAGCCTCTTCAGAAAGACATTATTAACTCAGAGACAAAAGAATAACCTAAGGGGTATCAGTAACAAAGACTTAAATCCCAATATTGTGAGAGAAGGTTTAGGGAGAAACAGCAAAAGGGATTGAGTCAAACCCTGGCTGAGGAACAAGTAAACCACAGAGGGCTGGATACTCAAACCAAACTTTCAAACCTCCTGGGAGCCACTAAACTTTGCCAGGGGTCGCTGGTAGTAGGACTGATGGGCCAACCCATCAGATCTTTTTGAGGACCCTGTGAGTAGTTGAGAAGAATGCCTTCTCAACTCCATGGGCTCTTGTTTTTTTTTTGTCTCTCCCCTCAGAAAATTCAGTTCATGGTCCTTTCCCTCGCCAGCTGAAGTACTAAGGAAAGAGGGTCCTACACCTCATCCGGGCAGCACAATAGAGCTTACCTTGTTCACAAGGGCACAAGTGAGCTGGCCCTGAGTGTGGTGAGGGAAAGATGCCTCCCCTACCCCTCACCACCTACGGCACATGGGGGACCTGACCCAGCCCCTCACCAGTTGCACCACTCAGGAGAACAGGCCCTCTGTCTCTTTTAGGCAGCTGAGTAGTTGACCCTGTGAAAAGGGGTCTAGCTAAGGCAGCACTGAGTGCATGATAGTAGCATTGCTGGTACAGCCTCCCTTGGCCAAGGTGTGATGGTGGGGATGAGGGAAAGATGCCCTTCCCCCCTTGCCTGTAACTCCTCTAGCTGGTGAGGGAGCTGAACCCTTCATCAGCTGAGACACTCGGGATAATGAGTCCTATGTTTTATCGGGCAGCAGAGTGGAGCTGACCCTGTTGAGCAGGGCATAGTGAGATGGACTGGGAATATGAGCATGGGAGACCTGGCCCAGTACGTCATCTACCATATTGCACTATGGGTTGAGGAGAGATGCTCTCCCTCTATCAACACCTGAGGCAGGTGGCAGAGCTGCCCATGAGGTCATAAGTGTTGTGTGTGGTCACAAGACCCCCACAGAGCTGATATCAGATGCAAGCACACAGCGTTTTTTTTTTCAATATTTTTATTTTATAATTAACTTAATTTCACATATCAGCCATGGATTCCCCCATCCTCCCTCCTCCCTCCTCCCAGTCCCCCAGCCCTCCCCACCAAGTTCACCCCCATTCCCACCTCCTCCAAGGCAAGATTTCCCCTAGGGAGTCAGCCCAGCCTGGTAGACTCAGCCAAGGCAGGTCTAGCCCCCTCCTCCCTACACCAAAGCTGAGCCAAGTGTCCCAGCATAGGCCCCAGGCTCCAAAAAAGCCAGGCCATGCACCAAGGACAGGTCCTGGCCCCACTGCCTGGGGGGGGGGGCTCCCAAACACTTCGCATGCTGGTAGGATTTGCTGAAGGAGGTGGAGGCAGGAGGATCACAAGGCCAGCCTGGGCTACACAGAGAGTTTTTTTTTTTTTTTTTTTTAATAACAAAGCAAGCCCCTGGTCGGTATTTCAAAGGTATTCCAAACACTGGACACAGTGGATGGAGGAGGAAGGCCTGAGCACTCACTTTAAAGGAGGTGCAGAGGGTTACATATCTTGGGATTGGA
Organism: Peromyscus maniculatus bairdii; assembly: GCF_049852395.1. NCBI lineage: Eukaryota > Metazoa > Chordata > Mammalia > Rodentia > Cricetidae > Peromyscus > Peromyscus maniculatus. The sequence goes on from NC_134875.1 coordinate 104,046,437, forward strand.
CAAGGGGGCTAGGGGTGAGGTAGTTCTTTGAAGTTATGGGCTGAACTATAAGCATGAGGTTACTAATGGCTCACAGGATTCAGGGTATCTACAGAGACATAAATTCTTACTCCCTATATTCTGTTTTTACTGACCCAGGATATATACATTCAGATTTATTGTTACAGTCCTATTTTCCCATAAGTTCAATTTCTGGTGGGTTGAGTCCATTACTCCCCATATCCTGTTTGATCAAGTCCAGGATATATAGATTTACTATTCCAGCCTTATCTGCCCATGCGTTCAACTTCTGGTCAGTTCTAAAATTGCTGGTCAGCAAATACCTTCAGAGGAGGGGGAGTGAAGGGAGCATCTCTCAAAATGGCTACTGATTTTTCCCTTTCAATAAGAATGGGAGAGCAGGCACTGTGCTTTGGTTGGGCAACACAATAGAGCCAACCTCATTGGCAGAGGTACGAGTAAGCCAACCTCAAAGCTGTGAGCATGGGAGAGTTGTCCCTATTACCTATCTGTCATTTGGATACATGGATGGGGGAGAGATGCCCTCCCCCACCCTCCACCCCTGCCCATCAACACCTGAGGTAGGAGGGAGAGCTAGCTATCCCTGAGGTCATAAGAGCAGGAGGACTGTCCCTGCCCTTCATCACCTGCAGCACTCTTGAGAGTGGCCCCTACACCACAACTGGGTAACATAATAGAGCAGGCTCTGAAGGTGTAGGTGTGGGAGATAAGACCCTGAAGACATGAAAGCAGAACTGGCTTTAGTGGTATTTGCTCTGCCCATGACCTTGGGCTATATGGCCTGAAGGAGGCGGTGTTTCTTGCCATTGTACATGACCTCTTACAAGGAAAGGGAGAGAGATCAGGAGTCTCTTCTTCCTGCTTCCTAGCCTGATCAGATGGCCAGGCAGATTCTCTCCTGGACAGAAGAGAGGAAGACTTCAGCTGTTTACTCGGTGTATTTTCTCAATTTATATCCTAATAAATTCTCTAATACTCCTTAAGCAGACTCCCATGGATTTCTCACTTTAACTGGCCTTGCCTTTTGCTCATTCCTGAAAGGGGTGAACTTGCCAGGGCAATGCAGTAGAGCTCACCCTGGTTGTGAGGACAGGGGAGAGCTGGTGGGGTGACCAACCCTGCAACTACCCAGGCCCAGAATCAGCTTTATATATTGGCACACCCCAACATCCATCCCACTTGTGATCTACTGTGTGATACCTCAGTAAAAGCCCCAACTCTATCCCCTACAGACAAAGAGAAGCTTAAACCAGGATTCCTAAGTGTAGATAAGAACTTAGACCCCTTTTCCCCAGGTGGCTGTATCTGCTACAGGGACTTTGGAAAACACAGAGTCAGGATATTCAACCAAAAGACTAAAAAGGGAGGCAGGCAGGTTAAAATAAATTATATGGTCTGTGCCTTTAAGAACTAGCCTCACAAAGAAAGGAGAGCACTCCTTCCAACCTCCCTGCTGTGAGTGAGAGATTTAGAAGAGCCTCCCTGGAGGCTTGTAAACTTAGAAAACACCTTACTTTTGCATTCTGTACCTAAAGTCTCCAGTGGTGGCTTTGGGGATGTGACCTAGGCATAACAAGACCCTCGCTCTATTGTCTCAAAAAGAGGGCCTTAGACAAAGATATCTCAATATAGATAGACCCAGGCCAGTTTCAAGTCCCCAGAAATGATGGCGCCAGCTCCGGGAACAAAAGAACAGAGTCAGGATGTCTGATGGTAACCAATTAACCACGAGATGCCCCTCTCAGGAGATAACATGACCAGACCCCAGAGATGAGTTGTAAAACTCCTGACAGGGCAAACAGATAAGCTAGAATAAGATAAAGTCCAGGCCCGGGAAAAACTGGACAAATCAAGGATGGACCCGTATTAACCCCCTCCCCTCTAAGAAATTTTATGAGTTTTGCCTATAAAAACTAACTTCCCCAAAAAAGAGTAACTCTTCTCTGCCTCACTTGAAATGGCTTGAGTTGAGTTCCCTGTCATGACTTGTAACAGATAAACCTTGCTTTTGCATTCTGGTATGCTCGTCCTTGGTGGTCTCTCTGGGGGTTACGATCTGGGCACAACACACTGGAGAATGAAGGAACCAGTCCTGCAGACTGAAAGCTGCAGGATCTCCACAACACAGAGCAATAGCAGGATAACCAAAAGGAGTCCCAGTGGGGGCTCAGAGTCAATAATGTAGCAGAAACCAGAAGCCTGGAACCAGACCAATGAATCTTTGCAGTGAACACTCACAAGTAAAGATATATGAATAAAAGGGTTTACTGGGGACTTACTGTGTCACACTACAGCTTCCATGATGATATTGATATTTTTCCTTTCTTTTTTCTCTTAAATTTTATTTTATGTTATTTTATGGGGAGGTTACAAGAGCAGAGGCTGGATATGAAGGGCAGGGGAAATGAATGAGATCGAGATACATGATGTGAAAGAAACATAAAGAAAAAGAAGGAAAAAACTACAACATGTCAATTTAAAGATAAAAAGATTTCAGGTAATGAATGGAAAATAAAAAAAAAGAAAAGAAAAGAAAATTCCTTTAGAGTCCCTACTAAAGTATATCCAAATTTCAATCCTAAAGAAAACAGGCTATTTTTTCCATTCAAGTATATGTTTACCTCAAAACAAGGCCTTCTAAACACAGCAAGACTGATGACTGATGCACATATCAATTCACAGAGACTGTGACATGTACAGGGCCAGCATATATCTGCACTTGATGGGGACCCAATGTTGAAAGTGGAAGTGTACACCAGCCCACATCCCTAGACCAGAAGCTATCTCCAATTGATAACCATTGGCAAATGAAAAACTAGTTTCTCCAAGAATCTTGTTGGGTATATGAAACACTCTTAATGATAGGCCCCATACCCAACAGTAGATGGCCAAAAAGGGGGCACTCAGTGGTATTTTCTGGATGTTTTTTGTATCTTAATGCTTTGTCTGGGCATTTTTTTTCCTTGCCCCACAGGTCTTTTGCTTATATATTATGGTTTTCAATTGTGTGCAGTGTGTATGTCTCTGCATCTGTATGTATTTCTTCCCTCTTTATTTTTTATTTTTTCTGGTTGTTTGTTTGTTTGTTTGTTTGTTTGTTTGTTTCGTCCAAATTCGGGTATGTTTGTTTAATTTTATCTTATTTTATTATTTTTCCTTTCTTCTCTCTCTTTTTAAAAAAGTCTGTTTTCTAATAAGCATCCCCTTGTGTTCTTTTATAATCACTATGCCTTTATTGCATCTCTAAGACATGGCTATATAAACTTTCTCCATTGTTTTATTTAGAATATTATTATAGTCTGATTTAACGTAGGTGTGTCATATGTGTTTGTCATAATTATTTCATATAATTTTTGTGTCATTTTATATGTGAGACAATGTGTGACAATTCTAAATCTGCCCCTTAGATTCTCCCCACCCCATATCCCCAAGTAACAAAATGGGAAATGACTCAATTTTTGTATTTTTATTCTGTGCTAAAAATTACTATTTCCAACATGCCTAATTTAATTTAAACTGTGTATTTGTGAAAGTATAGGGATTTTGTTCAGAGAAATATTTTTCTACTATCTTTAAAAGAACTTTTGCGATGGTCTTTCCCTTCTTTCCTTCCTTTGTTCCTTCGTTCTTTCTTTTCTTCCTTTCTTCCTTCCTTCCTTTCTCTCTCTCTCCCTCTCTCTCTCTCTCTCCCTCCGTTCCTTCCTTTCTTTCTTTCCTTCCTTCTTTCTTTTCTTTGACAAAATTATGAGTGAAAACATGTGAATTACAAAGTTAGGTGCTCATTTGGGGGCTAAAGAAAAAAATGTTGGCTATACAAGGAGATTATCATAGGCCTAAGTGCAATGTTAAGTTTTAGTTTTATTGCTAAAGGAATGTTTGGATTTATTTTCAAATGTTAATCCAGGAAACTGGAACTGAAAAATATTTGTTAAATAATTTATGAAACACAACATGTGTTGAAATATCTGATGTATCCTCTCTTGTAAACTTTTATTTTTTGACTTCTTGAAACATTAAAAAAGGTATTTTGGAGCCAGTATGTTCTATGAAGCTTTAAACTGCTTTAAATATAATTTTTTGTGTAAAATAGCGTTCACAGAAGTCATAAAAGCTTTATTACTCTATAAAACTTTAAACTGGCTACATGCACTTTTATAAAGACTTTCCAAGAAGTTTCTGGATGGAATTTTCCTTCATTTTTGGGGGGGTAATCAAGATAACAGAAAAGAGTACATAAATGCTTTCTGTGAATAAAATATCTCTAATTAACTAACCCTGTAGTTCTTTTTATATGATTAATTTCTATGATTTTCTTTTCCATTAACAATCAATATACAAATGATGAATTTGGGATTTTTATAAGATGTATGAAATAATAGATATGCAGGCTTGTCAAAGATCTCCATATTAAGTTTCCTTGTCATAGGAACTGTAGAAGTTACAGCCCTACAAGAAGTAACATTTGAGATGTTGATAAACTTTCTCTAATAAGAAAGGAAGATATACTATTAATTTTTACTAAAAAGAAAAAAAACCAATATCTTCAATTTAAGGATGATTTTCAACTTGTAATGTCAAAATGAAAATTACTATCTGTCTTCTGCTTTGTCTTTGGAGAAACAAGTTTTCAATAATCTTATCCAATCTGAAACTAAACAAAAAGTACTCATGTACTTTTGATGCCTGCTGAGCCAGCTTATAACCTGTCAGTGATCAAGTCATATTCTCTTTTGAGATCTACATTTTTGATTTTTGTCTCTCTACTATACTTCCAAAGAAGAATGTTTGCAAAGACATAGAAAATCATATTATTTTGTATTCACCTAAAATCAAGTGTATTTGTGTACATGTATATGTGAATATATAATTTAAGGAAATTATGTCACTTAGGGTGATAATGCTCTCCTCAGGCACTATGAATTCTCTGGCAAAACTTCCAATACCATGCATGAGAAACCTCTTGAATTCTTGGTCAGAAGACTCCAGAAGGCCCCCTAAAACAACACAAGTTATTGCACTTGCCCTAGGTTGCCTCCTAGAAGGTAAGACCCTATTGCCGAAAGCACCATAGAGTTTGGACGCAGGATTTAGAGAAATAAATCTAGAATCAAATTGGGAGCCTCCTCCTTGAAGAGTGGTTCTCCCTGCCCTCTCACTCTGTCCCTGGATGCAGGGTGGCTTGGGAAAGAGGGCTGGGGGGTGGGAGGACGGAGGAGGGAGGGTCTGTGGATAGCATGAAGAATGAGTAGAAAATTTCTTAATAAAGAAAAATAAAATAAATATTTGAAAGAATGAAAAAAAAAACCAGAGTGGTTCTCATAGCATTAGGAGATTCCATGCAAGCTACTGAGGAAAACAAGTAATCAGTAATTGTTCCCATCTATAAAGCCTATGAACCACAATTATGACTTGACTGGAAAAATGTTAAAAATGGTGCAGTTGTGGCATATTTATCTTCGACGTAACTAACAGCTGTCTGGTTGGACTTCTGGCCCACTCAACATGAGGTAATATGTGGCTTGTAGTATAAACCTACCCACCTACACGTGGTTGGAGAGGTCATAGACTCAAGAGTGAACCAACATAATGTATTTCTTTTTCTGAATACCTATCCTTATATCCACAAGAAGGTCTAGCTCTTAGCCCTTATCAAAGAAGCTTCTACTTTAAAGCTATGGAAATTATTAGAGATCCAAATGTAGATAGTAAGTGACTATGACATATCCATAATACAACCTCCAAACCTAAGGCTTGAAAAAAATTGCAGAAATTACAGAGGGGTCAGAAATACAAAGAGCAACACACAGTCAATAGTTGTTTAGAGGGAGAATCAAATGTCTCCAGGGACATGTAGGTTGTGTAATCCCAAGTGGTCAACAATGGACTTGTATACATATGACCAAAACTAAAAGGATTCTCTAGTTTTTTTTCCCTCTGTCTGTGTGTTTGTGTGTGTGTGTGTGTGTAATTATGTATATATCTGTAACAATAATAATTTAAGAAAAAATAATTTGGTAGAGTTAGAAAAGGGATATGGGTAGATTACAGGGGGACAGGGAGTGATGTAGATGTCATACCCATGTTTTTTTTAAAAAATAATTACAATCAATATTTTCTAAGTATTAAAACATAGAAAAGAAGAAACATTTCCAAACATCATCTCTGAAGCCAGCATTACTCTAACACCTTAACCAGGTAAAGACACAACTGAAAGAATACTATAGGCCAATATCATTGATGAACATATATACAAAAATTATAAATAAAACAATTGCAAACCAAATATAGGCATATATCAAAAACATCATCTATGGCCATCAAGTTGACTTTACCTGGAAATTCAATTTATTGGTTGGTTCAAGATTGGTTCAATGTATGCAAGTCAGTAAATGTGTATTACACACACACACACACACACACACACACACATATATATATATATATATACATTTTAAAGGAAAAGTAGCTTGCATGTACCTGCTGTAACAAGATTTAATGTTATAACAAACTGGTTTTGCAATTAAGCCTACTATAATTATGTACTGTTAATTTTTTCTAAGGTCAGATATTACTAGTTGCTTACTTCATCAATTAATCTAATCCTGACATCAAGAGGAAGCTACAAAGGTAAAAGAGAGACATTGAATACTCTATTATAAAGTTAAATTTTTTATTTGGTGGATTTCAACAACAAAGACAAAGTAGAAACAGTCCAAAACTCATAGTAAGTGATTGTAGACCCAGACGTTAGCCAAATTGCTAGCCTAAGCTCTGAGAATAATATATTTCCCAGGATGGCAGTAATATATCTCTAAGAAACACCATGCTGCAGACACAGGATTCTACAGGGGCAATACTTTTCCTAACTATGACAAACCGGAGCAATGGAAAATAACTGAGGTCAGCAGAATTCAGAAAAGTAGGGCTTTGTCCCTCTCTAAAAAGAAGGGCTGTCTGCTGAACATGACATGGCTGTAGAACTCCTGAACCCATAGTGCTTATGTTGCAGTTGCTAAGATATGCTAAAGATCAAAGTAGCCTAAATCCAGGTATAGATCTGGTAGATTATCTTAAGGCATGGATAGCTCTGTATGGTATCTACTCATTGTTGAGCCATTGGCAGTAGATAGTTGCTGAGGGAAGGAGAATCATTCCTCTTTGAAGAGCTGATCACTGGTAAGATTTTCTTTTTCCAGTGTATGTACCCATGACAATGCACATATAGGCATCACTAAGTGGACTTAGTGAGCTATTAAAAAATGGTGTGAATTTGAGAGGGGGATGTGTTAGAGTAATATAGGGAAAGTTGGAGGAAGGAAGTGGGAAGAAGAAAAAGGTATATGATTGCATTACATTGTATATGTGAATGAAATTCTCAAGAATAAAGAAAAAATTAAAAAGATAAAAACAAGGAAGATTATGTCTTATCTTCTTAAATATAAAAATAAGGATTTTTATAAATTAGTGGTTATTACCTAACTTTATGTTGTAGTTCACTTCCTTATTTTCCTCTGATGCTGTTGGTGTAATATATACACCTCACAGTATTTTCCTTGTAATTTATTCTGTTATTAGATTTCTGGATTCCTCTTTAAGCCTTTTCTTTGGTATTTCACTACATGGCTCAATTCACAACCCATAGCTATCAGTAGGGTTGTTGTTGTTTACATTCCAAAGGATCTTAACTCCAGTAGCAAACTACAGGGGATAACTTTTTTAGGACAATCAAGGTAAAGACTCATGGGGCATTACCATGTTACTCTTTGTTCAAATCTAAAATGTTTAGTATCCTTGTATAGTTTGTGTCTCTAGGATTTAGTAATTTTAAATTAAACTCATTGTGATATAGGAATTCTAGACAATTCCACCTACAGTGAATCCAGACCCTCATCTCCACAGTTAAGAGTTAGATGGACCTTCTTAGGTGGGAATTACACTCCTGATCAGCATGGAGAAATCATGGAAGATATCTTTCAATTCCCTCCAAAGATTTATGGGACTTCAGCTATCATGGGAGAGTTGTAGCACCAGAGTAAACTGGAAAGTGAGACTAAAGTTAGCATACACAACAAACTATAACAAGAGAGAAAAACCTGAAACACTGCCCTTCAACCATGGGCTACAAGGAATGGAAAAAAATTAAGTTAAAATGGTGCATGCTATGTAAATGAATCAATTGATGTTTTTTAGTGGCACTCTTACCCTGTGAGGAAAAGTCACAAAACATGACAGATTCCACTAACAAAGAGTTTTATTAAGTCAAGGAGAAAGGGATAGATGTGATCAGGCCTGTGGAAGGACATGTGTGTGAGAAGGGGGAAGGGGACATGGAGCCCCCCTTTTTTAAGGGCCAGCTTGCACCTGGGCACTCAGGCCCATGTGGCTATGCCACTCATGTGCATAGACCACATGGTCACACCCTGCGATTACATGACCATGCAGCCATGGGGCATGGGTTACGTAGAACATATGACCCAGAAATGACTAGATGAAAATGACTAAGTGTCTCGTTGTCAGGGCCTGCACTACCATGGGGGTGTGGTTGGAATTCCTATCACCAATAGCCCATGATCCTGAGACATTAAATTTCTAATTCTTTGTGGAGATCAGTTATTGAATTTATAACACTTTACCAATCTCTGGTCTTCTCCTTCTTGGGAAGGGTACTATCTCTTCTTTTATTAGTAAACTTTGTTCTTTCACAATATCATATACATACATTATGTTCTTCTATCCCTCTCCTTTCAGGCTAGCCCACATCCCTCGGGCCCCTACCAGTCACACACTCCTCTACAAATATTTTTTTCCTATTTATTGGTTTTGGTTTTGGTTAGTGTCCCAAAGTGTTTAATCATGGCTTCCTGTGTTATTCTAAGTTTGCAAATATCCATCACAGCCATGTGGGCTCACCAATGGGTACACAACTAGATAACATGCCTTTCTCTTTCCTAGAACCTGCTAATTGTCAACACATCAGCAGTATGAGGTAGGGCTCTATGGGTCCTTTCTGCCTCCATAGCTGACTGTTATTTGTGACCAACTCCTTTGTGACTCAGTACCGGTATACACAGTTTTTATTAGTTCATGATTCCCAAGTCTGTGTACTGCTTAGGAGATGGTATTTCATAGACTCTGCCCTTATCCTGTGATTTTTATATTCTTTCTAACCTCTATCCCACAATTTTCTTGAGCCTAACCTGATGGCACAAATATCTTGTCAAGGGCTGAGTCTTCAATCATCCTTTATTCTTTCTTTCTTGTGCAGCTGTAGGTCATTGCCTCCATTCATTACAAGGAGAGACTTCCCTGTTTAAAGCTGAGAATATACTTTACCTGTTAATATAGCTATTATAGATATAGATATTCAGGGTGTGGTTTGGTGCTATATCAATTTAGACAAACAGTCATCTTAGGTACCCTACCTCTTAGGTATGAGACTTCTTATTATGTGATGTATGTCACATAGCAAATAATATTGCATTTACCTTCTTATAAAAGAATGAATCTTCCTTGTACATTTGATAAGTTTTCATTTATGGAAGTATTATTCATGCCTTTAGCTTTAACGGCTTGAAGTCACCATTTTCTATTCTTCATTGCCTATACACACTAACAATTCTAAGCAATCCATTCTGAGATCTAAACAAATCAAGGTGGGTCAGAAAATTGTTCAATCTGTAAATATACTCTGTAGTTCCAGTTTTGATATGTAGTTATTTAATAAGAACTTATTAAAACTGAGGTTATACAAGTTATTATGGAAGAGAGAAATCTCAGTGTCCCCATGCCTAGACAAAAAAAAAACTATAGATAACTAGTGATTGCTGAAAGAGAGGTAGTCTTTCTCATGGATGAGCCTACTAATTGCTCATCCAATATCAAATGAATAGCTCTGAAATCATATACAAACAAGGAACACTAAATGGTGTCAGAAAGTTGTATTTATGTATTTATTGATTCTATATATGTTACAATAACAAAAGAAAATTCCCCATGAAGTAGAATGGGTGTGGAGGAATGGATACAGGAGGGATTGTAAGGAGGGGACAACAAAAGGGATAGAAGGAGGAAAGAGAAAGAGGAATTGATATTTTAATTAAAATTAAAAATAAATTAAAGTAAATAAATAAAATTAAATAAATTAATAAAAATAAAATAAATAAAAATTAAAACAAATTAAAAATAAATGGAAATCAAAATATAACATATTCTACCTACTATGTACTTGACATTTTTAAATTTTTAATTTACACAAGGCTGTGATTACTCTATTATTATGTGTAGAATAATGAAAATGATAATTAGCTTTAATTTCTTTAAAAGATTGCCAAAGGGCATTTATCATCACTAGTAACTGACTAACAGAATATGGATTGTAAGGTAGTGATGACCACATAATTTCTACTACATTCACAAGTGATTCTTTGTCTATTTGCATTTAGACTCATTGCATAAGTATTATTCCATTTAAAAATAATTACACCTCATTATCATCAGCTATTTTCTGCTTGAACCCCACATCTTGAAATAAATATCAGAAACAGGAAATAGTGGGGCATGCTGACAATGTGGTGTTTCAGGGTGAACTGAGGTTTTTCTGACATTCTGAAATAGATTGAATTTAGAAGTCAGAGAAAAGCAATCTATGCATGTTGCCCTTCATTAATAGTTAATACAGGAAAAGTTATAGCATCACCAGGGCAAGGAAAGGGGAAAATCTCTTAATATAAGCCAAGATACTATTTAGTTAGAAACAAGGTCAAAGTCAAGGTACATGAATAAAAGAAAAGCATGGCACAAATAGGAATATTTGAAAGGAAATTGACCCCTTCAAGACAAGATGTGAATAATTTAAGACATGTTTTAGTTATAACGAAACAGTAAAAGCTATTAACTGTTCAAAAACCTCTCACCACTACACTTCTTGACAAAACCATTAAAAAATGGCCGGATAAAAAACATTTACTTCCATGATAACTAAAGTAATATATTTGCAAGAGTTTTAAGGAGCCAAGTTGATTTCCCTAGGTAAAGGTGATAACCAGATGCACTGATACAATTAAAAGCACAAAGAGGCATGCTGAATGATAGAAGACTAGGGAAGTTGATGGAACAAATTAAGAGAATCTAGAAGCAGCCTTAGTCACCTGAAGAGGTCAAGGTGCATTCCTCAGTGACCTTATTCTTTTATTCACATTTTTTCCTGTGGCTCTCAATGAACCGTGGAATGGGATATTTCTCTGTGTGAGGGATAAGGAACGTTGGGGAGACTGCTGCCATCATTTTCCTATGCACTTCCATTCATATTTGCTTTGGGGACAATCATATGATGGGGCCAATGTCTTCACTGTGGTACAATGAGGGTCCAAAATTTAAATACTAGGAATCAATCTTTCTGTAGCTGAGACTTTTATGCTATAACAAACTACTTACATAGTTTTTAATTTATTGGCATTATATTAATTCCATATAGTGGTGACTTTCATATGGATATTTGCATACACATGTATCATTGACATCATTTATTCTTCCCTTCCCCTCTTACCTCCCTTAATAGTTAATTTCATTTCTAAAATCTCTTTTCTAATTTCATGCCTCATATATTTATGTAACACTAAATGGATTCAGCAGGTAGTATTTTTATATATTTATGTGTTCTTAGATATGTTACAATAATAATAAAAGAAAAACCAATTATTCATTATATACACATATATGTGTGTTTGTGTGTGTATGTGTGTGTATGTGAGTGTGTGTACATATATATACACATGTGAAATACTCATTGTTCAAATTGACAATCAATTTTAGTTTGTAATAGCTATAGATAGTTTAAAATAACCATGTGGTAACACTTTTCTTAATAAAAATGTTCTTTTCTCTACCCAGAAAACATCAGCAAGTAAAATACTTTAAGTGAATGGCTTCTTCCCAAATTCTGGTCACGCACCCACCCTCCAGCAAATGTATATGCACACACATGTACACATTTAGAAACACACTCACTGATAGAATATGTATAAATGGATGCTAAACATATGATTATAGTGTTTGGTAAGTGAAACATATGGAAACCTTGTCACATTTGGTGACTTGAAATGACTTCTCTGAACTTAAAATGTAGAACATGTTCTTTACATCATAATATGCTTTGGTTTGCTCACACTTGTATTCATATGTAAGTGGGAAACCACTGTTAAACACTATCCCTTCCATATCCTTTCATCTAGGTGGGTTATGTTCTTATAATGGACATCATCAGAACTCCAAAAATGCAAACTTTGATACAACGTTAATTTGTCATGGGAATAAAACCATCCTAAGTTGGATGTGGTGTGTCCTGTGGTTCTATGAATATGTTTTGTATCCAGAAACTGCTGTCAGAGGACTTCAGACTGTGATATGATGCATTCCTCCCATCATGCACACTGTCATGTACAGTAAAAGTCCATAGACACATAGTTCATTAGCATGATGATGGTGAACTAAAGGAAACATCAATATTGGTCACTTACTTTCAACAATGGGAAGCAATTGACATTTAATAATCAGTGGAGTAAAATGCAAAAAATACTATTTTCTATTGATTTCATTCTCTGGAAAGTCAGTGAGAAGGCACAACTGCCCTTTAAGAGTTCTTCCAACTCTACCAAGATGAACTCCCTGCAGTTGTAGTATTTGGTGTTCTATTATATCTTCTTGGTTATTTTATATTACAAAATTCTGAAAGAGAAGTACATGCCACTTTTATTTGAAGAGGAACACATTGTCCTCTTTACCCATATACTTTTACAAAAATCTTTAGTTTCCAAATCACTATGTTTCTGAAACCTTCAGATCTTCATGGAATATTGAAATATTCCAAATCTTCATTAGCTAAAACAATTTTCCATTAAATTCTTATTGTTTATCCTTTTCCTTTCTTTAATTTTAAAAAATAAATTAATATATTATTATGTGTTCTCATTGGTATGTGGTGGGGTGCTCATGCCATGAGGTCAGTAGATAACATGCAAGAGTTTCTACCATGTGGGTTCCAGGGATTGATCTTAGACCATCAAGTTTAGTGGTCAGAACCTTTACCTACTGATCCATTTTGCTGGCCACTAATTTTACTCTGTCTCTCTTCTTTATCTTTATTTCTTGATTTTTCAATATAATGATGGCAAATAGTGAGGGAATAAGAGAAGACGGCATGATGTCTCTGTAGCTAGAGTTTTCCTGCCTTGCCCACAGTCAGGACAAATCTTTGTCACCCGCCAGTCTCACAGCCGCTCAGACCCAACCAAGTAAACACAGAGACTTATATTGCTTACAAACTGTGTGGCTGTGGCAGGCTTCTTGCTAACTGTTCTTATAGCTTAAATTAACCCATTTTTATAAATCTATACCTTGCCACGTGGCTGGTGGCTTACCAGCGTCTTAACATGCTGCTTGTCCTGGCGGTGGCTGCAGTGTCTCCCTCCTCAGCCTTTTGCATCCCAGAATTCTCCTCTCTCCTTGTCCCACCTACTTCCTGCCTGGCCACTGGCCATCAGTGTTTTATTTATATAGAACAATATCCACAGCATGTCTCTCTTATTCTGTTGAAGAAACATAATATAAAACTTATCTTAGTATGCAAAATTAATAGTGAAACTGTGATTCCAGTCTTTGTTTTACAAGTTCTTAAATTATATGGTTTTACCGAGCACAGGTTGGATCAATTTAGTTTAAGGAAATACCTTTTATCAAAAAATACTAAATATTGAATCTATTTTCAAAACTGAAATAAAAGTGGAAACAAATTGTATTTGTAAAGCACTTACTCTTTCAATTGTTAAAGATTGAAGACATTCTGATTAAATGAGAGCTCCAAAACATAAATGATATCTGAACTGTATGGGAGAAATATAGGTCAAAACACAGGAAGATGTTTCCAAAGTACAATTCCTTAGGCACATAAAATAAGTTATTGAATGTTTTAAAATGTAGATTAACTAAATTAATTATTTCGAATTATTCACTGAATATCAAAGCTGAACTTAAGATGAAGGTGTAGTATCTAATCTCATATGTTATCAAAATAGATATGTAGGCAAGTAAACAAAAACACTGAATTGGGATCTTAGCATCTACATGTATGCAGAAGCTGTGAAAACAGGGACTGTCATGAAAGAACTGTTTCATCTTTTTTGAGACAATTATATTTTATTTTACTTTGAAATGTAAAGAAATTCACAGGAAAGTGGGGGGATGAGAGGAGTTTCCAGCAGAGAATAAAGAATATGAAAGTACAGACAATGCAGAGCATTTGGCAGAGACTTGAATTTCAGACTGGAAATCAGGGGATCTCAAGTAGCCAGGCCTAAGAACCAGCTAAGGTCTCTGAGTTAAGGTGGTTATTTTGGGAAGGAAAATCACTATACATTAAAAATTGTCAGTCGTCTTTTGGTAAGGATAAATCTAATGCGATAGGAGCTGTAGTGGTAGTAGGGCAACAGCTGAGGAATCCAAGGTAACAGGCTCTTTTTGGAAAGGAACACACCAGCAGTCATCACTGTATTGAGCTTATGACCAAACTAACAAATTTGGTCAATTTAGCATCAGACTGGAGTCATGTTGCTAGAATCCCATTCTCATTTTACTGATAATAGAGAAGTCTTTTTAAATTTTTTTTATTGTAGTGAATTCACAAATAAAAATATCACACAGAGTAAGGAAGTCAGTCAAACAAATACTTGCCCATTCCTGAACTCTATGCATCTCAGTGAACTATACAGTTAGAATGTCCATTCTGAAACCACGGAGCTTCACGTAGGGTTTTCTTCCTTTGTTATCAATTATATATTTCTTTTTATTATTAATTTTAAAAATTATTCATCTTTCATATTACATTCTGATTGCAGTTTCCCCTCCCATATTCCCTCCCAGTCCCTCCTGACTCCCTGCCTCTTTCCCCCATTCATACCTCTTCCTTTCCTTAAGAAAAGGGTAGGTCTCCCACATATATCAACAAAACACTGCATATTAATTTGCAATGAGACTAGCCACCTCCTCTTGTATTAAGGCTGGATAAGGCAATCCTTTTGGGAAAAGCAGGAAAGGAGTCCCAAAAGAAGGCAAAAGAGTCAGGGACAGCCCCTGCTCCCACTGTTAGGAGTCCCACCAGAAGATCAAACAACACAACCATAACATACATGCAGACAGCCTAGGTCAGACCCATGAGCTCCTGTGAGTCTAGGTTAGTTGGTTCTATGGGTTTTCTTTTTGTCTCCTTGACTCCTCTGGATTTTCCAATTTTTCCTTCTCCTCTTTTGCAGGATCCTGCAAGCTCCATCTAATGTTTAGTTGTGGGCTGGGCTCCTTCCTACTAGTAATGCAGAATGTCATTAGGAATCATTGCATTAGCTGTTTGTTTTTTGTTTGTTTGTTTGTTGGTTGGTTGGTTTTTTTTTTGCCAATCTTGTTCGTTTCTATGCTAGGTCTCTGGACTATCCAACCTCAGTCTGTATCAGGGGTGGGCTCCTCTCACGGCATGGCTCTCAAGCTGGATCACTCTTTGCTTGGCCACTCTCACAATTTCTGCTCAGCCTTTACCTTAGAACATTTTGAAGGCAGGACAAATTTTAGTTCTAAGGTTTTGTGACTGATTGGTGTCCCAGTCCCTCCAATGGAAGTCTTGCCTGTTTAGAGGAGATGATCCAGTGAGGCTCCTCATGCACCATCACTAGGAGTCTTGGGTCACACTCATAGATTCCTGGGAGTTTACATTTCACTAGGTTTCTAGTTCATCCATGAGATGACTCCCAATTCCATTTGCCTTTCCCAGTACTCTCTACCTCCATTGCCCACCTACCTGATCCCTCCTGTTCCCATTCCCACCTGTCCCCAGATTACCCACTATTTTCCATTCCCAGGGAGATTCATGCATGCCTCACACTCCTTGTTTATTAGCCTGTCTGGATCTGTGAATCCCAGCATGATTATTTTATGATTATTTTCTACTTTACATCTAATATCCACATATTAGTGAGTTTTCCACTTCATGTCTTTAACAGTTTTATTCATTTTATTCACCTATTTTTTTTCCTTTCTTGTCTTCTTTCTTGAGTGGCCTGTGGTTCCTGTGACTGGTAATTCCTCAGGCCCATTAGGTTATCTCTGCTGTGGTTTCAGTGGCCTGCATGACCTCTGGGGTGTTTGGTGCTGGATTTGCCTCTTGGGTTCTGGGATTCTGGGAGCTGGCATGGCCTTTGGGTTTCTGGGTATGAGCATTGCCTCCAGAAGAGCAATAGGCTGTTGCCAGAGTTATGGCCTGGGGTATGGAGAAGAGGCAATAGCAGTGCTGTTGGGAAGCTGGGTAAGCTCTAAGACAACATTGAATATCTGTGGAAAAGGTCTTACATGGGGTTCTGGGTACCAACACGACCTCCAGTAAAGTAGTGGGCTTCTGCCGGAGTTGTGGGGCTATCAATCCTATTTTCATGGACTTACACAACACCAAAAAATAAAAAAAGAAAAAAAAAGATATGAAACTCAAAAAGAAATTGGCTTTGCATCTTTAATGACTCAAGCATTCTTTTCTCCATATTTAATCCTTCCTCATCACCTAATATTACTCTCTATTGATCTTCTTTTCTAAATATTTAAACTGTCATTACCTTAAGTAACATCTTCCATGAGTCTTAAATTTGTCTTCTGAAACTCATTTCTGTTTGGGTGTGCTACATGCCCCCCTCTATTTCTCAGATACCATAGATTCATGAACACACAGCAGAGGAAAACTCCCTTAAGGTTTTAGGCCATACACTCAGAATGGTAGAACAGAAAGGTAAAAGTATCCCAGGGATGGTAACTCTACAGAAGTTTTATTTGTTCTTGAAGTACAGAAATCAGACTTCTAATACATATATGACCACCAAAGATACATATTTATTTATCTGAAATTAGTCTCACTTAATTGATGTCATTATATAACAATAAACTTTTGCTAGCCACTTCACATCTTTATTTTACTCCTATTAATCTCTATCCAATACCAAACTCCAAAGGGATGGCATTACAATAAGCACTGTCACTAGTTTCCATTGTTACTAACTTCCCAGGCCATACTTCTCAACCTTTCCTCTTTAGATTTTTTCATGAAGAGAATCTTTGTGAAAGACAGAACCGAAATTGTGATAAATACAAAAGAAAACAAAACAAAAAGCAGAAAACCAAATAAGGAAACAGCGATTTCCTAAGGACAGTATAACTCTCTAGTTGAGAATTTGATTTTAGATAATGCTACAAGTGTAAAGGAAAGTAATAATTACTTGTTTAACTCTGTCAGTCTCTGTCATATGTGTCTGAATTCAGAAAAAGTGAATAAAGCTTGCACCAGTGTGTTCATATAACGCTTCATGTTTTTATTTTCTGAGTGCGTATTTCTAAACATCCTGTCAGATCTGTGAGCAGAGAAATATCCTTGCTATATACTCATCACCAAAGGTGATTTTGAATTTATGACAAAAATCCTCTACAATACACTTTACATTTCTACATCTTTCTCACATTCTCTGAGTCTTAAAAATACAGGAAAATATTAGAAGATATGGATTAATGGCAGATTTCATTATAGTGCTTAGAATACTAAGTGTTAACATTGGACAATAGTCAATAGGTAAATTTCTGTATGGAGTAAGGTGTTCCCACTTCTATGTATTTGAAGAAAAAGTTAATTCTATGTTAGAGCTCTCTTTCTTTAAATATTTTGCCACACTTGATCTTATGAATTATAGAAGAAAAATAAAAGCCACTGTTTTCTGTTTTATGATTTGATGGATTGAAAGATCAATGGCAGTAACTATATCTTCGGGTAGGGGGAGGGCGTTCCCCAGATTTTAAAATTAATGTTTATAACAAAGCCTTGTTTTCATCTAGAAATATTTCACAAGTTGAAAATTAAGATTAAACTGATGTTCAGCATAGTTTTCAAATATCATGACTTCAAAATATAAAAATATTGTCTGGGATACAATGAGTAATTATAAGTTTGAAATATTTGAATTCCCTCAGAGGAGGCTTTAAATGTTAGTCATAGCTACCTTCATATTCTGATGTGGAATTTTCATTTGGAAAATCTCCCTTTTTAAAAAAAAATCCTTATTTTTACTGTCTTTGTGTTATTCAGAATATTGTAGAATAATTCTACTTGTGCCAATGACCCTTTTGTTACTGTCAGCTCTGTTTTGTCAGACAGTTACATGGATTTTCTGTACTACATACATTTCTATTGAGTTAAATGAAAAAAAGTGTATTCCCATATTGCCCATTTTGGGGCAACTGTGAATTACTCTCGCACGTACTGAGCTTCTCATAGGAAACCGAAATTTAGCTTTCCCTTGTATCTAATCCTCCCTTTCTCTGTTCTAATGGTGGAGAATCAGAGGAATATTCACTACATATCCTGATTTCCATATTCTATTATAGATTTTGAAATTTCAAAATGCTAACCTGTTAACACATGTCCAGAATTACAATAAGTACCACACATAGGTGGAATTTTGATTTCCGGTCTAATAACTACAATGCCCACTTGGAAAATGTTGATTCCAAACGATGGTCAATTTGAAGTAGTGCTTCAACTAAAATTATTCAAGGTAACCAAATGGTCCAGGAAGTATATAAGAGGTCTGTTTCTAATAAAATCTCAAATTATTGTCCATAGTTGATGCTTGTTGATCAGTTATGGTGATAAAAAGATTGCCATGCCATCAGTTACAACTTAGTCATTTTACAAACTGACTAAGCTTTTCCTGACCTTCAAACATATGAATTAAATCACTTCTGAGACATCAAAATGGATAGTTCTATAATAGAACTTTCTTTGGAAAAATAAGTCTCCTTTTCAAGTCAGCAGGCTTTCTTATCCATCAATGGTCAGTCTATTCACAACCATCCTTCTCTGCCTTCCTACATTCTTTTGGCATATCCCAACCCTGATGGACACTTTATTTTCATAAACATTTAACATTTGTCATCACTTCACTTATTCATTTTGTTAGTTTTCTTTTTGCTTCTCAACTATGCTGTCAGCTCTGTAAGCACACAGATTTTTGCCTTTTTTTAACCTGCTATAACTACAGAATCTAGAAAACAGTGTTTATTAGTATGTTGTTGTTCAGAATGGAGTTTATTCAGCTGATCAAAACAAAGGAAATGGAGAATGATCAAAATCAACATTGGTACTACCTACCCCATCAGTTTACAGGAAAAAGGTTATTCCCATTACCAAGAATATTTCTAAAAAAGGCATGGAAGTTTTAACCAAACTAAAACTAAATTTGATGTTTTGATTTACTCATGTTCCTCCTTTAATGCCAAGGAAACAGACTGCTAATTAATTTATTGATTGGTATATAGGAAAAGGTTGTCTTACTCATTTCAATTGTAAATTCTTTAGCATGTTATTCTGATTGTAAAATCAGAAAATAATAAAATTTAAATTTAATAATAAATTATTTTAAAGAGAACCAAATGGATAGTTTGTAATGAGGTACTGAACATCAGTTTGTATTTGAAGGAATTATCAGACAACCTGAAGATAGGTTAAACTGAGATTATCCTGTCTGAAGAACAGAAACAAAATGAATCAAGAAAATGAAAAGATGCTCAAAGAGTTTTGGAATGTGATCAATGAACATCAATATACCAACACTTGTAAAATGAATAAAGGATCCAAACAATACTCTGAAGACAATCCATGTATAGCCAATAATCACATGTAAAGATGTTCAATATCATTGACATTAAGAAACTACGCATTAAAATGAGATGTCACTTCAAAATCATTGGGGTAACTATAGTCAAAAAGGCACTAAACAAATTTGTAATGAGGTAGCAAAATAATGACCATCATTAATTTCTGGTCTGCATATAAAATAGTACAGTCACTTAGAAAAATAGCCTGGCACTTCCTCAGCACATTAAATAAATTTGACATATTATACAGTATCCATAGTATATAATCAAGATATATTAAATATATATTTACACAAATATTTGCACATTAAATTCATGTAACATTATTCATAATTACCAAATAACTGGTAGTAAACTGTCTGTTAATAAATGTATATGTAAGGTCTTATATTCATACAATGAATAAGTGGTTTAGTCTTGAGAACACATTACTGAAGAGAGAAGCCAGATACACAATAACATTGTATATGACACCACATACATAAAATAAACAGAATAAGAAAATTCATATAGACAGGAATCAAATGGGACTGGTCACAAGGTAAGTGTGGGTAATAGTGAATGTTTGTTTACTGAGTATAGGGTATTTTTAAGAGTGCTTAAAATATTTAGAAACTAAGGAAAAGAAATTTATACATCTCTATGAATGTAGTGTATATCATGGAATTACATATGATAAATCACATTATTCACTTTTGCTTCTTTTTTTTGCAAAATACTTAACATAGCAATCTAAAGAGAGGAATAGTTTATCTTGGTTTATAATTTCAGACATTTCTGTCCAATAGTTAGCTATGTTGATTTCTGAGCCTTTGGTTGAGGCTGAGGAATATCATGCTGGCAAAAGAATATTCACTTCATAGTAAGAAAGAAAGAGGGAATGAGGGAACAAGAGTGACAGACCAAAAAACTCAAGTCAAGGCATTGCCCTCAAGGATAGGTCCCTAGTAACTGTATTCTTCTAGTCTGGCACCATCTCCTAATGTTTCTATAACTAGGAAAATAGCATCAACTGGAGAATTAAATATTGCACACATGAGTCTGTGGGAGATAGTTAATAACACAATTTGGATAATTTATGTTATATATATATATATAGTATATATAAATAATACTATTACAAATGCAGTAATATTTTAGGTGAGTTAAGTCAGCTCTGAAATTATGTCTTATAATTTATCTTGTTTGAGTTTTTATGAAGTAGCAATATATCATTAAGGGACTCTGGTAATTCTTATTTTCCAAAAAGAGGTATCTTGGAGTAGAAACAGCATATACCTGTAGTAAAAGTAAAGAGTATTAAGTGAGGACTAAGGTATAGCCTAATGGTAGGGCAGTCACTTAGTATGCATAAAAATTTGGAATATAATTCTAGAGCCACAAAATAAATTAATAAGCAAATTAGTAAATAGATAATAAAAGAAATGACTTGAAAATTAAATCTATGTTTCTGTGAGTTTTTGAGATATTCAAGTTCAATGTTCTTGCACAATTAATGTGATTATGCTTAGCTGTATAATCATTTTGATAATTATACTGTTCACTACACTTTGTTAACACTTCATAAATATTTGGAAAGGATAGAGCCAAATAAAACTAAACTATAGATAGAAGGATTTTAGAGTCATAATTCTTATTGGTTTTTCATAATCAACTGCTATAGGTTTTGAGGAAAATACTATTTAAATAACCCAGAAAACTTCGTTGAGTATGTTGATTCAATGACTAAAAGCATTAATGATTTTCATCTTTTTTTGTATTTTCTGTTTTAATATATTTTGTTTATTCTACAAAAGTTCACACACGTATACAACAAATCTTGATCATATCCTTCTTCCACACTACATCTCCAATTCCAACTAGACACTTCAACACATCTCCTTCCCAATTTCATTCTCTTTCTTTTTTAATAACTAATCTTTCTCTCCTGAAGTAATGTAGTGAAAATTTCCATACGTGTATAAATTTAGGTTTACAGTATTCTCTAGCTACTAAATTTGTATAGCAAAACAACTTTTTTTTCATAACCATATTTTCTGAAGGTCATGCTGTCTACAGAAATGTATGAAAGAGAATAAAGAATATTGTAGTGACTACTAGAGGAAGTTAATCTAGACTGAAGTATATTTTAAAAGGTTTTCTAATTCTAGTACCAGCAGGGGCAAAGGCAGAAGCAGTCAGAGCCCACCATGTAATGGGAATGAGAAATTTAAGAAAGAAATAAGATTGCTGTAATTGCTCCTAAGGGGATATTGGATTCCAACTAACAAAATCTAGCTGGTACTTTTTAATGACAAAAAAAGCTTATGGGGGGAAAAGCTTGCCTTTCAGAGACAAAGAATGAAAAAAAAAACCACCATTTCAATCTCTTTAGGTATGAGGATATCATTTTTGCTATAGGATAGTGCCTAGCTAAGTAGAATGTTATCTGCTATTGAGGACAGTCTTCTATTATGTATTGTTTTCTTAATTATTTTTAATTTTGTAGAAAACAATTTAAAATTCTTCAGATAAGTAAAGTAACAGTAGCCAAACCCTATCAGTAATGTCTGTGAGAAGTTTTTTTTTTTTTTTTTTAAATCAGTGACTTGAGTTTAAGGTCCAAGATATAGGTCTACAGAAGAATCGGTATTAAACACAATATATGTAGAAGGAGAAGAAAATTGAAAAGTAATGTCTTTAATAATATAAGAACCTGGATTGCTGAATAGATTGCAAACTTTCACTAGAATTTAGTTTGGAAGGAAAAAGACACAACTATAGGGAAAGTGATCCTTCTTTCACAACATCCAGATTTTCGCATATTAAATTTTGTAAGTGAAAACTTAAAATTGAGACTTAGTTACCCACTAAGTAGGAGAAAAAATGAAGGAAGCACAGAACAATAACTCTCAGTACAGGACTCTTATCAATTGTCCATATGATTCATAAGAAAACACAACTTTCCTTACCTAAGTTATATTAAATTATTCAAAATAAAACCATAAAATCAGCAAGTACAAAATGAATTACAGCTTTTGAAAACAAGAGGAAATTCTGATTAGAGAGAAAAAAGTTTCTAGTTGGATCATGCAGAGAGAAATACCTCCAGATAAGTAAGACCACACTCAACATGGGTGAATGTTTTTCTGATAAATAATGTTAATCAGAAAACCGTTTATTCAGCTTAGAAAGTGTAGAAATGTAAGATCATATACATGAAAATGCATTGGCATTAACCATCCACCCATTTTGCAAGTGAAAGATATTCTAGTTTACTGGATCTCATTCCTGTCATATTTTTGTGGTTAAAAAAAGGAAATTTTAAGCAAACAAAATGTGATGTTTTAGTAAAGCATTTACACTCCCATATAGGCTGTCATCATGTTTTATTTTTCCGCATACTGAAAAACAATGGACACAGTTATTTCACTTTCAAACATTCTAGTCTTTGAGAAAATTATCTTTTATTTTGAAAAAAGAAGTTTGTATTCTGACCAGTACTTTACTTGCTACAGTTATTGCATGCTTCATCTTGTTTATAAGTTTATAACTTATAACTTGTTATAAGTTATAAGTTGTATAGCTGCATCTTGAGGCAGGTTTCTGAGAAACCACCATATTGATTTCCAAAGTGGCTGTACAAGTTTACACTCTCACCAGCAATGAAGGAGTATTCCCCTTGCTCCCCATCCTTGCCAGCATAAGCTGAGCATATATTCAAAGGACACTTCATCCTATCACAAGGACACTTGCTCAACTAATGTTCATAGCAGCTTTATTGGTAATAAACTGACCCTGGAAACAACCTAGTTGCCCCTCAACCAAAGAAGAATGGATAAAGAAAATGTGATACTTGTGTTTTTGACCTTTGCCATTCTGACAGGTGTAAGATAGAATTTCAGAGGCATTTTGATTTCCTTTTCCCTGATGGCTAAGGATTTTGAACATTTTCTTCTTTCTCAGCTATTTGAGATTACTCTGTTGAAAATTCTCTGTTTAGATTTATAACCCATTTTTAATTGCATTAATTATTTTGTTGATATCTAGTTTCTTGAGTTCCTTATATATTTTGGAAATCACCTCCTCTGTCAGATGTGGAATTGGTAAAAATTCTTTTCTATTCTGTTGGCTGTCATTTTGTCCTATTGATAGTAGTGTTCTTTGCCTTACAGAAGCTCTTAAGTTTCTTGAGGTCTCATTTATTAAAGGTAGATCTTAGTGCCTACACTACTGGTGTTCAGTAGCTAGAGAGTTTTCTCTTTGGGTCCTGCGAAGCCCTGGCAGTCTGACAGCCCACTTATAAAATAAACCCACAGATGCTTATATTATTTAAACTGTTTGGCCTAATGGCTCAGGCTTCTTGTTAACTGTTCTTATATCTTAAAGTAACCCATTTCTATTAAGCTATACTTTGCCATGTGGCTTGTGGCTTACCGGTACCTTACATCTTCCTTGTCATGGTGGCAGCTGGCAGTGTGTCTCTCCCTGCCTTCCTGTTCTCTCAATTCTCCTCTCTGTTTGTCCCGCCTATACTTCCTGCCTGGCTACTGGCCAATCAGTGTTTTATTTATTAACCAGTCAGAGCAACACATTTGACATACAGAACATCTCACAGCAGTGTTCTGTTCAGAAAGTTGTCTCTACATTTAAGACTGTTCCCCATAGGTTTTATGTTGAGGTCTTTTATCCACTTGGACTTGAGTTTTGTGCAGGATGATAGATATGGATCTATTTGTATTCTGCATGCTGACATTCAGTTATGCCAGTACCATTTGTTGAAGATGCTTTTTTCCCCCACTATATAATTCTGACTTCTTTATAAAAAATCTGGTGTCCATAGGTGTGTGGATTTAAGACTGGGTCTTTGATTCCATTCCTTTTGACATCAATGATTTTTCAGAGCTATGAACATTGTGAAATTCATACCAATCTCCCAGGCAAAACATGCCCACTGTTTAGGGAATAATAAATAGCTTTCTTTTGGGATTTGAGGTTCACTCCACAAGAAGATACACATGTTGCATGCTTTAAATCTGGTCAAAAAGCCATGACTGAAGAGGTCTTGTGCTCTGAGTAGAGAATTTACTGAATTATAGATTCTAAGTTACTGAATTAACAAGGTGCCAAACTGACTTCTAAATGTTTATGTCTGTACCAAAAAACTAATGTTGCTGTTTGCATGAATTAGAGAATCTGTTCTTTGTAATGAATAGTGATGAGTGAAGAGGCTTACAGTTTCACAAGGTGCTGAGAATAAGCGATACTTGGTTTCTGAACCCTACACAGGACATGATACCACTATCTATAAAGATTAGGGAGCATTGTGGAAGTGGAGATAGAAAACATGATAGACAGAAGATAGGAAGAAGGCCTTGGCTATGAAATGCTGTCTTCATGGCATGGCAGAGCCCTTTCAGTTATCATCTCACAGCAGGTATGTTTGCCTGTACTGTGCTTACAAAAAACTGGACCTGTCAATAGTTTATCATAGATCAGGGAGGAGCTTATGGATCCCTACCTCTTCCTGCTTTGAACTAGCAATGGACTCAGCAGGAGGGACAGTTTTTTTCTGTTGTATATGTACTGAGGACTCCACCAGGCTCCAGAGGATAGTTCTAAATCTTCTGTAATATAGATGATACTGATTAAACTTATGGATCTCAAAACAAAACAAAACAACAACGAAATGAGTGTGGAAAAGGGACTTGTAGGGGGCAATAAGTATGGGGGAAATTAGGGACGGCAGGGATTGTAATAATCAGAATACACATTATACATGCATAAAGTTGTAAAGAACAAGCTCAATGAAATTTATATTAAGAAAATTTCCCAGCATTGTGCAATTTATTTCCAACCTCTATGCTACCAGTAGCACCTTCTGCCTATGTTCCTTTAAAAAAATGTGTTTGAGCCGGGCGGTGGTGGCGCTCGTCTTTAATCCCAGCACTCGGGAGGGAGAGTCAGGCGGATCTCTGTGAGTTCGAGGCCAGCCTGGGCTACCAAGTGAGCTCCAGGAAAGGCGCAAAGCTACACAGAGAAACCCTGTCTCGAAAAACCAAAAAAAAAATGTGTTTGAGTATATACACATAGAAATATAGTCATTTCTCTGTTTATAGAGATGCCATGCCTTTTCTCCTCATGGAGAAAATGATAATCAAATTACAGATTTATGACTTTTTAATGCTAATTAAGATAAAAATTATACTGCTGAGAAATAAAATTGAAAGGTTTGAATTCCTTTGTATATAATAGAAAATTGTCCAGTGTGCTCTGGTGTCATTAAAAGGAATTCAAACAATGGGGTTAGAGAGATGACTCAGTGGGAGAAGGTACCAACTGGCTGCCAAGCCTGATGATCTGAGTTTTATTCTTAGAACCCACATAGTAGAAGGTGAGAACAACTCCTGCTAATTGCCTTTGACTTCTCCATGAACATCATTGCACATGGGCACATGCACATGTGCCCACATACATAAAATTAATAATAACTTTTTTAAATAAAATGAGTCCAACTACTTATGTTAAGTTATAGGGGTTCCAGGTCAGTCTTTCCACATAATACCAGATATCCAGCTCAGGTCATACAAAGAAAAGGAAAAAAAAATCCAATATAGCCTACTGTTTAAGGAAGAAATTTTAATTCTTCAAGTGCTGCAAATGACTTCTAGTTCACATAACAGGAGAGGTGAAAAACATTAATGGACCAGGCTATTGTCTCCAAATTCTACTATTAAATATATAACTATGATCAAGTGTTATAAATGTTGTAAATGTAAGTGTTGTAAATGATGTCACCATTGTAGTTGTGTGGGAAGGGTATGTGGCAGATTATAGTAGTCAGGTTCAGGGTGCCAATGTAAGAAGTGGAAAATAAAATTTTAAGACCACAGTTGCATGTACTTATTACCAGAATATTACTAATTGGAAAACTCTATTTATAAATTGGATATAACATTAATATATTTAAACATCATGCTTACTGTTCTGATTTAAATAATATAGAACTTTGTACAGATTTAATTTCTAATTACTGCCTAATGTCATTTGCATCAATTAGGTTTGTTATTCACCTGACATGTAAATAGTTTAATTATACCAAAAACTATATCTCTGATTTATATACTATTAATTGTGTACCTAGACAAATATGATGGCAAATACACACAACAACTTATTCATTCTCCTTTGCACTTCATTTTTAGTACAAAGATCCCCAGAGATGTTAAAATTTCACAGCTGGTAAATGTGAGACTCAACATTTTCTTTCAGGTCATTTTAATTTAAAAACCTGCAGGTTTTCTCTCATAACACACTGATTCTCTGCCAGTAGAAATAATAATATTAAAGATTAATTGATTATAAACAGATAAGTGTATGTATTTGTTAATTCACTCTTTGCAATTATTTCCAAAATTTCATTTGCCATTATATATTATTTTTAGTTAAATAAAAAATAAATAATTAAATTCCTTTCCTGTATATCAAGTTTCTATTTCTTTGCTTCTACATCTTTATTTCATATTCTTTCTTTTGAGAGTTTCATTCACAAAGAACTTACTTCCTAACACAGAATACCATCCAGCTGCAGTCATGCTTACATAAAATATACACCCATGAGACTTTAATGACTGAAATTTTCTACAATATATATGTTTAATTCTTTACACAACCATCTGCTTTGGAGTGTGAAGGTGAAACCTAGGAATGGTATAATAAGAATATAGAGTCTGTTATACTTTTCCTTCAGTAAATATGTAATAAGAAACCACTGGAAATTAAGAATCTAGGAGTGCAGTGTTCATGAAGGACAGGTTTACCATGAAGGCAATGAAGGCCAAATTCTTTCCCCTATGCAGGCTTCCTCCCAAGTTTGACTTCTAATGATAAATGTATATGAGGTTTCTTCAATAGTTTTTCATCAGTGTCTGGTAACACACACTAATAATCCTAGCTCCTATTTATGTTGATACTGGAGAATCAAAAATTAAACTCTTGTTTGATTGATAGAGCAATTTCAAGGCTAGTTGGGTAACTTAGCAAAAATTTGTTCAAAAATCAAGAAGTAATAACATATCTGGGGATGTAACTCAATGGTTAAAGTGACTGCCTAGTATGTGCAAGACCCTAGGCTGTGCCACCAAAGTATCTTTTCATATTTCATATATATATATATATATATATATATATATATATATATATATATTATTCTTGAAGTCTTTCTTAATCTTTCTGTCACTACTTTCAGAGTACTATGATTTTAGACATGCATCATCATACATATCTTTAATAATTGTATATAAGCTTATTTTCCTAAAAATCTAGATGTTCTCATGATAAATCTGAAGATTTAATTTCAAAACCTACATCAAGACAACAAAATAATATGAAGAACTAATTAATAAGAGAGAAGCTTGATACTTGATAGCAAGTACATTAAAAGTTCTTGTCAAAAACAACACCAATTCCCACCATAAACGACTTCAAATATATTTAAGCTTTAGCATGATATTAAGAATACTGTAAAAGATTAACTGATATTTCATATCTTCCTCTAATTATTTCACAAATAAATATAGACTAAAACTCAGTGTATACACCTAGGATACATCATAAGTAAATAACAAAATTGAACAAGTAAGATAATGTTAGAAAAATAGTCACCATCAAAAACATTCAGAATCTTCTGATCTCTTCTGATTTTAGAACAAAGTCTCGAGTACTCTCAATTGTGAATTGCATTTTTTATTTTCTTTTGCATGCAACCAAAGGGATTCTTTTTTTCTTTCCCTTTTAACTGAAATTGAAATAACTGAAAATCAAAGAACAGATGACTCTCTTTTGCCTAAACATACTGTTTTGTTTTGTTCTGATTTGTGCCAATGTCTTGACTCTGTTTCTTTATTATGATTTTTGTTTATCCCATGCATATTTTATCTCTGCCATCCTTTTGTCTTTCTTTGAGTTTGTCAAATCCTGAAAGTCTCTCCAAACAGCACAGATAAGTAACATTATACTTAGGGGTATTTTACTCAATTATAAATCTTTATTAGCAAAACAATGAAATGTTTATTTTTTTCTTATCTTTAATCTTGTTGGAATACAAAAACACTTTAGTACTGAAGTAAAAGGTCACATATTAAAGCAGAACTGAAGACATGATTTGGAAGGTTTCCTCAAAGAAGTAAGTGTTTTATAACAAAAGAATGTTAAAAGTGACAAAGTACTTGTGTGTCTCAATGACTTAAAAGATTTGGAGAACTTGGAAACTCAGCACAGAGACAATTGATTTCACTCAGAAACTTGCATAAACTGATTTGAACAAATAAATGCAGAGAAAACATTTTTTTTATAAACAATTCAAAGTTACTCTATGGAATAATTTGTCAAAAACTCTTTTTTGCTTCAAGGACACAAAGTTTAGACTAAAGTATTTTAATTGTTACTCATTTTCTTTGTGTGACAGTGAAGGAGGAATGAGTGGGTATGAGTTTGGTTAGATAGAGAAATGAAGAAAATGTATGCAGTAGAATGTCAATTGTGTAAAAGAGTAAATTATAAAGAAACTAAAATAATTAAAAAAGATATTCCAGAAAATATCACTTCAAGACTTTTCATAATAACACAGTCTGAGTGTTATTCTGAAAAAAAATGAGATTCACACTAATTACTTGTCCAGCATCACACAGAAGCAATTTAGAAATAGTGTCACCAATCCATGCTGTTTTATGCCAAAATCTGTGTAGTTTCTTCCAGCAATTTTAGTTTAAAAAAAGAGAAATAGTCACATTTAATAATGGCAAACATTTGCTAATAGCACTCTTCTCACATACCAATCTTATTATTTCTCTAATTATTCCTTTGTTTATACAAGTGTTCTTCTATCTTTAATTATATACAAGACTCTGAACAGAACATTAATTCAAGAAGAGAAAATCCACTATGGTTTTATATTTTCTCACTTAGAAAGCATGATCTTCATTATTCTTCTGTTTGGCTAGTATATCCCACAGAAAACATCACTTAAATATTTTCTGAGAAGAACAATATGTTTAAGGAGTTTGAGGTACTGAATATGAATACATCTTAGCTTTCACACACTTATTTTTTTCCTCCTTTACAAGAATGCAATGTCAAGGAATAACAATAGTGAAAGAACAGAATTGTAGCAAAGATTTTAACTCCAGTTTTGATACCTAACTGTTGAAAACATCCAAGCTCAATTTTCACATTTGCCTCTTCCTCCACCATGGTACAATGTGATAAAAATAAAGACTGACTCTTCCCTCTTTTGATTTTAAAGAGACATTCAAACTGTGAATGTCAAAGCTCACATAAAGGGGCCCTCAGGATATCTTCATCTTCTAGTCACTTAAAAAACCTACATCTTTCTAGTCTCACCAACATTGCTGCCTACATATGAGTTGAACAATTAAAATAACAATAAACATATTAAAGTGAATTGCAGGAAGTCCAGGATGCCTCGACTCTACACAAAGACCTATAATCAACAGGAGAAATAGCTTCTGTAGGGAAGAGCATAGCAGTTAGTTATCCATTATCAAATGGTCAACACTGAAAACATACATACAAGTAAAATTATACAGATTTAGGTGATTGTATATATGTATTTAAAATACACACATATATATATATATGCATGTATATATCTATATCTGTAGATAAATGTTTATATTTATATCTGTGTGTGTAACAACTATTAAAGAAAAAAATAACTCATGGATTTAAAATAGAGAAAGGAGGGGTATATGGGAGATTTAGAGGGAGAAAAGTGAAAGGGTAAATGACGTTATTATAATCTCAAAAACATAAAAGAAAAAATTAAGTAAAAATCCTATTCTAGATATCCCTTCTTGTTCAAATCATTTTTAACCTACCTAGGAGCTCACTCTGCTTTCTTCATGAAGTCTCATATGAGATTTTTAAAAAATTCCTTGGTGTGTGTGTATGTGTGTGTGTGTGAATATTTGTATCTGTATCTTTGTCTTTGGTAAACATTTTTGATATCTATAGCCTACTTCAAATACATGGGGAAAGTTATCTCCAAAGTGTTATCATAAAAAGAACAAAATCCTGTCAAGGAGAAGTTCTTGGCACATGAATAATTTGAACAAGGTGGAGCCCTCCATGATGACCTTAAAGGATTCTGAAGTAAGTGAACAACATTATTTGGTTAATCTTAACATTAAGGTTTTATTCCAATATAATGAATATGTGGGCTTATATAACAAAACAAAGTATTGCCGTAGCAAGGAACAGAATCAGAAGTTAGAAATATGTCATATAAGCCAGAAATTTTATATAACTGTAACCTGAACCATGTTACTAAGAATTACTTTAAGGAAAATAGGGGCAAAACATAAAATTTTAGTTATGTGAATTTATAGTAGCTGGATTTAGTTAAATACCCCATTCTTTAAATTCATAGGTGTAAAATTTGGAAAAAAAATTGAGTTTCTGAACTTATGTAGATAAGAGAAGAAAGGTTTTGATCAACAAAATGTAATACAATATTTCATCATATTATAATAACTGACTATTTTATAACAAAGCCAGATGAAAAGTATAGGCTCCCCACAAAAACCTGATAGCCTGAAAGGGATACCATCCATTAAACTGAAAGAATGATAATGCACACACGAAGAAAATAGATTTCAAAACAATGACTAGACAAGTCAGGGAGGTCATTGGGATAAGGAAAATCCAATGAGAAAGCATAAAGGTTGCCAGCATATAGAAAATAAAGATCAGCAGCTTACTAGGTTTTTGAGGGTATAGTATTACTAAGTCAACCCAAACATTCACTGGAATAATACTGCAGCTTTCAGATAGGCTTAAAATAACCATTTCCTAGCAAGGAAGCTATAATTCGTGCACAAAAATTGAGAAAAATATATTCTGTCCTGTTAACAGTCAACTTCACACACCAAAATCATCTAAGAAAGGAATTACCTAGATCAGATTTGTCTGTTAGCATGTCAGTGGAGGAGTTGTTAGTTGTTTTAGGAGATCCCAGCTCACTATGGGCAGTGCTATTCAGTGGTCAGATTGCCTGTATCCAAAAGCTTACTACTAAGCCAAAGCCTGAGTAAGGTGTTAACCAGTGTTCCTCCGTAATTTTTGCTTCAAGTGTCTGATTCATTTCCTGCACTGACAACCATCAAGGATACACTATAACCAGTAAACTGAAATAAACCCATTCCTCCAATAAGTTGCTTTTAGTCAGAATCACAGCATCAAAATGAAATTAGAGCACTCTTTAAGCTTATCTTTTATGTCACTTAGGAGACTCATGTGTAGCAACGCCCGCATTATCACCACGCTTTCACCATGTCTGAGCAAGGGGCTGAGTATTAAAAAGAGAGACAAGACAGCAGGTCATTCGTTTCAGTAGAATGCCCTCTATTGAAGAAAAGATGAGTGTAGATGTAACCAACCATCTAATTAAATAAGAAACACAGAACCAATTCAAAGAAGAAAGCCAAGAGATCAAAGCTAAGAGCCTTTCTGCCTGTTGCAGCTAGCCTCTTAAGCCAAGAGACCTCTCCAAAAAAGACCTACT
Organism: Peromyscus maniculatus bairdii; assembly: GCF_049852395.1. Taxonomy (NCBI): domain Eukaryota; kingdom Metazoa; phylum Chordata; class Mammalia; order Rodentia; family Cricetidae; genus Peromyscus; species Peromyscus maniculatus. The sequence continues at coordinate 104,078,745 of NC_134875.1, forward strand.
TCCTGTGTGTTTGTCTTTATATAGACTTTCTGTTCTGTCTTCTCATTGGTTGTAAACCCAAACACATGACTGCCTCGTCACTGCCTGTATGTACAGCCCTCCAGGTCTTCTATTGTATTGAGATTAAAGGCATTTGTCTCCAATGCTGGCTGTATCCTTGACCACACAGAGATCTACCTAGCTCTTCTACCAAGTGCTGGGATTAAAGGTGTGCGCCACGAATGCCCCGCTCTGCTATGGCTTGCTATTAGCTCTAACCCCCAAGCAACTTTATTTATTAACATACAATTAAAATCACATTTCAGTACAAATAAAATACCACCATAGAGGAGTCCTTAAATACAGACTTACAGTATAGTGGAAGAACCTGGAAGGGCAAAAGTAAGCTACAGATGTTTTACAATCTAGCATTACACCAATATGCAGAATACACAAACAAGGAACCTTCAGTAAGCTGTTTAGGAAGATTGAAACCAGCGGGGAAATTAGCATAGGGAGGACATCTGATCAAGGTCAGCAAGTAAAGCAACAGCTCCCCAAGAAATGGGGGCCAGGGCCCAACACTCATGTATGAGTCTTAACCTCTCAAACGGCAAAATCAGGGTTTGTGTTCAACAGTGGGTAAGAGGGTTATTCACAAAGATGAGGTTCTGAACTTTCACAACTTCTATTCATTGGGATTTTATAATTGGGTGTACCAAGTACTAGGCAGTGTTCCCCTCTGTGTTAGGCTGGTTAGTGTTATGATTATGTCTATGATCCAAGCTTTAAAAGTATGTGGTATGGAGAAAAGAGTAAAAATCTTTAGATTATGCATTGCTAGAAGCTTCATTTGTGTTATATTTTTAAGATCATGTATCACCTAAACATCCCATGCTTTGAGGGAGAAGGAATTACTGATGGAACTTGGAAGTCCTTTCCTTAGAAAAGGGAGATATTTTCTATGTATAGAAAAGGGGAGTAAGATAAATGTGATAACCATAAAGGTAAACACTACACTCTTTAACACGCACATCTGATCATATTAAATGCATCCAATAGGCATTCTTTTTATATTTTTAATCTTTTTCATTCCTTCCATCCCCTAGCCAGGGGTACAGGACTCAAGGAGTGTAGTGAACAGCAAGTGGAGCCTAAAGTACTTGCAATGAAACAAACAGTAAACAGTAAACAGTAAAATAAAAGATAAATAATAAAGGAAAAGGCGGGGGAATGCATTGTCTGTCAGGTATAATACTTGGGGCAAATAGTTTTAGAAAATAAGTTGTTATACATTAATATTTTGAAAGAGACTGTTAGGACAAGTAAAATATGAAGATATACAGTTGTATGTTGGTGATTTGAAAGAGATTTTGAAAAAACATAGAGGTTAAGATTAAAGGAGACTTTGGGAAACCAAGGGAGTAAGGCAAAAACCAAAATCAAAAGTGGTGATATTTTATTTGTGCTGAAATGTGTTGATATTTTATTTGTATTTTAATAAATAAAGTTTGCCTGGAGATCAGAGGACATAGCCAGCCATAAACAAAAGTCAGGCAGTGGTGGCACATGCACTTAATCTGATCACATGGCAGGCAGAGTCTCTGTGTGTTCAAGGACACAGAGAGCATGGTGATATGAGCCTTTAATCCCAGTACCAACCATAGAGACCTGGAGGTCTTTATAGATAGGCAGTGACGAGGAAGGTGGCTGGGCTAAGGGCCAATGAGAAGGCAGAACAGCAAGGCAATAAAGGCACAGGTTAGACAGGAAGAAGCTGGTTCTCTTGGGAAGCTATGAAAGTATGGTGAGCTAAGGTTAGTTGCCTTTTCTATTCCTATTGCTCTGATCTCTAAGGTTTTCACTCCTGTATTTGGCTCCGTGTTTCTTATTTAATAAGACTGTTTAGAATTTTATCTACACAAAACCAAAAACAAAACAAAACCGTTGCAGCCAGAGATATGCCCTTGTTCTCCAGGAAAATGCTCAAGTGATCTAAGACAGTAATTAAGCAATATGAGGTGAGGCTTGCCTAGATGGCCCAGCTTTGTTGGGGAGCAGACTCAGATTGTCACTCCTATCCAGTATCTTTAATTTGGGAACAAGATCCTGCAAGTGAGATGTTTGGGATCCACTGGGGAAATGGTATGTTAAAGCATGGTGCCCGTAACACATGAAAACAAAAAGCTACATTTACCTTTACGTGACATCCACAGTACCTTTAAATTTCTGCTTAGATATCTTTCCTTCACCAATGCTCTAAACAAAGCCTTATTTATGCTAAAATTATAAAATCTGACAGATGACCTCACTGCAGAATAATGACCCTGGGGGTTAAAACCTAACTTGTTAAGGAAAGATGTCATAATGGGAAAATAGCTTGCCTCATTTACCGTGCTGGTTTGTGATAGAGTGCCTTGCTTGTAAAGCAGAATTCCTATGAGATTACAGATGACCTTGCTCGGTTGGTCAACACAGAAAGAATGTTGAGACAAACTATCTTCCAAGATAGTCTGTCTTCCTTTGCGCAAACAATATCAGGAAGGAGAGACAGCTGCCACAACTTCCGCATTTTGAAGCCACTCATCCTGCCCCTATAAAGGATTTAGGCCAGCTTCAGCCCTTGGCAGACAGCTCTGTTTCCTATGGGAGAGGAGGCTGCCTCTCAGTTTGTGTGCTAATTAAGCACAGTTCCATCTGTTGAAGGTCATATTCTGGTCTCTTCCTGCATTTTGTCTCTTTATGCTGCCTCAGAAATCTAACAACGTTGGTGGTAGGGTATGTTTGTATCTTCCCTGGAGGTGAAGAACAGCCACTTTGGTCCAATGAACATCCTCATTTCAGGTATGAAGAGGCCTGGAATTGGAAAATAACACAGTGAGTATATTTCTGAGATGTTTGGTAATCCTATCTGTGCAGGAAAAAGCCTACAGGGTTACATTAATAACTCCCTACATTCGGGGAGTTACTGCTTTAATAGCTGAAATCCCAGTGAGCTCAATTCAACTATTTTCTACTAGGTAAAGTTCTGAGAATTAGATGGTACTTAGTATGTCACATTATTACCAACACATCTGTTTGACAGCAGCTCCTTAAAATGAGAGCAGATTCAATTGGGAAGTGATTGGGGTCTGCCTTCTTGGTTCTTGGACCCATAATAATAATAATAATAGCAATAATTTGGTCCAAATATGGTGACACATCTAACAAAAGTGAAATGTTTACAATCAGACTGTTTCTCCTGATACTATTGCAAAATAATTTTCGATGAACTTCAGGCTTTAATTGCTTTGGTTTGTTAAAAAATATCCCCTTTCTTTTTCCTAGGGATAGCTTCTATTATGAGCTTCCATCTTATCGTTAAAGTCTGGTGTTGAGCATTGCAATGAACCACCCTTGGATTCAGTGTGAAGATTCACCCTGAACATTTAAAAAATAAGAAATGAGAGGCGTAGGGTGAAGGGTTAATGACCTAAAAACTTCAGGCAAACTGAGAAATTCCCCACAGGAAAGCTGACAGGCTGATAACATCTGTAGGCTTTTAGGAGCTAGGAAGCACCTGACAAGGAAATCCATATCCTAAGAACCTCCATTAGAATTTGTGAGCAGGGAAACTCCTGACAATGAAGTCAACATACAGATAACAACCTCCTTTAGAATTTATGAGCTTATAAGTGCAGAAAATAAATCTACTGATGGAATCTTCGATCCCAAAAGATTCCTTCTGCCCTAAAAAATCCCAAGTCCCTGCATTCTGGTGTCTCCACTCCCAAAGACAGACAGCTGCCCTTCATTGCTCTAAATTAAGGGCCATCTGCTTCTGTTGAGGTTGGTCTCCCCTTACTTTTATTTTCACATCACCACTGTCCATACCGACTTAATAGACTTAATATGGGGAGGAGAGGAAGCCCTGGGTGAGTGAAGTCCTGAATGAATATATGTTTTGACATAGGAATGGCCTGTGGAGGACTCCAAGGCCAGCCCCTGAGAAACTGGCAAAACTGTTACTCAAATGGGCCACAGGCTCAAGAGAAATGGCAAAGTTTCCTAGGACTTCCAAGTGTGAGTTTTTATGAATGAGTGATCTCTCTCTGTCTCTCTGTCTCTGTCTCTGTCTCTCTCTCTCCCTCCCTCCCTCTTTTCCTCCCTTTTTTCTCCTTCCCCCTCTCTCTCTCTGTGCATATGTATGCATGTATGTACATATGCATATACATATATGTGTGTATGTGTCACACTTTGAGCACTGCATCATGGATTTCCAAGTTGATTCAGCATAGAAAATTTTCATGACTTATATGTTTTTTTGTATGTCTAAATATAATCAATGCTATGCCCTAAAATTATAAACTATTAAAGAAAACATATCATGGTGTGCATTTTTAATAATACTTTACCCATTTCTTCCCAAAATTATCATAAATAAAATTGTAACATAAAACAGTTTTGAAGTGATGTATATTTTTTCTTCCTTACAGCTGGTATTACAGTAACACACAAATAAAAAAGATATACAAAGTCTTAGTGAACTTCTTGCTAACTCCAGTATCTCCTCATTTGATGCATCCAAGAAAGTATAAGAAGATATGAAGGTCAAAAGTTCAAATAATTCTATAAATATAAATAAAATTTAATCCATTCTAAAATATAACAAATTTCCATCATTCACATATATTGGTCTAACAATGTTCAGTTAGTTTGCTGCCTTTTGTGTTTTGGCTAGTGACAAAGAGAAAATTAGTATGGTGATGCAGAAATGCTGATGAGAGAAATCCAGGCAGTCTTTGTTAGGGTTACTGCTGATGCAGTGAAACACTATGACAAAACAGAACTTGCAAAGGAAAGGGGTTTTTTGGCTTAAACTTCCACAGTGTTCATCATTGAAGAAAATCAAGACAGTTACCCAAACAGGGCAGGAATGTGGAGACAGGAAATGATGCAAAGGCCATGGAGGAGTGCCATTTACTAACTTGTTCCTCGTAGATTGCTAAGTCTGCTATTTATAGCACCCAGGACTGCCACATAAGGGGTGGTACCACCCACAATGAGCTAGGTACTTCCACACCAATTGCTAATTAAGAAAATGTAGTACAAGATAGTTTATAGCCTGTTTTATGGGGGCAATTTATTAAGTGATGTTCCCTCCTCTCAGATGACTCTGGTTTTTGTCAAGTTGACATAAAACTAGTCCACACAAGGGCCTGACTCTCTGCCCTATGCCATGATGTTATAGCATCTGTGACTATAACAACCACTTTAGTTTGCCTCAGAAGAGGGAGGCACACTAGATGCAATTTCTCCTCTTGTTACATTCCAAAAAACAGAAATACCTAATCAAAGCTTGCTTAATTAATAATTGATCAGTTGTTGTTGGTGGTAGTTCTTTCTTTCTTTCTTTTTTTTGGTTTGTTTGTTTTTAGTATTTAACTAGTACTTTTTTGCTTATTTTACATTTTCCTTCATAACTTTGTAAATATGTTGGTAATTGTAGAGTCTGAGCTTTTAGATCTAGCTCTTGTCACAAGCATTTTTAAAATGCTGAAGAATTGCAGGGCATCCAAAAGCAGCAATGTGAAAATACACAGTACTAAATATAGACACAAGTAGCAGAACAGACTGTGGGGTTCAATGATCTTTTCCTTCATATTTTCCTTTCTTCATGTACAAGTTCCATTTAATTGGAGACCCTTCAAAAGACTAATGAGCACTGGGTAGCTCAGATTTGACAGCCTATTTTTGGAAAAGGTAAACACAGTTACAGCATCATGGATCTGGCACTGCTGAAACATAAACATGTGGTCTCTTGACTTTCTCAGTATGTAAGTTCCTCTAACAAGTGTAAGCTTCTTTCGCTATTATTGCTTTCATAAACAGTAACTTTCTAAACACAATTATTTCTTACCCAATGTCTGTATGTATTTTCACTTGCAGGGCATGGAAATCATTTACAACACTTGATCATAGTTATATATTTAATAGTAGAATGTGGAGACAATAGCCTGGTCCATTAATGTTTTTCACCTCTCCTGTTATGTGAACTAGAAGTCATTTGCAGCACTTGAAGAATTAAAATTCCTTCCTTAAACAGTAGGCTATATTGGATTTTTTTTTTCCTTTTCTTTGTATGACCTGAGCTGGATATCTGGTATTATGTGGAAAGACTGACCTGGAACCCCTATAACTTAACATAAGTAGTTGGACTCATTTTATTTAAAAAAGATATTATTAATTTTATGTATGTGGGCACATGTGCATGTGCCC